>NC_086449.1:650118087-651318087 GCF_028390025.1 Pseudophryne corroboree
GGTATTGAGCCCCTCAAAATGGCTATCAGGGATGTGTTAAAAATCCCTTTAGAAGACGCTGAAGGAATGCAGTCGTTTTTCTTAGCACAGAAAAAACTCTGTCACTTTCCCTGATTCCTCGGAATTAGATGACATGTTTAAGCAAGCCTTGAAAACTGATTAAAAATATCAGGTGACAAAACGGTTTTTGCACACTTTTCCGTTCGCCCCAGAAGGTAGGAAAAATTGGGAAGAACCCCCAGCCGTGGATGTATTGGACTCCCGCCTCTCTAAGAAGCTGGGTTCTACCAGCTCCCGGCTCCTTTACACTAAAGGACCCTGGGGATAGGAAAATTGAGACTACATTAAAGTCTAATTACACAGCGGCTGGTACCGGATGTTCAAGTCTTTTTCACCTGCTTAAGCCTGGACCTTTCTTTGGGATACTCCGGATAAGACCCACACAAAACGGTTATTAAAAGCACCAGGAGTCGGGAGACACCAATCATTGGTCCATAAAGGGTCAACTCTGGATCCTTGAAGCAGGTTGTATTCACTACTAAAACGGACTCTTTATATAAGCCTGACAGTCCGAACTACAGCATGTATTAATTTACTAATATTGCTCCTAATACTCTCTGCAACTAACTGCTAAGCTTGTCACAGTGGGAATTGCCAATTATTGCCTCACCTGCTGCTACTAATTTATCGGCTTCATTATTACTAATCAACTGCTGCTTTATAAGAGACTGCCACGCTAGACAGAGTTTCTATATATTAGATCTGCTTGAATTAATTCATGGAATAAATCTCAATATAAAGGTTCAGAATTGTACCATACCAACTGTGTCAATTATGATACGCTTTGCAGGTTCAACCGGTATTTAGGATTTAGTCTTCTAAATGTGATTTTTATTATTGTTTTTAATTGTGTAAAATAAAAAGCACGCTTATGTTTTAAATCAGCGCTGTTATTGGTGTGTTTGTATTTGGCGTAGCAAAAAGGCCTGTGCTTGCGGGTTGCTGGATGACACATGCCATTCATACATGGGTTACTCAAATTCAAGAGGGCCTTGTGGGGGATATGCTCCTGGTTACTACGTAGCCCTCATAAAACACATCCAAGACACTGCATGTGTCCTGTGTGATTCTCTCAAAGAAATAGGTGCTCTTATAATGCTAGGACTACTACCATGGCAGTGTCGGTGCGCAGAGCCCTATGGCTGTGTCAGTGGATAGCGGATGCAGATTCCAAGTGCAGTGTGGAGTCCCTCCTCTTCTCAGGGAAGTGGCAATTTGGGGTTGATTTGGATACGTGGATTTCTAAGGTTACATTCCTACAGGAGTTCCTACAGGAGTTCATGGTCTTGCAGGATATAAAGGACGCCGATCTCCATATACCAATTTGGCCACCTCACCAGGCTTACCTGTGGTTTGCCCTTCTGGACGATTACTACCAGTTCCAGGTGCTACCCTTCAGCCTGGCCACGGCTCCGAGGGCGTTCACGAAGGTGATGGCGGAGATGATGTTCCATCTCTGGGTCCAGGGGTCAATATTGTCCCTTATCTGGACAATCTCTTGATACAAGTGAGATCCATGGAGCTTTTATTGCTCCACAATAGACCAGACTATTCAGCTTCTGTCACAGCATAGGTGGATCCTCAATTTACAGAAGTCCCACCTGGAATGTTTCTGGACACTGGGGCTCAAGAAGTGTTCCTCCCAGAGGACAAACCAAGAATACTCCAGGAGATGGTCCGAATGGTTCTACGGCCTTATCGAATATCCATCCATCTTTGCATAAGATTGTTTGTTTGGGAAAATGGTAGCCTCATACGAGGCGATCCAGTACGGAAGGTTCCATGCCAGAACATTTCAACTGGATCTCCTGAGCAAGTGGTCCGGCTCACATCTTCAGATGCACCGGATAATACGTCTGTCACCTCAGGCCAGGATTTCCATCCTGTGGTGGCTACAGTCCTCAAAACTAATGGAAGGTCGAAGTTTCGGGATTCAGGATTGGATCCTCCTCATGATAGATGTGAGTCTGAGAGGATGGGGAGCTGTCACCCAAGGGGCTCAGTTCCAGGGCAGGTGGTCAGCCCATGAAGCCCTCCTTCCAATCAATATTCTGAAACTTTGGGCGATCTACAATGCTCTGCTTCATGCGTCTCATCTACTCAAAGATCAAGCGATCCAGGTGCAGTCGAACAACGCCACGGCGGTAGATTATATAACTTGACAAGGAGGGACAAAAGCAGAGCCTGCATGCGAGAAGTGTCAAAGATACTCCTCTGGGCAGAAAGAAATGCAAGAGCAATGTCCGCAATATTCATTCCGGGAGTGGACAACTGGGAAGCGGGTTTCCTGAGTCGTCACAATTTCCACCCGCGAGAGTGGGGTTTCCACCATCAGGTGTTTCAGCAGATCAACTGGTGGGGCTGCCCACAAATAGACATGATGGCTTCTCGACTCGATAAGAAGCTTCGTTGGTATTGCTCACGAACCAGGGACCTTCAGGCGAGGGCAGTAGATGCACTGACGTTGCCTTGGCCTTACCGGCTGGTCTATCTGTTTCCTCCGATTCCATTGCTTCCAAGGGTTCTAAAGGAATCAGGAATCAGAGAGTCCAGGCAATTCTGATTGCCCCATATTGGCCTCGGAGGGCGTGGTACACGGATCTTCTGGACATGTCTGTTGAAGACCCTTGGCTTCTGCCAATGAGAAGAGGTCTTCTTCAACAAGGACCGTTCGTCTACCCGGACTTACGGTGACTTTGTTTGAAGGCATGGAGGTGGAGCGGAACATCTTAGCTCACAAAGGCCTTTCCAAAAAAGGTTATTGCTGCCATGGTTCAGGCCAGGAAACCTGTGACGTTAAAACACTGTCATCATACCTGGAGAAGATATGTCTCTTGGTGCGAGGAATGCACGTATCCGCCTGCGGAGTTCCACTTGGGATGTTTCCTGCAGGCTTGTGTGGATAAGGGCTTGCGTCTAGGTTCCATTAAGGTCCAGATTTCAGCTCTCTCAATTTTCTCCAGAAGAAATTGGCAGGGTTGCCAGAAGTTCAGACCTTCTTGCAAGGGGTACTTCACATACAACCTTCTTTTGTGCCGCCCACGGCACCCTGGGATTTGAATGTAGTGTTGGAATTTCTACGGTCCTTATGGTTTAAACTTACTCTGTTAACAGTAGAAAACAAATAGCTCACGTGAAAGATGGTGATGTTATTGGCCCTGGTTTCTGCTAGGTGTGTTTCAGAACTGGGGGCTCCATTGTGTAAAAGTCCCTACTTGTTTTTTTACGAGGACAGAGCGGAGCTCAGGACTAGGTAGCAGTTCCTGCCGAAGGTCGTCTCTGCGTTCCACTTGGATCAACCTATTGTGATTCTGTCAAGTTCTGGCATTTCTGCTCCTCCGGAGGCATTTGATACTGTGCGAGCCTTGACGATCTATATCAAGAGGACGGCTTGTATCAGAAAGACAGATTCCTTGATTGTGCTCTATGATGCGCAGAAAAAGGGTTGCCCTGTTTCTAAGCAGTCCATTGCTCGTTGGCTTAGGCTTACTATCCAACAGGCCTATGTGTCGACAGCCTTACCTGCTCCACAGTCTCTGAATGCCCACTCTACAAGATCGGTGGGGTCTTCCTGGGTGGCTGCCCGTGGAGTCTCGGCCTTGCAACTATGCCGAACTGCTACCTGGTCAGGAAAGCGCACCTTTGTGAAGTTCTACAGGTTTGATACCCTGGCCAAAGACGATACCCATTTTGGGCAGGTGGTGCTGCAGACGTCTCCGCACTTTCCCGCCCGTTCTGGAAGCGCTGGGACGCCCCCATCGTACTAAGTGAACCCCGGTATCCCTTATAGATGTTAGGTAATAAAATACTATTTTCTCTATCGGTAAATCCTTTTCTCGTAGTCCAAGGGATACTGGGTGCCCGCCTCAGTGCGTTGATGTGTCTGCAGGTTTTCCTTTTCAAGAAGTTTACCTGTTCAGTTGTTGCTGTTTGTTACCAGCCGTTGCTGGTCGTTTTAAGTTGTTGGTGTGCTGGTGTATGAATTTTACTACTCACCGTTATGTTCCTTCTCTCAAGTATGTCCATTCTCCTTCAGGCACAGTTTTACCTATTCTGGTTGTGGGAGGGAGCATAGAGGGGAGGAGCCAGCACACCCAGTTAAAGAAATTTAAAGTGCACCGGCTCCTTTGGACCCCATCTATACCCCAGCGTACCTTATGGACTACGAGAAAAGGATTTAGGTAGGTATTAAACACCTATTTTTGTATTCTTCAGCTCCCACATAAAAACACAAAGCTGCCACTGCAAATGAAAAGTGAAGACACACTCCATTTCACTGTGCTATATGATTGTATTGCCATGGGTGCATAAGTATATAATGGGCCCTGCAGATATCTCACTTACATTTATGCAGGTGGTGGTTAAAGAAAGTACTCTTTAAGGTATCATGTGCATTAAAATTGAGCATTTAAAGTGCACCAGCAGGTCTAGTACGTGCTCTCTGATCTTGAGACTATAAAAATAATGGAAGAAAATGGACATATTGTGAGGATACTATGTAGGGGGGGGGGGGGGGTCAGGCCTAACCCTGTGCTGGACTAACCCTGTCCTGGACTAACCCTGTGCTGTACGTATTCCCGCATGTCTGTGTGACTGATTGTGGGTGTGCTAAATTTAGCACATCTACGATCAGGTCTAATTTAGGCCCATTATGCATATGCCTCAGGAATCTTCTTGTGTAAATACATTCCCTCTGGCAGCTTCTGTAATATACTGCTGTGTCCGAAGATTCATCCGTGTGATCTTCAGACATTTGAGTAATCCTCGTGATGGCTGGTTAATTCATGCAACCTGGGCCAATGAAACTGCATCACTAGCGTTGGCACGCCCAGAAAGTACTGCCGACATGTATAATAGGCATAATAAAAGACTACCTGATGGTGCTTAGAGGATGCTCATGGCACCATTCAAGAATTATAAAAGTGTATTGTTAAACCTCTGTCACACACCCATACATTACATTAAATGCATACTTTGTTTGAGCAAGTGGTGACGTTGTTTTGGGCAAGTAGGGATGCCAAGCAGGTTTAACCTCCCCACAACTGTACATACAAACAGTGGCTTTTGCATTCATTTTGGTGTTACCTGCAGTGTGTAAACCAGTGGTTCCCAAACTTTTTTGAATCATGGCACCCTAGAGTATCCAATATTTTTTTCAAGGCACCCTTAGGTCAAAAGTTTTTTTTATTGAGAAAATTAGAAAGACATTAAATTGTGTGTGTATATGTCATCCTTAGGATCAATTGTGTAGTAAGAGACAGGATTTGCTTCTGTTTATCCATATTTTATATTCGGCAGCCACCAGCGCTGGTTTTGCCTATTACATTGACCATAAATTATTTGAATTGGTCCTGGACCACCAATACAGGGCTCCCCTGCAAGTATCCTGAGGCACCTTAAGGTACCACGGCACACAGATTGAGAACCACTGGTGTGAGCATTAATACTCTGTACAATGTAATACAGTTCTATCGGAGTGCCCTGTATTTTGTAGAGAAACAATGAGAATAGTGTGCGGATATGATGCGGACTTGTTTTTAACAAACAATTGTTTTTCAACACCCATCTGTACTTTAGCTGTAAGAGACTCTCCTTTCTTACCACACCTGCACTGTTAATGTCTGCGGATATGGGAGTGCTGGTAGATTGAAGCATAGAAGACTGGAGGACACACCTAGATTTGTCAGTAGAGTAAGGGCGGGATGTACTAAAGTGAAAATGCGGTAAAAAAGAATGGGGGGGTTACCGCATTTTCATATGTACTTTCCTCCATCCGCCGAGCCTCCGCAGCACAGGGTAACGCCAGCTTTTGCTAGCGTTACCCTGTAGAAGCCTATGGGGCTTCTTCTGCAATGCGATGTGGAGAGTGTTCTGTCATTGAACCCTCCCAGCATCCCCCGCGGCTGTCGCTGGTCTGCGCATGCGCAAATGGACTCCTGGGTCCCATAGACCCATTAGTCCAGCAGCCGCAGCGCATAGCAAAAGACAGTTCTTATCGGGAGAGCTGTCCTTTGCAATACTAATTCCATATGTTAGTATATATGCAATTAGTATCTGGGCTAGGTGCATCATCGCTTCGAAAGTGATAAAATGGAGAGTGAAAAAGTACCAGCCAATCAGGTCCTACCTGCCATATCACAGGCTGTGTTTGAAAAATGACAGTTAGGAGCTGATTGGCTGGTACTTTTTCACTCTCCATTTTATCACTTTCCAAGCGATGATGCATCGAAATATTGAAGTAACTTGGGGGTAAAACTACCATTCTGCAATGTAACTAGGATGGGCCTGCAACACTGACACTTATTGGCACTACTCTGAAATGGATTTAAAGGAAATCATAGGCGGGACTGCTGTCATGTTTGGTAATGGGAAAGGTGGGTCTCTGGCATTTGGTGTCACATGTAAGGGACATGGGATATAAGGCTATAAGGCTGCTGCTTTAATTCTTGCTAAACAGTTTATTCACATTTCTAAGCAAACACTCATTTTTGCATCCTAGGATCCTTCTCTAAAGGGCATTTTCCACTGGTCAGGGAGTGAACAGATGACAAAGTATGAAATAGCTTGTGCTATGGCCGATGCATTCAATCTTCCCTGCAGCCACCTGCGCCCAGTAAGTATGATCACAAATAAATACAGATTTATGCATTTTGCAGATTATTCTTGTACATGACTGATGGAATAGTTTTTCATGATTTGCTCAGAGTATAGTTTTTAGCAAACAGGAAATTGATGCAGAATATGAATGTCAAACAATTTAAAAAGCAATGGACAAGTTCCAAGTTTCTGTGGCATCTTTCCTCCGAGGTCTCATAATCTTTCTTAGTAGACGGAAGAGTTACCTGATAAACATATTAGTGGCCACACCAGGTGATGTTTTAAAGGAATCCTAGTGGTTATACAGGTTGAGTATCCCGTATCCAAATATTCCAAAATACAGACTTTTTTGAGTGAGAGTGAGATAGTGAAACCTTTGTTTTCTGATGGCTCAATGTACACAAACTTTGTTTAATTCACAAAGTTATTAAAAATATTGTATTAAATGACCTTCAGGCTGTGTGTGTGTGTGTGTGTGTATAAGGTGTATATAAAACATAAATGCATTCTGTGCTTAGACTTGGGTCCCATCGCCATGATATCTCATTATGGTATGCAATTATTCCAAAATACGGAAAAATCAGATATCCAAAATACTTCTGGTCCCAAGCATTTTGGATATGGGATACTCAACCTGTATACTAATATGGGATATAGGGGTATATGCAATTGCGGTCGAATTCCCGAAATTGTCGAATTTCGGGTCATTTTCGACCAAAAAAAAAAATCGCCTATGCAATTCAGTGCTTTCCGACCAAAAAACGGACTTTCAAAATTCGACTTTTTGAAATTCGACTTTTTGCAAATTCGACTTTTCTGCAATGATACAAGTGCTGCAATTCGACCAAAGCATATTCAATTCAAGTTTGGAAATTCGACAGCAGTGCTTTTAGACAGCAAATTCGTCATTTTCAATCCGCCACACTTTGGAGGGTGAAAACAAATAAAAAAAATGTAAACATTTTTTTTTTTATTTTTTTTTGGGGGGAATAGCAGATCTATTTATATTAGAAGGGATTAGGTACTTTTTTTTTTTTTTTTTTGGAGGCACAAATATTATTTATATATTTTTTAAAATATTATTTTTTTTTATTATTTTTTTTTATGCTGGAACGGTGAAATCACAAAAAAAAATGGCGTGGGGTCCCCCCTCCAAAGCATAACCAGCCTCGGGCTCTTCGAGCTGGTCCTGGTTCTAAAAATGCGGGGAAAAAATTGACAGGGGATCCCCCGTATTTTTAAAACCAGCACCGGGCTCTGCGCCTGGTGCTGGTGCCAAAAATACGGGGGACAAAAAGAGTAGGGGTCCCCCGTATTTTTAACACCAGCATCGGGCTCCACTAGCTGGACAGATAATGCCACAGCCGGGGGTCACTTTTATGCCGTGCCCTGCGGCCGTGGCATTAAATATCCAACTAGTCACCCCTGGCCGGGGTACCCTGGGGGAGTGGGGACCCCTTCAATCAAGGGGTCCCCCCCCCCAGCCACCCAAGGGCCAGGGGTGAAGCCCGAGGCTGTCCCCCCCCATCCAATGGGCTGCGGATGGGGGGGCTGATAGCCTTTTGAGATAATAAAAAGATATTGTTTTTTCCAGTAGTACTACAAGTCCCAGCAAGCCTCCCCCGCAAGCTGGTACTTGGAGAACCACAAGTACCAGCATGCGGGAGAAAAACGGGCCCGCTGGTACCTGTAGTACTACTGGGAAAAAAATACCCAAATAAAAACAGGACACACACACCGTCGACAGTAAAACTTTATTTCATACGTCGACACACACATACTTACCTATGTTCACACGCCGACATCGGTCCTCTTCTCCATGTAGAATCCACGGATACCTGAAAAGAAAAGATCAATATACTCACCCCAGCCATGGTCCAGAGATAAATCCACGTACTTGGCAAAAAAACAAAGCGAACACCCGCTCCATGCCGGACTGAAAGGGGTCCCATGCTGACACATGGGACACCTTTCCACGAATGAGACCTGTCAGTGACAGCTGTCACAGAAAGGTCTCTAAGCCAATCAGGAAGCGCAACTTCGTTGCGCTCACCTGATTGGCTGTGCGCTGTCTGTACTGTGACAGCACATCGCAAAGCCGCTCCATTTACTTTCAATGGTGGGAACTTAGCGGCTAGCGGTAAGGTCACCCGCCGGTCAGCGGCTGACCGGCGGGTGACCCCACCGCTACCCGAAAAGTTCCCACCATTGAAAGTAATGGAGCGGCTTTGCGATGTGCTGTCACAGTACAGACAGCGCACAGCCAATCAGGTGAGCGCCACGGAAGTAGCGCTTCCTGATTGGCTGAAGGGACGTCAGTGACAGGAGTCACGTGATGTCCCGGCATTCGGGAGAAAGGGGTCTGATGTGAAAACATTGGACCCCTTTCTAGTCCGGTATGGAGCGGGTTTTTGCGTGTTTTTTTTTTTAAACAAGTACGTGGATTTTACTCTCTGGACGTGGATTTATCTCTGGATGCTGGAAGGTGAGTATAATTTTTTCACAGGTACCCTCGGATCGTCGGAGACCGTGGCAGTCGGCGTGTCAACATAGGTAAGTATGTGTGTGTCGGTAGTGTGTAATAAAGTTTTACTATCAAGGTGTGTGTGTCCTGTTTTTATTTGGGTATTTTTTTCCCTGTAGTACTACAGGTACCAGCGAACCCGTTTTTCTCCCGCATGCTGGTACTTGTGGTTCTCCAAGTACCAGCTTGCGGGGGAGGCTTGCTGGGACTTGTAGTACTGCTGGAAAAAACAATATCTTTTTATTATCACAAAAGGCTATCAGCCCCCCCATCCGCAGCCCATTGGATGGGGGGGGACAGCCTCGGGCTTCACCCCTGGCCCTTGGGTGGCTGGGGGGGGGGGACCCCTTGATTGAAGGGGTCCCCACTCCCCCAGGGTACCCCGGCCAGGGGTGACTAGTTGGATATTTAATGCCACGGCCGCAGGGCACGGCATAAAAGTGACCCCCGGCTGTGGCATTATCTGTCCAGCTAGTGGAGCCCGATGCTGGTGTTAAAAATACGGGGGACCCCTACTCTTTTTGTCCCCCGTATTTTTGGCACCAGCACCAGGCGCAGAGCCCGGTGCTGGTTTTAAAAATACGGGGGATCCCTGGCCAATTTTTCCCCTGCATTTTTAGAACCAGGACCAGCTCGATGAGCCCGAGGCTGGTTATGCTTTGGAGGGGGGACCCCACGCCATTTTTTTTCCGGGTTTTTCACGTTTTTTTACCGTTTTTTAAAATCGCGGCAAAATCCGCCAAATCGGCCGATTTTCGCCCGCGACTCTGGCGAATCCGTTTTTCATTGAATATGGTGAATTCCGGAAGCCACCTTCCGGGATTCACCTGTCGAATTGAGTCGAATTAAAAAACGGCGAAAATTGCCGCGAATTCGACCGCAATTGCATATACCCCATAGTGTGCTTGTCGATGATCAGAATACCAACAAGCATTAGAGGAACCACAGAAGGCAGGTTCCGCTATGTCAGCAAGTGTGGCATAACCAGTTAAACTTGTTTTTATCTTCTTTGTTTTACATGTAATATGTTATCATAATAATCAGACCACAGAAACTCTATAGCATCATGATTGTAAATTGATTGTTCTTGTTTAGATAACAGATGAACCTGTTGGGGCAACTCCTCGCCCTTGGAACCCACAACTCGACTGTTCCAAGCTGGCAGAACTTGGCATTGGTCAGCGGACACCCTTCAGAGTTGCCATTAGGGAATCCCTTTGGCCATTTTTAGTGGACAAGAAATGGCGTCAAACTGTCTTCCATTAGAATTTTGGGAAATGGAGCTGAAACTGATATTTCTATTTTTTTTTTTTTTTTTTTGTTAAAGAAATTTAGTTTTGTATTAGTGTTTAAAATAATTGTATTAATAAGCAAAGTTGTCAATTACAGTATATGATGTTAACTGATCAAAAGAAAAAAAAAAATCAAAACCAGCTTTGTTACTAAATGTCAGCGCACTGGTTAAGCAGCAAGCTTGCACTATAGAAAAAGTCTCGTATTTAGGATAACCCAGAGCTCAGTCTGATTACTGCTGACTATAGTCTAAGATTTCAGAGTAACTGGATTGCAGGACAAATTGAACTCTTGGGGGTAGATGAACTAAAGCTTCAAACAATGGTAGTAATCAGTCAGATTCTGTGTATCATTTTTTTAGGATGCAATAGACAAATGGTAGACAGCATCTGGTAAGCTTTAGTAAATCAATCCTGTAGAATCAAGGTGAGAATTACACGTAGGCTTTTGTATGAGGCCTTTCCACCCCCCCACCCCCCCTTGGAAAAGGGTTATTGCAGACCTGTGCTGACAACACAATAACATAACGTCAAAGTGTTAAATATTTGGTGAGCACAAGTTTACTGTACATTTTTGTGTCTGTCAGTGGTGTTCACCAGACAGACATAGGGCTAGATGCATCATGGCTTGGAAAGTGATAAAATGGAGAGTGAAAAAGTACCAGCCAATCAGCTCCTAACTGACATTTTTCAAACACAGCCTATGACATGGTAGTTAGGAGGTGATTGGCTGGTGCTTTTTCACTCTCCATTTTATCACTTTCCAAGCGATGATGCATCTAGCCCATAATCAACTTCCTGTCAGAAATGAAGGCATAAAGGGACAGAGAGAAAATGTTATACTTGACATAGACATCAGCATCTCACCCACTAAAATTTGCTGAAGCAGATGTATGCAAAGTCTTTAAATGGTTGAAGTATTCAAACCACTGGTTATCTGGTGTCCCTACTAAACAAACCGTGTGTTCTACTCTCTTACCGTCAAATAAAACCGTCCTCAATGAAAACTGAAAAATATTAGATGCTACATATTCTAAATATGTTCCAAATTTGTCTGTCTGTTTTATATCAATGTTAGAAGAAATTAACTACTGTATATTACATGTCAGTAATACAGGATTAACGATTTATGCACTGTGTCCTGCCTAAGTAATGTACGGCTAGTATTACAGAAGTGGTAGGACATCATTTTTACTGCAGTGTGATGTGGCCTACTACATGGCAAAATAACAAGTAGTAGTAGTGTATTATGTCAGATGGTACTGTATATACCTGCATTACTCCACAAATAGCTATTTACAGTCACAATTCCTTTGTTCCTCAGATTTGGTGAAATCTTCAGCACTTTTTTTTTAACTTTGTTTTGTTTTTTTTTTGTTTTGTTTTTTGAGTACAAAATAAAATATATTTCTGAAATTAGGTTTTGTTCAATGTTTGGTTGAAAATATAACGGTGTCCATTTTGCTCATGGAGATAGGAAATTGTGAATAGTAACTTGTAAAATACTATCAGCTCTGTGCATGACTTACAGACCCGCATTTAATATATTAAAAACATTTTCCTTTCTCCCCTTTGAAGTTGACACGGCTTGTTTGGCCAGCCCAGCTCTCATGTTTATTGTTTGCAAAAACTGCTAAGGGGCCTAATAGATCCATTGGCACGCCATGAACTCTACTCAGCCAGCAGCGCTAAGCTGCAGATTGGCAGGATGGCAGAGCTGTGCAGGCAGTCTGATTTCCTGCTCCCTATAATAAGCCAGGCCTATCAGCCCCACAGTCCATTTCAGAGCATCGGAGTATAAAAGATAGAGGCATCTTAATGTACCTTTCTCAGCATGCTGTGCAGACACTACAAGCATACCAAAGCCATTTAACGGTTTTTCTTTCTACAGATTGAATACAGTCCTTAGTACACATGGGTGGCCTTGAGCAATGTGCTTCTGCGCACATTTTGGATTTTATGCTACAGAAAACATTACTTATTTACCACAGGACATTGGAACTTATGCAAAAAAAATTACCCAAAATAAGCATGCAACATACAGCCAAAACTAAAAATATGCAAAGAAAATGCCCAAATATGCAAAAATATATGCAAACAAAATTAGTTATTTATTAGTAAAATCTATTGAACTTTAGAAACAACATGTACCAAAAATTATTTTGGAAATGCAGATTGAATCTCCCATATCCAAATTTCTGAAATACAGACTTTTCTGAGCATGACTGAGATAGTGAAACCTTTGATTTCTGATGGCTCCATGTGCACAGACTTTGTTTAATGCACAAAAGTATTAATAATTTTGCATAGAGTCACCTTCAGGCTATATGTGTATATGGGGGTGGTCTTCTGTATGCCGAATGTCGGGATCCCGGCGCACAGTATACCGGCGCCGGAATCCCGACACCCGGCATACCGACAACTATTCTCCCTCATGGGGGTCCACGACCCCCCTGGAGGGAGAATAAAATAGTGTGGCGCGCATAGCGCGCTACCGTGCCCGCATAGCGCGCCACCGTGCCCGCAGCGTGGCGAGCGCAGCGAGCCCGCAAGGGGCTCCTTTGCGCTCGCCACGCTGTCGGTATGCCGGCGGTCGGGCTCCCGGCGCCGGTATGCTGGTCGCCGGGAGCTCGAGCGCCGGCATACTGTACTACACCCGTATATGGAACACAAATGCATTCTGTGCTTTAGACTTGGGTCCCATCCCCAAGATACCTCATGGTACGCATGTAATCCAAAATACGGAAAATCTAATATCCAAAATACTTCTGGTCCCAAGCATTCTGGATATGGGAGACTCAATCTGAAGTAGGAATTATTGTGTTTCATGTTACCGTATAACACAAGGGGTATATTTACTGAAAGTCAATTTGGGTTGACTTTGATCAATGTTTATTTGTATTTCAGGGTGTAAATCCCACATTTACTGACATTTTTGACGTTTTTTTGATAAATATGTATTTGCATAAACTTACTATGTCTGGTTATACAGAACCATGTTTTATGATCAATTTACATTAAACAACCAATATGCTGATCATACTACACAGAGTGACATTCTGGTAACCTAAATAAAATACAAAGCCTCATTGTATGGGCAGAGTAGCGACACGGTTTACATCGCTGCCTCGCAGCACTAAGGACATTGGAATTGAACCTATCAAGTTTGGGTATTCTCCCATTTGGCTTTCCTTTGGATGCTCCAGTTTCTTCCCATGATATAAAAATATGCTGGTAAGTTAATTCGCTACTCACAAAATGGATACTAGTATACCTGGCAAAGAGTTTTCTCTTCCTACAATACAGAGCTAAATTTTGTGTTAAGTATACAATGCATCTACATAGGTGCATGCAACTTGGCCTAAGTGACAGCACCTCCATCCACTTATTCAACTCACTGACATGATTACCAGTGTGCAGCATACTTCACATTCCATCTACACACAAATGACACATCCTCACTAAACGTAGCCCATGTGTGATCCCCTTGTTGCTGCCTACTCAGCTGCAAGTGGAGTTGTGACATACAGTACATTATGACTCAGAATTGCTTGTAGATGTTGGCACTCAGCAATGGAGCATGTGTTTTGCTAAGATTCGCAAGCTCTGCCTGCGATGCAGACTCTGTATTAACACCCAAATGTTCCGGGTCATACCCCAATTCAGCAAAATGTGATTATATCAAATACAGTGCAGAATACTGTAGGAGAGAAAACTTGCCGTTTGTGTCACTGACCCAGTACTCTAAATGGCCTGAGCCTCATCCACCACAAGACTCCATTTATGCAAAATTTCCTACAATAGAAAGATTATTTATCTCTTGGAAAAATTAATACAGAAATTATTAGTACATAATGCATTACACGCGTCAACAAAAAATGGTAAATAAGTATTAAAGTTTTTGCAGGACCATATAAGGAAAAGCCTGTTTTCTGCTGCGGGGTAAACTGGGCTCCACAAGGATAGACATTGGGGTGTGTAGAGTAGGATCTTGATCCGAAGCACCAACAGGCTCAAAAGCTTTGACCTTCTGCCCAAGATGCATAGCGCCGCCTCCTATATCACCACACCTACGTGCACAGGAGCTCAGTTTTGTAGTTGGTGCTTGCAGTGCAAGCATGTAACAAGAAGAGCTGCTCACAGCAGCTCTAGAAAAAGCTTTCTGAGGAAAAAAGACTACAAGGGCTGCAGCAGGGGCACAGATTGTGTTAGATGTCAGTAGATATTACCTGCTGCAGCTCCATATCTCCCCCAGCGGCGCTGTACACTCCCGCGCCCTGGTTGCCTGGTACCTACAGAAGGAGACTCCGGTTTTCTTCCAAGTCAGTCACACACGGCTGGGGCTCTCCGGGATCGCGTGGCCGCACTTCGGGAGGAGGTAAGTGGCACTTCATCGCGATCTGGCGCGGCCGGTGGGAGGCGGGCCGCGCGCGCTGGCGGTGGACATTGTGGCAGTACAGGCGATCCCACTAGATCACCAGGGCATGGGTGCAGGTCAGGTTTTCTCTCTAAACCTTTTTATAAGTAGCCCGCAGTACCCGGTGGTTTTGCCAGCAGAGGGGATAAGGCTTAGACCTGGAGCCCCTCCCCCAGCCCCAGGGCGCCATTTCCAGTAAATGTTCCCGCCCTGGAGCTGCATATCTGTCTCCCTCACTCCCTGTCAGTGTTTGGGCGTCATTTCCCCAGCTACACTGTTCCTGGGACTGCTTGGCCAAATCCTCCTTTGTAAAGCCGCCTGGTTGTCAGCGCTGTGACTTTACATGACACTTAAGTATTCTACATGTCAATTAGACAGTGTTAGTTAAGAGAGAGTGCATTTAGTCAGGGTTCTCTGGTACAAGTACCTGTGATATACATCCAGTTCTTACTGTGCAGTGTTATATCTATTGATTATAGAGATATATATATATATATATATATATATATATATATATATATAAGCTGGTCCAGTGCAGTATTATTGTTGGTAATAACCTCTGCATTGTATAACTGTGACTATATGTGTGTGCATTAGCTTGCTGAGTGATGTCCATTGCGTGTCTCTCACTCACCTTGCTATCCCTATATTCTATAACCTGAGGGGGCTTGGTGCGTCAGGTTTTATAATAATATAGGATATTCACAAGATATACTCTAATACGTATTTTTCTCTGATTTTAGTCACCATATCTCTCCTGTATCTCTGCTTGTGCTGACTACACTGCGCAGGGGTTTGGGCATGAGGTATTGTGCTGCTGACAATTGTACTGTTACCTGATATTGCAAGTTATATCATGTCTGCTTCTGAAGGTAACGGTTCTGGGACTGAACACACTGCCGGTGTTGCTGAAGCCACAGATCCCTATGAGGAGACTATAGCAGCTGCGGGCTCTGGTTCTGGGGGCTCCTTGCCCCACAGTGGGAGTGTGGCAACGGGGGTCCATAATAACCCACCGTGGGCTACTTTCTCCACGCTTCTTAATACGCTAATTACTAAACTAACACCTCATATGCCGGTTCAACCGTATGTGGTCCCCGCGTCTAACCCGCCGTGGGCAGATAACTTGTCTGCTCAATTGAAGAAATTGAATCAGTCCTTGGCTACTAAAAAGTCCTCGCTCGCCTAAGACCATGGGGTCCTCTAAGCGAGCTCTTACCTCCTCACAATCCACTGCTGTCACTGACACCTCGTCTGATGAAGATGGCGCTTACACTGACCCCACAGATTCTGACACAGATACTGCTGATGGGGAGGGTAGTTCACACGTGGATGTTCCTGATCTATTGGAGGCTATTATGTTGATTCTACAGATTACGGATGATCCCGGGCCATCCGTTCCTCCTAAGAAACCAGATAGGTTCAAGCGTCAGAAGGTGGTTAAACAAGTTTTACCTCACTCTGACCACCTAGTGGATATACGTCAGGAATCCTGGGGAAACCTAGGAAAGAAGTTTGTGCCCTGAAAAGAAGACGCTGGCTCGCTATCCCCTCGTGCCAGAGCTGTCTAAAAATTGGGAAACGCCTCTTCCAGTAGACTCGCATGTGGCTAGGATGGTGGTTTCCTCAGCTCTACCTGTCACTACCGTCACGTCTCTAAAAGAGCCTACGGATAAACGTGTGGAGGGTTGTCTGAAAGCAATTTACACCCTCACGGGTGCTGCACAAAGGCCCACTGTTGCAGCAACATGGGCTGCAGAGGCTATTGAAGCATGGGACCTAGAGTTGGAAGCTGAAATCTCTTCTGACCATGCTAAACAATGCTTGTCATATATTGTCACAGCTTCTCACTATATTAAAGAGGCGGCTTCTGATGCCGGTATTCTAGCAGCGAAGGCCTCTACTACAGTCCTGGCTCGCCGGATATTGTGGCTGAGATCCTAGTCTGTGGATCTGGACTCTAGAAAAACCCTGGAGGTACTCCCTTTCAAGGGAGATATTCTGTTTGGGGAGGACTTAAATAAGATAGTGGCTGACTTGGCTACTGCCAAAACTGCCTGTCTGCCAAGTACCGCTCCTTCTGTGTCGAAGGCTAAAGGTACTTCCTTTCGCCCCTTTCGTCCTTCAGGTAAAGCAAAAGGTCAGGCGTACCACAAGCAGGCCCGCACTTCCAAACCTGGTAAGCCAAAGCCCAAAAGAGCCTGGGCTGCCAGTCAGCCAGCTTCCAAGACCGATAAGTCTGCTGCATGGCGGGGCGGGCCTCCCCCTGGGGGATCCCAGGGTGGGGTGCCGGCTTCTAGGGTATACCCAGGAATGGTTGAAGACCACTTCAGATGCCTGGGTACGGGAAGTCATCACTCGAGGTTACGCCATAGCCTTCAAAAACCGTCCCCCTCATCGATTTTGCCTGACAGACGTCCGATGGACCAGACAAAGGCAAACACTACATTCGGTGGTACAGACCCTCCTGGATACAGGAGTCGTAGTACAGGTGCCTTTTGCTCAGAGGGGCCGGGGGTACTATTCTCTGCTGTTTCTAGTCCCGAAACCGAATGGATCCTCTTGGCTCATTCTCAGTCTCAAGACATTGAACAGGTTTGTGAAAGTTTCCAAGTTCCGTATGGAAACCCTTCGCTCTATAGTTCTGTCCTTGGAACCTGGGGATTATTTGGTCTCCCTGGACATACAGGATGCTTACCTGCATATTCCTATAGCAGTGTCACATCAGCAATACCTGAGGTTTGCGATTGGCAACCTCCTTTTACCAGTTTTGGGCGTTACCTTTTGGTTTAACTACGGCTCCGCGAGTCTTCACCAAAGTCATGGCGGTGATGACGATGGTACTCCGCCATCAAGGGGTCAGGATACTGCCGTATCTGGATGACTTGTTGATCCTGGCAAATTCCCCAGAACTTCTACGTCATCTGGATATGACTGTCCGGTTTCTACAAGCCCACGGGTGGCTCATCAACTGGAAGAAAGCCTCCCTGGTCCCTGCTCAGAGCATGGTGCACCTGGGAGCGCTATTGGACACTCACAACCAGCAGGATTTGTTGCTTCCTTTCTCGTCCGCAAGTGGCGATACATTCGGCGATGCAGGTGCTGGGCCTCATGGTGTCAGCATTCGACATGGTGGAGTATGCTCAATTCCATTCTCGCCCCCTCCAGAGGCTGATTCTAGCCAACTGGGACGGCCGCCTCACCGGATCAGGTCTCACATGATCTCATAGACTCCAGAGGTCCGTCTGTCGCTGCACTGGTGGCTCCAGGACCAACGATTGCGCAGGGGCCGTCCCTTCTGGATATCCGACTGGGTCCTGTGGACGACAGATGCCAGTCTAAGAGGTTGGGGCGCGGTGCTGGAGCAACACTCCCTTCAGGGCTGGTGGATCTCCTCTCGATCAACATTCTGGAATTGCGGGCGGTCTTCAATGCGTTGAACCTGGCCCAGCATTTAATTCAGAACCATCCTGTTCAACGCCACCACAGTGGCTTACATAAATCATCAAGGCGGCACTCGAAGCCGTTTGGCAATGAAGGAAGTCTCACAAATTTTGCAATGGGCGGAACGCCATCTACCGGCCATATCGGCAATATTCATTCCGGGAGTCCTGAATTGGGAAGCGGACTTTCTCAGTCGTCAGGACGTACATGCCGGAGAGTGGGGCCTCCATCCAGCAGTGTTTCAACTAGGCTCCGGTCTTCGGAGCAAGGACAAGGGATCCTCAAGCAGCATTCGTGTATGCGCTGGCAGTGCCGCGGAGGTTTCGGCTGCCGTACGTGTTCCCTCCGGTGTCTCTCCTGCCCAGGGTAATTCGGAAGTTCAAGCAAGAAAGAGGAGTTCTGCTTCTCATAGTTCCAGCATGGCCCAGACGGCACTGGTTCTCAGACTTGCAGGGCCTATCGTCAGAGCGTCCAATTCTACTTCCACAATGCCCAGACCACCTTGTTCAGGACCCCTGTGTCTACCAGGACCTAGCCCGGCTGTCTTTGACGGCATGGCTCTTGAAGCTTCCGTCTTGAGGGCTAAAGGGTTTTCTGAGGCGGTCATTCAAACTATGTTGCAGGCCCGGAAACCGGCTTCTGCTCGGATTTACCATAGGGTCTGGCATTCTTACTTTGTTTGGTGCGCATCTAACAATTATGACGCTTCCAAGTTTAGTACAGCCAAGTTGTTGGCCTTTCTTCAGCAGGGCCTGGACTTAGGCCTGCGTCTGGCCTCCCTCAAGGTTCAAATATCTGCCTTGTCGGTGTGGTTTCAGAGAAAGATTGTGACCTTACCTGATGTGCATACCTTTACTCAAGGTGTGTTGCGTATCCAACCTCCCTATGTCCTGCCTTTGGCTCCTTGGGACTTGCCGGTGGTTTTGGAGGCATTACAAGAGTCTCCGTTTGAACCTCTTGGTTCAGCTGATCTTAAGTGGCTTTCCTTAAGGTGGTGTTTCTGCTGGCTATTGCTTCAGCTAGAAGAGTGTCGGATTTGGGTGCCTTGTCTTGTAGTTCCCCATATCTTATATTTCACCTGACCGGGCGGTTCTTAGGACTCGTCCCGGTTATTTGCCTAAGGTGGTTTCTTCGTTCCACCTTAATCAGGAGATTGTGGTACCGGCCTTTGTCTCTCCTGACCTGGCTCCCAAAGAGCGGTCTTTGGATGTGGTACGGGCTCTCCGTATCTATGTGAAGAGAACTGCTTCTGTTAGGAAATCTGATTCTCTCTTTATTCTGTTTGGGTTTCACAAACGGGGCTGGCCTGCTCACAAGCAGACTTTGGCCAGATGGATTAGAATGGTGATTGCACAGGTATCCGTTCACATGGTCGACCATGTTATGGTCGACAGTCATTAGGTCGACCACTATTGGTCGACATGGACACATGGTCGACACATGAAAAGGTCGACATGAGTTTTTTAACTTTTTTTTCTTTTGGGGAACTTTTCCATACTTTACGATCCACATGGACTACGATTGGAACGGTGAAGTGTGCCGAGCGAAGCGGTAGCGGAGCGAAGGCACCATGCCCGAAGCATGGCACTAATTGGGGTTCCCAGTCACTTTACGCAAAAAACGACACCAAAAAAAGTAAAAAAACTCATGTCGACCTTTTCATATGGCGACCTTTCATGTGTCGACCATGTGTCCATGTCGACCATGTCAATGTCGACCAATAGTGGTCGACGTAATGACTGTCGACCATAACATGGTCGACCATTCATACCGGAACCGATTGCACATGCTTATGTGAAGGCTGGTCTATCAGCTCCTGCTCACATTACGGCCCATTCTACTCGGTCCGTTGGACCTTCTTGGACGGCCCGCCGTGGTGCGACCCTTGAATAATTGTGCAAGGCGGCTACGTGGTCCTCAGTGAACACGTTCAAAAGGTTCTATGCCTTCGATACTGCCACTTCCCAGGATGCTTCCTTTGGACGCCGGGTTCTTGTGCCCGCTACAGTGCGTCCCCTCCCATAAGAAACTGCTTTAGGACATCCCCAATGTCTATCCTTGTGGAGCCCAGTATACCCCGCAGCAGAAAACGAGTTTTATGGTAAGAACTTACCTTTGTTAAAACTCTTTCTGCGAGGTACACTGGGCTCCACAAGGCGCCCACGCTGACGCACTTAGCTTCTTTGGGTTGGTATGGCATTAGCCGCTGACACTTTCTCCTGTCGGGAGAGTGTGGTGTTTGTGGCAACTTGCAGTTGTTGTCTATTTTACTTGCTACTGCATTGGGCTGGTTAACAAAACTGAGCTCCTGTGCACGGAGGCGGGGTGATATAGGAGGCGGCGCTATGCATCTTGGTAAGAAGGTCAAAGCTTTTGAGCCTGTTGGTGCTTCGGATCAAGATCCTACTCTTTACCCCAATGTCTATCCTTGTGGAGCCCAGTGTACCTTGCAGAAAGAGTTTTAACAAAGGTAAGTTCTTACCATAAAACTCGTTTTATTAAGTAAGGGAGGGGATGAGCAGGGGGAGAGCAAGTGGTATTCTGCCCATCATTACACGTATGCAGTGTGTAACTATTCAGATAGTTAAACCATGTCCATCTCTCAATGCACAGACAATGAGATTTCTGGAACTGTAAACACAGACTTGAATGAGTGTCCATATAATATAGCTGTAGTTCTGCAGAATAGATTACTGTACATGTAACAAATAAGAGAATAAACAGTGCATGGAAAAAAGATATGTCTCTGGAGAGGAGACGTAACAGCCTTTCTGCAACTCATGCACAGATAACTGAGTAGTAACAAAATTGGAGGATCTAACCCTTTGACCTGTCACATGGCAAAAAGCAGCTAAGCATAGACAAACAAATGCAGAAAAGATAACATGGGCGCCTATTCGGAAGAGCAAGGTGAACGTTTTAATCAAGATGTGATGGACTTTGAACGTCGTTATCAGGGGCAATACAATGAGAGTGTGATGGGGGATTATATTTGGGGGCTAATACGAGAAAGTCCATACAATCACAGAAGAAATACGAAAAATATTTATTTCTAAACTTTTTTTTATATATTCTGTTACAGTAGTTTTTTTTTCCAATTGTAAA
This sequence comes from Pseudophryne corroboree, assembly GCF_028390025.1. Lineage (NCBI taxonomy): Eukaryota > Metazoa > Chordata > Amphibia > Anura > Myobatrachidae > Pseudophryne > Pseudophryne corroboree. Next base: position 650,139,527 of record NC_086449.1, read on the forward strand.
TAAAAGTAATTCAAATTCATAACAAAAGTTTGTTTTATTTTTACATACAATAAAGTTATGAAAATAGGGAAATTTTCTTAAAATCCATAATTTCATTCTGATAGCTACAAAAGCAATTTTTTTTCTTTAATTAGTAATGTGGAAGAAATAAAAATCAGATATGCAGAACCCAGACTCAAAATTCATGTTGACCGGTGTTCTCATTAAGGATAAGGTGGGTTTGCGTGAAAAGACAGTAATAATATTAATAAATGAATTTGTTCAAATATTTTTTTCCCATTATAATCCACCCAAACCAGCACATGACTGTAGAGAAAGGCCATGTATCCTGCTTTCTTATCGTACACCTTATTAGCAGTGCAGCAGTTGTAGCAGAAGATCCTGACCTAGCTGCGTATTCCCCCAAGGCTTTGTTGCTCATACAATTCATTCTACTTTATAAGTATAGTTCTGAAATTCTGATCAGTGAGTTGCTGTAAGCTGACATAATGTTTATTTTAACAATACCCTGAAGTCATGGCTCAGTTCTGGATATCTGTGATTTAATTTGCTATGCAGGTTATCTTGACATGGTGAGCTGAGCAGAGAAAACTATGTGCTGTGTATCCTTAAAGAGGAATTACACAAACTATTTATTTCAATACCAATGTGCAATTACTATGGAAACTGGAGCATAACAAATAAGATTCCATATCATGTATCTAGTAAATAAACGTGATGTGTTATATATAGTGATGTGCACCGGACATTTTTCGGGTTTTGTGTTTTGGTTTTGTATTCGGTTCCGCGGCCGTGTTTTGGATTCGGACGCGTTTTGGCAAAACCTCCCTGAAATTTTTTTATCGGATTCGGGTGTGTTTTGGATTCGGGTGTTTTTTTACAAAAAAACCTCAAAAACAGCTTAAATCATAGAATTTGGGGGTCATTTTAATCCCATAGTATTATTTACCTCAATTACCATAATTTCCACTCATTTCCAGTCTATTCTGAACACCTCACAATATTATTTTTAGTCCTAAAATTTGCACCGAGGTTGCTAGATGACTAAGCTAAGCGACCCAAGTGGCCGACACAAACACCTGGCCCATCTAGGAGTGGCACTGCAGTGTCAGACAGGATGGCACTTCAAAAAATAGTCCCCAAACAGCACATGATGCGAAGAAAAATAAAAGAAAAAAGAGGTGCAAGATGGAATTGTCCTTGGGCCCTCCCACCCACCCTTATGTTGTATAAACAGGACATGCACACTTTAACAAACCCATCATTTCAGCGACAGGGTCTGCCACACGACTGTGACTGAAATGGTTGGTTTGGGCCCCCACCAAAAAAGAAGCAATCAATCTCTCCTTGCACAAACTGGCTCTACAGAGGCAAGATGTCCACCTCCTCCTCATCCTCCGATTCCTCACCCCTTTCACTGTGTACATCCCCCTCCTCACAGATGATTAATTCGTCCCCACTGGAATCCACCATCTCAGGTCCCTGTGTACTTTCTGGAGGCAATTGCTGGTGAATGTCTCCACGGAGGAATTGATTATAATTCATTTTGATGAACATCATCTTCTCCACATTTTCTGGAAGTAAGCTCGTACGCCGATTGCTGACAAGGTGAGCGGCTGCACTAAACACTCTTTCGGAGTACACACTGGAGGGGGGGCAACTTTTTTGTGCAAGGGCCTCCAAATTGCCTCTTTTTGCTGCCAGTATACGTACGGACTGTCTGACGTGCCTACTTGGATGCGGTCACTCATATAATCCTCCTCCAGACTGCCCTGCATCACCGCCAGCGGGTGGGCTCGGAATTCTTAGCCTTTTCCTCGCAGCCCCTGTTGCGGGAGAATGTGAAGGAGGAGCTGTTGACGGGTCACGTTCCGCTTGACTTGACAATTTTCTCACCAGCAGGTCTTTGAACCTCTGCAGACTTGTGTCTGCTGGAAAGAGAGATACAACGTAGGCTTTAAAACTAGGATTGAGCACGGTGGCCAAAATGTAGTGCTCTGATTTCAACAGATTGACCACCCGTGAATCCTGGTTAAGCGAATTAAGGGCTCCATCCACAAGTCCCACATGCCTAGCGGAATTGCTCTGTTTTAGCTCCTCCTTCAATCTCTCCAGCTTCTTCTGCAAAAGCCTGATGAGGGGAATGACCTGACTCAGGCTGGCAGTGTCTGAACTGACTTCACGTGTGGCAAGTTCAAAGGGTTGCAGAACCTTGCACAACTTTGAAATCATTCTCCACTGCGCTTGATTCAGGTGCATTCCCCCTCCATTGCCTATATCGTAGGTAGCTGTATAGGCTTGAATGGCCTTTTGCTGCTCCTCCATCCTCTGAAGCATATAGAGGGTTGAACTCCACCTCGTTACCACCTCTTGCTTCAGATGATGGCAGGGCAGGTTCAGGAGTGTTTGCTGGTGCTCCAGTCTTCGGCACGCGGTGGCTGAATGCCGAAAGTGGCCCGCAATTCTTCGGGCCACCGACAGCATCTTTTGCACGCCCCTGTCGTTTTTTTAAATAATTCTGCACCACCAAATTCAATGTATGTGCAAAACATGGGACGTGCTGGAATTTGCCCACATGTAATGCACTCACAATATTGGTGGCGTCCGATGTCACAAATCCCCAGGAGAGTCCAATTGGGGTAAGCCATTCTGCGATGATGTTCCTCAGTTTCTGTAAGAGGTTGTCAGCTGTGTGCCTCTTATGGAAAGCGGTGATACAAAGCGTAGCCTGCCTAGGAACGAGTTGGTGTTTGCAAGATGCTGCTACTGGTGCCACCGCTGCTGTTCTTACTGCGGGAGGCAATACATCTACCCAGTGGGCTGTCACAGTCATATAGTCCTGAGTCTGCCCTGCTCCACTTGTCCACATGCCCGTGGTTTTGTGGACATTGGGTACAACTGCATTTTTTAGGACACTGGTTACTCTTTTTCTGAGGTCTGTGTACATTCTCTGTATCGCCTGCCTAGAGAAATGGAACCTAGATGGTATTTGGTACCGGGGACACAGTACCCCAAGCAATTCTCTAGTTTCCTGTGAATTAACGGTGGATACCGGAAACATGTTTAACACCGCCCAGGCTGCCAAGGCCTGAGTTATCCGCTTTGCAGCAGGATGACTGCTGTGATATTTCATCTTCTTCGCAAAGGACTGTAGGACAGTCAATTGCTTACTGGAAGTAGTACAAGTGGTCTTCCGACTTCCCCTCTGGGATGACGATCGACTCCCAGCAGCAACAACAGCAGCGCCAGCAGCAGTAGGCGTTACACTCAAGGATGCATCGAAGGAATCCCAGGCAGGAGAGGACTCGTCAGACTTGCCAGTGACATGGCCTGCAGGACTATTGGCTTTCCTGTCTAAGGAGGAAATTTACACTGAGGGAGTTGGAGGTGTGGTTTGCAGGAGCTTGGTTACAAGAGGAAGGGATTTAGTTGGCAGTGGACTGCTTCCGCTGTCACCCAAAGTTTTTGAACTTGTCAATGACTTCTGATGAATGCGCTCCAGGTGACGTATAAGGGAGGATGTTCCAAGGTGGTTAACGTCCTTACCCCTGCTTATTACAGCTTGACAAAGGCGACACACGGCTTGACACCTGTAGTCCGCATTTCTGTTAAAAGAATTCCACACCGAAGAGGTGATTTTTTTTTGTAATTTGACCAGGCATGTCAATGGCCATATTCGTCCCACGGACAACAGGTGTCTCCCCGGGTGCCTGACTTAAACAAACCACCTCACCATCAGAATCCTCCTTGTCAATTTCCTCCTCAGCGCCAGCAACACCCATATCCTCATCCTGGTGTACTTTAAAAGTGACATCTTCAATTTGACTATCAGGAACTGGACTGCAGGTGCTCCTTCCAGCACTTGCAGGGGGCGTGCAAATGGTGGAAGGCGCCACCTCTTCCCATCCAGTGTTGGGAAGGTCAGGCATCGCAACCGACACAATTGGACTCTCCTTGGGGATTTGTGATTTAGAAGAACGCCCAGTTCTTTGCTGTGCTTTTGCCAGCTTAAGTCTTTTCATTTTTCTAGCGAGAGGATGAGTGATTCCATCCTCATGTGAATCTGAACCACTAGCCATGAACATAGGCCAGGGCCTCAGCCGTTCCTTGCCACTCCGTGTCGTTAATGGCATATTGGCAAGTTTACGCTTCTCATCAGACGCTTTCAATTTTGATTTTTGGGTCATTTTACTGAACTTTTTTGGGGGGGGATTTTACATGCTCTCTACTATGACATTGGGCATCGGCCTTGGCAGACGACGTTGATGGCATTTCATCGTCTCAGCCATGACTAGTGGCAGCAGCTTCAGCATGAGGTGGAAGTGGATCTTGTTCTTTCCCTATTTTACCCTCCACATTTTTGTTCTCCATTTTTTAATGTGTGGAATTATATGCCAGTAATATATCAATAGCAATGGCCTACTGTACCGTACTGCTATATATTATATACTGGTGGTCAGCAAAATTATACACTGTCCTCCTACTATATATACTGCACACAACTTAAATGCACCACAGGTACGGATGGATAGTATACTTGACGACACAGAGGTAGGTAGAGCAGTGGACTACTGTACCGTACTGCTATATATTATATACTGGTGGTCAGCAAAATTATGCACTGTCCTCCTACTATATATACTGCGCACAACTTAAATGCACCACAGGTATGGATGGATAGTATACTTGACGACACAGAGGTAGCTAGAGCAGTGGACTACTGTACCGTACTGCTATATATTATATACCGGTGGTCAGCAAAATTATGCACTGTCCTACTATATATACTGTGCACAACTTAAATGCACCACAGGTATGGATGGATAGTATACTTGATGACACAGAGGTAGGTAGAGCAGTGGACTACTGTACCGTACTGCTATATATTATATACTGGTGGTCAGCAAAATTATGCACTGTCCTATATATACTGCGTACAACTTAAATGCACCACAGGTATGGATGGATAGTATACTTGACGACACAGAGGTAGCTAGAGCAGTGGACTACTGTACCGTACTGCTATATATTATATACTGGTGGTCAGCAAAATTATGCACTGTCCTACTATATATACTGCGCACAACTTAAATGCACCACAGGTATGGATGGATAGTATACTTGATGACACAGAGGTAGGTAGAGCAGTGGACTACTGTACCGTACTGCTATATATTATATACTGGTGGTCAGCAAAATTATGCACTGTCCTACTATATATACTGTGTACAACTTAAATGCACCACAGGTATGGATGGATAGTATACTTGACGACACAGAGGTAGGTAGAGCAGTGGACTACTGTACCGTACTGCTATATATTATATACTGGTGGTCAGCACAATTATGCACTGTCCTCCTACTATATATACTGCGCACAACTTAAATGCACCACAGGTATGGATGGATAGTATACTTGACGACACAGAGGTAGGTAGAGCAGTGGACTACTGTACCGTACTGCTATATATTATATACTTGTGGTCAGCACAATTATGCACTGTCCTCCTACTATATATACTGCGCACAACTTAAATGCACCACAGGTATGGATGGATAGTATACTTGACGACACAGAGGTAGGTAGAGCAGTGGACTACTGTACTGTACTGATATAATACTGGTGGTCAGTGGTCAGCAAAATTCTGCACTGTCCTCCTACTATATACTACAATGCAGCACAGATATGGAGCGTTTTTCAGGCAGAGAACGTAGATATTTTCAGCACACTGAGCACAGATATTTGCAGGACACTGAGCACAGATATTTGCAGCACACTGAACACAACTGAGAGAACGCTGCACGTCCTCTCCTTATCATCTCCAATGCACGAGTGAAAATGGCGGCGACGCGCGGCTCCTTTTATAGAATATGAATCTCGCGAGAACACAACAGCGGGATGATGACGTTCGGGTGCGCTCGGGTTAACCGAGCAAGGCGGGAGGATCCGAATCTGCCTCGGAACCGTGTAAAATGGGTGAAGTTCGGGGGGGTTCGGATTCCGAGGAACCGAACCCGCTCATCACTAGTTATATACAGTATAAATATCTATCCTTGCTCAGTAAAATAATGGAGTCCATAGGCTATATCTAAAATACACTTTATTTACAAGATTCGTAAATTCAAGCTGAGTACAGACATGGCCAATGGATCTGCCGACCCGCCAACCAATCTAACATGTGGTAAGGATAATGCACAAACGATCTTGTACATATACACCAATCTGGCCCTGACATGCCTGACCACAGGAAACGGTCGTAACTTCATTGTTGGCGGTTCCTGTGGCCTGCATATGGGTTGTGCAGCGGGTCGTCCATACACACAGGCAGGTGTACTGATGTGCCTGCAGGATATGTTGGCATCTGCCATGCAGCACAGCTAATGTGATATGTCTGTGAACAACATCATTCATAGACATATTGGCTGTACACACAATCTGATACACTTAGTGATGTATCATTTGTTGGCTGTACAAACGATATATCACATAGTATGTACTCAGCTTTAGGGCGAAAGGTAATAGTTTCTGTTTTGCAAAACACTGACTTTCTTTGATTGTGCCTGCCATTTTTAATACAAAAATGCCATTAAAGCCAGCCACAAAACAGGACCTATTACATTTCACCCAAAGTCTTTTTCACTTTGGGCTAGTGTGTTTAAGTATGATTGGAACTGTTTTGGTGAATATTGAGCCCAATAACGTAGCAGGAAGACACCACTTCCATCATTTACTTGTTACCGTGAACACAGGCCTATTCTATCCGTACTGGAACTGATTGACAATTTAGGAATTTGGACATAGTCTGTTTTATTAATTATTTTTTATTATATATCACTATACATAGGGACAATATATTTGGCACATGTGAAACAGGTAGATTTGATTTTGTGTATCCTTGACCCTTGTTTTTAGTATATTGCTCCATGGCCTGTGTTATCAATGTCCCAGTGTTAGACTGCCTAGAATGATTCCCACTTAAACACGGAGAATGCTAGGTAGGCATTGCCCTGCCAAAGTGATAACCAGCCTCAGGTTGTCCGTGTACGGCTGGTGACTATATGGTTGAAAGAGGCAACAAGAATACACCTGTTCTCTCTACTATAGGCTAGAGCAGGGGTATTCAACATAAAGCCCTCTAGCTTCTGAGGGACTGCATATCCCAGCTCCCAGCATGCCCTATCATAGTTTTGCTATTAGGGCACTCTAAAACTGTGGCAGGGTTGCTGGGATGTGTAATTCCACAGCAGTTGGATTGCTATATGTTTAATATCCCTGAGCGAGATGCTTGTGCATCTATATGACTATGAAGGCTTACAAGTATTATAAAGTCCCATTCTACCTTCTGCTCCACCGTACACTCTGAAAGATCCGGTAGAGCTATTGGCAGTAGTGAGTAAATTGTAATAACTATGTATGTGAACCCGCAATGTGGGTAGAAATTTACTCTTGCTTCCTGAAAAAGCCGCCTTGCAGTGCGGGGAAACATATAGAGAAAAAATGTTTTCTGCGCTGTGATTAAGCTGCTTGTTGGAAAAAAGGGGGAATTATAAAAATGTATAAACAAGCGCTGTTTTTGTGTGTGGCACCTGAAAAAAAAGATTGGTTAGCGGTAATGTTTACAGCTCCTTTTGGAGCTTTTTTTGTGATGACCAGTCCGTGAAGAAACAACCTAACTTTCCCTACCTTGCTCCCGGCCACAGGATTCCTCAGCCAGGTGGAGCCCGGCTGTCCGTGGCGAGTTGTTGATTCAGTGTCTCCCCGCCGCTGCGTCCAGTGGTGAGAGACGTGGAGCTGGGTGGTGAGAATGGTGTGAGCGGGTGACGTCACTTAGCGCTCGGCGATCCTCCGGTTGGTGTTCTTAGCGTCTCTTCTGGTCAGCACTGAGACACTGACTCAACAACTCGCCACGCCACGTGTTTCCAGATAATAACCGTGACTGATGAGATAGGAACCATGGTTATTATACAGGCTAATGTCAGGGCATATAGGATAGATTCAGGATTGGGTTAACAGGCTGTTGTCTGGGTAACAAGCAATTATGGCAGACTTTCTCAAACTCAGCCATTATAGTCAATGGTGTCGCTGTATGGGTGCATGGTGCGATGCACATGGGCCCCTGGGTCTATGGGGGCCCACGCTGCACCCATATATAGTTATACTTGCCATTTCATCATTTCTGGTGTCCCACATTGACAGGCGGCCATTTTCTCAGTTATTTGTGCATGTGTAGTAGAGGAGTCCCTGGGAACATGGCACATGCGCAGTAGACTCTGGCGCTATTAATAGCTGTCCACTAGTATTTAACTACCTTAATACACTGTATATTGCTACTTATCACCTTGTAAGTCTATTCTACCATATGATTATGCCAAACTCCCACTAATATTTCTTCCATTTCCCCAGAGGCTTTCATTTCTATTCACTCACTACATGTCTCTGCCTTTTAGTCCATATTCCCAGTAGTTTTACTATCCATGTAATTCTCATTTATACTATGACCAACAGTATGCTCCATGCTTTCACTGTCCCAGAACTATTTATTTATTTATATGGCATGAAAAAAGTTCCATAGTGTTGTAAAAGTATTGCATAAGTACAAAATAATATAGACAATAATAACTTACATATGTACATAAGTAATTACAGTTCTCAATCAACATACATGTAACTATGTAGAATACCTAGGGGTTACGGCCCTTCTACTCAGAGATTACCATATTAGTACACTAATGTTTGATGGAAATGTCCCAGCTGAACCTGGTCCTGCTGCTCTCTCCCCCCCCCCCCCCCCCCACACACACACACACAGCTACCTGCACACCTTGAGGGGTAGACCTGGGGGCTGTCCTGATGTCTTCAGCTGAAGGGGTAGTAGGCCTGGTCCTAGTAGTAGGCCACGTTATGATCCTGAGCAGCAGTGTTTGGAAATATTGCTTTTTAGATTCTAGAGTAGTCCAAATCCAGTTCAAACTCCGCTTATAACTGCATCCTTGAAATGACATCCTTAAAATGCATCCTTAACAAATGCACTCCAAGGTCCTGACTCAAGACTCAAAACTGTGAAGAGGCCAGGCAAGATATTGGGTAGCCAGTGAGGAGTAGATTGCAGTAATCTAAGCGGGAGATGATTGAGGAGGCATATGAATTAGGAGAAGGACTTTATATGGGAACTTAGAGAGAGAGAGAGCAGAGTCTAGGATTGCCTGCACTCATTCATCCTGCACCTATTTATTATTCTCATTGCAAAACTATCACAATTCCTTATGCCCCCCATTTTCCTTAACACCTACCATTTATCCTCTGTTCTACATGCAGGGGCAGATGTATTAAGCCTGGAGAAGTGATAAAGCAGTGATAAGTGCAAGGTGATAACGCACCAGCCAATCATCTCCAATATGTCAATTTACAGTTAAGAGCTGATTGGTTGGTGCGTTATCACCTTGCACTTATCACTGCTTTATCACTTCTCCAGGCTTAATACATCTGCCCCACAGTACTTTGCACTTCACCCTTCTATATTTTACCTTGACTCTACTACCTACTGTCCATTGACAATATGCTTTAATCTTCATTAATGTTTCTTGTAGTTCACCTCCCTTTAGAAGTTTACAGTAGCTGCACTGCACTCCCTTCCCACAACTCATCACTCATTTCCATTCAGCTTGGCCCTACAACAGCCATGTGGACTCTGTGGAGCCCTGGCAGCAACTCTGCAATAATGGGTAACCTGATACACTTCATGAAAAGCATGGGTGGCTCACTAACCTTCAAAAGGGTTCAAATTACCCACAAACTCAATAATAAGTAAATTACAACATTTGTAGTCAAAGAAACACAACATGCCCTGAGAATATATATATATATATATCTGTCAATGAAACATATATAGGGGGCGCTCCATAGTGCATAAAAGTTTTATTTTAAAAATAATACACAAGGTATTTAAAACCAACTGTAAATATTCGTACCAGAGGGCAACCAGTGTGGGCTGGTTACCACGTGATTCAAGTAAAAGTGATCAATTGGAACAGCAGCAACAAGTGTCAGACGATCATACCGGATACCTCCACCCGTCGACGGCTGGTCTCCCCAGACTCTCGGGCAGGAATCACACACGTCCCCGACTCCTTGCTCAGCGATACCAACGATCATGTACGTCACCAGACTCCGCCCCGGGCCGTCGACGGGTGGAGGTATCCGGTATGATCGCCTGACACTTGTTGCTGCTGTTCCAATTGATCACTTTTACTTGAATCACGTGGTAACCAGCCCACACTGGTTGCCCTCTGGTACGAATATTTACAGTTGGTTTTAAATACCTTGTGTATTATTTTTAAAATAAAACTTTTATGCACTATGGAGCGCCCCCTATATATGTTTCATTGACAGATATCTCTTCTCCGGAGGAGTTCGGATTGTTGGAAGGGGAGCTGCGGTCCCATTAATACAACAAGGATCTAGTGCACTTTGGCAACACCCAAATGAAGTTGCTGTGATTCAAATATATGGACACACGCTAAGTGTATTTATATATACACATCCTATATTTTCTCTGTTATATAATAATCAGCGCTATATCATATTTTGTCTATATATATATATATATATATATATATATACATACAGAGGTTAGTATGGTCGGCACTCCCTGTATGAGTATGCAACTGCCCCGGTGCCTTCCTTTTGAAGAAATACAGAGAAAGAAATGTCCTTTTAGAGAGGGGTATGCTTCCATCCACTCCCAATGATAAAGGAACAGGTGGCACTCCAAGGGACTTGTGAAAACAATCTTGTATTCAAAACAGTGAATCAAGTAAATGGCATATTATGGCCAACGTTTCAGCGTCGCGCAGGGCGCTTTTTTCAAGGCAATATGCTGTGAAACAGAACAAAACAACATGACAGTGAAAACATACCTTTTAAATGTGAATGCCTCGTGTCACGCCATGGAGCTGCGGGAGCCGGCGTCCAGCAGGGTTTCCGGGGGTGTGCCCATTACGTCACCAGGAAGTGACATCACTGGTAAGTAGGCAACCGCGGGCGTCCCGGCTGCCGCTGTCATCCCGCTAGTCCTGGCGGAAGAGAGCAGGAGTAAAATAGTGAATGTAAACAATGTGAGAGTGATTGCTCAAATGGATACACATTTCTTTCAAAAAAGCAGCGCTGTGATAAATACACAGTGTGACTGTGTTGTGTCTCAAGTGATTATGTGAAAAAGCGAGTGCCCAGGCGCTCAATTGTGAAAGAAATGTGAGTAATAAAAAAAACTGTTAAAATCAATTGCACCAGTAATGTCACTGGCCGTAGAAAGATAAATGATTCATGCAAATACATAGTAATAATACCCATACACAATGGTATTGATATGCTAAACAACTTATACATGTCTGACACAAAGATAACTTGGAAAATGTTGTGACAACTAATATCAAGAGTATGCGTGTGTGCATATATAAACACACACTAAAGGTGGCTGTCAGACAGCTAACCCATGTATTTTGGAGAAGTGTCTGACAACACTGACGTGATTGTACATGACTGGCACCCCACGTGACTGAGAGCAGGCTATCTTATCTACCTGAATGATAACATATGCTCAAGCATTAATATCACTATTAAGGCTGCATGTAATAGACCGTGTCTAATAAAAATGTGTCCCAGATGACACACAAACCCATAAATAGTCTCCAGGGTTTCACAGGAAAACGTTCCAAGCAATATGCTCGTTCAGTCCATTCGGTACCAATGTGGACAGGCGATGGATCCATTCAATTCCTCTTTGTGCCAGTGCTTTGGCTCGATCGCCGCCTCTGGTGTATGGTGGAATATGGTCTACTATCATATGTTGCAAGTGGCACAATAGATGTTTTTCCTTTTTGAAATGACGAGACACCGGTTGGTCGTTGAGTTTGCCCTCAAGGGCTGCCTTAATGGCAGACCGATGTAGGGCCATTCTCTCCCGGAATGTGCGTGTAGTTTGCCCCACGTATAGCAGGCCACATGGACAGGAGATGACGTAAATCACATATTGTGAAGTGCAAGTGACATAATGTCTGATTCTATATTTCTTCTTGGATTTAGGGTGAATGAAGGTAGTGCCTGTGTCCATGTGTTTGCAAGTGGTACATGATAGACACCGATGGCAGCCTGGTGTCAACGAGATCGTCTTTGTTTGAGTAACATCGGTTTTGACGAGCATGACCCGTAGGTTTCTTCCTCTCCTAACGCAAGGCATAATAGCTGTATTGTGAAAACAAGGTAAAGATGGATCCGTGTTTACAATGGGCCACAACGCACGTGTTGCCCTCGTGATAACTGAACTGGCAGTGGAATATTGGGTGATGAACGGCATCTTTTTGTTGGACTGTGGTTTCAAGGAACCAAAAAGCTCGTTTCTTGGAATGGTCAGCACTTCTTGCTTAATGCGTGCCAACTGACGTCGGTCATACCCTCTCTGTTGGAATTTAAGAATTACCTGATCCAAAGCTGCACCAAGCTGTTCTCTGTCGTTTGTGATCCGTGCCACTCGCAGCATCTGGGACCTGGGGAGACCTCTCTTGAGTGCTGGAGGATGAAAGCTGTTGTTCATTAGTAAGCTGTTACGGTCAGTTTGTTTATGATACACCGATGTGACGATGGCTTCCTCCCAGATGTCGATTTGTACATCCAAAAAATGAATTGATGTATAACTAGATTCGATGGTCAATTTAATAGGGGTATTGCTGTTATTGATGTCCCTATGTAAATCCGATAATTCAGAAGGGCTCCCCGTCCACAAGAGTAGGAGGTCATCGATGTAACGTTTGTACAGAAGAATCTTTGCTTGTGTAGTTTCGGAGCCAAAAAATTGACGTTCCAACGCAAACAAATACACGTTTGCGTAGCTGGGTGCCACGTTAGATCCCATTGCACAACCAGTGAGTTGCACAAAATACTCACCATTGTGTATGAAATAGTTGTGCGTCAGTGTATATTCAAGAAGTTTCAAAAAGAGAGGGATATTTAGTGCACAAAAAATCTCGGCTTCCAAAAACTGTCGCATGGCTGAAAGGCCCTGGTCATGTGGTATGACCGTGTATAAGCTTTGTATGTCCATCGTACATAAGATGGTATTCTTAGGCACTCTTGTAATGGCTTGTAATGTTAATAGCAGCTGGGTGGTATCTTTAAGGTAGGTCTCTTGCTTAATCACCAGTGGTTGTATGAGTTGATCTAAGAACTTGGCAATTGGTTGGGTCAATGACCCCCTTGCGGACGTGATGAAGACGTCCCGGTGGATGTAAACGGTCCTTATGGACTTTGGGTACCGTGTAAAGAACTGGAGCAATCGGATGGTTTTACGTGAGTATATATATATAAAAACTTACTGACGGCGGCACTCTGGAGACTTGAATGATAAGTGAATCAATGCGGTGCTTTAATATCTACGTTTCGGGGCACGGATATAATATATATTTTATTATTTATTTTTCTTTCCGCACTATTTACCACATCATACAGTAATATTCACCAAAAGCACTCCCGTATGCCCTTAAAGGAACCAGAAGTCTCTGCAGGTGGTGTGAGGCCCCCCCAGGTGGCCAATTGCACACATGTAGCTCCAATAGCAGAGGTTCTCATCTCACTTTTGCTGAGAGATCCTTTGGTAAAATTTTCTGCATTACACAAAGAAAAATTACTGTAACCCATTGTTACCAATCAAGTGTTTTCTAGAGATGAGCGCCTGAAATTTTTCGGGTTTTGTGTTTTGGTTTTGGGTTCGGTTCCGCGGCCGTGTTTTGGGTTCGAACGCGTTTTGGCAAAACCTCACCGAATTTTTTTTGTCGGATTCGGGTGTGTTTTGGATTCGGGTGTTTTTTTCAAAAAACACTAAAAAACAGCTTAAATCATAGAATTTGGGGGTCATTTTGATCCCAAAGTATTATTAACCTCAAAAACCATAATTTACACTCATTTTCAGTCTATTCTGAATACCTCACACCTCACAATATTATTTTTAGTCCTAAAATTTGCACCGAGGTCGCTGTGTGAGTAAGATAAGCGACCCTAGTGGCCGACACAAACACCGGGCCCATCTAGGAGTGGCACTGCAGTGTCACGCAGGATGTCCCTTCCAAAAAACCCTCCCCAAACAGCACATGACGCAAAGAAAAAAAGAGGCGCAATGAGGTAGCTGTGTGAGTAAGATTAGCGACCCTAGTGGCCGACACAAACACCGGGCCCATCTAGGAGTGGCACTGCAGTGTCACGCAGGATGGCCCTTCCAAAAAACCCTCCCCAAACAGCACATGACGCAAAGAAAAAAAGAGGCGCAATGAGGTAGCTGTGTGAGTAAGATTAGCGACCCTAGTGGCCGACACAAACACCGGGCCCATCTAGGAGTGGCACTGCAGTGTCACGCAGGATGTCCCTTCCAAAAAACCCTCCCCAAACAGCACATGACGCAAAGAAAAAAAGAGGCGCAATGAGGTAGCTGTGTGAGTAAGATTAGCGACCCTAGTGGCCGACACAAACACCGGGCCCATCTAGGAGTGGCACTGCAGTGTCACGCAGGATGTCCCTTCCAAAAAACCCTCCCCAAACAGCACATGACGCAAAGAAAAAAAGAGGCGCAATGAGGTAGCTGACTGTGTGAGTAAGATTAGCGACCCTAGTGGCCGACACAAACACCGGGCCCATTTAGGAGTGGCACTGCAGTGTCACGCAGGATGTCCCTTCCAAAAAACCCTCCCCAATCAGCACATGATGCAAAGAAAAAGAAAAGAAAAAAGAGGTGCAAGATGGAATTGTCCTTGGGCCCTCCCACCCACCCATATGTTGTATAAACAAAACAGGACATGCACACTTTAACCAACCCATCATTTCAGTGACAGGGTCTGCCACACGACTGTGACTGATATGACGGGTTGGTTTGGACCCCCCCCAAAAAAGAAGCAATTAATCTCTCCTTGCACAAACTGGCTCTACAGAGGCAAGATGTCCACCTCATCATCACCCTCCGATATATCACCGTGTACATCCCCCTCCTCACAGATTATCAATTCGTCCCCACTGGAATCCACCATCTCAGCTCCCTGTGTACTTTGTGGAGGCAATTGCTGCTGGTCAATGTCTCCGCGGAGGAATTGATTATAATTCATTTTAATGAACATCATCTTCTCCACATTTTCTGGATGTAACCTCGTACGCCGATTGCTGACAAGGTGAGCGGCGGCACTAAACACTCTTTCGGAGTACACATTTGTGGGAGGGCAACTTAGGTAGAATAAAGCCAGTTTGTGCAAGGGCCTCCAAATTGCCTCTTTTTCCTGCCAGTATAAGTACGGACTGTGTGACGTGCCTACTTGGATGCGGTCACTCATATAATCCTCCACCATTCTATCAATGTTGAGAGAATCATATGCAGTGACAGTAGACGACATGTCCGTAATCGTTGTCAGGTCCTTCAGTCCGGACCAGATGTCAGCATCAGCAGTCGCTCCAGACTGCCCTGCATCACCGCCAGCGGGTGGGCTCGGAATTCTGAGCCTTTTCCTCGCACCCCCAGTTGCGGGAGAATGTGAAGGAGGAGATGTTGACAGGTCGCGTTCCGCTTGACTTGACAATTTTGTCACCAGCAGGTCTTTCAACCCCAGCAGACTTGTGTCTGCCGGAAAGAGAGATCCAAGGTAGGCTTTAAATCTAGGATCGAGCACGGTGGCCAAAATGTAGTGCTCTGATTTCAACAGATTGACCACCCGTGAATCCTTGTTAAGCGAATTAAGGGCTCCATCCACAAGTCCCACATGCCTAGCGGAATCGCTCCGTGTTAGCTCCTCCTTCAATGTCTCCAGCTTCTTCTGCAAAAGCCTGATGAGGGGAATGACCTGACTCAGGCTGGCAGTGTCTGAACTGACTTCACGTGTGGCAAGTTCAAAGG
Source organism: Pseudophryne corroboree (assembly GCF_028390025.1). Classification (NCBI taxonomy): domain Eukaryota; kingdom Metazoa; phylum Chordata; class Amphibia; order Anura; family Myobatrachidae; genus Pseudophryne; species Pseudophryne corroboree. The sequence goes on from NC_086449.1 coordinate 650,155,447, forward strand.
GCATCAGAACCTTGCACAACGTTGAAATCATTCTCCACTGCGCTTGAGACAGGTGCATTCCACCTACTATATCGTGCTCAATTGTATAGGCTTGAATGGCCTTTTGCTGCTCCTCCAACCTCTGAAGCATATAGAGGGTTGAATTCCACCTCGTTACCACTTCTTGCTTCAGATGATGGCAGGGCAGGTTCAGTAGTTTTTGGTGGTGCTCCAGTCTTCTGTACGTGGTGCCTGTACGCCGAAAGTGTCCCGCAATTCTTCTGGCCACCGACAGCATCTCTTGCACGCCCCTGTCGTTTTTTAAAAAATTCTGCACCACCAAATTCAAGGTATGTGCAAAACATGGGACGTGCTGGAATTTGCCCATATTTAATGCACACACAATATTGCTGGCGTTGTCCGATGCCACAAATCCACAGGAGAGTCCAATTGGGGTAAGCCATTCCGCGATGATCTTCCTCAGTTGCCGTAAGAGGTTTTCAGCTGTGTGCGTATTCTGGAAAGCGGTGATACAAAGCGTAGCCTGCCTAGGAAAGAGTTGGCGTTTGCGAGATGCTGCTACTGGTGCCGCCGCTGCTGTTCTTGCGGCGGGAGTCCATACATCTACCCAATGGGCTGTCACAGTCATATAGTCCTGACCCTGCCCTGCTCCACTTGTCCACATGTCCGTGGTTAAGTGGACATTGGGTACAGCTGCATTTTTTAGGACACTGGTGACTCTTTTTCTGAGGTCTGTGTACATTTTCGGTATCGCCTGCCTAGAGAAATGGAACCTAGATGGTATTTGGTACCGGGGACACAGTACCTCCAACAAGTCTCTAGTTGGCTCTGCAGTAATGATGGATACCGGAACCACGTTTCTCACCACCCAGGATGCCAAGGCCTCAGTTATCCGCTTTGCAGTAGGATGACTGCTGTGATATTTCATCTTCCTCGCAAAGGACTGTTGGACAGTCAATTGCTTGGTGGAAGTAGTAAAAGTGGTCTTACGACTTCCCCTCTGGGATGACCATCGACTCCCAGCAGCAACAACAGCAGCGCCAGCAGCAGTAGGCGTTACACGCAAGGATGCATCGGAGGAATCCCAGGCAGGAGAGGAATCGTCAGAATTGCCAGTGACATGGCCTGCAGGACTATTGGCATTCCTGGGGAAGGAGGAAATTGACACTGAGGGAGTTGGTGGGGTGGTTTGCGTGAGCTTGGTTACAAGAGGAAGGGATTTACTGGTCAGTGGACTGCTTCCGCTGTCACCCAAAGTTTTTGAACTTGTCACTGACTTATTATGAATGCGCTGCAGGTGACGTATAAGGGAGGATGTTCCGAGGTGGTTAACGTCCTTACCCCTACTTATTACAGCTTGACAAAGGGAACACACGGCTTGACACCTGTTGTCCGCATTTCTGGTGAAATACCTCCACACCGAAGAGCTGATTTTTTTGGTATTTTCACCTGGCATGTCAACGGCCATATTCCTCCCACGGACAACAGGTGTCTCCCCGGGTGCCTGACTTAAACAAACCACCTCACCATCAGAATCCTCCTGGTCAATTTCCTCCCCAGCGCCAGCAACACCCATATCCTCCTCATCCTGGTGTACTTCAACACTGACATCTTCAATCTGACTATCAGGAACTGGACTGCGGGTGCTCCTTCCAGCACTTGCAGGGGGCGTGCAAATGGTGGAAGGCGCATGCTCTTCACGTCCAGTGTTGGGAAGGTCAGGCATCGCAACCGACACAATTGGACTCTCCTTGTGGATTTGGGATTTCGAAGAATGCACAGTTCTTTGCTGTGCTGCTTTTGCCAGCTTGAGTCTTTTCATTTTTCTAGCGAGAGGCTGAGTGCTTCCATCCTCATGTGAAGCTGAACCACTAGCCATGAACATAGGCCAGGGCCTCAGCCGTTCCTTGCCACTCCGTGTCGTAAATGGCATATTGGCAAGTTTACGCTTCTCCTCCGACAATTTTATTTTAGGTTTTGGAGTCCTTTTTTTTCTGATATTTGGTGTTTTGGATTTGACATGCTCTATACTATGACATTGGGCATCGGCCTTGGCAGACGACGTTGCTGGCATTTCATCGTCTCGGCCATGACTAGTGGCAGCAGCTTCAGCACGAGGTGGAAGTGGATCTTGATCTTTCCCTAATTTTGGAACCTCAACATTTTTGTTCTCCATATTTTAATAGGCACAACTAAAAGGCACCTCAGGTAAACAATGGAGATGGATACTAGTATACAATTATGGACTGCCTGCCGAGTGCAGACACAGAGGTAGCCACAGCCGTGAACTACCGTACTGTACTGTGTCTGCTGCTAATATAGACTGGCTGATAAAGAGATGTCTATGTAACTATGTATGTATAAAGAAGAAAGAAAAAAAAACCACGGTTAGGTGGTATACAATTATGGACGGACTGCCTGCCGAGTGCAGACACAGAGGTAGCCACAGCCGTGAACTACCGTACTGTACTGTGTCTGATGCTAATAATATAGACTGGTTGATAAAGAGATGTCGTAGTATTATGTATGTATAAAGAAGAAAGAAAAAAAAACCACGGTTAGGTGGTATACAATTATGGACGGACTGCCTGCCGAGTGCAGACACAGAGGTAGCCACAGCCGTGAACTACCGTACTGTACTGTGTCTGCTGCTAATATAGACTGGTTGATAAAGAGATGTCTATGTAACTATGTATGTATAAAGAAGAAAGAAAAAAAAACCACGGTTAGGTGGTATACAATTATGGACGGACTGCCTGCCGAGTGCAGACACAGAGGTAGCCACAGCCGTGAACTACCGTACTGTACTGTGTCTGCTGCTAATATAGACTGGTTGATAAAGAGATGTCTATGTAACTATGTATGTATAAAGAAGAAAGAAAAAAAAACCACGGTTAGGTGGTATACAATTATGGACGGACTGCCTGCCGAGTGCAGACACAGAGGTAGCCACAGCCGTGAACTACCGTACTGTACTGTGTCTGCTGCTAATATAGACTGGTTGATAAAGAGATGTCTATGTAACTATGTATGTATAAAGAAGAAAGAAAAAAAAACCACGGTTAGGTGGTATACAATTATGGACGGACTGCCTGCCGAGTGCAGACACAGAGGTAGCCACAGCCGTGAACTACCGTACTGTACTGTGTCTGCTGCTAATATAGACTGGTTGATAAAGAGATGTCTATGTAACTATGTATGTATAAAGAAGAAAGAAAAAAAAACCACGGTTAGGTGGTATACAATTATGGACGGACTGCCTGCCGAGTGCAGACACAGAGGTAGCCACAGCCGTGAACTACCGTACTGTACTGTGTCTGCTGCTAATATAGACTGGTTGATAAAGAGATGTCTATGTAACTATGTATGTATAAAGAAGAAAGAAAAAAAAACCACGGTTAGGTGGTATACAATTATGGACGGACTGCCTGCCGAGTGCAGACACAGAGGTAGCCACAGCCGTGAACTACCGTACTGTACTGTGTCTGCTGCTAATATAGACTGGTTGATAAAGAGATGTCGTAGTAGTATGTATGTATAAAGAAGAAAAAAAAACCACGGTTAGGTGGTATACAATTATGGACGGACTGCCTGCCGAGTGCAGACACAGAGGTAGCCACAGCCGTGAACTACCGTACTGTGTCTGCTGCGACTGGATGATAAATGATATAAAAAATATATATATATCACTACTGCAGCCGGACAGGTATATATTATATATTATATAATGACGGACCTGCTGGACACTGTCTGTCAGCAGAATGAGTTTTATTTTTATAGAATAAAAAAAACAACAACACACAAGTGAAGTCACACGACGAGTGTTTAACTTTTTCAGGCAATCACAATATAAGTATACTACTAACTATACTGGTGGTCAGTGTGGTCAGGTCACTGGTCAGTCACACTGGCAGTGGCACTCCTGCAGCAAAAGTGTGCACTGTTTAATTTTAATATAATATTATGTACTCCTGGCTCCTGCTATAACCTATAACTGGCACTGCAGTGCTCCCCAGTCTCCCCCACAATTATAAGCTGTGTGAGCTGAGCAGTCAGACAGATATATAATATATATAGATGATGCAGCACACTGGGCTGAGCCTGAGCAGTGCACACAGATATGGTATGTGACTGAGTCACTGTGTGTATCGCTTTTTTCAGGCAGAGAACGGATATATTAAATAAACTGCACTGTCTGGTGGTCACTCACTATATAATATTATGTACTCCTGGCTCCTGCTATAACCTATAACTGGCACTGCAGTGCTCCCCAGTCTCCCCCACAATTATAAGCTGTGTGAGCTGAGCAGTCAGACAGATATATAATATATATAGATGATGCAGCACACTGGGCTGAGCCTGAGCAGTGCACACAGATATGGTATGTGACTGAGTCACTGTGTGTATCGCTTTTTTCAGGCAGAGAACGGATATATTAAATAAACTGCACTGTCTGGTGGTCACTCACTAGTAAACTCTCTGCACTCTCTACACTTCTACAGTACTCCTCCTAGTCCTAAGCTCCAGTAAATCTCTCTCTCTTATAATCTAAATGGAGAGGACGCCAGCCACGTCCTCTCACTATCAATCTCAATGCACGTGTGAAAATGGCGGCGACGCGCGGCTCCTTATATAGAATCCGAGTCTCGCGAGAATCCGACAGCGTCATGATGACGTTCGGGCGCGCTCGGGTTAACCGAGCAAGGCGGGAGGATCCGAGTCTGCTCGGACCCGTGAAAAAAACTATGAAGTTCGGGCGGGTTCGGATTCAGAGAAACCGAACCCGCTCATCTCTAGTGTTTTCCTTCACTTTCTTCTCTAGACAAACCACAAAATCTGACTAACTATTTTTCCTGTTCACCTGGCTTTATAAATATCTCCAGTCCTGTTGTAATTTTGAGTTGATAACAGAGGTGCTGTCAGACAGGTCCCACACCACACAGCCACTTGTATGTATAAGAAAGGAGATGCTAATGGTCTTATTGCATATAAAGGCCACAGTTCAAATAATTGTAGCTCTACTTTTGGGTACTTTTTTATTTTTTTATATAAAATGTGATTCTATACCAGGCATCTCTGGAGTTAGTAGATAATGTTGCTGCGTCCCATAGTAAAGCATCAGTTCTCTGGGGTGTAGGGACCTACTTTTCTATGGTAATAACTACGTGGATCATTCAAACCATTTGTGCCAAATCAATTCATGTACTATCTTCTGCCATTCCCACTGACTACCTGCAATGACTACTGACTGACCCTAGTAGTTGGCCCATATTACAGTATGCAGTCAGAAAGTCACTGTTTAGAATGTTGGCATTTACCCTGTTGGCAGCAATATGTCGACATTAGTGAAGTGCACATAGTTAAACTGTCACCATTGTCAGTGTTGACATTTTAGGGTTACTGTTAGGGTTATGTTGACATTGTTGGTGTCGTCAATTTACCTACAGTCAAAATCCTGATGGTCAAAATACCGACAACCATTGACCAACGGTCAAAATCCCTACAGAGTTCAAATCCTGACATGGTCAAAATACCGACATTTAAAGTACCGACAAGGTAAAAATGCGGACATTTAAAATGCCGACAGGTCAAAAAGTAGACATTAGTTTTTCATGATTTTTTCATTGAAACTGACTTGTTCATACTTTACCATCCCAGTGGACCTAGAGGGGGAATATAATAGTGTGTCGGGCGCAGCGAGGCACTGTGCCCGAAGCATGGCGAGTGCAGTGAGCCATGTGAGAGGACGCGGTACAATTATACGGTGTCCACGTTGACCTATGTCAACATACACACTAAAAAAACAATGAAAAACTTGTGTCGACTTTTTGACATGTCAACATTTTAAATGTCAGTATTTTGACCTTGTCTGTATTTTAAATGTCGTAATTTTGACCTTGTCAGGATTTTGACCTTGCCGGGTTTTTGAATGTCGGTCAATTGTTGTCAGTATTTTGACCATTGGGATTTTGATTGTAGGTATTTCATACTAAACACGTTGAGATGTCGACATAGTGTTTTTACTGTAACCCTAATAGAAATGTTGACATTATGACAATGTTGACATTTTAACCATATGGACATCATCAATGTCGACATTCTGCTGTCAACATGGTAAATGTCGACATTCTTGTCAGAATTATAGACTGTGATTGGTAACTAAATATACCACACCCCACAGTGCTAGTGAGGCTGATATGCTTTATGCCACCTGTCACTCTGTGGAATGAATTTCTCATTATTTAGATTTAAACGATGGCCCTCGGTTAACACATTAGACATATCAAATGTCCAATAATTGAAGTCCACTCATATAAAGCAATCAAAAATGGGGAAAAAAGAGCCAGAAAACAGGTACTATTACACACTAATTTCAACCGGTCGGTACATATAATAATATCATAATAAAAGCACTTTAAAAATTGGCAAAAAAACTATCATAGATAAATTTATTAAATCTACTGTATGTTGAGATTCCCTGATGATGGCAGAAACGCCAATCTATCAGCCAGATCGTCCGATTGCCAGACATCGATGATTGGCGATCCGTTGGGGAATTAACCATGTTAAAAATGCCCTATCCCGACCGTTTCCGATTGCAATTGGGGAATCAGGTTTCTTAAACATGTTTAGAAATCCTGATCCCCTGACACGACAGTCGGGTGGTCAAGCAATTGCCCCAATCCTTTGCTGATGTATAGGGGCCTTTAGTTAGCTGCTACAGTGTATAAGTTTCAACATGTAATCTGTTAAATATAAGCCTGGATACTCATTATACAGCACACAGAAGAAAGATAAAGCAAGCATTCAATGGATTAAGCATGGAAGCTTATTTGGTTTTCCTCTTAAGCACATGCACATGTGAGTCTGATCGGCAGTCACAGGGTTAATAACAGGGGTATGTTCAAACTGAAATCTAAATTGCAGTGTTAAATGAAAGCAGCCAGTATCACCAAGCACAGAAATATGCCATACCTGCAGTGCACTTAGGGGGGGGGGGATTCAGACCTGATCGCTGCAGTGGGCAATCAGCAATAGACTGCGCATGCGTATGCACCGCAATGTGCACGTGCATCGGACAACAACAGGAATCGCCGGTCAGCGGCAGAATGGTGTGACAATTTGCAAGGTGATTGACAGGAGGAAGCCGTTTGTGGGTGGTAACTGACCGTTTACTGGGAGTGTCTGGGAAAACGCAGGTGTTCCCAAGTCTGACGTCAGCTCCAGCACAGATCAGCCTGTTCTCTTTGCACTGGAGGAGTAAGTCCTGGGCTGTGCAGAGACTGCACACACTGGATTTTTGCAGCTTGGCATACACATGTGATTGCACACTTGCACAGCAAATTTACACTCCACCTTGGGCGGTGACTATCTGAACGCAGGACAGTAAAGTTAGCAGCCCAGCGATCAGGTCTGAATCACCCCCATGATTTTGCCCAATTGCTAACTTTTTTGGTTTGCTAACAACTCTGAATAACCCCCATAGTTTTCAATAAAGCAGTTTTTTTTATAACGGTTAGTATAGTCCCAATTCCAAATGCTTGTTAGTATAGAAGTAAAGGACCCTACACATTTACCAATACCTCTGAAAGATATGAACGATCTCGTTCATTAATGAACGAGATATTGTTCATATCTTTCAGTGTGTAGGCACCAACAATGAACGATGCTCCGCCCCGCGCTCATTCATCGTTGGTTCGGCTCGTTCATACCTGCAAGCCAATATGGACAATATCATCCATATTTGTATACAGGTCTATGGGGCCGGATGACGGGGCGAATAAAGAAGCTTCACTCCCCCCAGCATCCCACCCCTGCTGCAGAGTCGTCCGACAGCCGTATCGGCCGTCGGACAGCTCGGCGGCCAGTCAGTAAATGTGTAGGACCCTTAAGTCCTGCTTCCAATTAGACACAAGCATATATTGGTAAATCTGTCCTTCCATTATTGATAGCTAATTAGCTGTTATCAATATATGTCCTAATAGGTACTGTAGATGTTGAGGTTACATATAATTATCTAATTTTCCATATATTCCTTTCCATATACTGGTCTGAACAGGCAAACAATATTGTGGCAGTGCAAAATCCCCCCTACTACTGATGCAACCTTTTACGCAGCCATCTCTGGAGTATAATTTACCGAAAGTCTGCAGATGGAGTCCAGTAATGGAGCAGGCAATTCCAGCTGGTGTGGTTTAGTGTCTCATAAAAGTCCCTTGGAGTATCTTCATGCATTTCCCAGCCTGATGTAACTGTCAGCGGCTTCCTCAGAAGATATATCACTCATATAAAGCTTTCAGTTTGGCCTAGTGTACAGGATGGCAGCCAGTCTTGTGTTATCGCACTCGGGTCCTAAGAAAATTAAGAAAGAAAATAAGGGCCTCTCCTAGTGCAAAAACAACTATGTTAGCACTACCTGTAATAAACCAATAAAAACAATACACCAATAAGAAATGATCCTGTACCAAATGTGAAGAGAAAATACAGCTTCCCTGCTATTACTGTATGTCAACACAGCATCACAAACCAAATAATTTCTATTCAACAAATGCTACAGGGACTCAGGTGGTCTATATCCGCAATACTGGGGAAATGAGACTCACAGGAGGCTGGCTGCACAAGCCTAGACATACAGTGTATATATTATATATATATATATATATATATATATATAAAGTAAACAGCGACACTCAGAGATCTTAATTAACTGGAAAGTGTATTAAATAAATGCTGCCCGGCATTCCCATCTCGCGCTCGAATAGAGATGGGACGCTGGGCAGCGTCTATGGTAACTTTGACAACTGGCCGTGCGACTACCATGACGCGTGTGGAAGGCACCGTGTCTGGAGACAGGAAAAGCGGGTCACTGGCGGCGGGTCATGTTGGTGGGCTTCATAAAGGTATTTAAGGTATGTTTTGTATTTAGTCTCTGTTCTTTTACCTTGACAAAGGGGCGCTGCGGCCCCGAAACGTTGGTGTCACATATGATGTTTATTTAATACACTTTCCAGTTAATTAAGATCTCTGGGGTAAATTTACTAACATTCGTATTTTCCCGTCTCAGGTCAAAGTTCAATCACGAATGACATCGAAAGTGTAAAACTGCAACTTTTTGAATTTGTTACGACGGATTTACTAAGCTGCCGTATTCGGGTTTTTCTTTTGTTCCGATGTCGATGTCATTCGTGTTTTTATTTTTATTTTTACGGCAGTGATTAGCAAAACACTGCCGACTTTTTTACAATGAATCTCGGCCGAATCTGTGTGATCCGTGCTGGGGTTCATTTATTTTTATTTTTTTTAAATTAAACACTGTAAAATCCTTAAAAAAAATTGCGTGGGGTCCCCCCTCCTAAGCATAACCAGCCTCAGGCTCTTTGAGCCGATCCTGGTTGCAGAAATATGGGTAAAAAAATGACAGGGGTTCCCCCATATTTAAGCAACCAGCATCGGGCTCTGCGCCTGGTCCTGGTTCCAAAAATACGGGGGACAAAAAGAGTAGGGGTCCCCCGTATTTTTAAAACCAGCACCGGGCTCCACTAGCTGGACAGATAATGCCACAGCCGGGGGTCACTTTGATATAGTGCCCTGCGGCCGTGGCATCAAAAATCCAACTAGTCACCCCTGGCCGGGGTACCCTGGGGGAGCGGGGACCCCTTCAATCAAGGGGTCCCCCCCCCAGCCACCCAAGGGCCAGGGGTGAAGCCCGAGGCTGTCCCCCCCCATCCAATGGGCTGCGGATGGGGAGGCTGATAGCCTTTTGTGATAATGAAAAGATATTGTTTTTAGTAGCAGTACTACAAGGCCCAGCAAGCCTCCCCCGCATGCTGGTACTTGGAGAACCACAAGTACCAGCATGCGACGGAAAAACGGGCCCGCTGGTACCTGTAGTACTACTACTAAAAAAATACCCAAAAAAAGACAAGACACACACACCGTGAAAGTAAAGATTTATTACATACATGCACACAAACATACATACATACTTACCTTATGTTCACACGCAGGTCGGTCCTCTTCTCCAGTAGAATCCAAGGGGTACCTGTTGAATAAATTCTACTCACCAGATCGCGGGTCCCAGGGTCCTCGGGGCATCCATTTGTAATCCACGTACTTGCATAAAATAAGAAAACGGAAAGCCGAGCCACGAACTGAAAGGGGCCCCATGTTTTCACATGGGACTCCTTTCCCCGAATGCCAGAAACCCACTCTGACTGATGTCTAAGTGGGTTTCTTCAGCCAATCAGGGAGTGCCACGTTGTAGCACCCTCCTGATCGGCTGTGTGCTCCTGTACTGTCTGACAGGCGGCACACGGCAGTGTTACAATGTAGCGCCTATGCGCTCCATTGTAACCAATGGTGGGAACTTTCTGCTCAGCGGTGACGTCACTTTAGGTCAACCGCAGGGCAGAAAGTTCCCACCATTGGTTACAATGGAGCGCATAGGCGCTACATTGTAACACTGCCGTGTGCCGCCTGTCAGTCAGTACAGGAGCACACAGCCGATCAGGAGGGTGCTACAACGTGGCACTCCCTGATTGGCTGAAGAAACCCACTTAGACAGAAGTCAGAGTGGGTTTCTGGCATTCGGGGTAAGGAGTCCCATGTGAAAACATGGGGCCCCTTTCAGTTTGTGGCTCGGCTTTCCGTTTTGTTATTTTATGCAAGTACGTGGATTACAAATGGATGCCCCGAGGACCCTGGGACCCGCGATCTGGTGAGTAGAATTTATTCAACAGGTACCCCTTGGATTCTACTGGAGAAGAGGACCGACCTGCGTGTGAACATAAGGTAAGTATGTATGTATGTTTGTGTGCATGTATGTAATAAATCTTTACTTTCACGGTGTGTGTGTCTTGTCTTTTTTTGGGTATTTTTTTAGTAGTAGTACTACAGGTACCAGCGGGCCCGTTTTTCCGTCGCATGCTGGTACTTGTGGTTCTCCAAGTACCAGCATGCGGGGGAGGCTTGCTGGGCCTTGTAGTACTGCTACTAGAAACAATATCTTTTCATTATCACAAAAGGCTATCAGCCTCCCCATCCGCAGCCCATTGGATGGGGGGGGACAGCCTCGGGCTTCACCCCTGGCCCTTGGGTGGCTGGGGGGGGGACCCCTTGATTGAAGGGGTCCCCACTCCCCCAGGGTACCCCGGCCAGGGGTGACTAGTTGGATTTTTGATGCCACGGCCGCAGGGCACTATATCAAAGTGACCCCCGGCTGTGGCATTATCTGTCCAGCTAGTGGAGCCCGGTGCTGGTTTTAAAAATACGGGGGACCCCTACTCTTTTTGTCCCCCGTATTTTTGGAACCAGGACCAGGCGCAGAGCCCGATGCTGGTTGCTTAAATATGGGGGAACCCCTGTCAATTTTTTCCCCATATTTCTGCAACCAGGATCGGCTCAAAGAGCCCGAGGCTGGTTATGCTTAGGAGGGGGGACCCCACGCAATTTTTTTTAAGAAAATAACCACTTTCCCACCCCTTCCCACTGATATACATGCACGGATCTCATGGATCCCTGCATGCCTATACAATCACGGATTAAAATAGCAGGTCTGTTTTTTTTAAGCACTTTTTTACGAGTTGTAATTTTTCACGGCAGTGTTTCTTTTTTTTTTGCTTTGCACTTCTTAGAAATTACCGAGATTCATACTTAAACAGCCGCGTTTTGACCGATGGTGTATTCATTCGTAATTTTTTTCTTGGACTTGCAAAAAATTACGAATGCCCTCATCACTGCCGTGATTATTGCTTAGTAAATTACCGAGATGACACTTTGATGAAAAAACGGCATCTCGGTCAAAATCGGGAGCTTAGTAAATTTACCCCTCTGAGTGCCGCTGTTTACTTTTCATATGTAGCTATTCATCTCAGAGGGAACCGGAGCAGTGTATTTATTATATATATATATATATATATATATATATATATATATATATATATAACAATAGGAGAATTGGCGCCAGGGGGTCGTCTCAACACCCAATTTTTTAACCCTTAAATGGTTAACAATGGCCCTCATTTCGAGTTGTTCACTCGCAAGCTGCTTTTAGCAGCATTGCACACGCTAAGCCGCCGCCTACTGGGAGTGAATCTTAGCTTAGCAGAATTGCGAACAAAAGATTTGCAATATTGCGAAAAGATTTCTCTGTGCAGTTTCTGAGTAGCTCGAGACTTACTCTTCCAGTGCGATCAGTTCAGTGCTTGTCGTTCCTGGTTTGACGTCACAAACACACCCAGCGTTCGCCCAGACACTCCCACGTTTCTTCAGCCACTCCCGCGTTTTTCCCAGAAACTGCAGCGTTTTTTCACACACTCCCATAAAACGGTCAGTTTCCGCCCAGAAACACCCACTTCCTGTCAATCACATTCCGATCACCAGAACGAAGAAAAAACCTCGTAATGCCGTGAGTAAAATACCAAACTTCTTAGCAAATTTACTTGGCGCATCCGCAGTGCGAACATTGCGCATGCGCAATTAGCAGAAAATCACTGCGATGCGAAGAAAAATACAGAGTGAACAACTCGGAATGAGGGCCAATGTTTGACACAAAGTAAAAACATGTTCCATCATCTAATATTTATTAAAAGACATAATAACTTCAAAATCAATATTGATACAGAGGAGATATGTTATTCCACACTTTAAGCAGTATGATTCTTAGCATTTAATACAATTGTAGGTGATTCGCAACAGTCTCCTCCTTCTCCTTATAGTTGGTTCGGAGATAACATCACAATACAGATAACGCAATGCGTTTCGTCTTATACAAAATACTTCATCAGGGGACATCTCGAATGACTGGAACGTACAGTTGTTTATACGAATAGTAAAATACGATAAGACTCGTTCATACGTGCTTGGTGGGAAATCCCATATATCACCGGGGCTTTCTGGTATGCAACCAGTTTGGCTTTATAGTGAGAAAACTTGTAAAGGAAAAATTCGGATACCCAGGTACTGAGGTACTGTGCAAGGTACTGAGCTTTTACTGCTGATTCACAGAAAGGTTCCCTATCTAAGGGATTTTTCTGTACCTGGGTATCCGTATTGTTCTTTTAGCTGAATCAGGCTGCCTTTATTAAATTTCCCCTGATTTTATTTAAGGTGACAGTCTTTATTAAGTATACCAGTTAGCGCAGAGGGAGAGTATTTGTTTGATATAGATATATATATATATAGAGCGCAGAGATGGTGCGGCACTCCAATGATTTACAGACGGATACAATATGAAAGACGTTTCAATGCCTTTTAATGGAACGGCATTTCAGGTAATAATCAGTTAAATGGGGTTCCATTAAAAGGCATTGAAACGTCTTTCATATTGTATCCATCTTTAAATCATTGGAGTGCCGCACCATTTCTGCACTGTATTTACCCATGTTGTGAGGGCACCCAGTGTTGTATGTTATTGAGTGGACCCCTGCTTGTTATATATATATATATATATATATATATATATATATACACACACACACATATAATACAACTGCAGGGTTGTGTCTGTACATAGCCTTTTTTTTAAAGAAATATACTTCTAGGGACTGTTTATGGACTATGAAGTTAAAACAAAAAAAAAAATCAGAATTTTTGTCTTTATGACTGTCTGTTCGTTCCAGCATCACGCAAAAACTACTGGATGAATTTGAATCGTGGTTTCACTATTGTATAGTATAGTGACCTAAAAAGAAACAGGTGTGTATGACCTCGATGTGACAGGGAAAAGTGCAATAAAGGCAAAACCAGACGCTTGATGCTCCGCGCATTACGCAGTTAGTGTTCCGATTGTGCTTTGGCGGCTCTTGACTCTGCCCAAATTATAGATGCGTCCACTCACATCTAGTCTCCTGGCACATTAAACAGCCCTTGTCACGCTACTCTATAGCACCGAGCATCTCTACGTGTGACTTTTTCCAGTAAAATACATCTTATTGGCAAAAGGATGCACATAGGATGCACTAGCGGCTTATGCTGATTTAAACTTTATGCAGCATGCCTATATTCTGTGTGTGACCCTGGCTGGATCTGAATATGAAATGGTTTGTTACAGTGCCTTCCTAGAAAACACTGTAACGTACCAGTTCATATGCAGATACAGCTGCAGATGCACAGAGAATGTAGGTATGCCGCATATCAATTTAAACAGCAGAGTCTGCTTGTGCATCCTATTTATATAGCGATGCAAATATGATGTATTTTGGCAAAAAAAGATGCCCCGCACCAACGGAGTTGCACGGGACCTGTCAGCTCACTCACACCCGGCATCTCCCGCTGCATGGTGTATTGCGGCAAGACACCATATATACAGCCGATGTCATTAAGAACTATCTTCAGTGTAAAGAAGAACAATGAGTCCTGGAAGTGATGATATGGCCCCCACAGAGCCCTGATCGCAACATAATCAAGTCTGTCTGGGATGACTTGAAGAGACAGAAGGATCTGTGGTTAGTTCTCCAAGATGTTTTTGGAACATCTTCCCTGCCAAATTCCTTCAAAAGCGGTGTGCAAGTGTACCTATAAGAATTGATGCTGTTTTGAAGGCAAAGGGTAGTCACACCAAATATTGATTTCATGTAGATTTCACTTCTGTTCATTCACCTTGCATTTTGTTAATTAATAAAAATAAACTATTATCACTTCTTTCTAGAAAGCATTCTTACTTTACAGAATTTTTTCCACACCTGCCTAAAACATTTGCACAGTGCCGTGTGTATGTATATATATATATATATATATATATATATATCAACAAATATAAAACCACAGCACTCACCACCCCAGAAGCGGGGTGCAGTGTCTGCGCTCACCACTCATAGGGTGGGGTGCATGTAGCCCATGGCCATCTACTTGTAAAAGTAAGTGAGCTTGCTTTGGTGAGTGCTGAACTTTCTGTTTGTATATATATATATATATATATATATATATACATACATACATACATACATACATACACACACACTGCTCAAAAAAATAAAGGGAACACTTAAACAACACAATGTAACTCCAAGTCAATCACACTTCTGTGAAATCAAACTGTCCACTTAGGAAGCAACAGTGATTGACAATCAATTTCACATGCTGTTTTAAATGGAATAGACAACAGGTGGAAATTATAGGCAATTAGCAAGACACCCCCAATAAAGGAGTTGTTCTGCAGGTGGTGACCACAGACCACTTCTCAGCTCCTATGCTTTCTGGCTGATGTTTTGGTCACTTTTGAAAGCTGGCGGTGCTTTCACTCTAGTGGTAGCATGAGACGGAGTCTACAACCCACACAAGTGGCTCAGGATGGCACATCAATGCGAGCTGTGGCAAGAAGGTTTGCTGTGTCTGTCAGCGTAGTGTCCAGAGCATGGAGGCGCTACCAGGAGACAGGCCAGTACATCAGGAGACGTGGAGGAGGCCATAGGAGGGCAACAACTCAGCAGCAGAACCGCTACCTCCACCTTTGTGCAAGGAGGAACAGGAGGAGCACTGCCAGAGCCCTGCAAAATGACCTCCAGCAAGCCACAAATGTGCATGTGTCTACTCAAAAGATCAGAAACAGACTCCATGAGGGTGGTATGAGGGCCCGACGTCCACAGGTGGGGGTTGTGCTTACAGCCCAACACCGTGCAGGACGTTTGGCATTTGCCAGAGAACACCAAGATTGGCAAATTCGCCACTGGGACCCTGTGCTCTTCACAGATGAAAGCAGGTTCTCACTGAGCACATGTGACAGACGTGACAGAGTCTGGAGACGCCAAGGAGTACGTTCTGCTGCCTGCAACATCCTCCAGCATGACCGGTTTGGCAGTGGGTCAGTAATGGTGTGGGGTGGCATTTCTTTGGGGGGCCACACAGCCCTCCATGTGCTCGCCAGAGGTGCCTGACTGCCATTAGGTACCAAGATGAGATCCTCAGACCCCTTGTGAGACCATATGCTGGTGCGGTAGCCCTGGGTTCCTCCTAAAGCAAGACAATGCTAGACCTCATGTGGATGGAGTGTGTCAGCAGTTTTTGCAAGACGAATGCATTGATGCTATGGACTGGCCCGCCCGTTCCCCAGACCTGAATCCAATTGAGCACATCTGGGACATCATGTCTCGCTCCATCCACCAACGCCACGTTGCACCACAGACTGTCCAGGAGTTGGCGGATGCTTTAGTCCAGGTCTGGGAGGAGATCCCTAAGGAGACCATCCGCCACCTCATCAGGAGCATGCCCAGGCATTGTAGGGACGTCATACAGGCACGTGGAGGCCACACACACTACTTTGCCTCATTTTGACTTGTTTTAAGGACATTACATCAAAGATGGATCAGTTGGAAAGTTGGAAAGTTGTAGTGTGTTTTTCCACTTTAATTTTGAGGGTGACTCCAAATTCAGACCTCTATGGGTTAATAAATTTGATTTCCATTGATAATTTTTGTGTGATTTTGTTGTCAGCACATTCAACTATGTAAAGAACAAATTATTTAATAAGAATATTACATTCATTCAGATCTAGGATGTGTTGTTTAAGTGTTTCCTTTATTTTTTTGAGCAGTGTATATACAGTATATACACAGTGTATACACAGCTTTATATACACAGTATGTAAAGCTGTATATTTGCATTACAGTATAATAGCAATTGTTTAATATGTATGTTTATTATCGATTAATATCTGTATACAGTATTTATTTTGACCACGCTTACATTCTCAACCTATGCTGCTCTTAAAAAAAAAATTTGTTAGTGTTTTCTGTTCTCCCATTCATAAACCACCTTGTGTGAATATATTCCTCTAAGTATTGCTTTCTTAGTATTTGCATTACCTTAGTCAAACCACAAGATGACAGTATAACATCAGTAAAAAATAATTGTCTTGCAATTCATGGAACAGATGGTAAGCTTGTTAGATTTCAGAGGAGGTACTGTAGTTTCTCCATCATTTTTACACAGGGATTTAATTCACAGGTACAGCCAGAGATATGCTGAAAAATTGATACTGTATATTATTTCTTTATGGATTTATATTCATACAGGAGGCCAAGGTAGTCTGATTTATTTTCATTTGTAATTGTGGGGGGAATACAAGATGCCTGCCAGACTAGAATATTAATTTCCCCACTGACACTTGTGGAAGTAACAACAGATAAGCTAAACGTGAATGTTACTAGGCTATCCTTTTATATTATGGATTTAAAGTGCATGTACAATTAAAGCAGATAATTAATCCGCTAACTGCAAGGTGAATATCCTCTATGAATGATGGTTTATTGTTTAGAAGCTTGATAAGGAAGCAATACATATTTATACAATGCATAATACTAAATGCACAGACAATGTGGGAACAAATGCTGTTGTGCTCTCTAAAAGTCAATTATTTAAGTGCATTGAAATATTAATTGTTGTTAACTTATTGTTTATACATCATATCATTTTTAAAACAATCTACTTGAGTTGACAGTATATCAATGGTTCTCACTGAAAATTACGCAGCCACCAAGCTTCAATGAATGGGTGAATGGGAAGATTCCCATTTAACTGAATACAAATACAATTCTCAGATGTCCCATGCGGTTTTACTCCTGCAAAAACTATTCATCTGGCTGGACGCTGACATCAGTAGACAGTTGACTAACTGGTCCTAAATGCAGCATGTCATGTGACACCTAGGGGTATCATACGGACAGTGATAAGCTTTCATGAGTAGCTATTGAGATATATATATATATATATATATATAGTCAATGTCCTTAGACCGGCACTCCCAAATATGCATAAATAAACTCCGGTGCCCTCAAATCCAGTAGTGACACATAGCAAAAAACAAGTAGCGGCACTCGGAGATTTAAACGTGAAAAATTGTATTTCAAGTCAGCAACATGAAAGCTCCAACGTTTCGGGGCTCAGCCGCCCCTTTGTCAAAAAGGGGCGGCTGAGCCCCGAAACGTTGGAGCTTTCATGTTGCTGATTTGAAATACAATTTTTCACGTTTAAATCTCAGAGGGCCGCTACTTGTTTTTTGCTATATATATATATATATATATATATATATATACATATACATATATACAGTACTGTGCAATGCTTACTACCAAGGGTGAGCTGGAGCTATGATCTACAGATGGAAGGTACTGTATGTGCATGGCAGAGGCAGCTCCCCCTGTACAATGTGTATGTGTGTCAGTGTGCCCAGTATGCAATCTATGTAACGTGTGTAAGCTGCTGCTCTGTGGTGTGATGTGTATAAGCGGCTCCTCTGCGGTGTGAGGTGTATAAGTGGCTCCTCTGTAGTAAGATGTGTATAAGCAGCTCCTCTGTAGTGTGATGTGTATAAGCGGTTCCTCTGTTTTGTGACGTGTATAAACGGTTCTACTGTGGTGTGACGTGTATATGCGGCTCTACTGTGGTGTAACGTGTATAAGTGGCTTTTCTGGAGTGTGACGTGAATAAGCGGCTCTACAGGGGTGTAATGTGCATAAGTATCTGTACTGTGGTATAACGTGTATAAGCGACTCTTCTGTGGTGTCATGTGTATAAGCGGTTCTACTGGTGGTGTGACGTGTATAAGTGGCTCTACTGTGCTGTGTAATGTAAATTGATAATTTTCTATGACCACGCCACTTCCCCATGAAGCCACGTCCCTATAGATTCCACTAAGGGGCTCCAAAATATATAGTCGCATACCAAAAAATTGTCTCGGGCAGGCCCTGAGTGCATGGACCCCCACTCCCACATGCTAACAGACCAGTGCCACGATTCGTGGCTATTTAAAGGGCGTGGCCTAATGCTGAGGAGTGCCAGCCTCTATAGGAGACCTGTGTGGCTGTGCTGTGTAATAAGGTAAAGGGTAGTGTCTCTGTTTCTCCCATTCACTACACTCCCTCTCTCTCTCTCTCTGTCCCACTCTCTCTCTCCCTAACACTCTCTCTCCTCTTGCCCTTCTCTCCCTGATGCTCTTTATCTTTCCCTGACATTGTTTCTCTCTCTCACTGACACTCTCTCTCTCTCTCCCTGACACACTCTCTCTCTCTCCCTGACACTCTCCCTCTCGCTCTCTCCCTGACACTGTTTCCTTCTCTCTCTCCCTGACACTGTCTCGCTCTCTCTCTCCATGACACATGTCTCTCTCTCTCGCTTTCTATCTATCTATCCTTGACACTCTCCCTCTCTCTCCCGAATGTGGTGCGCCCTTCATTTCGTCCCCGTAGTTCTGCCTCCTCCTCCTGGTGGCTCCACCCACAGGGGTGCAAAACTCAGGCTCTAACTTGCCCCTACAACCTATAAATGTTCTGACAACCCTGTATATATATTATTAATAGGAGCACTCAACAGGCTTTATAACAGTATGAACAAGCGAGTGTGAGTATACGATATAGTGCGCCAAATTAAACAATATGCAGCCAGATGTGTAATACCCAAATAGGAGTTCTCCTCCAACATCCACCACAATGTGTAAAAAAATAGAAAAAATTGGTATCACTTATCCGGCGCTGTTGTTTGGAAGATGGGATGTAATTTCCAAGTTAGAATCTCTCTCAGGACAAAACAAATATAACCCCGATGATATATATATATGCAGAAGAAAGAAATTTCATATGGTGAAGTACAGTTACAACGTATTTAATAACATAGCTTAACACAATCAACTTTAGCCCCACGTAAACAGGGGTTAGTCCAGCGACAGGTAATATGAGTGTAATTACCGGAGTTTTATGAACTGATAAATCAGTTCAAGTCAGTTCAAATCAGCATATAAAAGTGAGTCCCTGGCACCTTTGATGGTAAGTAATGCTGAAGTTCATCCCCGGTGTCACAGTCACTTATCCGTCCTGGGCAACCTCTGTTGGTACCTCCGACGCGTTTCCACCCCTGGTCTGGGGTCTTTTTCAAGGAGTCTGTTAACAGACTCCTTGAAAAAGACCCCAGACCAGGGGTGGAAACGCTGGACTAACCCCTGTTTACACTGCATGTGGGGCTAAAGTTGATTGTGTTAAGCTATGTTATTAAATACGTTGTAACTGTACTTCACCATATGAAATTTCTTTCTTCTGCATATATATATATCATTGGGGTTATATTTGTTTTGTCCTGAGAGAGATTCTAACTTGGAAATTACATCCCATCTTCCAAACAACAGCGCCGGATAAGTGATACCAATTTTTTCTATTTGTTTACACATTGTGGTGGAGGCTTTATAACAGGTTTTTATTTGATCAGACCATCAACTTGTAGATCATTGTTTCAGTCCTATGTGGCCGATGGTGTCCTCATTGCAGGGGTGCCAGTAGTATTGGCGTTGCTGGTGTCCCAGTGTTGTCCTCAGTGCAGCGGTGTCAGCAGTGCATGTATTCCAGTGGTGTCGCCTGTGCGGGGGTGCCAGTGGTGCAATCTGTGTGGGAGTGCCGGCAGTGCGGATGTGCCGCTGGTGTCCTCTGTATAGGGGAACCAGCTGTGTAGGCAGTGTGGGCTGTGTCCTGTGTGTGGAGGTGTCGGTAGTGCGGTGGTGCTGGCTGTGTCAGCAGTGCAGCAGTGCCTGCAGTGTTCTCAGTGCAGGGGTGCCAACAGTGTCAGCAATGCGGGAGTGCCAGAGGTGTCATCAGTGCAGTGGTGCCGGCAGTGTGGGGGTGTTGAAGGTGTCCTCTGTATGAGGGAGCCAGCTGTGTCGGCACTGTGGGCTGTGTCCTCTGTGTGGAGGTGTCGGCAGAGTAGAGGTGTGTGTTCTGTTTCTGAGCAGAGGGCCAGAGTGATATAGCCTCAGTGCTCCTGAGGTAACAGAGGAATAAGGGGAGGAGCAGCGCAGAGGGACATCTTACCTCCGGCATCACAAGCTGTGCTGGGACAGATGCTGGCTGTCAACATGGATAAATATCAGGATCTCAGTGGAGCTGGAGACCGGGACTACATGCTGTGTCTGTCGGTAAGCTGCAGCAGAGGAGCTGCCTCCAAATCCTCCCCCTTCAATGTGAGTGACAGCGCTTGCTCACAGCAGTGGAGGGAACGCTGCCCCTGTAACTGAAGGTGCTGAACAGATCAGTTCCTCTAGCGTGATCAGGATTGCAGCACACCAGCCCACCATTAAAGACAGGCACATGCAGGTCCGTCTTCTCATATGGACTCAATGGGCTTTTGCCCAAGGACCCCAGGAGTACATCCGACTTCAAAGCATCAGACTGCAAATCTCCCCATCCGAGCCTGTTGATTGCTCTTCCCAGCCAGATATCTCGGGTTCTGTCTAACGTAGAGTTTTTCTGAGAGTATACTCTAAAAGATGGGACTCTCCCCTTTCGGTGGACACTGGCAGCTTGTCTCTACTATTCCCAGAACCAGACATATCAGCATTCCAGCATGCCTGGTATGCACTTTTATATTTTTGTCGATGGATTGCTCTGGCTCCTGAAGTTTGATCCCCAAGTTCCCAGTACCTCCTGAAAGATGGCACTCTCTAGTTTTCTAATCACTTGTAAGCTAAGAAATCTATTTCCAGGAACTGGAGATATCTGCAGTCAAGCAAGCTGCCCTCCCACGGGAAAATTATGAATATTAAGCCAACTTCACTATCCACCCCTCCCCTGCGTATTAAACACCCCCTTCTACCCTGGAAGTCATGTACCAAGGCCCCTTCATTCGAGCAATGCCCCCTTCTACAGTTCAGAGTTCTCCCTTCCGCCCCATCTCTCTCTCATCTGTGCAGTGAAGGGGTAATTAGCAAAAATGACTGCTCCAGGTCCTACACACTGAGCGGAAGATAGAACAGCAGATCATCAAAGCTGCCGCTGATAGCACCCCCCACCCCTACCACTGAAGGATGGGTGGGGGCCCCAGTGCATTGCTTTGCCCAGGGGCCTACACTGCTGTTATGACGACCCTGGGCACATGATCAACAAGCTAAAGAGTTGTGTTGGTGTGATAAGTTTATAATTGTTCACTTATCCAATTGCATGGAAGCATGGGTTAGTACCACAATTTTGTAATTAGTGTTTAAAATATTTACAAGTATTGTTGTAAATGTTACTATAACCAATACGGTGCCATTTACAGCCTAATAATAGTAAAATACATAAGGCGTGCTTAGTAGTTTAACAAAATAATTTGGCAAAGCTATATTGTTCTGTTTAACTTACTTTTATTGCAGCAAGAGAGACACTGTACCTGCCTGCAGAGTTCCAATATAATAAAATTGGTTATTGCACCTCAGATGTAATTTATCGATCAATGTATCACAGTGAAACTAATGTTATAATTGAGGGGGTCATTCAGACCCGACTGCACATGCATTTTTTTGCAGCCGTGCGATCGGGTCTGTACTGCGCATGCGTGTGATCCGCAATGCGCAGGCGTGTTGGTTGCCGGCGCCGGGCAGCGACGAAACGAATGAAGAAAGCGATAGCAACGACGATCGCAAGAAGATTGACAGGAAGAAGGTGTTCCTGGGCGGCAAATCACCATTTTCAGGGAGTGTCTGGAAAAACGCAGGTGTGTCCGTCCGTTTCCAGGGAGGGTTCCTACGTCAGAAACATCCCGGATCGTCGCAGCGGCTGAATAAGTCCTGGGCTGTGCAGAAACTGCACAAACGTTTGTATGTGCAGCTCTCTGCACAGCCGACCGCACCCCTGCAAAGCATTTTCCCCTCCCCTGTAGGTGGCGATTACCTGGTCGCAGCAGTGCAAAAAATAGCCTGCGTGCCACCAGGTCTGAATTAGGCCCTGAGTGTAGATGCTTGATTTGTCATCCAACATTGCTGTAGAAAGAATAATTCATAAATAAAATTACATCTTCAGTTGAAGTATCCGACTGTGGCAGTCTCTGTGTTAAAAATGCACTCCTTACCTCTGTTATAATAATTATTATTATTATAATAATTATTATTATCCTTTATTTATATGGTGCCACAAGGGTTCCGCAGCGCCGAATTGCAGAGTACATAAACATATAATCGAAACAGGAAAACAGCAACTTACAGTTGAAGACAATATAGGACAAGTACAGGGTAAATAAGCATAGCTACATCAGCAGATGACTCTGGAATAAGTATCAGGTGGCAGAAGACTGCTGGAGTTGGTGCAGTTGAAGATTATTAAAGTAAGACAAAGGCTAAACACATGAGGGACGAGGGCCCTACTTGTGAGAGCTTACATTCTAAAGGTGAGGGGTAGACAGACAGGGGTGACACAGATGGGGTACATAGAGAGCGTGGAACAGAGGGTTAGGATGAGATTTGGCTGGGTTTGGTGAAGAAGTGGGTCTTGAGAGTCCATTTGAAGTTTTGTAGAGAGGTGGAGAGTCTGAGGGGGAGAGGTAGGGAATTCCAGAGAATTGGAGCAGCACGTGAAAAATCTTGGAGGTAGGAGTGGGAGAAAGTAATCAGTAGGCAGGAGAGTCGGCGTGCATTAGCAGAGTGATGAGGATGGGTGGGAGTGTAAGGGGAGATAAGGTCAGAGATGTAAATGGGAGAGGAGTTGGTGAGGGCTTTGTAAGTGAGTGTGAGAAGCTTGAAATGGATTCTGAAAGGGAAGGGAAGCCAGTGAAGGTCTTGTAGGAGAGGAGAGGTGGACGTAGTGCGTTTGGTGAGGAAAATGAGCCGGGCAGCAGCATTGAGGATAGATGAAGTGGAGAGAGGTATTTGTCAGGAATGCTAGTCAGGAGGAGAATACAGTAGTCCAGCCTGGAGATGACCAGTGAGTTGATAAGGGT
The DNA here is from genome assembly GCF_028390025.1 of Pseudophryne corroboree. Lineage (NCBI taxonomy): Eukaryota > Metazoa > Chordata > Amphibia > Anura > Myobatrachidae > Pseudophryne > Pseudophryne corroboree. The sequence continues at coordinate 650,179,111 of NC_086449.1, forward strand.
CTTAGTAGCATCCTGGGTCAGAAAGGGTCTGACCCTGGAAATATTTTTTAGATGAAAATGGCAGGTTTGCGAGAGGTGCTGAATGTGTGGTTTGAAGGAGAGGGAGGAGTCAAGGATTACTCCAAGACAGCGCACTTGAGGGCTAGAGGAGATAGTAGTGCCATCAATAGATAATGAGATTGTGAGAGGTGAGGTTATGCGGGAGGGAGGGAAGATGATCAGCTCAGTCTTAGACATGTTAAGTTTAAGAAAGCGCTGGGACATTCAAACAGAGATAGCAGAGAGACAGTTAGAGATTCGAGTGAGGAGAGCAGGGGAGAGGTCTGGAGAGGAAAGATAGATTTGAGTGTCATCAGCATAGAGATGATATTGGAAATCAAAAGAGCTAATGAGCTTACCTAGTGAGACAGAGCCTTGGGGTACACCTACAGTTAGTGGAAGTGAGGGGGAGGTGGAGTCATGAGAGGAGACAGAGAATGAACGGTCAGAAAGGTAGGAAGACAACCCAGAGAGGGCAGCATCACGCAGACCAATGGAGTGAAGGATTTGCAGTAGGAGAGGGTGGTCCACAGTGTCAAAAGCAGCAGAGAGATCAAGAAGAATAAGTAGAGAGTAGTGGGGGCTAGAAGAAGCTGTATTCAATGAACAAGCTATTAAAACTGGGTTTGGTGTTCAATTTAGGTTCCACACCTATCCACTTCCTATTGGGGTATAACAAAATGACAACTTATATCCCTTTTCCACTTACATAAAGATCACGGGTTTTTGCACGTGAATGCACAAAACCCTGTATTTTGGGTAATGGAAAAGGAGACTACCTGGGAATAAATACTGGGTCCCTGACCCCTGGTGGTGGCCTTCCCTTCTGATGCATTATACCATCTAGGAGGAGTAGCTGACAAGTACTGCCTCCTGAGATTGTTCAGCTGATTAATGTGTGCAACACAAACAGCAACATCCTCACCTCACTTTACATGAAACCATTATGGCAAACACACTATCCATTTATGCTATGACGACTTCCAGAAAAGACAAACTAGTTTACTATGTTATTGACCAACATATTTATCAACACTTCTTTGCTACACAATATTGGGCCTGATTCAGATGCGGTCGCATAGAGGCTAATGTATACAAATTGGTTGACGATTTCTTACTGCGCATGTGTATGAGCCGCAGTGCACACACGCAGTGATTGAATTGCTACCGCAGTCGCAAAGAAGAATTAGTCACATGGCGAGTTACAGGAAGTCAGCATTTGGGGGTAGTAACGGGGAGTGGTTGGACAAACGCAGGCATGTCATTCAGACAGCGTTTTCTGTCCGTGCATAAATTAGCATTTGAGATCTTACTTATAACTGGAGAGCAGCTCAGCCTGCACGCTTACAGAGGGACTCGATGTACAGTATCAGCAGTTATATGCTGTTAGATGAAAATGATGCGACAGCGCCCCTATGCTCATGCTCAGGTTAGCTACTGCCCATATTAGAATATAATCGCAATTGCGTACAGCAAAGGATAGCAACAGCAGCAGCAAGTACGACCACAATGAATCAGACCTATAGTTAGAAATGTATGTTAAACATTAAAATACATTTTTTTATCGCCTTAAGGTTAAGCTGAACTTGATGGTGGTTCATTTAATTTAATTATAAATTACAATTTACTCAATATTATTGGGTATAGAGTTAATTTATTGTTAAAGAGACCAATAAAATTACTCCATATACTCCTTGCCTGTGTGCAATGTTTTAGCAGTGCCTTAATAGAGTTGACAATTTAAAAATGTGTCCTCATATATCATTGCTGCAGTCACGCTAATAATCTTCTAGCATCTGGCGTCTTTTTTGCTTCTTTTTAGTGCCGAAAATGCATCTTATTCTCAACACAATGCAACTAGGATGCAAAATGAGACTGTGCTGATTAATTTGATATACGTCACTTGTATATCTGTGTGCAACTGAGTCTCTCAATCTGTACACGGAGTGCTATTATGTAGCAACTGCAGCTTTTTTCCAATACAAGGACTCCGTCACACACAGATATACAATTGTCATACAGTGCATCCAGAAAGTATTCACAATGCTTCACTTTTTCCACATTTTGTTATGTTACAGCCTTATTCCAAAATGAAATAAATTCATTTTCCCCCTCATAAATATACTCCCAATACCCCATAATGACAACATGAAAAAAGTTTTTTTTGAGATTTTTACAAATTTATTAAAAATAAAAAACTATGAAATCACATGTACATAGGTATTCACAGCCTTTGCTCAATACTTTGGTGATGCACCTTTAGCAGCAATTACAGCCTCAAGTCTTATTGAATATGATGGCACAAGCTTGGCATACCTATTTTTGGGCAATTTCGCCCATTCCTCTTTGCAGCACCTCTCAAGCTCCATCAGGTTAGATGGGAAGCGTCGGTGCACAGCCACTTTCAGATCTTTTCAGAGATGTTCAATCGAACTCAAGTCTAGGCTCTGGCTGGGTCACTCAAGGACATTCACAGAGTTGTCCTGAAGCCACTCCTTTGATATCTTGGCTGTGTGCTTAGGGTCATTGTCCTGCTGAAAGATGAACCGTCGCCCCAGTCTGAGGTCAAGAGCGCTGTGGAGCAGGTTTTCATCTGGGATGTCTATGTACATTGCTGCATTCATCTTTCCCTCTATCCTGACTAGTCTACCAGTTCCTGCCGCTGAAAAACCTCCCCACAGCATGATGCTGCCACCACCATGCTTCACTGTAGGGATGGCATTGGCCTGGTGATGAGCGGTGCCTTGTTTACTCCAAACATGATGCCTGGCATTCATGCCAAAGAGTTCAATCTTTGTCTGATCAGACCAGATAATTTTGTTTCTCATGGTCTGAGAGTCCTTCAGGTGCATTTTGGCAAACTCCAGGCGGGCTGCCATGTGCTTTTACTAAGGAGTAGCTTCCGTCTGGCCACTCTACCATACCGGCCTGATTGGTGGATTGCTGCAGAGATTGTTGTTCTTCTGGAATGTTCTCTTCTCTCCACAGAGGAATGCGGTAGATCTGACAGAGTGACCATCGGGTTCTTGGTCACCTCCATGACTAGGGCCCTTCTCCCTCAATCGCTCAGTTTAGACAGCCGGCCAGTTCTAGGAAGAGTCCTTGTGGTTCCGAACTTCTTCCATTTACGCATGATGGAGGCCACTGTGCTCATAGGGACCTTCAAAGCAGCAGATATTTTTCTGTACTCTTCCCAGATTTGTGCCTCGAGACAATCCTGTCTCGGAGGTCTAAAGACATTTCTTTTGACTTCATGCTTGGTTTGTGCTCATACATGCACTGTCAAGTGTGGGACCTTATATAGACAGGAGTGTGCCTTTCGAAATCATGTCCAATCAACTGAATTTATCACAGGTGGACTCCAATTAAGCTGTAGAAACATCTCAAGGATGATCAGTGGAAGCAGGATGCACCTGAGCTCAATTTTGAGCTTCATGACAAAGGCTGTGAATACTTACGTACATTTGATTTCTTCATTTTTTTATTTTTAATACATTTGCAGAGATCTCAAAAAAACTTTTTTTACGTCATTATGGGGTATTGTGTGTAGAATTTTGAGAGGAGAAATGAATTTATTCCATTTTGGAATAAGGCTGTAACATAACAAAATGTGGAAAAAGTGAAGCGTTGTGAATACTTTCAGGATGCACCGTATATATCAAATTAATCAGCACAGTCTCCTTGTGCGTCCAAGTCACATTGCGTTGCCAATAAGGCACATGCAAAATAGACACCCGACGTAAACAAAGTTGCACGGGACCTGGCGGCTCACTCATGTCAGACATCTTGCGCTGCATGGCGTATGAGGACACATGTTCAGTATTTAGCCCTACACATATCCTGACATGGATGACAGAGGCCAGAATATGCTCTTTACAATTGAGTCATGCTGTCAAATAATGAAATAAAAAAAATGTTTTCTACATTGAGATTTAAGATCAATTAATAAATACACTTTTTACATTTACAGTATGTGTAAATATTACTGCAGGGTTTTGCCGTAGTTTTGTCTTTAATAAATATGGTGATCAGACAAAAGGCAAAATAAATGCTGAAACAGCTGCAGTCACACATTGGGGTCCAGGTCCCCACCAAACTGCCATCTGTGTCTCTGCTGGCCTCCCGCAGCGTCCCTGAGAACTGTGGTCACCTGTCTGTAAATGTAGCTGGTGTTCTACTCCGGCAGTTCCTGCTGTTCTGCATCATGGGTGCCATCATCTTCAACGGTATCACCGATTTTGTATAACTAGCTCCCAGCATCTCTGGTCACATTTCACCCAGCCTATCAGTGCCCAAAGCATTCTAATTAAACCAGGAACTGTTAATAACACATTGCCAATACAACTTCTCTCTCTGAGGCATTGGCATTTCTATAATGGGTGCAGTGTGTGCGGTGCACACGGACCCCTGAGTCCCTTGTGGACCCACACTGCACACACTGCACCCATTTCTCCTATACTTACCTTTCCAGAGTCCATCGCTGACCGAGTGTGGGCCCCCTCCTCTTCCATAGCTGTCGCGCTGCTGCTAGCGCACTGACCACTAGAGACTCTGGCACAGTGCCAGAGTCTAAAGCGCATGCGCAGTACTCCGAAAAAATGGTGTGGCGGCCATTTTTCGGAGTCCTGTGCATGCGCTGTAGACTCTGGCACTGTGCCAGAGTCTACAGCGCTCAGATCGCTAGCAGCGGCGCAATGGCTATGGGAGAGGAGGGGGCCCACACACGGAGTCTGCACACGGGTCCCCTCCTCTCTAGAGACGCCCCTGCTCTGAGGATCAGTACCATGGCTCCTGGTTGAGTACCTGCTCCAGTAGTGTTTCACAGGATTCTGCTCGAGTTCTTTCCAGAAAACCCTTTCTAGTAGTGCTTCACTGCAATCTGCTATAGTGCTAGTCAGAAAATATGCTCCAGTATTGCTTCACAGCATATTTCACAGCAGCCTTCTCCATTAGTGCTTCAGAACCCAGTTCCAGTGTCTTTTGCAGCCTGCCGGAGTTCTGCTCCCAGCACCTAGTTTCAGTGTATAGCAGTCTGCCCCTAACTGGGGGCTATCCTTAGGGCCATCTTAACAGCAGTGTAGGCCCCTGAGCTAAGCAATGCACCAGGGCCCCTACCCAACCAGCAATGGTATGGGTGGGGGTGTTATCAGCGGCAGCTTTAATGTCCCACAGGTGGTAGGGGGTGGTCTATCTTCCGCTCAGAATGTAGGACCTGGAACAGTAATTTCTGTTAATTACTCCTTCACTGAACAGATGGTGGGAGATGGGGCGGGAGGAAGTACACTAAATTGTAGAAAGGGGCATTGGGCTGAATGATGGGGCCCCAGTACAAGACTTCCAGGGTGGTAGGGGGTGTTTAATATGTAGGGGAAGGGTGGATAGTGGAGGTGACTTAATATTCATAATTTTCCGGTGGGAGGGCAGCTTGCTTGACTGCAGTTATTGCCCGTTCCTGGAAATAGATTTCTTAGCTCTCAATTGGATAAAAATTGAGAGTCTCACCTATCAGGAGGCACTTGGGGATCAGAGTTCAGGAGCCAGAGCAACCCACCTACAAAAATATAAAAGTGCATACCAAGCGTGTGGAGCTGGAGCAGGGACCAGCTGCTGGAAGGCTGATATCTTTGGTTCTGGCCAAAGTAGAGACAAGCTGCCAGTGTCCACCAAAAGGGGAGAGGCCCAGCTTTGGAGTGTACAGTCAGAAAACTCTTAGACAGAACCTGAGATATCTGGCTGGGAAAAGCTATTAACAGCTTTGGATGGAGACCACTGCTCTGAAGTCAGATATTGTCGGTTCCCCAGGGTCAATTTTCAAAAATCTGGTACCCCTGGAACAAAGGGGACCCTCAACTATCAGCCTAGGGCCATTATACTCCTGGGGCCCTTTGGCAACTGGCCATTAAGCCCATACAAAAAGATGATCCTGCTAGTCTGTACCTGTTCTACATGTATTCTATTAACCATACTGCAGCACCTGTCCTCTACTACTAGTAGTGGCATACATGAGGAAACGCATTCCTAAGGCTGGGTACACACCTAGCTGACTTGTCCACCTACCCTCTGTTGTGCCGACTGAGTTGAAGATTAGGTAAGCTGATCAGTATGTCATGCCCGATGTTACAACTGGGCAGGCACTTAAATTTGCCCACCCAGCTGTAATGTCAGTCCTTGCAGCCAGTGTACAGACAGTTGGCGGTCAATCGAACACAAAGACAGATACGCAAGATATCGGCATCATCTGTGCTGGAGGGCCGACTAAATATGTCTGTGAATGACATCTTTTACAAACATATCGGGTGTACACACCAACCAATGATCTACAGATATATCCCCCATTTGATGGAATGGGTAATATAACTATCAGTGCGTACCCTAAATAAGCCATCAGGCTTCATTTACACTCCAGCTCATACAGCTAGCTCAAGGGGTCCCGACTGAATCAACAAACCCCTACTGCCTTGACAGTCAGAATTTCACTAAACCATCCTTTAGTAGATTTCCTTAATGGTATATCAATTAATATCAATATCAATACTACACCCAAATAATTAGTTTTCATTTTATATTAAGAAAAATCTGCTTCTTTTGAGAGAACAATTCTATTCAGTGCCCCAACTTGGACTTGGCTGTCTTTTCCATATACTTTTAGTGTACCTTGCACACATTGTACATATTGTATTGTCACCTACTATACTTAAAGTAGTCATTCCAGTAATATGTAATATACAGTATGAAACCTCTATGTGTAGGCTTACCATACTATACCTTTAAACCGAGACATTCATGAATTATGCAAATTCTATAGCTGATTGAAACCAGGTGAAATGCTGACTTGAATTAAGCCAGTCAAAGAACCTGTGTAATTCATGAGGGTCCCGGTTTAAAGGCATTGTATGGTAAGCCCTTCTATGCGCTATATGTGGCACATGTGGTGACTAGAGTGGTGGAAAGTACAGCTCACAACAGGTGCACGTAATTTGTATACTGTTGCCACGTTTCACATTGAGTACCCGGTTCTGAGATGGGAGTAAAGCAAAAAACAGCAAGCAACTGTGCAACTTGTGGTGTGCGAAGATGTAAAGTGTGCTAAGATGTGAAAATCTAAATTGCGGTGTAAAAATAAAGCAGCCAGTATTTGTGAGCTACATGCAAAAGCAGCCATTATTTACCCTGCATGCAGAAAAATAGATACATGTATTTTCTTCCTTGCACTGCACTGTGGTTAAACCAGGTGCACAGATACTTTTCCTTTACTGCCAAATCAGAATCAGGCCGTGAGTCTACTAAGACAATACATATACAAGAGAATGTGTGGTATATTGTACATATTTAATTTTATATGTACTGTATAAGCAAGTTTTACTTTGGGCACTATTTCCCCATGTGGCCCTTGGGCTAAAAAGAATTGCGCACCCCTGATCCAGACAAACGCCCCCCTTCCTAAATGTACTGTACCCTTTAACAGTCAAGTTTCTTCTTAGCACTGTACAGTACTTTGCATGCAGGGCCGGTTCGAGCCCTCTTTGCGCCCCGGGCAGTGCATAGGGGTATGGCTTCGCACAGGGGATGTGGTCAGTTACGCCCCCTGTACAGTAGTAGCGCTGCTGAAATGCTCCGCACAGCAAAGGTCCTCTCGATGAAGAGAAACTAGACGCTACGCGTCTAGTTCCCTTCACAGGGGGACACAGCGGGCAGCGGAGGGCACAGCAGTAGTGGATCTTCCCATGGTGCGGCGCCCTCCGGAGGGCGCCGGCGCCCTCCAGAAGGCGGCGCCCCGGCAAAAGTCCTGCTTGCCCGTGGCAAGATCCGCTACTGTTTGCATGTTGTAACTGCCCATTAGTATATCAATGTCTGTGTTATTTTAATATAAACTGTAAAAAAACCCTCTTAGACTGCAGTCTTGTGCTCAGTGGCGTAAGTTCGCCCCAGTCGTCCAGAGGCATGATAACATTTTGGTGCCCCCCTTTACCTACCCCCCCCCACACACACACATATATGCCATATGTACATATCTGGTACTCAGGGTGAACAGTAGCAGCATACTCAGATGCCTTTCACAATAGTAGTATAGACATACACACACATCTTTCACTTACACACACACATGCCTCTTTTCCTTGCACACACACGTGCCCTTTTCACTTAAAACACACACACCTCTTTCACTTACACAAACATGCCTTTTTCACTAACTCACACACCTCTTTCACTTGCACACACACTTCTACTTACACACACACACACACACACACACACACACACACACGCCTTTTACACTTACACGTGCCTTTTTCACTTACACACACACCTTTTTCACTTACACACACGTGCCTGTTTCACTTGCACATGCACACACACACACACACCTTTTTCACTTACACACATGCCTTTTTCACTTAAACACAATTACACACACACACACACACACACACACACACACACACGTCAGTTTCACTTACACACAATTACACACACATGCCACTTTCAGTTACACACACACATGCCACTTTCACTTACACACAATTATACACACAACACTTTCACTTACACACAATTACACACACATGTCACTTTCACTTACACATGCACAATTACACACACGCCACTTTCACTTACACACACACGCCACTTTCACTTACACACACACACACGCCACTTTCACTTACACACAATTACACACACACACACACACACACACACACACACACACACACATCACTGTCACACACACAAATACACACACATGCCTATTTCATTTCTGCACACACAATTACACACACACACACACACACACACACACACACATCACTTTCACACACACAAATACACACACATGCCTATTTCCTTTATACACACACAATTACACACACAACACTTTCACAAGCACAATTACACACACACACACACCACTTTCACATACACACAATTACACACACACACACACACACACACACACACACACACACACACACACACACTCTTTTACTTAAACACACAACTTTCCTTGAAAAAACACAGACATACACACCACACGTAAGACCATTCACACACATAAACACAGTGCTGCCAACATTTATTAAAGATACCCCCGGTACTTCATTACATAACAGAAGCTAATAAAGGATGGTTGCAGGGTAGGGTTCATGTCACCTGTTATCGACCACCTACATACCTCCCAACATGACTCTCTCTAGGAGGGACAGAATGCTCTGTTCCTGGACTTCCCTCTTAATGTATGATTGCCATCACCTGTGGTGAAACACCTTTCTTTTCCATTAACCTGTTCAAAACAGGTGACAGCAATCATAAATTAGGAGAAAAGTGCAGAAGCAGAGCATTGTGTCCCTCCTGGAGAGGGTCATGTTGGGAGGTATGCAGCACCTGTAAATAAATGGCATATTCTATTTTATGAAGTCTTTGTTTTGTGGGCTTTAACAATATTTTTAGATTGCTTAATTAACCTAGAGTGTTATTCAGCTTTATTATTAACAACAAACCAAAAAAGCAAGCAACTGGGCAAAACCATGTGCACTGCAGGTAGGGAAGATGTAACATGTGCAGAGAGATTTAGATTTGGGTGGGTTATATTGTTTCTGTGCAGAGTAAATACTGGCTGCTTTATTTTTACACTGCAATTTAGATTTCAGTTTGAACACACCACTCCCAATCTAACTCTCTCTGCACATGTTACATTTGCCCCACCTGCAGTACAACATGGTTTTGCCAATTAGTCTGCTTTTTGGTTTGCTAAGAAACCTGAATAAGGCCCTTCATTTGTATTATCACATAGCATGTCAGAGATCATTATGCATATTTTTATGTACATTTGGCAAAAGTCATAGCACCAGGGCCAGGCACTACCATTAGGTAATTTTAGGTGGTTTTAAGGGCACCAATGTTTATAGCTCATTATGTTTTTAGATGATAAGCTGTGTATGTGGCTATCTTTCTTCTCAGGTGGTGTGCAGTGTCTATAGCAGTGCCGTAACTAGACATTTTAGCGCTGTGTGCAAGAAACAGCATTGGCGCCCCCCCCACCCAGGTGCCCCACCCCATCCAAATATAAAACAGGGCCAGTGTGCACCGTAGGCGCGCGCCAAAAATATAGGGGTATGGTTTCAAGGGGAAGGGGCATGGCCACATAGCTCCCTTTTACACAGTACGGCAGGTGGAGCCCCATTTTACATATTCGCAGGCAGAGTCTCCCTTTTACATAGTAGGTTAGGTAGAGTCCCCTTTTACACATTAGGCAGGATTTAGTCCCCCTTTTACACATTACAGCAGCAGAGTCCCTTTTTACACATTTGGCAGCAATGTGTGTGTGTGTGTGTGTGTGTGTGTGTGTGTGTGTGTGTGTGTTGTTTGCTCACCTGTGTGGACGCTACAGCAGCTAAACCTGCCAGGCGCACTCACTCATGAACAGGCGCTCCCAGGCCCTCTTCATTGCCAGAGGCGGCTCTCACAGACGGAGCAGCGGTTGCTTAAGTAGCCGAACTACCGCCTGCTTAGCGCTCCCTCTCCATTGCTGGCGGCGATTCTCACAGACGGATCATGTGACGGAGCTGTCGCCTGCAGTAGCGATCCCACTCCCTCTCCATTCCCGCCGCCGGGTCTCACTGGCGGAACAGCGGCGGATCATATAACGGCGCTGCCGCCTGCAATAGCGCTTCCACTCCCAGGTGGATCTAATAGGCGGAATCACCGCACGGACGCTCTGTTATAACAAAAGGCGCCTGCCACACCGCTCCCCATCCCTTACGGAGGCAGCGGCGGGAGACAGGCGCCGACACCCAGCGGATCTCACACTACTACCTCACTGACGAAAACGTCCGTACGTGGGGGTGTGCTGCCGGGTGGTGCACCTTCTGTGCAGTTGCGCTGTGGGCAAGGCACCATCGGCACATACCTAGTTATGGCCCTGGTCTATAGTTCTCTATTATCAGGTGGTGTGCAGTGTGTGTGGCTCTCTGTTCTCCGATGGTGTGCAGTGTGTGTGGCTCTCTGTTCTCAGATGGTGTACAGTGTCTATAGTTCTCTTCTCAGGTGGTGTGCAGTGTGTGTGGCTCTCTGTTCTCAGATGGTGTGCAGTGTCTATAGTTCTCTATTATCAGGTGGTGTGCAGTGTGTGTGTCTTTCTCTGTTCCCAGGTGGTATGCAGTGTCTATAGTTCTCTTTTATCAGGTGGTGTGCAGTGTCTATAGTTCTCTATTATCAGGTGGTGTGCAGTGTGTGTGTCTTTCTCTGTTCCCAGGTGGTATGCAGTGTCTATAGTTCTCTTTTATCAGGTGGTGTGCAGTGTCTATAGTTCTCTATTATCAGGTGATGTGCAGTGTGTGTGGCTCTCTGTTCTCAGATGGTATGCAGTGTTTGTTGTTCTCTGTTCTTCGGTGGTGTTGAGGTCAGGGGTGTCAGAATATTTTTAAGTTGGAGGGACCAAGATATAATTCATTTTGGCGCAACTGAGGGTGGAGGTCCCATGGAGAGGAAAAGGAGGCAGCACATGGTGAGGAGCGGCACCATGGAGAAGGAGGCTGGAAATTCCAGTCCTGCCTGCATCTCTCTCAGCCACACCATCATCTCCTCCCTGCAATATTTCTCATATTCTCCCTCCGTTGTCTCTCAGCCACACCATCATCTCCTCCCCGTGGGTGGGATGTACTAAGCGGAAAATGTGGTAAACCCCCTGTTTACCGCATTTTCCTGATGTACTATCCCCCGGCCGCCAGGTCAGCGCCGCGGCTGGGTTCTCCAGCTTTAGCTGGCGATAGTCCATAGAAGTCTATGGGCTTCTCTCCGCGGCGCTGTGTGAGGGATCCGATCGGATCCCTCCCAGCATGCCCTGCAACCGCCCCCGTCACCCCGCGCATGCGCAGACTGACTTCTGGGGCCGAATCCCGGAAGTCAGGCTGCCGCTGTGCAACGCGGAGGACAGCTCTTATCGGAAGAGCTGTCCTCCGCAATGCTGATCGCATATGTTAGTACATATGCGATCAGCATTGTGGCGCAGGGCGGCGATGAGCGGCGATGTACATTAGTACATCCCGCCCAGTGTCTCTCTGCCACACCATCATCTCCTCCCCATGTCTCTCTGCCATATCATCATATCCCACCTGCATCGCTCGCCATCCTCCTCAATACCACCACACTTTGTGTCTCTCAGCCTTCCCCCCATCACTCTGTGTCTCTCAGCAACCCCACCCTTCATTCTGTATCTTCCAGCTTGTGCAATGTGTGTGGTTCTCTCTGTTCTCTGGTGGTGTGTAGTGTGTGTGGCTCTCTCTGTTCTCAGGTGTGTGTGTGGCTCTCTCAGATGGTGTCCAGTGTGTGTATCTGGCGCTCTCTGTTCTCAGGTGGTGTGCAATGTGTGTTGTTCTCTCTGTTCTCTGGTGGTGTGCAGTGTGTGTGTTGCTCTCTTTGTTCTCAGGTGGTGTGCAGTGTGTGTTTGTGTTTGTGTGTGTGTGTGTGTGTCTCAATGTTCTCAGATGGTGTACAGTGTGTGTGTTTTGCTCTCTCTGTTCACAGATGGTGTGCAGTGTGTGTGTGTGTGTGTGTGTGTGTGTGTGTGTTGCTCTCCTTGTTCTCAGGTGGCATGCAGTGTGTGTGTTGCTCTCTTTGTTCTCAGGTGGTGTGCAGTGTGTGTCTGTCTCTCTGTTCTTGGGTGGTGTGCAGTGTGTGTGTTGTGCTCTCTCTGTTCTCAGGTGGTGTGCAGTGTGTGTGTTTTGCTCTCTCTGTTCTCAGGTGGTGTGCAGTATGTGTGTCTGGCTCTCTCAGGTGGTGTGCAGTGTGTGTGGCTCTCTCTGTTCTCTGGTGGTATTCAGTGTGTGTGTGGCTCTCTGTTCTCAGGTGGTGTGCAGTGTGTGTGTTTTGCTCTCTCTGCTCTCAGGGGGTGTGCAGTGTGTGTGGCTCTCTCTTTTCTCAGGTGCTGTGCAGTCTGTGTGTGACTCTCTCAGATGGTGTGCAGTGTGCGTGGCTCTCTCTGTTCTCAGGTGATGTGCAGTGTGTGTGTGTCTTTCTCTGTTCTCAGGTGGTGTGCAGTGTGTGTGGCTCTCTCAGGTGGTGTGCAGTGTGTGTTTTGCTCTCTCTGTTCTCAGGTGGTGTGCAGTGTGTGTGTGGCTCTCTCTGTTCTCAGGTGGTGCAGTGTGTGTGTTTTTCTCTCTCTGTTCTCAGGTGGTGTGCAGTTTGTGTTGCTCTCTTTGTTCTCAGGTGGTGTGCAGTGTGTGTGTTTTTCTCTCTGATCTCAGATGGTGTACAGTGTGTGTGTGGTTCTCTCTGTTCTCTGGTGGTGTGCAGTGTGTGTGGCTCTCTCTGTTCTCAGGTATGTGTGTGGCTCTCTCAGGTGGTGTGCAGTATATGTGTCTTTCTCTCTGTTCTCAGGTGGTGCGCAGTGTGTGTGGCTCTCTGTTCTCAGGTATTGTGCAGTGTCTCTCTCTCTCTCTCTCTGTTCTCAGGTGGTGTGCAGGGTGTGTGTCTGGCTCTCTGTTCTCAGGTGGTGTGCAGTGTGTGTGTTTTGCTCTCTCTGTTTTCAGGTGGTGTGCAGTGTGTGTGTCTGGCTCTCAGGTGGTATGCAGTGTGTGTGGCTCTCGCTGTTCTCTGGTAGTGTGCAGTGTGTGTGGCTCTCTCTTGTCTCAGGTGCTGTGCAGTCTGTGTGTGACTCTCTCAGATGGTGTGCAGTGTATGTGGCTCTCTCTGTTCTCAGGTGGTGTGCAGTGTGTGTGTGTGTGTGTGTGTGTGTCTTTCTCTGTTCTCAGGTGGTGTGCAGTGTGTGTGTGTGTGTGTGTGTGTGTGTGTGTGTGTGTCTGGCTCTCTCAGGTGGTGTGCAGTATGTCTGGCTCTCTCTTCTCAGGTGGTGTGCAGTGTGTGTGTCTCTCTCTCTGTTCTCTGGTGGTGTGCAATGTGTGTGGCTCTCTCTTTTCAGGAAGTGTGCAGTGTGTGTATTTTGCTCACTCTGTTCTCACGTGGTGTGCAGTGTGTGTGTGTGTGTGTGTGTGTGTGTGTGTGTGTGTGTGTGTGGCTCTCTCAGGTGGTGTGCAGTATGTCTGGCTGTCTCTTCTCAGGTGGTGTGCAGAGTGTGTGGCTCTCTCTGTTCTCAGGTGGTGAGCAGTGTGTGTGTGTGTGTGTGTGTGTGTGTGTGTGTGTGTGTGTCTCTCTCAGGTGGTGTGCAGTATGTCTGGCTGTCTCTTCTCAGGTGGTGTGCAGAGTGTGTGGCTCTCTCTGTTCTCAGGTGGTGAGCAGTGTGTGTGGCTCTCTATGTTCTCAGATTGTGAGCAGTGTGTGAATATGATACATGATATCTGTATGTTTACATTTCTTACATTATAGCCATTGTGCCAAAGAAGCAAAAGGATCCATTTTTCACTCCTACATGGTAAAACCCAAAGTGTGGCATAGGCTTGCTATAATATCCCTTTAATTTGATATACATTTGGCTCATTGAAACCAGGTGAAATGTAAGCTTGAATTTAGCCAGCCATAGAACCCAAGAAATAATAATATATCATCTCTGAGCTAGATTCTTTGAGCAATGTGTACTGAGAAAAGTGGCATATGCTCTGCTTTAAATCTTTACACAGCAATAACTTATGCAGATTGTGGGTATAATTATGTTTAATGTACGCCTAATTTTAACTTGGTGCACATACATCTGTTACCGCTCTGAACATCCGACTCAGCAAACACACATAATTGCTTAATTTTTTTTGTACGCATTTTATACTGTACCTTTGTTTTTTAAATTACTATAACCCTACACACAGGCACATGCATGGGGCATCAGGGTATCCCGAAATCCCCTGATGGACTGATTTTATTCCACCTTCTACATTGGCCGCAGTGAGGGAGTAGGGTCAATATAGCTAGCCCCACCAAATTTCCATATCTCCACAAATCGTGGCATTATGTCATTAAGAGTTGGGGCCTATGTACAACACTAAAAATGTATGCATATATGAATGTTATATATAAAATATGTGTGTGTTTTATACACATACATATATACTGGTTCTTCTGCTAGATAAACGTTTGTCTCTGACTTTTTCTATCCGCTTTTAATCTTGTTTAGGAAATAAATTTTTTCTCTTTTATTGCAAATACAGGTCCCCTGTGGCTTTAATTTTTGGCATTCACAATCATTTATTACAGTTAGACTTAGAGGGTACCTGTAGAGGGGATGCAGTCAAAATACCGGAAGTCAGAATCACGGCAAATCCCGGAGGTAAGTATGGGGGGTTAGGGTTAGTCACTAGAGGGAGGGTTAGAGTTAGGCTGCGCGGGTGGGGGAGGTTTGGGTTAGGTTGTGGTGGATTGTGTGGTTAGGGTTAGGCTGCAGGATGGGGATATTAGGGTTAGTCTGCAGGAGGGGTGGGTTAGGGGTAGTGTAAAAACACCCCTATCTATTGGGATTCTGGCCATCGGAATCCCAACTTCCAGTATTTTGTTTCACACCCCTACAGAGGGTTTAGAGCCAACACACTGGTTAAGGGGCACTGTTTATTACTCCTTTTGACAGAATCTTATCACTTAAACATATGTAGATAAATCTGTTTATACACATTTGAAGGTGGACTGTTTTAGGTACTATATAAGTGAACATGATACACTATATTGTTTTGTGTGGTATTTAAACTTGCAACTTTCCAGTGCACATTATACACTACCAATGGACAAATTGCCTGAAATATTCAATTTTGTGTGCATCTACAGTATAATAAAATATATTTTTTCTGTAATATTATTTTTTTTTGTTGTTGTTGATTCAATAAGCTGTGGAGTTTACCACATGGCTTACCTTGTAGCTGATGCTCTGAGTTTAACACTCGGAGCTATTTAATTATTGGTTAATTTCCCTGTGTGATTAGTGCCTGAAATCTATGAGTTACATCACACAGTGAGCACCCAACACAGATTTTTCCTTGCAGCTACTGAGGCTGTGAGGAAGAATCTGCATTAAGTACACCCACTGAGGGTTACTGTGTGGGGTAGTAGCAGTAATTGGATAGCTTCAGGCTGACCCCTGTGGCGAATCGAATCTACCCCTTTGTCTTTATGCTGCAAACTGGTCTACGTAACCATACCTGAGGTAGTGATTTCTCCCAACTGAGCTGCAGTGGTTGAGTGTAAACCGCTTGCCTTCTGAAACGTCAAGAGTGCATTGCTTATAAATGTAATATCTATAAGTTTATTTGAGGAAAACTTAAATTCCTTAACCATACTATGAAAACAAACAATTTAACTCATAACGAATTAGAACTCTGCAGCGCTTATACAGTATATCTACCAGCCACAAGGAATTGTTCCTTGACTCTGTCTTTCCTATTATCTGTGAACAATTGTAAAAGAAAAAATATATATCTCAAGTTCTATGTTTCCCAGAGAGATTCTTTATACTTTAGCTTTAAAGACACTTTTTCAACTTAAACGCTTGATTTTATTGACTTTCTTCTGGATGTGTCATTCCGCATGTGCCCTCTGTAAGAGAAGCCAGATTGTATCCAGCTGTTATCTTGGCACAGCAGAAGTTGTTGATGTGATGAATGTAAAATCATTGAGTTGGAATAGATTTGTAAACTAAAACCATACAGTGATTTCTGATATTCACCTGAGCTGCATGTGTCTAATCAATTTACTATTGATATTCAGGCGCAGAATCATTATTTTATTTCTCTTTTACCCAGCAATGAGTGATCCTTGATATGTTTATAGGGAACAGTACTTTTAACATTTTTAGTGGGCATTGAAGTCATGAAGCCCAGTAACATTATCAATGTAGGTCAGAGCTACCACAGTGAATTATAGCAGCTCTCAAGACAAGTTTGATGTTAGCATGGGGCAGCTTACTTTTAAATTTTAGTGTTGTACCGATATCTGTGCCTGACATTTGTTTTATATATATATATATATATATATATATATTACAGTTTGATAGTACAGACAAAGGTGATAATAATACATAGTACAGATGAACCTTTGGGTGATTAACTGATATTAAATAACTAAAAATGAAAAAAAAAACTTGCTGAAGATTATGTTTTTGAACCTGTACAGGCACTTGCTTCATTACTATTCAAAATACAGAAACAGTTCAAACAAAGGGCCTGAGACATATATGTTTCAGTAGAGCACATCTTCATTGAAAATCTATAATCCTTGTGGAGTATGATGTATTTCCCTGGAAATTGATTGTCAGTGATATTCTGCTGTCACCGTCATATCATGCATGAATGGTCGAATCCTGCAATTTATTCTATTTTGAAAAGACGTTCAGACTGGTAATCAATAGCGATAACATACACAATAATAACCTAAAAGAAGCTAAAGTTTCAGTTGCATATGGATCAGATTGTACATGTTGGATATAGATATGTGCAATGACCTCCGTGATTTGATTCTGGTTTTAATTCATCATCGGGTTTTGGCTTTGCCAAAACTGACTGCACATGTTTTAGTTTAGTTTTAGAACTGTAACTGCTAAAATCATGCAATTTGTGCCTGTTTTTGTTCCTATGGTATTATTAACCTCAATAGCATTCATTTCAGTAATTTCAGTCAATTTTGATAACCTCACAACTGATAATATTGTAATCACAAATATTTGCCAAGGCCACACCAATCTTGTGGTTACTAAGCAATAGAGCAGCTGCTCAAACACATGGCAGTTAATAGTACATCTTCGAAATATTGCCACACAGCAGTGACAGAAAATTTGTTGAAGATGGTATTGTCCTTGGGCTTTCCACACACCCATTTGTTGGATATTAAAAAAGAGATGTACAATTTAACAAACTAAGAACTTCAGCGACAGGAACTGCAACTTTTGTGGCTGAAGTACTTAGTTTGTTTGAGCCATCACAAAACAATTTTTTGGAAGGACTACCACCAATCAATAATGAGAAGGATGATGAGGGTGTTAATTACAAATTATTATAATTTTGTAAAATACATTTCATGAACTCACCACAAATGATGCAACATGGTGCCTAGACATCCCTACCTCTACTAACTTTGACCTCACAAATGTAACATAATCCTCCAGAAATGCTGTCAGTATTTAGGCAAAAATAATCCCACACCCAAGAGGTGGCTTTTTTGCATTTATGCCCAGGCATCACAATAGCTTTCTTTTAATCACGCGCAAGAACTGCTGCCACTGGTGTCTGACTTATATGAACAGCATCATCGACATCCTCATGCTCTTCATCCTCATTAGCATCAGATAGTACACAAATATCTCGCTTATCCTGTTCCACTTCCACACTAGCCTCCTCAATTTCTATTATGTCATCATCACCATCTTTACTTGTAATGTTCATCCCCAAATTTGCAGATGGTGTGGACACCCCTAGACTCTCCTCAGGGATTTGTGAACACACAGTTTGTTCTTTTTTTCATTTGTCAGTTTTTATTATGACACCTCTACCCCTTTTTTTTTTAACATTGTGAAAGATTTTGATTTAAGGTGCCCTTTCCTAAACTTTCTTCACCCTGGATCACTTTAAGTAGATGTTGTAGTACAATCATGACTGGCAGCAGCCACACACTAGAATGTGGTTGCTGCTCCTGCTCAACTGATCAACTGATCAACTGATCAACATGATCAACTGATCATGATCCATATTGCTTCAGTGCTTACATTTATTAACACAGTGGTACGGCAACTATTGAGCTTTATTGAATGCATTTCACAAATATCAACTCACACTGCTGAGTCACCGTGCTTATATTTATGAATACATGTATATTTATAAATTTATGTTCACATAATGATGATCATCAGCAAGTAAAAGTGACCTACAGTATGCACCAGTTCTCATCGAGTGGGCTGGTTCCCAGTTGGTTGCTGGTTTATTGTGTTTGTTAACTTTTTTTGTATCAATTCGGTTCATTGTTCAAACATATTGGTCAACCTTTTCGATACATTAAGTTCATTGACGCCCATATGTGGTTTAGATGCAGCTACACAATGAGAGAAGCTTTCACACACTCTTAACAAATCAGAGAGAAGACACTCTGTGGACTGGTTAGTTAGTGAAAGACCTGTGGGCATGTTATTTGCGTGAGGCTCTGCAAGAACAGTTCATCATTGATTTCATTTTTTTTTACCTTTATGATTCATGGGGAAAGAATAAAGATAAAAATAGAGATGAGGCAAAATGTCATCTTTCCAGTGCCGATTCTCGCATGTTTTGGATTGCATATAAAAGTGGGCTGCTGCACTGTGAGGCACTGTCTTGTGTGCCTGAAAGGCACTGTGTAAAAGAAAAAAAACAACAATGCCGTTAGGAGCACTGGGGCACTGTTTTATTAAAAGAAAAATGCCATAGGATGTCATTGCTATAGGAGTAGTGAGGCACTGCGTGTTTTTCAGACAATGTTTAAAGAAAATAAAACACTGTTGCGTGTGTGTTCAGGCACTGTGTTAAAAATAACATAATTTTAGGCTGCAATAAAGTAAACTTGTACCTGAAAATTAACAATATTTCACAATGTTGAAGAAAACATCACCTCTAATAACAAAGAGAAAGTTTACTGCCAAAAACAATAAAATTGGCAACATGCCATAAACCACATGCAGGAAAGCCTCAGGCCATGGCCTTCCTTTGTAAATGGTGACCCTGCTAGTGCTACTGTCGTTTCATGCACTAGAATGCTTATTGCTGAAATATTTTTGGGTGGCATTGGTGACAGCCTTCTGTCTCTCGCAGCTCATGCTTCATTCTTATTATGCTGTCTCGTGAATACTTGACTTGCACCATGTAACACAGTAATTAGAAAAAATAATTATATAATACATTTTTTTGTTTGTTTTTATGGGGGGGGGGGGGGGCATATTTGATAGTCTTTTTGTATAGATAAACATTTTATTGGTTATTGCTCTAATACATTACTCGTTTGCAACACTTTTTTTTATCCAGAAATACATGTGGTGCCTCAGAAAAAAAACAACAACACAGAATTATGGAGCATATTTAGTTTTATTCAGTAATATGCACAAATTATTATTCAGTCAACAGAAATGCTTGATAGGTTGTAGATCATGGGTAAACAGGAAATCTCTCTGCTTGTAGACTAGATTTAGGAGAAATAACATTGTATACTCAGACTCTCTGGTGCACATCATAAATGTACAGGGGTGTGTTACCAAAATAGGAAGGAGGGGGAAGGGCGATAGTATGGTCAACAGGTCAGTCTATTAATATTTGTTAGTGTAAGATAGGCTGATTTAGAGCTCTGCAGTGCAACTTTTAATTTTCTTGGCTTCTCTTTCAACCCTTGTCAGGAATCCTTGGCTGTTAACATTTTTAGTCTTTATTTATGGCATTTTCTCTTCTCAGTTGCTGTAAAACAGAGTATGCTGTCTTTCGCAAGGCACATCTCTAATTATTTTTTCTCAATCAATAAATCAATCAATCAATCAATCAATCAATCAATCAATCCTTTATCTTCCTTCTACTACATACTCTACCTCCATTTACATTTACTGCCCTTTGGCCTCTTATCTAGTTTTGATTTATGAAAACATTGGGGTATATTTACTAAGGTCCAGATTTTGACCGAGATGCCGTTTTTTCTTCAAAGTGTAATTTCGGTAATTTACTAAGCAAAAATCTCGGCAGTGATGAGGGCATTCGTAATATTTTGGAAGTCTTAGGAAAAAATCACGAATCAATACACCATCGGTCAAATACGCCTGCAATTTGGTAGAAATCGGTAATTTACTAAAAAGTGCAAATCACAAACACTGCCGACAATACCCAAACACTGCCGTGCAGAAATACATTTCGTGAAAAAGTGCTAAAAAAAAAACAGACCTGCGTTTTTATCCCGTGTTTGGATAGGCATGCACGGATCCATGAGATCCGTGCATGTTTATCAGTGGGAAGGGGATGGGAAAGTGTTTTTTTTTTTTTTTTTAAATTGCGTGGGGTCCCCCCTCCTAAGCAAAACCAGCCTCGGGCTCTTTGAGCCGGCCCTGGTTGCAAAAATATGGGGAAAAAAATGATAGAGGTTCCCCCATATTTAAACAACCAGCACCGGGCTCTGCGCCTGGTCCTGGTTCCAAAAATACGGGAGACAAAAAGCGTAGGGGTCCCCCGTATTTCTGAAACCAGCACCGGGCTCCACTAGTCAGATACATAATGCCACAGCCGGGGGACACTTTTATATAGCTCCCGGCGGCCCTGGCATTACATAACCAACTAGTCACCCCTGGCCGGGGTACCCTGGAGGAGTGGGGACCCCTTCAATCAAGGGGTCCCCCCCCTCCAGCCACCCAAGGACCAGGGGTGAAGCCCGAGGCTGTCCCCCCCATCCAAGGGCTGTGGATGGGAGGCTGACAGCCATTGTGTAAAAAAATGAATATTGTTTTTAGTAGCAGTACTACAAGTCCCAGCAAGCCTCCCCCGCAAGCTGGTACTTGGAGAACCACAAGTACCAGCATGCGGAGGAAAACCGGGCCCGCTGGTACCTGTAGTACTACTACTAAAAAAATACCCCAATAAAAACAAAAGACACACCTTGAAAGTATAACTTTAATGCATACATACACACCTCCATATACACATACTTACCTTATGTTCACACGAGGGTCGGTCCTCTTCTCCATGTAGAATCCATGGTGTACCTGTGGAAAAAATTATACTCACAAAATCCAGGGTAGAAGGCTCTTCTCCTTGTAATCCATTTGTAATCCAGGTACTTGTCAAAATAAAAAAACGGACACCCGACCTCGCACTGAAAGGGGCCCCATGTTTTCACATGGGACCCCTTTCCCCGAATGCCAGAAACCCCCTCTGACTTATGTCTAAGAGGGTTCCATCAGCCAATCAGGGAGCGCCACATTGTGGCACCTTCCTGATTGGCTGTGTGCTCCTGTACTGTATGACAGGCGGCACACGGCAGTGTTACAATGTAGCGCCTATGCGCTCCATTATAACCAATGGTGGGAACTTTGTGGTCAGCGGTGAGGTTACTTTCGGTCAACCGCTGACCACAAAGTTCCCACCATTCCCAATAAAAACAAAAGACACACCTTGAAAGTATAACTTTAATGCATACATACACACCTCCATATACACATACTTACCTTATGTTCACACGAGGGTCGGTCCTCTTCTCCATGTAGAATCCATGGTGTACCTGTGGAAAAAATTATACTCACAAAATCCAGGGTAGAAGGCTCTTCTCCTTGTAATCCATTTGTAATCCAGGTACTTGTCAAAATAAAAAAACGGACACCCGACCTCGCACTGAAAGGGGCCCCATGTTTTCACATGGGACCCCTTTCCCCGAATGCCAGAAACCCCCTCTGACTTATGTCTAAGAGGGTTCCATCAGCCAATCAGGGAGCGCCACATTGTGGCACTCTCCTGATTGGCTGTGTGCTCCTGTACTGTATGACAGGCGGCACACGGCAGTGTTACAATGTAGTGCCTATGCGCTCCATTATAACCAATGGTGGGAACTTTGTGGTCAGCGGTGAGGTTACTTTCGGTCAACCGCTGACCACAAAGTTCCCACCATTGGTTACAATGGAGCGCATAGGCGCTACATTGTAACACTGCCGTGTGCTGCCTGTCATACAGTACAGGAGCACACAGCCAATCAGGAGGGTGCCACAATTTCTAACTTTATAATACCCTTTTCCTGTCATGTGACAGGAAATGATGTCACCATGTTTTGCCATAAATAGGGGAACCTGTTTGTTTGGTCCCTCATGCCTTGAAAAAGAGTCTCCTGACTCGAAACGCGTTGGCTCTGAGGAGGCTTCTCTGCGGCGGACTTGTCCCTTTTTTTCTGGACTCTGAAGGAAGGTAGGACCTTGTCATAATTATACAATTATCTTCTTTTTTTGGAACCCCAAAGTTGGCCCCTTATGGTTCCAAGACGGTTCTTACTTCCATCAGAGCCGGACTCGTGCGCTGAGTTTAGCCGGTTTTATGTTATTTTATGCTGTATACCTGGAATAAAAATTTTTTTTCACCTTCTTAATACCTTTGGAGCGAGGTTCTTTAAAGATACCGCTATATGAGGACATCGACCGTTCCACATGTGAGTGTGAGGTACGCCTCTCCTACCATTATAAAATTGGTTACTGACTAGCGACTGATAGAGAACCGCATATTTTTTGAAAGATACCGTTATGGGCATCCAGACACTTGTCTTTATGTAAGTCAGGTGTGTTTATAAGAATCTCATGTTTGCATTTGTAACCTAGAAAGATACCTAGGTACGCCTATATATAGCTTCTAGGACATCTTACGTATCTTGAACATACTACATATTGTGTGTCTATGTTTCACATTCCATATATGATCGAGCACTCCATCATTGAACATTGAACTATCACGGCAATCTCTGCGGAATGATGTCATAGAAAGAAACCGCTATATGAGGATATCTACTGTCCTTCACGTGAGTGTTAGGTACGCTCACTTAAACCACCTATTGATAAAGAGCACATTACATCTCTAAAAAGATACCTTTATGGACCTGTCACCACCTGTCTTTGAGTAAGTCAGGTGTGTTCATATGAGGATACTGTCTCTGAATGTTGGGATTTAAAAGACTATCTATTTTCTGACTATTCATATCACCTAGTGAAAATCCCCAGTCCTCACTGACGAAATAATCCTTGTTAAAACATTTTTACATTCTGCCTATTGCAAACGATACCGCCACATATATATATTTTTTTCTGTTTTTTTTCTTAATATGGCTGAGCTCTCCATCAGCAACTGGACCTAAATTGTACCTGATCTTTCGTCTGGAGACAACCCAGCTAAGTATTTTCCGTAGCACTCTCATATTCACCATCACTGCTTGAACGTTAGCGCCATCTAGTCCACGCCACCACTATTTCAACTGGAAATTGATGTTATTGAGTTTAGTAATACTGTAGGAAAAGCACAAATTAAAAGCACAATTATTTTAGCTGTTTTGAGAAAACATTTTTTATAAAATCCAGATCCAAAACCAAAACACTGGAGGGTGGTTTTAGCAAAACCAAAGTCAAAACACAATGATGAACCAGAGTGGACTGGTATATGACTATGGAGGAATTGCGGGTGGCACCGGATATTCATCGGAGATTCACGACTATTTGGTCCCCTTGGTTGGAATTTAAGTCCTCACAAGCATACCCGACATTAGTGTTCTAACTTGAGTCCTTCACAACGACCTCTATTTCCGATTTCTAACTGCCTTATTGTTATTTGGAGCTAGGTGTTGGTGTTTATGCTCTTTGATCCGACTGGACCTAGGAAAGTCCACACTGTCTTTACCCTCCCTTCCCTTTTTTCTGATTCTCTTTCTTCTACCCTGTTCTCTTTTCTGTCCTTTTCTCTTTATATGTTTTTGTGTTAAGAGATGTTTTGTTTAGACAGCTTATTATTTAGAGAGGCCTGGTTTGACTTAGGTTGTGAGGTATTTACCGGGACACTGATTTTATATATTGCCATAACGACTGTGTTTAACTGTCACTGGACTGTATTTTCCTGTACTACCAGTTAAAATGTATACGCTGTCTTCTTTATTCTGTTATCTCCTATATATTAGCCCTGTGTGCCTGGCCCTCTAACGCTGGGTGGAGTCACAGACCTGGGCGGCCTTAGCAGCTCCTGCCCTGTCCCAGCACACCAGTTAGCAGTAGCTACAACAGGAGCACCATCCCCAGCCACAAGTGCACGGACACCCCACAGTGCCAGGTAAGCATGGTCCCCTCCCTTGGCACCTACAACCCACTGACACCCAGACCACACACCCCAAAAATCCCCCTCCACCAGCTCCCACATGCAGCCACTGACGGCCCAGACACCCCCCACCCCGACGTCCGCATAAAGGACCAGCACACACTGCCCAGCCTAACCCCACTGCACCGATTCCACCCCCCCATCACATCCATCCATGGCAGGGACACGCACCATGGCCGCTCAGCCAGCCGCACCCCACACCACCCCTCCCGTCATCTGCACAAAACCAACTAACGCACCCACCTTCCCCACCACGGCGGGACCAGACTGCCGCAGGCCACACCGCCGCAAACCCCCCCCCACCATCTATTGCCTTGCAGGCGCGCTGTGGACACACAGTGTCACGGCAACAGCCTGTCCACACCACGGCCGCACAGACCGCTCCCGGCCTCCCCACTACCCCAGCACAAACGAGAGCCCTGTTGCCCGCACACAGACAGGTGCGGGTGACGGTGATGTGGAACTGCACAGGGTCCCGGCGTTATGGAGAAGGGGGCTGCCGGTACAGTGTCGTGTCGGCCGGGGTCGGGTGTCTCTTACACCCGACCCCGGCCGACACTGTACCGGCAGCCCCCTCTACATAACGCCGGGACCCTGTGCAGTTCCACATCACCGTCACCCGCACCTGTCTGTGTGCGGGCGACAGGGCTCTCGCCACACCTGCCCCCAGCGGCACATTAACAAAACACGCTCCCCTCCCAGCACCATCCACCCCCACCCAGCCAACAACTCATCAGGCATTCAATAATATATGTGGGATAAGAGGCAGCAGCAGCGCCCCCCCCCCCTCCCCCCACACACACACACATTTCCCCACCTTGGGATGAGTGGCCTGTGAGCGGCGTTGTGTGCAAAAGGGAAGGCATGGTCAATAGGGAGATGGCTGTTGGGTGGGGGATTGGGGGGAGAGGAGGATGGCTGATATTGTGGGGGAAGGGGGGGAGGGAGATGTCTGATATTGTGGGGGGGGATGTCTGATATTGGGGGGAGGGGATGGCTGATATTGTTGGGGGGGGCATCTATTACTGTGTGCCTGATTAGTTGTTGGCTGGGTGGGGGTGCGGGTGGATGGTGCTGGGAGGGGAATGTTTTTTTTTAATCTGCTGCTGGGGGCACGAGTGCCAACAGTGCTGTCACCAGCACACAGACAGGTGACAGTGCTGTGGAACTGCACTGGTTCCCGCCGTTGTGGTGCCGGGGGCTGCCGGGACAGTGTCGGCTGGGGTAGAGTGTAAGAGACAGTTTGTGCTGGGGTAGTGGGGAGGCCGGGAGCGGTCTGTGCGGCCGTGGTGTGGACGGGCTGTTGCCGTGACTGTGTCTCCACGGTTAACCTGCAAGGCAACAGATGGTGCTGGGGGGGTTCGCGGCGGTGTGGGCTGCGGCAGTCTGTCCCGCCGTGGTGGGGAAGGTGGGTGTGCTAGGTGGTGGTGGGTTTGTGCCGATGACCGGAGGAGTGGTGTGGGGTGCGGCTGGCTGGCCGGACGTGGTGCGTGTCCCTGCCACGGGTGGATGTGGGAGGTGTTGCTGGGCTTGTGGGATGGATGGTTTCCGTGCTATGGGGTTAGGGTGGCCAGCATCTGCTGGTCAGTTATGCAGGCGTCGGGGTGGGGGGTGTCTGGCCCCTCAGTGGCTGCATGTGGGAGTTGGTGGAGGGGGGGGTTTGAGCTTCTCTCCCCCCCCCACAAACAAAATACCTCTAACTTCACCTAATGGCCACACCTTCCATGCACACACCCCTACCCCCAAAAAAATACAACCCCACCACCCTCCACCCATCCATCACATATCAACACACTGCACCCATGCACACCTCCGGCTCCATCCCCCTACCACACACAACCACAACTCCATCACACACTGCACATCCTGTCACCAATACATATAGAGGTAGCCACCCACCCCCACGCTATTCCGCAAGCACCATACATCACTACCCATCACTACCCAACACTTTTTATTAACCCACACACACAACCACGTACCCCTCTAAAATAACACTCCAACACTCACATTTCCTTCCACACTCTCCACAATCATGCACAACACCACACTGCCGCTATTACACACCCACCTCCCTCTCTATACAGCCATGGATTCTGTCAACCTATCACCACAGCAATTAGACCACAAGATTACGGGGGCATAGCCCCTTACGACGGTGTGAAGAGCGCCCGTAGGGCGCGATGAATCACCTAGTTCTGTTATAACTCAAACATTTATTGAAAACAAAACAAAACCCTACAATGATGAATTAGGTCCACGCACATCTCTAGATTTTAATAAAGTGGTGAGTGAGGGATTGTGGGAGTGTTTATTTCAATTAAATACTTTTTCTAGAGTGTCTTTGCAACACTACTGGTCCCAGAATATGCTGGATAGAAGACCATGCTGGTGCTGGTAATTCTCTTTGGATGGAACTGTTTTTCCTGAAAGAAGTCCTGCATTTAGCTTGATTGAATACCAATCTGTCCAGTGCTGGTATATAGATCACTATTAAAGTAGGGGTAGTGGGGGACATTTTTTTTTTTGAGCCATCATTAGCATATTGATTATGATGACAGTTTCTGAGTATGCCAACTCATCATGAAACACTTAAAGTGTATCTTGACGTGTCTTAAATATATATATATATATATATATATATATACAGATTAATTTAACATACTAGTTTGAGCTGAATGTATCTTAAGATTGCACATATCTACTGTACTTTATGTTTTGAGTAACCCTGTCTTCACTTATACTTTTCCCCCAGTCTTTTTCATATCTTAAACAAGTTGTTGGAGCAATACACAAATCGTTATTTTTAGTTGGCAATATGTATGTTTATACTGCATGTTCTCACTTCATTTGGATAGGCTCCAGTATTGGGGCAGAATTGAAGAGAAGAGCATTACTTGTGGAGATGACCTAATTCTCTTTAATACTTACAGTAGATATAAATCTCAATCATTTGCTGTCATTGACATTGAGAATATTGCTGAGGAGTTAAGCCTTAGTACCCATATGCAAAATTGTATGGAAGTCTTAACTAAACAAATCCAAGTAGTTTGCATCTATTTGCTAATTTCCAGTTCTTAAACTGCCTATCTGCAGATGTCAGTCACACTTATGAATAACCCCTTAATAACTCAACCTTAAAAAAATATATATCATTCATAAATGAAGACATCACACAATTAGTGTTGTTTACATTTTCTTGTTAGCTTTATTAATATAAACTTCAGTATGGTGGCAGAAGAAAGAACAGCAGCTACTCAAATGATCACTTGACTTACATCTTGACTTGCAAGGGCCAACTGTCTCTTTCACCATGGCCAGTGAGAGGTATCCGACGCCCGTACCAATACATATAAAGCATGCACTGCCATATGGTGTTGCTGAAAGGGGCAGACTTGATGAGCTGAGTGATTCTTATCTGTCATCAAATTCTATGACCCCAGTAGGGTAAATTCAGCCTACCTTATATATTGATGGGGAGCCTACCTCTAAATACAGCAAGATAGCCACTGTACTACCATTCTTTCCTGCTAAATAAGCCCACAAATGCAAGAGACAACAAGGAGGAGGGTGGGGTAGCAGAGGAAAAAGGCAGATTCACTGTTGTACCTCAAATAAAAATCCAGAAACTCCTACCGTAACTTCCTCCCTATCTTCTTATAGGTTCAAAACTACCTACAGTAGCAACCAGAGAGAGAAATACTTTGGGCTCTATGTACTAAGAGAAATAAAGTGGACGGGCATAAAATACCAGCCAATCAGCTCCTACTGTAACTGCATGTTATAGGCTGTGTATGAAAAATAACAGGAGCTGGTTTGTTGGTACTTTATCTCTGTCCACTTTCTCTCTCTCCAAGGCTTAGTACTGAACATAGACCCCTTTATCCCTTACAGTTAAAATGTTCCTGTTCCTGTCCTAGCGGTTTAAAATGTGTTCATCCGATAGAGGTATCTCCAGTGTTCTTTTATACCTTTTGAGTTTTTATAGGAATAATAATAATAATAATAATAATAAAATTTATTTAGCACTTTTCTCCCAATATGACTATGAATTTGGAGGATGTAGGAAAAGTGACAATGTATGCTTGTTGTAATGATAATAATGATAATAACTGATAATGATATTTATAATAATTAGAGTCATGGTGCATCATTATAAGTTATTATTTGGAACCAACCGCACATCTTTCTATATGTTTTTTAAGGAGCTTGGGCTCTCCTATCTTACTGTCAGTAGTAATGAGGCTGTCTAGTTTAGTGAACCCTGGGATTGATAGACTGGCACTGTGTTGCCGACTGGGGCTGCTATTTTTGTGTGCTTATTTTCCTCAGGACAAAAAACAGGTCCAGATTACATTATTTTAGCTGTTTTTGCCAATTTTTAAAGAAATGCAGATCCAAAACCAAAACAACTGAGGGTGGTTTTGCCAAAACTAAAACCAAACCATGGTGATGATTTACTGTAGAACCAAAACCAAAACACAGGGTTCTGCTCACTTCTCTATGATAAATGTATGTAGCACATGAGAAATCATAAATGATGCCGTATAATCTGAGTTTCTTTTTAGAGGTGTATTCATACAAGTTTAATTATTTTGATATTCCAATATTGATAAAGCATTATCATTAGGCAATCAAATTTCATCTCATTCAAAAAATTTCAAGTAACACCAATTACCAAAGAGTAGTTGTTAACGAGCACTGCCACGCTCGGCTTGAGTTGAAGATCTGACGACTGATAATTGACTGAGGGAGCAGCTTTCGGCAAAGGAAGGAAACGAGGTGGCTGGATACAGTTCTTACTCATGGATTGATGAGTTGGCCCGAAGATGAAGAGGGGTAAGCAATGAGGGCAATGACTGAGAACGACACACTGAAGAAAGATTAATTCAGTTTTAATGAGACTTCAACAATACACCACAACTAGGAGATAAGTCCAAGTGAGTTCTGAAGAACAAAATGTTTGTGACTTGTAGACAGTGCTGAAGAATACTGAATGGAGAAGTGACTTGTGATTTGTAAACAATGCTGAAATACACTGAATGAAGAGATGACGTGATTTGTGAACGATACTGAAGAACTGAATAAAGAGGTGAGTTGTGATTTGTAAATTATGCTGAAGAACCCTGAATGAGAAGATGACTTGTGATTTGTAAACAATGCTGAAGAACACTGAATAAGATGACTTGTGATTTATAAATGATGCTGAAGAACACCAAATGAGGAGATGACTTGTGATTTGTAAACAATGCTGAAGAACACTGAATGAGGAGATGACTTGTGATTTGTAAATGATGCTGAAGAACACTTAATAAGGAGATGACTTGTGATTTGTAAATGATGATGAAGAACACCAAATGAGGAGATGACTTGTGATTTATAAACGTTGCTGAAATACACTGGATGAAGAGATGAATTGTGATTTGTAAACGATGCTGAAGAACACTGAATGAAGAGGTGACTTGTGATTTGTAAATGATGCTGAAGAACACTGAATGATGAGATGACTTGAAGAACGATGTTGAAGAGAGGATCACTGTGAGCACTGACAACAAACGGAGACCCTCTACCAGATAGAGGACCCAGCAGTTAAACCACAAGGGCAGGTGGACTGGAAGCAAAGGACTGCGATAATAGAACTGACTACCAGGCGGCCTCCACAGAACCAGGATTCTAGGGGTTAACCTAGGAGCACAGAGCTTGAGCACCTTACAGCAGCAAGTAACTTGAAGCACTGGCACCATAGCTAAGCATCCACCCCTTTTTATAAGGGGAAACAGTACTGGATTGGCTGGATGCGAACTGGGATACTAATTAGCTGGCTTGGTCTCCAACATGGCGGCTCCCTGCACAGAGGACACATGTGGAACCAGCACACAGCCACTACACCTCTGGCCTCAGCCTCCCAGACGGCGCACTCCAGCAATAGGACAATTGGAAACAGACACCTCTGGCTGCCATGCTCCGCTCCCCAGGACCCGGACCCCGAACTGGAGGTAAGACTCCGAATGCTGACAAGCACACTCTATTAGTAATAGAAATATGACAGACACAGAGTCTCTAATTGTCCCTAAAGTCTGCAAATAAGAGTAAATAATTGGTTGGGTGTAGCATGTTGGTGCTTTATAAATAAATTATTATTAGTATTATTATTTTTAATAATAATAATAATACTACATAACATATGAAGATATAAGAAATTGCGTGATTATAGAAAAACAATGCCACAATGCCCAGTGTTTTTTTTTATATAGATTATGGAATGCAGAGGTGACTTCTAATATTTTTGTAATATACTCTATACAGTATATCTGACAGTCACCCAAGTAGCTGCCAATTAATGTGAAAAACATTGCACATACCACATTATACAGTTTGTCATGATAAATTGACATACTTTAAGTCAGATTGGTTAGAGACTTAAAAAAGAGTAGTACATTATCCGAAATAAATCTTATTCGAAAACTAACAAAACTTATACATAATAAATCTATTTCACCTACCTGGAACACAAAGCAAAAATGTATGTCCTATCAATAATGATTATTTTACAATTGGACACTACATAATTATGCCTGCATAATATATTTCTGTACAATAATCAAAAATATTAGCTATACTATTATTTATACCATACATATATATAAGCAATATCATGATGTACATTGATTCTGAAGAAGAAAACAGGTTTCTACCTACACAGCTTTATTTTGTATATGTATATATACCCCTAACTCTGTCTCTGACTCTAGTGTTGAAATCAAAATTTGCTAAGCAATCCCTGGATATTTTGCTTTGAATATTTGTCTATTTGATCTTTGTAAAATAGCTCATTACTGGTTTGTGATTGCCTGTAATTTGTATGGCCCAGGGTCACTTTCCATTAACATACTCATGTCATCAGAGAAATAAAAAGAAAATTATATTTTAAAACGGTTTTTTTTGTGAGAATCCTTTGCTAAAATACAGGAATGATGTTCTGACATGATGATAATTGTATTTTTACAACTGCATCATTTTTATTTCACTCATATTCAAACATTATCTATCTATCTATCTATCTATCTATCTATCTATCTATCTATCTATCTATCTATCTATTTGCTGTCAGTGATTTGATGTTGAGATTGAAATTCATATTTTAAGTATAAAATAAAAAAACAAACATTTTTTTGCTTGTACCTGACATGTTGAACTACTTGTCCACCAGTTTTGACATGTGTTGCATTCAGACCTCCTATTTTATAACACTTGCATGTAGCACCTTCTGAAAATAATGACAGACTAATGCAGAAACTGAGAAAGTCATTAGCAAATTGCTTTAAATAAAAAAATAACTTTTTAAGCAGATTGCTTGTCTTTTGCTGTTGTCACCCATTTCCTAACATTATAAATAGCACATATGGCATGTTGTAAAATGAAGTGTGTCGAATGCAGCATTTGCATTCTACATAAGCTTGACTTTGATACACAATGTTCAATGTTTTTCTATGTACATCCTATTGATGGCACTACAAGCTTACCTATAGACACACAGTCCCATCCTTGGATAGCAAACCCTATTATCTAGGTTAGCTCATCTGTATTCAGAGGATCAATGTTGCATTAATTACCGGGATCCTTTCAAGTGTAAAAAGGATGGCACTTCATTACCGAAAGTAAAAAGAAACTAATCAAACTTTCCTGTTGAAGTCATTGACTTTTTTTAAGCAAAGGGCTCAGTAAAGAATTTTGAAGTCCGACATGTGAGAGAAATCTGAGTCCTATGTCCTGATTTATAACAGGTGCCCAAAAAATACTCAAAATTATAATAAAACAAAACAATATAATATGGCAAATCAGGGAGCTTTAAAAAAAATAAATGAAATTCACAGATAGTTTCTCACTTAGGGGGTCATTCCGAGTTGATCGCTAGCTGCAGTTGTTCGCAGCGCAGCGATCAGACTAAAAATTGGCATTTCTGCACATGCGTATGCCCCGCAATGCGCACGCGCGACTTACGGAGACAAAGCCCGTTGTGGTTGTGCACAGGTTCTAGCAAAATTTTCAGTCGCACTGATGGCCGCAAGAAGATTGAAAGGAAGGGGGCGTTTCTGGGTGTCAACTGACCGTTTTGAGGGAGTGCTTGCAAAAATGCAGGCGTGTCTGAAAAACGCAGGCGTGGCTGGGCGTTCGCTGGGCGGGTGTATGACGTCAAATCCGGACACGAATAGGCTGAAGTGATCACAAGCGCTGAGTAGGTTCAGAGTTACTCTGAAACTGCACAAACTGTTTTTGCAGAGCTCGGCTGCACAAGCGTTCGCACTTCTGCTAAGCTAAAATACACTCCCCAGTGGGCGGCGGCATAGCGTTTGCACGGCTGCTAAAACTAGCTAGCGAGTGATCAACTCGGAATGACCCCCTTAATTTGTAATGCTTGCATTTGCAGTCGTAACATTGTCAGTATAGGAGCATATAACTTTAAGTTAAAAACACCACACCAATTATCTATTGGCTTATTATAAGTGATAATTTTTTAGCATTTTGCAATGTACCCTAAGCAGAAACATTTTACTGATTTGCTATTGTAGACTTGACTTGATTAACAAATATGTTTTTATTCTGTCTTTGAAGGTTAGTTTGTATTTCTGGAGATTGTTATAAGTCTGGTCATCTTAATATGTGTTAAATAGCTTTATTTTAGTCTATACTGCGAGACACTTTGAATGATGTTCACCTTTCAAACTGTAAATTGATGATTTATGTTATTCTTTGTGGAATTTCTCTTTGTAGAACATGACACACTGTACACCACAAAGCTATAAACATTATTGCAGATGCCGAGTTAAACGAAAGTCATAGTAATTGCTCCTTCATTGCTTGCATGGTAAAAAATGTATATATTCCACCCCGTATATGGTGTCTTATACATATTTGCAGATGGCACGCCCGGATCCTTTCTCATGATTTCATAGCCGTAATCATCAGCATCAATGCACACTTGTATACACTTGGTCAACACAAGCATACAATGTTGCATAGCTCGCAATTCTACTTACAAACCCTCTCTGCACTTAGCCTATGTGACAATGCCCCATTGCAACCCAGTTATGCAGTCAGACATTCTATTCTGTCTGCCTTTGTGTAGAAAGCTAGAGAACTCTAAGCTAGAGAATTTGAACTATTTGAAGCGTACCTTGCACTTTGTGAAAAAAATAATCAGCATTGCAGCTGATCAGTTGTATGTAGTGTATGACTGCAAGGGATTGGATGTGTGGCTGCACACTACATAGATTTGCTCAATTGCAATGCTGATTATTTTTTTTGCAAGTGCAAGAAGGTTCATATAGTTAGAAATCTTAAAAATAGTTTTTATCTGAGATCAAATAGCTCAATGAGTAGGGTGGCTGACTGGAATGCAACAGGTTATGGGTTTGAATTATGGGCATAGCAGTATATTGAAATGTGTTATTTAATAAAGGGTATTGTAACTGAATAACAACGAACTCTGAAGTTAAGTGTATGAATGTAATATAAAGAGGATTTGTATCTAAATCCATTTTTTTGCAGTGTTCTATATATGTGTATGTATAACATATAAAACGTTGGAAGGGGCATCATAGCATGGGCTTTCTTTGGATTCAATTTTGACATACCCTTTCCCCACGAGGGCATAAACCTTACAGTATGTCCTTATTAGAAAAATGGGGTCGCAAATTCTGTTTCTGGCACAGGGCACCAAAAAGTTTACTTATGGCTCTGCATCACTGGCTATTTTGCCTTCACAATCACCGGCAATGTGAGGTGATTTTAAATCCCCATGGTTTAGTGAAAGACACCATAATTAAAAGTTTTGCTAATTAGCATTGGTCTGGTCTTTTAAAGATGCCTGGGCCAATGTCAAGCACTGTAGGCATCTCCTGTTACACTTGGCCTGTGGGTACCAGGGAAAATGGAAACAACAGTGCCCCAGTATTGTTTTGGATATGTAATAATGTGCACATACATTTATTTAATCTTTATATTGTCCCTATATATTGATTAATTATTTATAATACTTATATATGACTTACTGGAATTGCCTGACAAATTTACCATCTGTTGCATCATGTCCAAGATAGCTTAGTGAATCCTTTGAGCTTCCCTTTGATATCTCGAGCTATATTTCACCACTGCTGGTGGTATGCAGTGTTTCTGTAATACAGCAGTTATATGTGTACATTGGCTGGAAAAGTACAGATGTCTAGGACAAAATATGCGTCATTGACAATATAAGAACAGTGCTGTATACAGTAGATGTATCTCTGATATCCTTGGCAGGGAAAGAGTTAAATAGACTTTACGATAATTTATTTTGGGACAGCATACACAGACAATTATAGTTAGACCCTTTTTTCTTTGATATTGAGACTCTTGTGGCCCCTATCAGACCCAAAAACGTACTTCAAAGTCTTGAATATCACTTATTAATGAAATAATTGTTGCTCCTAAAGAAAAAGTATTCTTTTCCTGTGCAGCGCTGTTGTATCATCTAACTGCAACAAATAAATTGCCTATTAACTTGAGACATCCTTGTCGGCAACCCTTAAAGTTTTCGATGGACAATTGTGAACCAGCCAATCAGAGATCCAAAGCCTACAACACAGCTGTGATTATATGTTTCCAGATGTATTTTCATCGTGTAGATATGAAATTTTGACCATTTGTTTTGTGATGAGAATGACATCGGATCAAAGAATAAGAGAAGGACCGGTGCATGTGTCCAATTCCTCCTTTCGTTCCCTCCTAGATGAGCAGCATCTATCAAGCCATCTTATTAAAATCACAAGCTGAACAGCAGAATTTCTTTTTTCTCCTTTCTGAAACAAATTTTCAATGACAAAAAACCTCTTTAATCTTTTTTCAACATCTTGACAAGGAAGTCAGGGAATGTATGTTTCTGTCTGCAAAATATAATTGCTTTTGGTCTATAATAATTCATTGTCTTTTTTTTTCAGATACTGCTTCACATTGCTTAATTTTTACTTCTGGAAAATGTAAGATTTCTTTTCTTCAGCGTAAAAATATAAGTTTGTAGAATAATAGTTTCAATAATTATGTTGGATATTGTCAACTTTTTAATAATCCATCAACCCCAAAAAAATATCCTAAAGTGCTGTAATTCATGCGCCATATTGCACTGTTTTATGGCGAGCAATCAGGATTTCTTTGTAAAGTTTTATGAAATTTACATATTTCCTGGCTTTATTATTTGTTTTTTAATCGCTATGGGGCTTACGCAGGGTTGCAGAAATTGCTCCCTAAATAGTGCACAACATAAACTGCCATTGTGTGCAACTACCGCAAGACTGTAAATTATGTGCCATGCTAAGTTAGTCATATATCACATACACTTATACACATGCTTGTGAAATAGCCATTCGCAATTTGGTTTCAATGAAACTTAAAAACTGCATGAATATATAAGATACTGTACTTTTTTTATGTATGAAAAAAATGTGCTAAAACATTCACATTACAATGGTATATATGCATGAGCAATGAATAACACAGCTTTCAGCGCCTGCGATGCACACACAATCAGCCAATCACCAGTGAATTATCATCATCTTCATCTTCATCCTCATCGTGTATTTGCACCCGCCTTCAACCACCCACAAATAATTTGCTTTTCGCAGTCATATAGCCATTTGTGCTGGTCTGCATGTGTTCGCAATTACACAAATGCTCACTTGCAGTGGCCAGCCTATGTTAGTATGTCCATTCCCTCCCTGTCTCTCCAGGCATTAGCAGGTCAGACTCATGCAAATCTGCACAGGTGTACTTGCAAGTGGACGGTTCTCAATTGTATCACACTATGATCCACAGTGCTGAAGCAGTCCCAGCCAATCTACAGTTAAGTACCTGATCTACAAGTTAAATGTGATTAGACCTGAATTTAAAGCAAATGAGAATTAGCTAATTAAGATAACAGTGTGTGGAATGGACCAGTCCCATTTAATGAAGGCTGATTTTTTCTGCTGAGTTAAGGGAGGTACACATTTAGAGATGTGTGCTTAAATTCTAAGCAATCTGACTAGATTGCTTAGAAATGAAGCACCCATCGCTCCGTGTGTATAGTCCATAGTGATAGCGATACGCAGCCCTGAGTGTCGCTATCGCCGAGTCTAGATTGGCCTGCACACAGGCACAATCTGGTCAGATTGCTCACTTCACCGCTGGGTGAAGTGAGCATTTTTGGGTTTTTTTCCCCCTCGCTCAGCACACATTGCACTGTGGAGGTAATTCAGAGTTGATCGCAGCAGCAAATTTGTTAGCAGTTGGGCACAACCATGTGCACTGCAGGGGGGGGGGGGGGGCAGATATAACATGTGCAGAGAGAGTTAGATTTGGGTATGGTGTGTTCAAACTGAAATCTAAATTGCAGTGTAAAAATAAAGCTAAATCTCTCTCTCTCTGCAAATGTTATATCTGCCCCACCTGCAGTGCACATGGTTTTGCCCAACTACTAACAAATTTGCTGCTGCGATCAACTCTGAATTACCCCCTGTGTGCTAAGCGTCCTGAGATGTGTGCTGAGCAATCTGTGCTAGATCGCTCAGCACACATCTCTGGGAGAAATCTCCCCGTGTGTACCTCCCTTTATAGTACCCACAAATTGTACAGACCTTAAAGAGTTTCATTTGACCCCTTTATCAACAAAAATATTAAAATACCTACCGTAACTCTATGTGAACATTTTAAACACAGGCATAAGACGCATATTTATAAAATGACAAAGTGCAAATTATACAATAAAATACAAATACTGTAATGCAGTATATGTACTTAACAAATATAAAACACAGTAAAGACTATTGTTAATTATCAAAGGAAAATACAATAACTTATAGAGAACTGAAAACAGACACCCTCTTTAAAGAACCACTGTTACTAATTTACAAAACACTGCCTGGCAATGAATTATGAGGAGAAATCAGCAAAGCAATTACATGGGCTCAATTGGAAAAGCATATACTTTTATATTAAATAGGGAATCTTCCACAATTACTGCAATTATTGTCATCAATTATTTTTAAGGGATTTGAACAAATGAATAAATGTGATTCAATTATCAAATGTATTAACAATAAAAGCAATGTAATGTATCTTAAATGTGTAATAGATGTTAATGATTCTAATTACATTTCCAGGGTAATATTGTAATTTTAGAATAAACAATACATCTTTTTTTAAATAGTGTTTATTGTATGTATTGTATGACAATGGAATTACTATATCTTAGCATTCAGTTGGCTCATGTTGAAATGGGGTGTGATACGAAATGCCAGCAGTTGGGATACCGGCGGTCACATGACTGACCACCATATCCCAACTTTTAGAATGCCAACAGGGGACTGGGAAATTAATATACCCCTCCCCTGTCCCCTACTCTAACCCACCTGGGGTGGTGGCTAGGGCTAAAATAGTGGGATTGGCTGCTACGGCTAAGGCCCAGGGGGTGACAGCTTTGGCTAACCCCCCCTGTAGTGACTTTAATTTACCTAATGTAAACTGGAAGGTGTCTGTTGCAAGTTCCACTAGAAGTGGTGACTCTAACTTCCTTGCAGGTGCCTCCCTTGAGCAACTGGTGAGGGAGCAGACTTGCAAAGACTATATTTTAGACTTGATACTCACAAATTATGACATAATATCAGTCATAACAGTAGGTGAGAACATAGGATTCAGGGATCATCAAGCATTAAGCTTTAATATAAAGACAAGGTCCAACTCATGCTATACAAAAACAAAGGTGTTAGATTTTAGGAAGGCTGACTTTGCAGCGGTGGGTAAGATGTGTGAGTGATTCACTGGGAAATTGGAAGAACTTGTTAGGAGTGCAGGAGAGGTGGGAAAAAAATAGAAAGTGCAATACTAAAGGCAAAAGAAGCCAGTGTGGTTTACGAAAGTAGTAGCAACTAGTATAAAAACAAAACGATGGCCTTTAGGAAATATAAGCAGACTCAAAATAATGAGGACAAAGAGGTGTATCCTGCCAGAAGGAAGACAGCTAAGACGGTAATCAGATGTGCAAAGGCACAAGCTGAAGAGAAAATGGCCCAGTCAGTCGATAAAGGGGGCAACACTTTTTTAAAGTATATAAGTGAGAAGAAAATCAAACTGAGTAATAAACAGGCTTACAACAGAGAGTGAGAGTGGCAAGAACAATTAGTTCTTGGTTGCAAGATATTAAAGGTTGAGTTCCCCTGGGATCTGTACTTGGACACATGCTTTTTAACATCTTTGTTGCTGGCACTGCAAATGGTATTAAAGGAAAAGTTTGTCTGTTTGCAGATGACACAAAGGTATGCAACAGGGTAGACACACCAGGAGGGTTAAAGCAAATGATTGAGGATCTAGGTCAGTCATGTCCAAACTGCGGCCCTCCAGCTGTTGAGAAACTACACATCCCAGCATGCCCTGACACAACTTTAGCATTCTCTGACAGCAAAACTGTGTCAGGGAATGCTGGGATATGTAGTTTCACAACAGCTGGAGGGCCGCAGTTTGGACATGCCTGATCTAGGTAGATTAAAGGAATGAGCTATAATGTGGCAACTACAGTTAAATCATGCACTTGGGTCTCAAAAACTCTAAGGCTACATATACTTTAGTATCAAGGGTACTTTACCTCAGAGAAACTACAGAGGTGGAAAGGGATTTAGGAGCCACCATTTCAGATGACTTGACGGCAGGAAAGCAATGTAACAAAGCTATGAGAAAGGCAAGTCAGATTCTTGGTTTCATAAGAATTAAGTAAGAATGCCACTGTATAGGTCACTGGTATCACCTCATATGGATTAATGTGTACAGTTCTGGAGGCCATATCTTCAGAAGACTATAAATACATTAGAGATGGTACAAAGAAGGACAACTAAAATGGTACATGGTCTACGTCACAAAATTTGCAAGGAAAGACTAAAGGATCTTAATATGTATAGTTTGGAGCAGAGAAGGGAAAGGGGACTTGATAGAAACTTTTAAATATATCAACGGTTTTAACAATGTACAGGAGGAAAACATTCTTCAAAGATAGCGAAGTATTAGAACATGAGAACATGCGCTGAAACTGGAAGGAGGGAGGGAGATGCAGGGGAAATTTGAGGAAAAATTACTTCAAAGAAGGATTGTGGACACATGGAATAGCCTCCCATCAGAGGTGGTAGCAATTTAAATATACTTGGGATAGGCATAAAATATCCTTAAAAAAGACTAAGGAACAAATATGGTTGAAGTTACAAAAAGGATAATATAAAAAGGGACAGACTAGATGGGCCATGGGGTTCTTATTTGCCGTTCAAAGTACAGTAATATTTTATTACATTTTGAGTCCTTGTATTTAGTCTTGATTAATTGTTTTCTGCTCATGTTACTGATGTTACTTATTTTGTTTTCTAGGTTTACTGTAGCTTCACCTTTGCTTCGGATTTAAAAAAAAATGCATTGGATGGTCAACTTCAGTCACCACGCAACATAGTATAGGTGCTCATGCAGCTCAACAACTTTGCTGCCACTGCACAAAACTAAAGGTGTATTCTCCCCTGTAGGCTTCTGCCCAAATGCTTAGTTTCATAGTCTTCATCTTAATCCATGCACAGCTGCACCAGCCTTATCATTGGTCTAAAAATAAGAGCATTTAAGCACATGGACAATGCTGCATAGTCCTCTACACCTTAAGTACATTTTGCCTACCTTCAAGTGCACCACTACCACAAGCAGACATGCAACTAAGTCACATAGATGAGACAGCCAATTGATCGTTTATTTTATTAAAGTTTGAATCCTTGTTTATAAAAAAAAAGGTTATAAGAGGGAAGAGCGGTACTGTACTTTTATTTTAAGACAAGAGTAGAAGAGCTAATAATGATGATAGAGGTATTAGGTAGGATGAGCAGAAATGCTGCAC
Organism: Pseudophryne corroboree; assembly: GCF_028390025.1. Lineage (NCBI taxonomy): Eukaryota > Metazoa > Chordata > Amphibia > Anura > Myobatrachidae > Pseudophryne > Pseudophryne corroboree. The sequence goes on from NC_086449.1 coordinate 650,219,818, forward strand.
AATTTAGCACAAATTCAGTTTTGCTCTGAAAAGCTCATTTTCTTTCAAGTGTATTGTTCCACTGATACAATCTTCACGTCTCACTTTTGCGTGACCATTTTATACTTATGTAAAGTGTTGCTCTTAGCAGAATGTATAGTCTATGCCCATTTTGCACTTTCATACATCTCATTATTTTTCCTGGCCATGGAGGAACTTTTGCACGTGCCGAAGGCGAGTGCCTGAAATCAGTTTGTCTGGTCTCACAGCTAGGGGGTGTGGTCTTGTGTGGAAGTGCCGTGAGCCACTCCCGTGTTATCCGTTACTGTGAGGGCATGCCCAGGGCTGCAGGAGCTGCTGTACATGGTTCAAATCCCTTTCCCCCATGAATAGATGGTGTGCGTATGTGCGCAGCATCTATTCATTGCTAATCACTGTTGCTCTGCTAAGCAGAGCAACAGGTGAGAGGGGGCCTCCCAACTCCCACTTCCCGTTGCAGGAAACTGCAGCCCGCTGGACAGTGCCTGAAAAATGGGACTGTCCTGACAAAATCGGACAGTTGGGAGGTATGCATTTTGTGAAAAGGGCGAGCAATATTACAGAGGATTATGAAAGCTAGACAACAGATGTAGGAAGCTGCTGCATCATTTAGAGCTTTGTGGGTAATTTGACATTGTACAGAGCAAATAAGCAGACAATATACAGCACTATGACTGGCAAGAAACTGCAGCTTTAGTTAGTAAGTACTGTCTTACAGTGTACTAAGTCTATGAGTTTAGTGATAGCCAAGTATCTCCTGGGCATTTTAGTATGCTGCACATTTAAAGCTAATTCATGTAGTGACACACAGCGGGAAAGGGAGAACATGGTTTCTCTGTCTCACACACAGAATTTCTTAAGAGCTTCCCATGCAGCATGAAACCTGAGCTCTCCCTCCTTGTACAGTATGTCACTGCTTAAACATCACAGTCACAGATGTACAAACGGTATTGGCACTCTTTTATTGTTACTTTATTTCATTCGGCAGTTAAAATCCAGGGCTAGTCATTAGTATGTACCATCGAGCTAATCACAGGTAACTTGTGTGACAGCATGACATTTACATTTATTTCCAACTAATTGTACAATCCATCAATTATTGTGCAATTATTTATTCTCTTTTATAGACACACTACAAATGTAAACATTCCAAGTATATCAGAGAATGATAAGAACATCTTCTCTATGCTCCCTAATATGACACAATCATTAACAGAGATACAGTAAGCATGGATAAATCGGTCAAATAGGAGACATTTAATGTTTTTTAAGGGGAGAGGTCAAATATTATTGTAGGTAATTATTTTTTTCTTTTGCAAACCAATGTTATAGTCATGTTCCCCACCAGGCTGCAGACTATAGGACTATCATTCTTCCTTTCTAAATGGCTTTTTTTTATTAAAGAATGTTGGCGGGGTAACCCCTGAAAATAGATGTTTTCAGGGGTATCTGAAAATGTTAAGAACCACCCAGATGTAAGAACAAGGGATTACAGTAGATATCGGAGATACCCCATTTACAACCCCAGACCGGCCTTTATAGGCTTCTATGGAGGCTGTCCAAGTTTAATTTGGCCTCAGTAACTAAACCATCTTCATAAGGTGTTACCCATTTTAGCCAAGGGATACAGATTGCAACATTTTCAGGAAGAGAGTTTCGTAGTATCTCTCCCCAGCAATGGCCACGTGCACATGCGTTGTCTGATGGCCACGCATACACAGTAGCGTGGTTGGTCCCCAAACCAGGAATTAAAGTGATCATATTAGCGATCACTTTACTTTCATACATTACTGTCCCTGCATGTGTTTTTTAAATAAATCCTGGTGAACCTTTGGGGCCTATGTATTTAAAATCGCAGAAGTGCCACACATTGGAGGAGCCATTTAGCTCACCACACATCCCTGATGTACAGTATAACACAGGACACAGCATGATCTTTGCTAAGCTGAAAGGTTCAGAGAACTATGCTACATGGAAGTTTACCATGGAGATGCAGCTTAAGCTGGAAAAGTTGTGGAAGGTCACTATATAGACCCAGGAGCAGGTCCAAACCCAGATGACATAGATAGAGCCATCAGGACAATAGGTTTAGCTGTGGAGCAGCATGTCTATTCAATAGTCAGTGGGAAAGTGTCAGCTAAGGACACGTGGACAGCCCTGCAAAATGCATATGAAGACAAAGGTCTAATGAGAAGGATAAGTTTAAGATACATGCTATATGGAACGAAACTGAGTGCCTGCAAGTACATGAATGATAACATTGATAAGTTATTGTCGATAGCTCAGCAGATGGCAGGTGGATGAGGAAGAAGTGGCAAGGGCTATGTTACAGAATCTGATGCCAAAATGTGTTTTTTTTTTGGTGGTTGCGTTAGAGTCAAATGACACTAAGCTGACAATGGAGATTGTAAGGTCCAAGTTGCAGCAGTTCCAAGAACGCACTCCTGTTGAGACCATAGCTGAGGGTTCTGCCTTGATCACAAAGGGCACAATGTCCAAAAAGCACAAATTCAAATGTTTTGTATGTCACAAGATAGGACATTAAGCTTCAGAATGCAGAATGAGAAATTCCAGTGGTGCGCAGAAGCAGCGTGACAAGCCAAACTAGTCAGCACTGAATGTAGCAGACAGTCACAGGAAGGATTGTTGGTACATGGACTCGGGGGCCACTAGACATTTCAGTTGCAATAAGCATTGGTTCAATTCTTTAACACCTTGGTTCCCACTACAGTTACAGGGATTGGAAATAAGGTCCTTACTGCATTACAAGCTGAGACAATCACAGTACGTTTAAGAATTGGAGGAGAAACAGGTGTTATAGATGTCCAAGATGTTTTGCACGTGCCTGTTTTACTAAGTAATCTCATTGTTATCAGCATCCTAGAGAAAAAAGGCTATAAAGTCCAATTTCAGAAGGGCAAGTGTATGTTGCAGAATAAAAGGGGGACTGTTAGAAAAACAGTCAATGGAACTGTGGCACAAATGCTTGGGTCATCTAGGATATGACAATGTCCAGAAACTGCTAGATGGAATGGAAACAGAGATCACTGTAAGCAACACTGAAAGACTCATGTGTGAGAGTTGCATAAAAGGCAAGCAAACTCGCAACCCATTACCAAAGTCAGTTAATAGAGCAGAGACACCATTATCTCTAGTGTACACAGATGTGTGTGGTCCAATGGAGGAAGAATTAATCAGTGGCTACAGGTATTTCATGACTCTCTCATTAATGATGCCACAAGAATGACACACGTGTACTTCCTTAAAGAGAAGAGTGAAGTGGTCAACAAAATTGGGGAATACAAAAACCTAGTGGAGAATCAGACAGGTCTGAAACTAAAGATCGCGAGATCATACAATGGTGGAAAGTATGATAACAAAGTCTTAGCAGCATTCCTTAGAAAATATGGCCTAAAGCATCAGCTAACAATTGCTTACATGCCGGAACAGAATGGCATGAGTGAGTGGGCAAACCGCACAATTGTTGAAAGAGCACGAACTATGTTAAGTGATGCTGGCCTGGAAAATAAGTTTTGGGCAGAAGCAGTATCTACTGGAGTATACCTAAAGAATCATGCACCTACAGTGGCCGTCAATGGAAAAACGCCACTGGAGGCATGATCCAGGAAAAAGCCAAGTGTCAGTCATCTTCGTGTTCTTGGGAGCAAGGCTATTGCACATATACCAAAGGAGAAAAAGAGAAAACTAGATTCAAAATTTATAGAATGTATAATTCTCAGATACTGTGATGAAAGCAAAGGATACAGACTTTGCGATGTTACAAGTAAGCGTCTTTTTAAATCCAGTGATCTGGTATTCTATGAGACAGCACCACTAACTGGAGCAGTGGAGCAACAAGAAAATGTATCTTTGGATGTAGAGGCAGCAGAAAAGCGTGTATAAATATGAGACATTCAAAGCAAGTCAGGGAACAGAAGTTCAGTGAGGAGCAAAAAGGGTGTTCCAGCCATGAAATGCAGTGAGGAGTATGCAAACATAGTTTACTGTGAACCTCAAAACATACAGGAAGCAAAGTTTGGCAGTGATTGGACAGAGTGGAAGTCAGCAATTGATACAAAACTGTCAGCACTAAATGATAACAGTACATGGACTTTGGTTGATAGACCAAGTGACCATAAAACGATTAAAAACAAGTGTGTTTTCTGCAAGAAGTTGAATGCACATGGGACAGTAGCTTGTTAAAAAGCCCACCTTGTAGCCAAGGGATACACCCAGAATCGATTACGGAGAGATCTACTCACCAGTCGCAAGGTATAGCACCTTAAGGTTAGTGATTGCTATTGCTACACTACATGATCTACTGTTAGTACAGGGGCACCTCAGGGCTGTGTCCTCTCACTCCTGCTCTTCTCCTTGTACACAAATGACTGCACCTCAGAGGCACAATCAGTAAAGATCATCAAATTCGCAGATGACACCAGCGTCAACGGCCTCATCAAGGATTGGGATGAATCGGCCTATAGATGAGAAATAGACTGGTTGGCCCAGTGATGCAGCCACAACAACCATGAGCTCAACCCCCTCAAAACTGTCGAGATAATAGTGGACTTCAGGAAGAAGTCAGTTAGTGCACCTCCGCTAACGATTATTGACAGTGTGGTATCGCTAAAGGATTCCTTCAAGTTCCTAGGGACCACAATCTCCAGGGACCTTAAATAGGGGTCCAACACTGATGCAACTGTTGGGAAAGTGCAGCAGAGGTTGTTCTTCCTCAGGCAACTAAGGAAGTTCAACATCCCACAGAAGCTTCTGCTCCTCTTCTACACCGCGATTGTGGAATCGGTACTGTGCTCCTCAAAACTGGTACGGTATGATTCTGCCAGTGCGATGGACAGATGCAGGCTCCAAAAGGTGGTTAGAAACGCAGAGAAGATCATCGGGGCCGACCTTCCCTCAGTCTAGGACCTGTTCCTGTCTAGAGCTGTTGTATAGCAAACCGTAGACAAATTCCTAGTATACGCAAGTATACCTGGCCAATAAAGCTGATTCTGATTCTGATATCAACTAGACTTTGATTCTGCATTCCTGAATGGACAGTTACGTAGTTAAGGAAATTTACATGGAACTGCCTGAACACTATGATATGGATATATTCCAAACTGGAAAAAAGTTTGTCTCTTAAAGAAGTCACTGTATGGCCTCATGCAAAGTGGTTTTTGCTGGTATGTAAAGTTGTATGCAGTGCTTCTAGAATTGAACTTTGTTAGGTCAGAGACTGATCACTGCCTATACCACAAAACTATCAAAGAAAAGTTGTTCCTCATAGCTGTCTATGTGGATGATTTACTTTTGGCAGGTCAAGAAGATCACATCACTGACGTCAAGCACCAGCTTAAACAAAGATTCAAGTTGAAAGATCTAGGCCCTGCAAATCATCTATTAGGTATGAAATTGTACAAAACCTGCAAGAGGGAACTGTCACAATTGACCAACAAACATACATTGAGGCAATAATTTCCAAATATAGAATGACAGATGCAAAACCAGTAAGTACTCCCATTGACAAAAGTACAAAGATGGTCAAGGCCATATCACCAAGTAGCAAGGGGGAGATAGAGGAAATGCAAGCAATACCTTATCAAAATGCTATTGGTAGTTTGATGTATGCAAGTATTGGGACACTACCTGACATCACACATGCAGTGAGTTGGGCAAGCCAGTTCGCAAATAATCCTGGGAGATAACACTGGATTGCAGTAAAGAGAATACTAAGGTACCCCAAAGGTACAAGTTCACTAAAGGTGAGGTATACAAGATCAAAAGATACCAGCTTAAAAGTATTCTGTCACGCCAACTGGGGATCAGATGAGGATTATAGATGTTCTTATACTGGATACCTGTTTGCACTGGCAGGTGCAGCCGTAAGCTGGGCAAGTAGGTAACAACCCACAGTTGCTCTTTCTACAACATGGCGCTGACAGAAACTTCAAAAGAAGCGCTTAGGATAAAAGAGACTTTATGTGAATTAGGTCTTCTTTACCACAGTGAGATCTTCAACATAAAGTGTGATAACAAGGAAGCATTTGATCTTTCTTGTAGCACAAAGCATCATGGACTGTCTAAGCACATTGCTATAAAACATCACTTCATCCGTGAGTTGGTGGAAAACAAGTCCGTCAATGTGGAATATGTTGCAAGTGAGGAATATATTGCTGACATGTTGACAAAAGGACTGTCATCACACTTGTTACATGCATTCCTGATGGAATGTGGACTAGAATATGGATAATGTTGATTTATTCTTACCGTTTTGCTTAAAATTATGTTTTTCCGGTTACAGGAATAACTATTGATTTGTTTGATAAAATGTCATGCTCTTTAAATTTGTGACCGGAGACAGTCTTAAGTGAGGGGGAGTTTTAGTGTATGATGCGATCTGTGCCTGTCCCCTTCTACATAGGAGGCTATGGGCGCATACCCTAGTGTTAATCCCCTTGTGCAAGTGTCACTCGGAGGCGGAGTTATGTAATGTAATCCCTGTTCATCCATTTTAGAGCGACTGAGTCCTTAGAGTGAATGCAAGCGTGCAGAGCTGAGACTGGGAGCAGATCTCAGCTACAGAGACTTACAGCGTTCCTTTGCAGGTATCGCGGCTCACGCACACACACACACACACACACACACACACACACACACACACACACACACACATATATATACTTATCTGCCACATACAGTATATACTCTGTCTTTCCCCATTCCAGCACTCTCCCCTGTCAGTCCCCTCTCTTCTCGTCTCCCCTCATGCAGCCACCGCTGCCACTGCTGGACCTGCCTCTGCGTGCGGGAGCCAGACAGTGGGTGTGGGAGCCAGGCAGCGGGGGTCAGGAGGCTGGAGCTGAAGTGTGGATGCGGGAGCCGGACAGTGGGGGTCAGGAGGTGGGAGACGGCAGCCTAAGTGTGGGGACGGAAGCAGGGCAGTTGAGGTCAGGAGGCAGGAGCCTGGAAGCCTTATGTCAGTGTGTGAGCCAGGCATTTGAAGTCAGGAGGTGGGAGCCGGCAGCCTTGTGTCAGGGCAAGAGCCGGGCAGCAGGGGTCAGGCAGCACAGAGGCGGCTTGTAATAAGTCAGTCTGACTCATTACAATTGCGCAGACTTTGCGCCCTTACGGCGACTGCACTGTGTGCCAGGCACTGTTGGCACACATGTAGTTACGGCCCTGTACTAAAGTACATGTTAGTTTTATGCCTATTTATCCATTTTCTCACCGCATATCCACGAATGAGCCCAGAGTCCAGCACAATCTGAGCTGAAACATTCTCCATTCAATGGCATATAAGAATCCCTAATTTTTACAGAATCTTAATAAGTAACTGTTTTATTCCTATATCGCAACAGTAGGTGTTTATTTGCATTGTAAAAAATAATGTATTTTTTTGAATGGAACCAAGGAAGGCTTGTGAAATAAATTTATTGTAAAGGTTTAGAAAAGAAAAGCTGACAGATAAAAGATACTGAATATTACATGTCTAATTTGTCACAGATACGTTTGTTTGGATGCAGTTAATCTGTTGTCCTTGAGTGATGTACTTTCAGATAAAGGTGCAAACTAGGTTTGAGGCCCCTGGGGAATGATGTGGTCTGATGTTTTTCTGCATTGGTTTTAATCCAAGCTGGACAGTAGAATGCTTAGAAGATTTTAGCTTTGATAGAAATTCCTTAGGTGTTCGAAATGAATTTCTTTTTAACAAAGTGAATTGTAATTCACATGCTATCACATCTGATCAGCATTAGGTGGTATAAATAAAGTCTAATGCAATGTCTGGATCAGAATGCCAACTGAAGTATTTTTTTAACCAGTTTGATACCAAATAATATTAATATTATATGGCATACATTATGATATGATTAAACTGGTTCTTCAGGTAAGTTATATTGTAAATAGGAATGAAATACACATAATTGCTGTTTACAATTTTCTTTTCATGTTGTTATGAAAAGTCATTTTTTTCCATTGCTATAATAATTTATAATTTTCTCTTTAGATAAATTTCAATTTCTAGAGTGGAGGCAACATATTTCTGCAGGAAACAGATTTCCTGTATGCGCAATATGGGCACAACACCACTTTTGTGCATGTTTGTAATACAAAATATACAAGGAATGTTCCTAGAATAGCCTAAAATGGGTATTTCTGTATATTCATTCTCATATTACTGATATCTGAGACAAATAGAAATTAATGTGTTATAATATTTGTGTAATTAAATCATAACACAGATATTTTTATTGGCCTTGCTAATTATGTTATATTGTGTATTATAATGTATGTATTCCTAATATAAGCTATTATACTAGGTGAGTGTCAGTAATAGTCTTCATGTGCTATTTTATGTCATTTCTCTAAGAACTGAGGCGTAATAAGCTGATTATTGGGACTCCCATGACAAACCTATAAATAACAAGCAGAAACAAAAAGCAATAGTGTCTAAATAAATAATTAGCAAAACATTATTGAGCAATAAAAATGAGAAACTTAGCTGCAGTCAGATAGGATCAGATTAGTGTTTTAAGCAGTTATTTGTGCAGACATCAGTGCACCAAGTGGATGATTTTTGCATTATGCTGTATTGCTGCTGACCGTTTCAGCAATCTCAGGGAAATTCTTCAGTTTATAGTAAAACATTAATTTTCACTACTACACACATACGTGTGTCTGCGGAGCATGTGTTGCATGTTTTTGCACTGTGTTTGTCTAGGACCAAGCATACACAAGTAGTGATGTGCACCGGACATTTTTCGGGTTTTGTGTTTTGGTTTTGGATTCGGTTCCGCGGCCGTGTTTTGGATTCGGACGCGTTTTGGCAAAACCTCCCTGAAATTTTTTTGTCGGATTCGGGTGTGTTTTGGATTCGGGTGTTTTTTACAAAAAACCCTCAAAAACAGCTTAAATCATAGAATTTGGGGGTCATTTTGATCCCATAGTATTATTAACCTCAATAACCATAATTTCCACTCATTTTCAGTCTATTCTGAACACCTCACACCTCACAATATTATTTTTAATCCTAAAATTTGCACCGAGGTCGCTGGATGACTAAGCTAAGTGACCCAAGTGGCCGACACAAACAGCTGGCCCATCTAGGATTGGCACTGCAGTGTCAGACAGGATGGCACTTCAAAATAATAGTCCCCAAACAGCACATGATGCAAAGAAAAAAAGAGGTGCACCAAGGTCGCTGGATGGCTAAGCTAAGCGACACAAGTGGCCGACACAAACACCTGGCCCATCTAGGAGTGGCACTGCAGTGTCAGGCAGGATGGCATTTAAAAAAAAAGTCCCCAAACAGCACATGATGCAAAGAAAAATGAAAGAAAAAAGAGGTGCAAGATAGAATTGTCCTTGGGCCCTCCCACCCACCCTTATGTTGTATAAACAGGACATGCACACTTTAACAAACCCATCATTTCAGCGACAGGGTCTGCCACACGACTGTGACTGAAATGACTGGTTGGTTTGGGCCCCCACCAAAAAAGAAGCAATCAATCTCTCCTTGCACAAACTGGCTCTACCGAGGCAAGATGTCCACCTCCTCCTCATCCTCCGATTCCTCACCCCTTTCACTGTGTACATCCCCCTCCTCACAGATTATTAATTCGTCCCCACTGGAATCCACCATCTCAGGTCCCTGTGTACTTTCTGGAGGCAATTGCTGGTGAATGTCTCCACGGAGGAATTGATTATAATTCATTTTGATGAACATCATCTTCTCCACATTTTGTGGAAGTAAGCTCGTACGCCAATTGCTGACAAGGTGAGCGGCTGCACTAAACACTCTTTTGAAGTACACACTAGAGGGGGGGCAACTTAGGTAAAATAAAGCCAGTTTCTGCAAGGGCCTCCAAATTGCCTCTTTTTCCTGCCAGTATACGTACGGACTGTCTGACGTGCCTACTTGGATGCGGTCACTTATATAATCCTCAACCATTCTTTCAATGGTGAGAGAATCATATGCAGTGACAGTAGACGACATGTCAGTAATCGATGGCAGGTCCTTCAGTCCGGACCAGATGTCAGCACTCGCTCCAGACTGCCCTGCATCACCGCCAGGGGGTGGGCTCGGAATTCTTAGCCTTTTCCTCGCACCCCAAGTTGCGGGAGAATGTGAAGGAGCAGCTGTTGATGGGTCACGTTCTGCTTGACTTGACAATTTTCTCACCAGCAGGTCTTTTAACCTCTGCAGACTTGTGTCTGCCGGAAAGGGAGATACAACGTAGGTTTTAAATCTAGGATCGAGCACGGTGGCCAAAATGTAGTGCTCTGATTTCAACAGATTGACCACCCGTGAATCCTGGTTAAGCGAATTAAGGGCTCCATCCACAAGTCCCACATGCCTAGCGGAATCGCTCTGTTTTAGCTCCTCCTTCAATGTCTCCAGCTTCTTCTGCAAAAGCCTGATGAGGGGAATGACCTGACTCAGGCTCGCAGTGTCTGAACTGACTTCACGTGTGGCAAGTTCAAAGGGTTGCAGAACCTTGCACAACGTTGAAATCATTCTCCACTGCACTTGAGTCAGGTGCATTCCCCCTCCTTTGCCTATATCGTAGGCAGATGTATAGGCTTGAATGGCCTTTTGCTGCTCCTCCATCCTCTGAAGCATATAGAGGGTTGAATTCCACCTCGTTACCACCTCTTGCTTCAGATGATGACAGGGCAGGTTCAGGACTGTTTGCTGGTGCTCCAGTCTTCGGCACGCGGTGGCTTAATGCCTAAAGTGGCCCGCAATTCTTCGGGCCACCGACAGCATCTCTTGCATGCCCCTGTCATTTTTTAAATAATTCTGCACCACCAAATTCAATGTATGTGCAAAACATGGGACGTGCTGGAATTTGCCTAGATGTAATGCACGCACAAAATTGCTGGCGTTGTCCGATGTCACAAATCCCCAGGAGAGTCCATTTGGGGTAAGCCATTCTGCGATGATGTTCCTCAGTTTCCGTAAGAGGTTGTCAGCTGTGTGCCTCTTCTGGAAAGCAGTGATACAAAGCGTACCCTGCCTAGGAACGAGTTGGCATTTGCGAGATGCTGCTACTGGTGCCGCCGCTGCTGTTCTTGCTGCGGGAGGCAATACATCTCCCCAGTGGGCTGTCACAGTCATATAGTCCTGAGTCTGCCCTGCTCCACTTGTCCACATGTCCGTGGTTAAGTGGACATTGGGTACAACTGCCTTTTTTAGGACACTGGTGACTCTTTTTCTGAGGTCTGTGTACATTTTCGGTATCGCCTGCCTAGAGAAATGGAACCTAGATGGTATTTGGTACCGGGGACACAGTACCTCAATCAAATCTGTAGTTACCTGTGAATTAACGGTGGATAACGGAAACACATTTCTCACCGCCCAGGCTGCCAAGGCCTGAGTTATCCGCTTTGCAGCAGGATGACTGCTGTGATATTTCATCTTACTCGCAAAGGACTGTTGGACAGTCATTGCTTACTGGAAGTAGTAGAAGTGGTCTTCCGACTTCCCCTCTGGGATGACGATCGACTCCCAGCAGCAACAACAGCAGCGCCAGCAGCAGTAGGCGTTACACTCAAGGATGCATCGGAGGAATCCCAGGCAGGAGAGGACTCGTCAGATTTGCCAGTGACATGGCCTGCAGGACTATTGGCTTTCCTGTGTAAGGAGGAAATTGACACTGAAGGAGTTGGTGGTGTGGTTTGCAGGAGCTTGGTTACAAGAGGAAGGGATTTAGTGGTCAGTGGAATGCTTCCGCTGTCATCCAAAGTTTTTGAACCTGTCACTGACTTATGATGAATGCGCTGCAGGTGACGTATAAGGGAGGATGTTCCGAGGTGGTTAATGTCCTTACCCCTACTTATTACAGCTTGACAAAGGCAACACACGGCTTGACACCTGTTGTCCGCATTTGTGTTAAAATAATTCCACACTGAAGAGGTGATTTTTTTTGTAATTTGACCAGGCATGTCAATGGCCATATTCGTCCCACGGACAACAGGTGTCTCCCCGGGTGCCTGACTTAAACAAACCACCTCACCATCAGAATCCTCCTTGTCAATTTCCTCCTCAGCGCCAGCAACACCCATATCCTCATCCTGGTGTACTTCAACAGTGACATCTTCAATTTGACTATCAGGAACTGGACTGCGGGTGCTCCTTCCAGCACTTGCAGGGGGCGTGCAAATGGTGGAAGGCGCCACCTCTTCCCGTCCAGTGTTGGGAAGGTCAGGCATCGCAGCCGACACAATTGGACTCTCCTTGGGGATTTGTGATTTAGAAGAACGCACAGTTCTTTGCTGTGCTTTTGCCAGCTTAAGTCTTTTCATTTTTCTAGCGAGAGGATGAGTGCTTCCATCCTCATGTGAAGCTGAACCACTAGCCATGAACATAGGCCAGGGCCTCAGCCGTTCCTTGCCACTCCGTGTCGTAAATGGCATATTGGCAAGTTTATGCTTCTCCTCAGACGCTTTTAATTTTGATTTTTGGATAATTTTACTGAACTTTTGTTTTTTGGATTTTACATGCTCTCTACTATGACATTGGGCATCAGCCTTGGCAGACGACGTTGATGGCATTTCATCATCTCGGCCATGACTAGTGACAGCAGCTTCAGCACGAGGTGGAAGTGGATCTTGATCTTTCCCTATTTTACCCTCCACATTTTTGTTCTCCATTTTTTAATGTGTGGAATTATATGCCAGTATCAATAGCAATGGTCTACTACTATATATACTGCACACAACTGAAATGCACCACAGGTATGGATGGATAGTATACTTGACGACACAGAGGTAGGTAGAGCAGTGGCCTACTGTACCGTACTGCTATATATTATATACTGGTGGTCAGGAAACTGTGCAAAACTGAAATGCACCACAGGTATGGATGGATAGTATACTTGACGACACAGAGGTAGGTAGTGCAGTGGCCTACTGTACCGTACTGCTATATATTATATACTGGTGGTCAGCAAACTGTGCAAAACTGAAATGCACCACAGGTATGGATGGATAGTATACTTGACGACACAGAGGTAGGTAGAGCAGTGGCCTACTGTACCGTACTGCTATATATTATATACTGGTGGTCAGCAAACTGTGCAAAACTGAAATGCACCACAGGTATGGATGGATAGTATACTTGACGACACAGAGGTGGGTAGAGCAGTGGCCTACTGTACCGTACTGCTATATATTATATACTGGTGGTCAGCAAACTGTGCAAAACTGAAATGCACCACAGGTATGGATGGATAGTATACTTGACGACACAGAGGTAGGAAGAGCAGTGGCCTACTGTACCGTACTGCTATATATTATATACTGGTGGTCAGCAAACTGTGCAAAACTGAATTGCACCACAGGTATGGATGGATAGTATACTTGACGACACTGAGGTAGGTAGTGCAGTGGCCTACCATACTGCTATATATTATATACTGGTGGTCAGCAAACTGTGCAAAACTGAAATGCACCACAGGTATGGATGGATAGTATACTTGACGACACAGAGGTAGGTAGAGCAGTGGCCTACTGTACCGTACTGCTATATATTATATACTGGTGGTCAGCAAACTGTGCAAAACTGAAATGCACGACAGGTATGGATGGATAGTATACTTGACGACACAGAGGTGGGTAGAGCAGTGGCCTACTGTACCGTACTGCTATATATTATATACTGGTGGTCAGCAAACTGTGCAAAACTGAAATGCACCACAGGTATGGATGGATAGTATACTTGACGACACAGAGGTAGGTAGAGCAGTGGCCTACTGTACCGTACTGCTATATATTATATACTGGTGGTCAGCAAACTGTGCAAAACTGAAATGCACCACAGGTATGAATGGATAGTATACTTGACGACACAGAGGTAGGTAGTGCAGTGGCCTACTCTACCGTACTGCTATATATTATATACTGGTGGTCAGCAAACTGTGCAAAACTGAAATGCACCACAGGTATGGATGGATAGTATACTTGACGACACAGAGGTAGGTAGAGCAGTGGCCTACTGTACCGTACTGCTATATATTATATACTGGTGGTCAGCAAACTGTGCAAAACTGAAATGCACCACAGGTATGGATGGATAGTATACTTGACGACACAGAGGTAGGTAGAGCAGTGGCCTACTGTACCGTACTGCTATATATTATATACTGGTGGTCAGGAAACTGTGCAAAACTGAAATGCACCACAGGTATGGATGGATAGTATACTTGACGACACAGAGGTAGGTAGAGCAGTGGCCTACTGTACCGTACTGCTATATATTATATACTGGTGGTCAGGAAACTGTGCAAAACTGAAATGCACCACAGGTATGGATGGATAGTATACTTGACGACACAGAGGTAGGTAGTGCAGTGGCCTACTGTACCGTACTGCTATATATTATATACTGGTGGTCAGCAAACTGTGCAAAACTGAAATGCACCACAGGTATGGATGGATAGTATACTTGACGACACAGAGGTAGGTAGAGCAGTGGCCTACTGTACCGTACTGCTATATATTATGTACTGGTGGTCAGCAAACTGTGCAAAACTGAAATGCACCACAGGTATGGATGGATAGTATACTTGACGACACAGAGGTGGGTAGAGCAGTGGCCTACTGTACCGTACTGCTATATATTATATACTGGTGGTCAGCAAACTGTGCAAAACTGAAATGCACCACAGGTATGGATGGATAGTATACTTGACGACACAGAGGTAGGTAGAGCAGTGGCCTACTGTACCGTACTGCTATATATTATATACTGGTGGTCAGCAAACTGTGCAAAACTGAAATGCACCACAGGTATGATCGATAGTATACTTGACGACACAGAGGTAGGTAGAGCAGTGGCCTACTGTACCGTACTGCTATATATTATATACTGGTGGTCAGCAAACTGTGCAAAACTGAAATGCACCACAGGTATGGATGGATAGTATACTTGACGACACAGAGGTAGGTAGAGCAGTGGCCTACTGTACCGTACTGCTATATATTATATACTGGTGGTCAGCAAACTGTGCAAAACTGAAATGCACCACAGGTATGGATGGATAGTATACTTGACGACAAGAACAACATTGCTGGCATGTGGGTCATAATTGAGGTGGACACCAGGATGACTGTAGCCCAGTTAGAGAAGGTGATGGGCATTTCATCGGGATCCATCCGCTCAATACTCCACAAACAGCTTGGCCTGAGCAAGGTTTCTGCATGCTGGTGCCCCATCAGCTGACTCAGGAGCAGAAGGAGGCTTTGGTTAACTTGGTGCTGCAACATGCTAGCCAAGTTTAATGGCAGTTGCTGAAACTCTGTCTGAAATATCATCAGTGTTGATAAATACTAGATCTATAGTTTAGACCCCAAGACCAAACAACAGTCAGCTCAGTGGACCCAATTGTGAGCCACCACAGAAGTTCCGATGTGAACACAGCATGGCCAAGTAGATGGTATCTGTTTTTGTGGCCAAGGCCGGTCAAGTGGTTACCGTACTACTTGTGCAGCAGCATACCATCACTTGGGCCTGCTGCAAGTTCTGGAAGCCTTTTTTAAGGCGCCATCCAAGAACTTCCCCACATGTACACTTCTCCATCACGACAATGCACCTGCCCACAAGTCCAGGAAAGTGGTGGATTTTCTAGACCATGAATTTTTCAAGGAGCTTGGTCATCCACTGTACAGTCCAGACCTGGCCCCCTGCAACAGTGCTCCCTCAAATCAAGTGCAAGATGCGTGGGATGCATTATGAGTCATCAGAAACTGCAGTGGAGATCTTCATCCAGCATGTAGAAGACATACAAGCTTTGGACTTCTCCAGCTGCTTCCCCAAGTGGTTTGAGCACGTGCAACTTTGCATAGACTCCTTTGATGAATACTTTGAAAAATGATATATAATACTTTTTGTGCATCTGGAAACTTAATTCACATGCCTCGTACTGTGCTGTTGATAAAAGTTTGTGTAGTTAACTGCTGACTGCTGGGTGATTTTGATCTGCCGACTGTAGAGGCGGGTATATGTATTACAATTCAGAAGTTGCAATTCCCAAATGAGAACAAACTCCAGTAGAGGGAAACAGGAGGTAAATATTCTGTACTGGCTGCATATGGATGCTGATATATCATTTGGAATCTCTTTTAACATGTCTGTCTGGTTATTTACAGTTTCATTAGAAAGGTCCGTATAAAAATGTGTGTAAATGTTCCTGACTGACAACATTGTCTCCATTATAAATCAGATGGCTGAGGAAAAATGGTTTGGATTTGAGCAGGAACCATATACCATCTGGTATCCTATATAATAAAAGGATAATGCTGCGCTTCACCGCTGTGGGGGAATTCAAGTGTTTTGTGCATCGGTGTCAACTACATGGACCAACTCAAGTGTTGCTCTGTTGGGGCGTGCACAGCCACCAGCGCTGACATTACTGTTATGTTCCGTCATTTTGATGGGCTGGTAACTAGTAAGTTTTCCTTAATAACTTCTACACTGATAGATTTTGCAACACATTGGGAAATGATCGACCATCCCACCCTGCCCAAACAGGTGCACATGTCCCATTACTATGGTAATTAAAAAGGTTTGTCTAATAGGAATGGCAACGTTTAAATTAATTAATGTGCAGTATACAGGGAAAATAGGTGAACATTGAAATGCCAGGTACATCATTATTTGTAAATGTTTTTATATATTTTTGCTAGGCAATTGTCTTTGGGGGTAATTTAAACTTGATCGTAGCAGCAAATTTGTTAACAGTTGGGCAAAACCTTGGGGGTCATTCCGGGTTGATCGTAGCTGTGCTAAATTTAGCACAGCTACGATCGTAAACTCAGACATGCGGGGGGGGGACGCCCAGCACAGGGCTAGTCCGCCCCGCATGTCAGTGCCGCCCCCCCCCCCGCACAAATACAAAAGCATCGCACAGCGGCGATGCCTTTGTATTTGAGGAGTAACTCCCGGCCAACACAGCTCCTGCGGCTGGCCGGGAGTTACTCGTCGCTCCCGCTGCCCGCAGGGGGGGGGGCAGATATAACATGTGCAGAGAGAGTTAGATTTGGGTGGGGTGTGTTCAAATTGAAATCTACATTGCAGTGTAAAACTAAAGCAGCCAGTATTTACCCTCCACAGAAACAAAATAACCCACCCAAAGCTAATGCTCTATGCAAATGTTATATCTGCCACACCTGCAGTGCATATGGGGGATCATTCCGAGTTGATCGTTCACTAGCAACATTTTGCAGCGCTGCAATCAGGTTAAATCTCTGCAAAACTGCGCATGCGTATGCACCGCAATGCGCAGGCGCGTCGTTCCGGTACAAAGAGGATCGGTGCTGGGCGATGGATTTAATGAAGAATCCATTTACACAGCCGATCGCAAGGTGATTGACAGAGAGAGGGCGTTTGTGGGTGTCAACTGACCATTTTCTGGGAGTGTTTAGAAAAACGCAGGCATGTACAAGCGTTTGCAGGGCGGGTGTCTGACGTCAATTCCGGGACCGGACAGGCTGAAGTGATTGCATCGGTAAGTTCAGAGCCACTCAGAAACTGCAAAAAACTTTTTTGTGCCGTTGGTTGCAAAAGCGTTCACACACTTGCAAAGCGAAAATACACTCCCCCATAGGCGGCGACTATCTGATCGCAGCACAGCGAAAAGTTGCTAGCAAGCGATCAACTCGGAATGACCCCCCATGGTTTTGCCCAACTGCTAACAAATTTGCTGCGACGACCAGGTCTGAATTACCTCCTTTGTCAGATAAAAAGGTTTTAAACCTTTATAGCGATGTCCACTGACTTTTGGTGGAGTGCATTCTCTTTTCCTGCAATCTAAAGATGGTGAATGTAGAGGGAATTTCCATTAGCCATAATAAACCTTCGATTTATTGTGAACAAATGTGAGACTATGACAAAACTAAATGATACAACATGCGCAGTAACAAATAAAAATAGGGAAAACCGTCATATGCAAATCTCATATGCAAAGTTTAAAATGATTCAGGATCTGCCACATAGCCTCAATGGGACAAGAAGCATTGTAGGAGCAATATATGGAGCATCAGACCAAGGCTTCTTTTTCCTGGCTTCAACAGGGGTTTTACATCTCAAACCTATGAATTATAAAATATTTACATTCTTTTTCCTCATCTTTACATGCTGGTAACTATCACCCATTCATCTTTAGCATAATACCCCTGACCCTTCCAAGTTTAATGTATCAGCACGCAATGCAACATGTGCCAGATCACTGTGATACTGAACTGCCCTTGTCACATGGGATCCGGTCTTTAGGTCGACAGTAAGTAGGTCAACACTGTCTAGGTCGACCACTATTGGTCGACAGTAAGTAGGTCAACAGGGACTCTAGGTCAACGTGACAAAAGATTGACATGAGTTTTTCTAATTTTTTTCATTTTTTTTACTTTTTCATACTTTACGATCCACGTGGACTACAATCGGAAAAGTAACCTGTACTGAGCGCAGCGAGGCACCTTGCCCGAAGCATGGCGAGCGAAGTGAGCCATGCGAGGGGACACGGTGTACCAATTGGGGTTCCCGGTCACTGTACGGAGAAAACGACACCAACAAAGGTAAAAAAAACTCATGTCGATATTTTCTCATGTCAACCTAGTACATGTCGACCTAGAGTCCCTGTCGACCTAGAAGCCATTGATAAAGTCAGTTATTACCTATAAACATTAAGCTATATTCTATTTTGGACTAAGTACGCTATTGGCGCACCGAGTACCGTAAGGGTACGCACTTAGCGTAGCAGACGCTAGGCCGTGGGCGCGAGGCACGAGCGACTCGTACGCTCACGGAATGTTACACAGTAACCCTTAGTAACGACACACCGTAAGGGTATGCTTACACTTTAAACCTTGGCAATGAAATACTATAACGATGTAATGCTTATTAACCTTGATAATATGAAAAGCAATTTGAGCGATTGAGATGCTCAGAAAACCCCTTACAGTAACTAGTGAAAACACAAGACCTGGTTTGGATTTAAAAACCACTTAGGCTCTAACACCCTCATGGATAATTCTTTTAGAGTAAAAAGGGGAAAAACAGTACAGTTTATACACTACAAAACTAACATCAAAATCTAAACAGAACAACAAGGAATAATAAGAACAATAGCGAACGATCGCAAACACAAGCAAACAGAAAGAGTACACAATGAGAACAAATGGCAAACACAGAGGATAACAAAATGGCTACAGAGAACTTACACACGTGGGGATGATTCGCAAGCGCGTCCTGAATCCAGCCCTCAGCCTTCAATGTGAAAAACTTGCAGAGAGAGTGAGTGACTGGACAGGCAATGGTGGTCTTTATATACACAACATACAGTAACAATACAATGGTCCCTATAATCTCATGGTTCATTGGACACAGGAATGTGTCTCCGCATTATAACAAAAGGTCATAGGTGGGTTCGAACAGCTGGGCTGTGC
The DNA here is from genome assembly GCF_028390025.1 of Pseudophryne corroboree. Taxonomy (NCBI): domain Eukaryota; kingdom Metazoa; phylum Chordata; class Amphibia; order Anura; family Myobatrachidae; genus Pseudophryne; species Pseudophryne corroboree. Next base: position 650,239,276 of record NC_086449.1, read on the forward strand.
CTTTCTCCAACTGCTCAGGTGGGAGGTATCCTCAGGATTCCCGCCGCATGGGTAATGAACAGCAAATACAGTAAATATCTATAAACTACTTTTGTACATAACTATGCGCAGGAGCCAGCATTCTCTTCCTAACCAACACCGAAATGTTACTATTAAAATACTCTACAGCTGGATACTAGACACCACCGTTCAACCTTTATCTGACCCTTCCAATCATGCAAAGAGGAATTTCTCTGTCCAAGAACCGTTTAAACTAAACATACTTGCTGACATTGTTAAGGGGAATATTATCTACAATATACGCTATATGAGTTAAATATGCTATGATCGAGTCGCACGCTAGACGCTTACAAACTCTACCGGAAATGCGCATACACCGCGCGTGATCGCCGGAGCGATCTTACGCAAATTGCGGATATGTGCACGCACGGCAGAGCGTGTGCACATGCAGCGGGCATGTGCATGAGGGGTTAGTACAAGGCATATGTATCAGGATATTTTTCGACTTTAACAGTCCACCCTTTGGCAGTCAACAATAACTGCCATTACCTAAACAACTAAGCAGAAAAATATATATTACCATGAAATACCTTATTATGATTGGGAGTAGGGAGGAGAGGAGAAGGTGGGAAATGTATGACCTAGTGAGATAGTAAAAAGCATGTATGTATGAAATCCATGTCTGAGGCGTCATGTATCATCGTGCCGTACATGTTCTAAAAAATAAGCTTCGAGGTATTGCGAAGTATACATTGAATCCTTCTTATCCCGTATTAAGGGTCTGTAAGTGGGCTAACAAACTCTACCGAGCTCTTTTCGGCTTTTAGTTCCAACAAATGGGGTGCACATTAGTTGATGATACATGAAGGGGGAAAAATATGTGAGTGCTAATATATGTGTCTATATCACCTGTCGACTATGTGTGCCACTACCTGAAGATAGAAGAGATGAAGATAAGAAACATGCGTTATAAATGCATTCGTATGATTATATATGTGTGGTCGTCCTTGGGCGTCTGTTGGAGTCTTGTTGATGTCTTGTTGATGTCTTGTCCGGATTGCTATATCTTTGCTGTGTGGCAAGCAAAGCTCTTCAAGTGTCCATAAAAATTAAAGTCTCTAACAGTTCATCAATGGTCTGCATAATGGGTCATCAAATTCTTCTTCCGAGTGGGTGTCTTTTTACCTTGGAGAAAAACAAAGGAGAAACGGGTGAAAGAAACGGACCGTGGAATCACATCTTATCACAACATTGTCTCGATTGATGGGTCATAAATTAAACTAGTTGTTGTTACAATGCCCTCGCTCCTCAAACTCATCAATTTGGTCCTTCGCTTGCAATTCATTAAAATTCGAACACATCTGAATATCAAACCAATCATTATGACAACTCCTAGGATACATAAGAGGAATTTCCCTACAGTAACGATAACATTTTGAGCCCATTCTCCTAAACCTGAGAACCAATTGCGTGGGTTCAACCATGATACCCAGCCGGTCAGTTCATTACCCACAGAAGCAAGGGTAAGTTTGTGTCTCCTTCGGAACTCCCACTTCAATTGCAAGATATCGTCCATCTTTTGATCTATGACCTCGGTTGGGTCCTCAGTGCTGTTTGTGATATACATACAACACTTCACACCATACTGAGTTGCTAGGGTGACACAATACCCGCCTGTCACTGCTGTGATGTAATTGAGAACCATCCTGTGCTGGATCAGTTCCGTTTTGTAAGCTTGCAATTCTCTCCCAGTATACCTAAAGGTGTCATCATACATCTCGGTGATATTGTCTATCAGGTTCGCTAGCGCGGTAATATACCTAACATTTATAACTCCTCTGGCGGTACGGGTGATATCTAGCGCGAGCAGGAGTTGAATCCCGGTGGTTTCGTGGATCAAATCAGAGGCTGCATGCTCTGTCCTATCTATAAGGTGTCTCTTTACAATGTGTTCGTAATGGATGTGAGTGTAAGGAGCTTGAGCATTGCGGTGAACGTCTTTCATTCTATCATGGGTAATGGTCATTACTTCCGGTAACACTCTTCCAATGTAACACAATCCCTCTGAGTTTGGGTCAAGCCACTTATACGCCTTCATCCCACATATGAAATATGCATCATCGGGGAGGACATATGGGACAGAATATGACATCACCATATTACAAACCTTCCAGGTGAAAAATCCTATCCCTAACTCTCTCATCTGACTAGTACACGTATCAGGTTGTATGATATGCGCACAGTATCCTGGTGATACTTCTCCAACTCGCATGGGCCTACTTCCTAGAGAGTACCTATATTGGAAATATCTTCCACTGTTGGCTATTTGGCGTATAAGCTCTGAGTCTATGGGCATTCTATCGGCTCTGTGTGAGAATGTCATGGTTCGGTTGTTCAATGTCACTTCCCAATTTCCCGGCTTCCGGGGATTGGAAATGTTAAAACATATTAAGGACCTATCCACATGATATTGGTGGAGCTTCAAACTAGGAGGCCTAGAAATATTACATTTCTTGTCCACCGGTCTTCTACCCCTTAATTCAAGTACCTCATCTATCGTTAAAGAGTATGGCACTAGTCCTGACTTTCTATGACCTTGAGGTACTTGTGAGCACACCCAGCATTCCGTTTGGTTTAAAACCTTACCCACTAATGAGTGATAGTCACTCAATGGATGACGGTCCATATTGATATTAATGCTGGACTGACATCTCTGGATGCACCCGTCCTCAACTATGTTGTCACAATTCCTACATATACAATTCTCTTCAGCTAACAATCCTTCACAATGTCTGTTAGTGTCATGGCTACCAGATCGTTTTCTGATACTCGCCTTTGCTCGGTGATTGTGTTGCTCTTGGAATTCTACGAATCCATCCTGGTCATCAGAACCCATTCCAGATCCTTTCTCGACCTCGCTGGTACTCTCACCGAAACAGACTGCTCTGGTCAACAACAGGGTCAACAGGAAAACACGGACTGCAGTCTCTTGGGGCGAGTCCATCTTACAGGAGGAGAAAGAAAGAGTTGTAATGGGGGAAAGAAAACAACTAGGAGGGAAAGAAAACTTGGCGCGACAACCGCCTCTGATCTTGTAGTTCTCTGTGCTCAGGTGCCTTGACAACAGTCCTGCCTCTCAGCCGTCCCGGAACAGACACTCCAGTGATATGGTTTCCTCCACACTCTGCTCTTTGTCACGGGCTCTCTCTGGGTCAGCGACCTTCTTACAGTGGGACGAGTGGACCCAAGTCTCTCTTTCAGCAACCTTCAGGGCTGTCGTGCTGGTCAGTAAGACTTGGTACCGTCCTTCCCAACGGTCAATCAGGCAACCTGAGCATAGAAAATTCAGAATCATTACATAATCCCCAGGTTCAATGTCATGACAATTACTGTCTGGCAGATCAGGAATCACCAGCTTTAGATTGCTATTCTGATTCCTCAACTGCTTGCTCATCTTAACCAAATACTTTACAGTGACTTCATTGTTACATCTCAAATCATCCTGGGGGTCAATCATTACATGGGGTTGTCGACCAAAAAGAATTTCAAAGGGGGACAGATTAAGAGGGGACCTGGGAGTGGTTCTGATGCTGTACAATACAAGTGGCAAAGCTTCTGGCCACAACAATCCAGTTTCAGCCATTACTTTGCTCAACTTGTTCTTAATAGTGCTGTTTACTCTTTACACTTTCGCACTCGCCTGTGGGCGGTACGGAGTATGCAGCTTACTATTAATTCCCATTAATTTGCACATTACCTGAAAGACTTCACCTGTAAAATGGGTACCCCTATCACTTTCAATTATCCTAGGGATACCATACCTGCACACAAATTCCTGCACAATTTTCTTTGCAGTAAACGTAGCGGTATTTGTGGCAGCGGGGAATGCTTCAACCCAATTTGAAAACACATCAATACAAACCAATACATACTTTAAATTTCTACAGGGTGGCAATTGTATGAAATCAATTTGTATTACCTGAAAAGGGCCTTCCGTTGGCGGAATATGGGATGGTTCTGTTGGTATCGCCTTTCCAATGTTCTTCCTCAAGCAGGTGAGGCATGTCATTGCCCTCTTACCCGCATGGGAAGAAAATCCTGGTGCACACCAGTAAGCTCTTACCAACTTGCACATACCTTCTTTACCTAGATGAGTCAGCCCATGTGCCGCCTCCGCTAAACTCGGAAGGTATGCTCTGGGTGCCACTGGCTTACCCTGTCCATCTGTCCAGAGTCCTGAGGACTCCTGGCCATATCCTTTTGACCTCCAGACTGCCTTTTCCTGTGGAGAACACAAATCTTGCATTTCACCCAATTTCTGTGTGCTGACGGTATTGAATACCATCAGTTGTGTGATGTCTGTCTGTATGGGGGTACTGGCTGCTAGTTTAGCAGCTTCATCTGCCCGGCTGTTACCAAGTGACACTGGGTCTTGGCTGTATGTGTGGGCTTTACACTTGATAACAGCCACTCTGTCAGGTTCCTGTATTGCTGCTAAAAGTCTTTTGATGTGGGTCGCATGCGCCACGGGTGTGCCAGCTGCCGTCATGAAATTTCTGAGGCGCCATATGGCCCCAAAATCATGCACTACTCCAAAGGCATACCTAGAATCCGTGTAGATATTGGCTGACTTACCTTTAGCCAATTCACACGCTCTGGTTAGGGTGACCAGCTCAGCAACTTGTGCTGAGTGAGGTGGGCCCAGGGGTTCCGCTTCTATGGTACCTTTGTCATCTACGACTGCGTATCCAGTACACAAGTCTCCCGAGTCCGTCTGTCTGTGGTAACTACCGTCAGTGTAGAAAGTAAAATCTACACCTTCCAGTGGGTTGTCACTGATGTCAGGCCTTGCAGTGAAATTTAGGGTCAAATATTCCATACAATCATGTGTGTCAGTGTCTGTACTAAATCCTCCTTCACCATTACTCTCATCCCCCACCCTTTGTGCCTGTCCAGGCACACCTGGGAGATACGTTGCAGGATTTAGTGCGCTGCATCTCCTTATGGTGATGTTTACAGGGGCCATTAGTGCTAATTCCCACCTTGTAAACCGTGCGGATGAGACGTGTCTGGTTTGGGCAGAATTCAGTAAGGCTGACACTGCATGAGGTGTATGGATGGTCAGGTTGTGTCCTAGCACTACATCTTCGCTTTTACTCACTAGCAATGCTATCGCTGCAACACTTCGCAAGCATGTGGGGAGGGATCGTGCTACCGTGTCTAGCTGAGCGCTGTAGTAGGCTACCGGCCTGCTGGCATCACCATGCTTCTGGGTTAAAACACCTGCCGCACACCCAGCACTTTCCGTACCATACAGTTCAAAGGGTTTCCCATAATCTGGCATACCTAATGCTGGTGCCTGCGTTAGGCACTGTTTAAGTCTCTCAAATGCCAGTTCGGACTCATCTGTGTGCGAAATCCGATCTGGTTTGTTTGATGAGACCATCTCTTGTAAAGGTAAGGCTAGTATGGAAAACCCTGGGATCCAGTTACGGCAGTACCCACACATTCCTAGGAAAGTGCGAATCTGTTGCTGGGTTTGTGGCAGAGTCATGTCGCTAATCGCCTGTACTCTATCAGCGGTGAGGTGTCTCAGTCCTTGCGTCAAGCAATGTCCCAAATATTTTACCTTGGTCTGGCATAATTGCAACTTATCCTTTGAAACCTTGTGTCCCGTATCAGAAAGATGAAGCAGAAGCTGTTTCGTGTCTCTCAAGGACGATTCGAGTGAATCAGAACACAGCAGTAAGTCGTCTACATACTGTATTAATACTGATCCGCTCTCAGGTTGAAAGAATTGTAGACAATCATGCAAAGCCTGTGAGAAAATACTTGGGCTGTCAATGAAACCTTGTGGTAAGCGAGTCCAGGTGTACTGTACTCCTCTGTATGTGAATGCAAACAAATATTGACTGTCAGGGTGCAGGGGTACCGAGAAGAAGGCGGAGCAGAGGTCAATAACAGTGAAAATTTTTGCAGTGGGAGGGATTTGCATAAGGATGACTGCTGGATTTGGCACTACGGGGAATTGGCTCTCAACTATTTTGTTGATCCCCCTTAGATTCTGCACTAGCCTGTAACCCCTCCCCCCACTCTTTTTCACAGGGAAGATGGGACTATTGGCAGTGCTGGACGTCCTAACCAGAATGCCCTGTTGTAGCAAGCGCTCTATTACTGGGTAAACTCCTAACTCCACCTCTGGCTTCAGAGGATACTGTGGGATTTTTGGAGCTATCCTACCATCTTTTACTTGAACTACTACAGGAGCTACATTTGCCATTAATCCAGTGTCTTGTCCATCCTTGGTCCAAAGTGACTCCGGTACCTGGGAAATTATTTTCTCTACCTTGGACGGACACCTATCTGTAACAGCAGTGTGTGACATTAGCCTTTGTGGAGAGTCTAGCATATCTTGCACTTCCTGAGCGTGATTCTCGGGTATATCTAAGAACACACCTCCAGGAGTACAATATATGACACACCCCATCTTGCACAGTAAATCTCTCCCAAGTAGATTAGTCGGAGCCGATGCAGCTAGCAGAAAGGAGTGCTTGGTCTGCAAAGGCCCTATCGTAATCTCTGCTGGTTTGCTTAAAGGGTAGTGTTGTACTACTCCTGTTACTCCCATGGCTGGAATTGTTTTACCAGTAGTCTTCATACCCACTGTTGAATTTAACACTGACTTGGCCGCCCCCGTGTCTACAAGGAAAGGTAGAGATCTACCAGCTACATCAATTGTGACCTCGGGTTCACTTCCAAGGCTCGCAATTAATTTCACTGGCTGCAGACTACAGGTGTGGCCCCACCCCTATTGTATGTGGTGACCTCCCCGCAGCGCGCTGGCAGCTACAACAAGGGAAGGGGGTAACTGGGAATTTTCAGAGACTTGCCAGTCTCTTTTTGGTGGGTACCTTCTAGTTTCCCCTGCATGTGGCTCATAACTCCGTCTCTGCGGTCCCTGATCCCAATTACGTGTGTCATGTCGTTGTGTAGGGGGTTGGTATACCTTATATGGGTCGTTAAACATACAATTTCGTGCAATATGTCCCTCTTTCTGACAGTTGTAACATGTTATCACATTTGACTTACCAACAGGGGTCTGGGGCTTAGGCTGAGGTGGCTTTGTTGTAAGAGCTTGTATACTTACTGCCATCAGCTTATCGCCCTGTGACTCCCTGTGTCTCATGATGTTCCGATCATGTTCAATAGCGGTCTCTCTCAAAGCAGCCACCGACATACCTCTCCAGTTGGGTTGAGTGGTCTGTACCCTTGTCCTCAACACTTCCTTTAAACCATCCATTAATACAGAAACTGCTACTTCCCTATGGTGCACATTTGTCTTAATGTCTTCTATTCCAGTGTACCTAGCCATTTCCTGCAGTGCCCGATGGAAATAATCAGAAGCAGTTTCCCCTTCTTTTTGTCTTATGGAGAAGATTTTGTTCCACTTGACAACAGTTGGGAAATATACTCCTAACTGCAGGTTGATACGTTTTACATTGTCCTGATTGTACTCATCAGTGAGAGGTACCTCTTCATCTAACCTACAATCAGTGATAAATTTCGCAGAGTCGATATTGGGGGGCAAACATGCCCTCAGCAATGTCCGCCAATCTTTGTTATTGGGTTCTGCGGAGTTACCTAATTCTCTAATGAACCTTTGGCTTGCAACTAGATCTTTCCTAGGATCAGGGAATTCAGACATCATTGTTTTTAATTCTGTCCGGGAAAAGGGACAATGCATTGCAATGTTCCTGACGGGAGTGACTCCTGTAGCGTCAGTTTTTCCATTTGGGACTGCAATTACCCTGACAGGATTAAGTTCAATCACATCACTCTGGGTTGATTCTACAATGTGAGGTGTAATCGTTTCTGCATAATGTACAGTTCCGTACTTACCTGCGGACACGACCTCACCTGTCCCTCCACTAGGGGCCTTTGCTACTCCTCTTACTGGTTTGGCCGTGCCCACTGTAGTCTCTCTTATGGTGGCTGCTAGAGAGAGTGCCGATATTGTGGTAGGCTCATCTTCCTGGTCGCAGTCCTGAGGGAAGTTTAAGACAGGATACAACTTGCACGGGTTAGCATCAGCATCAATACACTTATCTACTTTACTCTTATCATTTATACATTTATTAAGTGCACTTTTATCATATACCAGTATGCCATTCTCTGTAGCCACTTTCTCTCCTGTTATGTATGGTGGTGGTGGTGCGGTAGCTATCAGTTTCCTGATAGGATTGGAACCAGCTGCTTGAGCTAATCCTCTTTGTATCTCGCCTTCCTGTTGCCATAACTGTAAATAATCATAATGTCTAATCCGTTGCTTGCCGGATTTTATTAGACATATTCTTCTCCTTAAATTTTGCAAAACCTCAGGATTAAAACTGCCTACCCTGGGAAACTTCTCCCCATCGTTCACAGTCATACGTTCCCACTCATTGCATAAAACCTCTGCGTGTGATCCATATTTTTCACACATTATGTACCTCGCAGACCCTGCTAGCCGCGGAATAATATCAACCTGAACCTTGGTTGATCGTCCCTTACTTGAGCAACTGGCCCCCATTCTTTGCAGGTATTGCCTTCTCAGCGAATTCCTACAAAAACCACGTTCCCAGAGGTAAGGCGACGGTGAAAGTCCAACGAGTGCCTTCACCCACTCTCGCCCACGTCGACCAATATGCCCACACACTGCTTCAGCGCTGGCGTATTCAACCCATGGCCCCTGTGTAACCTCTATTTACTGGGGCGTGTGGGAGTATGCTACCCTCCCCAGTAAGTATCAGTTGTTGAAGAATTCCTGAGTGATCAGCGATCCTCCCTTAAAATAAAAAAAACCTACACAAATCACGTTAAAGTGTACAAATAGTGTTTATGATCCCGCAAAGCGTACGCAAATTGCGTAATGGGTATCAAGGTAACCAACTAATGCACACAATTACATGTGGTACAGTCGCATTGCGTATAAGTAACTATTACTTATCCGCAGGACGACCAGCGGAATCGGTTGTTTAGGCTGCGAAACCTTCAGCCGGAGCGTATTCTCAAAACGGGCCTATATGGGTACTGCGCCAACCTCCAGGGTTGCGCTCACTACCTCTGACCTTTCTTAAGTCAGGGTCTTCAGAAACTTTGTATAGGTACTTTCAACTAAATAGCAACAAATTTTCTCAGCACGTGATCAATACTAATGGCAAACAGAAAGGTAGATATGTGAAAATACGCAAATGGAAATACAGGTGTGCGCATTTGTTGCGTGCGCAATTTTCACCAATACAGAAATTTAAACAGATTTAAAAGACAAATAGCTTAACATTCTTACCTTTCGGTTCCGGATCCCACCAGCATCCCTACAAACCAAACGGAGCAGATGCTTATCTAATCAGCACTTACCGTATCCCCAACCACCAAACGGCTAACAGGGGATACTACCTTCCCGCCCTTTGCTGATGGATAAAGTCTGCCTGGTTCCGCTTGGCTGCGGATATGAGGAGGCCCGGACGATGCCCCCAATTGATAAAGTCAGTTATTACCTATAAACATTAAGCTATATTCTATTTTGGACTAAGTACGCTATTGGCGCACTGAGTACCGTAAGGGTACGCACTTAGCGTAGCAGACGCTAGGCCGTGGGCGCGAGGCACGAGCGACTCGTACGCTCACGGAATGTTACACAGTAACCCTTAGTAACGACACACCGTAAGAGTATGCTTACACTTTAAACCTTGGCAATGAAATACTATAACGATGTAATGCTTATTAACCTTGATAATATGAAAAGCAATTTGAGTGATTGAGACGCTCAGAAAACCCTTTACAGTAACTAGTGAAAACACAAGACCAGGTTTGGATTTAAAAACCACTTAGGCTCTACCACCCTCGTGGATAATTCTTTTAGAGTAAAAAGGGGAAAAACAGTACAGCTTATACACTACAAAACTAACATCAAAATCTAAACAGAATAACAAGGAATAATAAGAACAATAGCGAACGATCGCAAACACAAGCAAACAGAAAGAGTACACAATGAGAACAAATGGCAAACACAGAGGATAACAAAATGGCTACAGAGAACTTACACACGTGGGGATGATTCGCAAGCGCGTCCTGAATCCAGCCCTCAGCCTTCAATGTGAAAACCTTGCAGAGAGAGTGAGTGACTGGACAGGCAATGGTGGTCTTTATATACACAACATACAGTAACAATACAATGGTCCCTATAATCTCATGGTTCATTGGACACAGGAATGTGTCTCCGCATTATAACAAAAGGTCATAGGTGGGTTCGAACAGCTGGGCTGTGCCTTTCTCCAACTGCTCAGGTGGGAGGTATCCTCAGGATTCCCGCCGCATGGGTAATGAACAGCAAATACAGTAAATATCTATAAACTACTTTTGTACATAACTATGCGCAGGAGCCAGCATTCTCTTCCTAACCAACACCAAAATGTTACTATTAAAATACTCTACAGCTGGATACTAGACACCACCGTTCAACCTTTATCTGACCCTTCCTATCATGCAAAGAGGAATTTCTCTGTCCAAGAACCGTTTAAACTAAACATACTTGCTGACATTGTTAAGGGGAATATTATCTACAATATACGCTATATGAGTTAAATATGCTATGATCGAGTCGCACGCTAGATGCTTACAAACTCTACCATAAATGCGCATACACCGCGCGTGATCGCCGGAGCGATCTTACGCAAATTGCGGATATGTGCACGCACGGCAGAGCGTGTGCACGTGCAGCGGGCATGTGCATGAGGGGTTAGTACAAGGCATATGTATCAGGATATTTTTCGACTTTGACACCATATATAGTGGCAGATGCTCAGTTAGCTTAATGATATCATTCAGGTGCTTAAAAGGGAGGGGTATTTCTAAGCAAGAAAAAAAAGGCATTTTGTTTCCCCCAGCACCCTGAATGATAACAGTAACCAGATTTAAATCCCACACAATATTAGAATTCAGAGATCTCGGTTACATATATTTGCGCAAATGTATGAATAAGCCCCAAAGCCGCATCAATACAATTGTCTTTTTTCAACCTTAGTTAATATGTTACTATTAGAAGGTTGGAGGAGATTTTAATAGAAATAGGAATAGAGCAGATGGCAAGGGTAGCAAAATGGGAACTAAAAAGGGTTTTAGAATAACAGTAACCAGTGATGATTAGAGGTCATCTTTGCTGCATAAGAATTATGATGTTCCTATCATAAGGGGAAATACATATCTCAATTGTATGTATGTAAATGCTAGAAGCCTTACAGGTAAAAAGGGGGAACTAGAAATCCTCGCAGCAAGCAAGGAATATGATATTATAGGCATTACTGAAACGTGGTGGGATGAATCTCACGATTGGACAGTCAATCTAGAGGGTTACACGCTGTTCAGGAGAGACAGACTAAATAAACGGGGTGGAGGGGTATGTCTTTACGTAAAGCCATTTCTAAAACCTGTTATACAGGATGATATTCAAGAAGGGACTGTAAATACTATTGAGACGTTATGGGTAGAAATTGCATGAGGGGGTAAAGGAATAAAGAAGTTATTATTGGGATTATGCTACAGGCCGCCTGGTATTAATGTGTCTGACGAGAAATTGTTACTGAATCAAATTGAAAGAGCAGCAGGAGTAGGGGACATAGTAGTGATGGGAGACTTTAACTATCCTGAGATAAACTGGAAAATCAATTCATGTGATACTGCTAGGGGCAATATGTTTTTAAACACGCTAAATGATAATTACTTAGTTCAATTAATCGAGGAACCAACTAGGTACAATGCAATCTTAGACCTGGTATTAACTAATAATGGGGAATTGGTATCAAATATTGAAGTAGGAGAGCCCATAGGTAACAGCGACCACAATATGGTCACATTCAATATCAGTTTTCATAAGCAGTCTTATACTGGCTCAACTAGGACTCTAAACTTTAGCAAAGCCAACTTTGACATGATGAAGAAAGCGTTAAGGGACATTGAATGGGAAATTCTGTTTCATGGAAAAAATACTACAGAGAAATGGGATGTATTAAAATCACTGCTAATTAATAATACTCATAAATTTATTCCCACCAGCAGCAAAAAAAGGAATTAAAATCCCAAACCAATGTGGTTTAACAAAAATATAAAGGAATTAATGGACAAAAAATACAAATCTGAGGGGGATGCAGAGTCATTTCAGCACTATAAGGACTGTAACAAAATATGCAAAAAAGGAATAAGAGAGACTAAAGTAGAAACTTAAAAACTAGTAGCAAAGGAAAGCAAAGCGAATCCCAATTTTTTTTTAAGTATATCAACAGCAAGAGACTAAAGAAGGAGAGTATAGGCCCTTTAAAGGACAAGAGGGGAGTCTTAATCAAAAATGATAATGACATAGCAAACAAACTAAACAAGTTTTTTTCAATGGTATTTACCAGAGAAGACCAAATGCTGGGTCTAACACAAAATCTCAACAAAGATAATGTCCCACTGCTAAATGCTTATTTATGTGAGGAGGTAGTCTGTGACCAATTAAAAAAGTTAAAGATTAATAAGTCACCTGGTCCCGCTGGAATTCACCCAAGGGTTCTTATGGAGCTGCTCGCTGAACTAGCAAGACCTCTATTTTGATCTTCATGGATTCGGTTAAATCGGGTATGGTTCCCAAAGACTGGCGTATAGCGGAGGTAGTGCCAATATTCAAAAAGATGAGCAAAGCTGAACCAGGTAATTATAGACCAGTTAGTCTTTCATCTATAGTGGGGAAAGTATTGGAAAGTATTCTAAGGGACAGCATTCAAAAGTTCCTTGAAGCAAATAAGGTCATTAAAAAGGAACCAACATGGATTTGTGAAGGACAGATCATGTCAGACCAACTTACTTGGCTTTTATGAAACAGTAAGTGCGAACCTTGATCACGGTAAGGAGATGGATGTAATCTTTTTAGACTTTGCCAAAGCTTTGGACTAGGGAAGCCAATCCCGGGCCATTTTTTAAATCCCAGGTATCGGGTTTGAAAATTGGCCAATCCTGGGATTCCCGGGAAACCCGGGATTGCCTTTTAGCTATGTGGCCACCCCCTCACCCCTCCCCCGCCCCGCCCACATAACTCACCATATACCCGGGGGCGGGCAGGTGGGGAACATCCTCTGATTGCTGCTGACGGCTCCCAGCAGCAGCTGATGGCGCAGCATGACCTCTCACGCTGTGCTGGGGAGCCAGAAGAAAGAAGCTGGGCAGCTTCTGAGCATCCTGTGGACGCTCAACGCTGATCCCTCAAACCCTGGGATTAGAGCTTCCAATTCCGGGATTGAATCCCGGCCATTTTTGGCCCTAAATCCCAGGATCCCGCCGATCCCGGGATTGGCCACCATACTTTTGACACTGTACCACACATGCGTCTTATCTATAAGCTACAAGAAATAGGGCTAGGGAGCACAATGGACTTGCACTTGGGTCAGTAATTGGTTAGATAATAGGGAGCAGCGCGTTGTGGTCAATGGATCATTTTTAAATTGGACTAAAGTGGTGTGCCACAAGGGTCTGTACTCGGACCACTTTTGTTCAACATATCATCAACGACCTAACATTAGGTCTAGAGAGCATGGTGTCAATTTTCACAGACAATACCAAATTGTGTAAGGTTATAAATACGGAGGGGGATGCTGAATCTCTTCAGAACGACTTAACTAAACTGGAAGCATGGGCAGCAAAATGGAGACTGAGGTTCAACACAGACAAGTCTAAGGTAATGCACTGTGGGGGCAAGACCAAAAATAACACCTACATACTAAATGGGGTAATATTAGGGGATTCTGTACTGGAAAAAGACCTAGGGGTTCACATAGATAACAAATTAAGCAGCAGTACCCAAAGTAGGAGTGCAGAAAAGTAGGCTAATAAGATATTAGCATGCATAAAATGGGGAATTGATGCAAGGGATGAGAGTATTATACTCCCATTATATAAATCACTAGTGAGGCCACATCTTGAATACTGTGTGCAATTTTGGGCACCATATTACAAAAAGGATATCCTGGAGCTAGAAAAGGTTCAGAGGCGGGCGACCAAACTAATTAAGGGCATGGAGACGCTGGAATACGAGGAAAGGCTTGCAAGGCTAGGCATGTTTACATTGGAAAAGAGGAGACTATGAGGGGACATGATCAACATCTACAAATATATAATGGGTCAATACACAGAGCTTGGGAGGGACCTGTTTTCTATAAGATCAGCACAGAGGACACGTGGTCACTCGCTTAGGTTAGAGGAGAGAAGTTTCCGCACATTGAGGCGAAAAAGGTTTTTCACAGTAAGGACAATACGTGTTTGGAATTCCCTGCCTGAGAGAGTAGTAATGGCAAACTCAGTCAACACCTTTAAGAATGGGTTAGAGAAATTCCTATTGGATAAAAATATTCAGGGTTATGGTGCGTAGGCACGCATTATAGTTAATATACTAGTCCTACCATAAAAATAACTAGTCCTATAATAAGACTGCATAGGAGACCACAAATAGGTTAAACTCAATAGAAAATTGTCTTTTTTCAACCTTAGTTACTATGTTAAGGCGTCTCTGTATATTTGTGGTACCTACCGCTATATCTAGGTGCAGGGTGTGGCACCCCAAAGCACCAGCATAAACCAGAAAGCCCAGGGTAGCATACCAGTGGAAAAACTATAGTGTTAATAAATTAGTGTTAGGAAGCCAAAGCTATAAAGGTGATACAAAAATGAGATGTTATTAAAATGGAGAAATAGTGTTAAAGAAATTAGTATGTGAAAAGTATTAATAGAATGTAAAGGTATGCCACACTAAAGCCATCCAGCTCAGCCAGTCCAGAGGCACCACACCCCACACCTCCATTACCCAATCTGGGTCTATGATTAACCAGCAAGAAGTTACTTGAATATATCTAAGCTAAAGGGGGGTACTCACGGAACAATCACTGCTTAAAATCTAAGCAATCTGACTAGACATATATAGTGGCAGATGCTCAATTAGCTTAGTAATATCATTCAGGTGCTTGAAAGGGAGGGGTATTTCTAAGCAAGAAAAAAAGGCATTTTGTTTCCCCCAGCACCCTGAATGATAGCAGTAACCAGATTTAAATCTTGGTTACATATATTTGCGCACCTAGAACCCACGTCGACCAATAGTGTTTGACCTAGACACAGTCGACCTAAGTCTAATCTACCTAACATACCACACCCTGTCACATAGCTATACATAGTCAACCTAAAGTGCATGGTAAAAGAACAACAGTTGCCTTGAAAGCACTATGGTAAAGTACTATATCATGTCATATATTGTATCAGCTAGAATGTTAGAAGTAATAGAAATCATACAACCAACTAGGCCTGATTTATCTTATCCAGGTCGCATAAAGGAAAACAATAAAAACAAAATAAATCTTGGTGCTAGCAATAAGATATTTTATACGCATGAAGAGGTAGAATTCAGCATTGTAATATCTAATAGTCTCTGTCTCTTTTATTTATTCTTTGAGTCTGCATTAATTAACATATTTTATTGGATGGAGGGCTCTAATATAGAGATTATTTTGATGTTTGTGACCTCTGCATGGTACTGATGTCTGGGCTGTTTGCTTCTCCTAGGTCTGATGATAATAGTTTAAGAAACAGATGTTGCTGATTTTATCATTTTGAAATGGAGTCAGACATTTGTTGGTTATTATCTTGAACTTGGCTTTGTCCTCCATTGGTTTCTCAGTATGTATGTTTTGATTCACCAGATACCCAGCTTACTTCATTAGTTGTTGCAGGTGACATATTAATAAAGCCAAGAATACAGTCATGTCTTTTTGGGAAGGATGCTGAGACCACAATGTTATTGCAGCTTATGGAAGATGCCAGTAATTCTGGTTTCATGACTTTATTTTTTCCAATCAACTCTGCACGCACATCAACTCCATTTGCAGAGAGCAGCTGTGCCACTTTGAAATTGCTCCTAAAGGAATATTGTCATTCTAAACACTGGAATGCCATTAAGTAAGGATGTGCTCACATTTCAGTCTATCATCTATCTATTTTTCCTTTTTTATTGTACTCTTACTTTCCACTGTTTTAATGCCTGCACTATATGCTTCAGCTAACTTATTTTGTATCACTGACATAAATTTCACTTTTTTTCTATTTGTTATAATTTGGGAGGTAGTGAAAGTATTCCCTGTCACAAAGGTTTTTTACTGTGCTGAAAAATCATGTGAAGACAATTTAAAGGGGTAATTCTATAAACTTGAAAGATTACATATTTCATCACTATGTTTTTGAACTTTTAATTTCTGTCAGAATGTGAAGCTCCTGGTGTTTCCCAGTCCTTTATGTTATTTCACTACCTATGTAATGCAGCCCACAGCCTTTGTCTTGATATGATTTATGTTTTATTTCCTTCCATAAAGAAGATACATAACAATGTGTAGCAGTTTGGTCAAAACTTCTTTTAAGAAAATGAAGGTTAAATACTTAAAGCAGTAGGAGACTAGATGCTGCTAGTGCAAAATATAATTTCATTTAGATATTAATTAAAATGATCACCTTTGAAGAACAAATATGGAATAAGTCTGTGTTTTAAAAAAAGTGTGCTTCCATATTTCCAAATAAAATTGGATCTCTGGGACTCTTTTTATTGAGCCTCAAAAGGAACATTTGCTGATAAGTTAATATATGCAATATTTATTGTAATCATAAATGAATATCTTTTGAGCAGGGTGGGGAGCAATCCAAGGTCCCAAGATACAATTCTTCTAAATACCCCCCCCCCCACACACACACACACAAACATGTCCTCTAAGAAATAATATTACATTACAAGGTATTGCTACATTTGAGTAATTGAAATGTTCACATGAATTTGGGTATAATAAAGTGTGTGCACAAAGTGGAGAAATAGAATTACAAATGAGAAAATACAGCAGTTTAACATAGAGGTTTTTTTTGCAAGATGGGACTTCTCCAAACTACCAATTTTTGGCAGTTCTGGGGTTTGTTAGAATATTTAAATCAGCAATTTTGTAAAGACAATACATGCACTGCGTTTTGTAAAACCATTTAATAATCCAAGGTATGGAGTGTTTAATAGTTATAAGTCACCCACATGTTTTATAATTTTTATACCACTTAAACCATACAGAATAAAGACATGGACCACTGTATAGATTGGAAAAAAGGAGGTCACAGACAAATTTATTAAATCAAATTAGAATTGTAAATATTAATCATGGTGGCGAAAGAAGTAGTGCAACCTTGGCCATAGCCCCTATATAATTTGAATTACTAAAATGGGGATGGATTATCTTTGGTAGAACCATCTCCCCTTAACTAGCACAGTGCTGATCCATCCCTAAGATGGTGACCTGGTCCTCACCAAAGGTAGTGATGGACTTGTATTTCTCAAAGGGGAAATGCCAGCCACGCTCTGCTGCACTAAATTGAGCTGCCGAGGTGCACTGCTTTCTGCCATAAATGGAGTTGACAGACTACGACCGCCACCATAACCTAAATACCTCTTACCTCCTACATACATCTTAACAAGGCTTTGACAAATAACTCCAAACCTTCCCCTGTCAAGTGCACTCCATCCAGCCTATATAAATGACCTTCTTCATAACATAAACAAGGGTGCTTTATAATATGCCCTTTCAAACTAACCATAAACCTAGACACTGCTGCATTCATCTTTTGCCTCACTCTGTCCAATGCTGCCCCACAAAAACCTATGTGGTATAACTTCAGACAAAATCAACCTAACTTGTGGCCAATGCACCGCAATTATTTTAAAATTCCTCTTCACATCATTAATAAGCTCTATTCCCTTACAAGTGACTGCAATGTGTCAGTACTATAAAACAATCCGGGGCACCCTATGTCTTTTCTGACTCCCAAAGTAACTCTAATAAACGATTTCATCTCAATCCCCTCAAACCAATCCAACGAACTTTAAAAGGGAATGATGTAGTTGCAGTATGCCTACTGGCCCAAAAAAACATAACAATGTACCACAATCCAAAACGGACTTGACAATTTAAAAAAAAAACCTGTATGAAAACAATTTTTTTTAAACATTAATAACTTGTAATCACTAAGATCTAGCAGGGTAAGAGAAACTAAGTTGTTTGGGCGACCCAGATGGAGGTGAACAACATAAAACCTCAAAAATGTACAGTATGAGGGAAAATGTGAAATGAACTCCGACCCCCTAAAGGCGGGTAGCTTAAGGATCTGGGGATCCCAAAGAACAAACTCTCAGGAAGCGTCTAATTCTGTAACTAATTGCTCTGAATATAAGTCTTATGACTTACACCGATTTAATTGCCTTAATGGAAGAACCCGAAGCTGATGCGCACGTCGCTGCCCTATCCTGAATGTATGCATGCCATAGTGCGCTATTGGTAAATTTAAGTCTGTCAAGCATTTGTTGAACATGCTAGTAAACTGAAACTTATACAGGGGTGTAAGATCTGTATGCACCAACCACTGCTTTTCCCCACTCAGACGCTGTTGGCAGTAGCTAGTGCCACTGGGCATATGCTGGGTTATGGATGCGCAGGAATCAATATCCAACGCCCTCTCCCTAGCTGATCTGTCTTAGAATGCTGGATTTTTATCAGTATCAGATCATTCTTTACTACTACATTATCAAACATAATCCCTATATTACTCAACTTTTTATTGACCGCTACTAATTCACCAACTCTTAATGCACCAAAGAAAGCTAAAGCAAGAGTCAAACAAAACAAAATAATTTCATATTCCCTCAGCGCTATGATTAAGTGGGGTCTACTGATCCTTTCAAACGTGAAGAATAAGAGATTCCTGTTAAAGTGCTGGACATAGCCACCTTAGAATGACCTCTCTCATGCCATAACCAGATAAATTCCAACATGGCATCTTGAAAGCGCTTACCACAACCTCTGGAAGCCATGAATGCCTGCCAGTCACACTATGCAGCAGAATATGTCCTCAGTGTCAAAGGAGCCAAAGCTTTCAATGCCAGCACTTTGATGCCGGCTTGATGATCTGCCATATGTAATCAGGACAGGACAAACCATTAATCCTAGCTCTTGGAGCTAATGATCTAAATATATCCCATTGAAAATTAGATAAAGCATCAGCTATCTTGTTTTCATCCCAAGAAACATGCTTAGCAGTAAACTCTGTATTCTCCTGCAAACATCCAGATGTCAAATACAGTACCACAGCAGCCGTAACGCTTGAAAACAGAATGTACTTTGGTTATTGATAGCTTGAACTACACCAAGGTTATCACACCAAAAAACAATTCTAAGTTTACTAAGCCTAAAAAAATGAAACCTCTACTGTTACAATAATCGGAAAAAGTTCAAGCCAAAGCATATTATCTGTAAGACCTTCAAATTGCCATCCTTCAGGTCAAACCTCCAAACACCTTCAAAATAAGTCCCAAAACCAATTGATCCCGATGCGTCAGTAAAAAACTGGAGTTCATAATTAGCTACCTGCCGTTGAAGCCAAATGTGAACCCTACTGAAGTCTTGCAAGAAAAGAAGCCAGACCTTGGTCTCTCGCCCAATTTTGGATTACAATGGGTATTCACACTCCAAATACCTGCAGATTGCAATAAAAAAAAATGCATGCAGGGTTTTTAGCTTTGAAAACACCACAGTGCGAGAAAAAAAAAGAATGATTATTACTGTTCTGATGGTTTCAAGCTCTCTGTAGCTCCTGGTGATCTCCCCTCTCTCTTTCCACTGGGGAGGGGGCTGCTGGTAGGCATGGGGGCTGCTGGAAGGGGAGGTTGCTGCTGGGAGATGCCCGACAGTGTGGCCTGCAATTGAATATGCCCCACAGTGTGGCATATAATGTGACTTGGTGCATGCAGTGTGTTATATAATGTGAATGTGGGCATGCACAGTGTAGAGTGGCATATAATGTGAATTAGAACATTCACATTGTTGCATATTGGGGATTATTCAGACTTGGCCACAAAAGTGGCCCGCAGTGCAGTTTGCCGGTGTCGGTAAACTGCGCAGTGGGCGCACAGCAGCTGTGCAAACACACAAATTGCAGTCGGATCCCCGATGAATGTGACCGCAAAGTGATTTACAGCGGCAGCTGTTTTCGGTGCGGTGATGCGATGTTGTTGGGAGGGGGGGGGGGTGAATGGGGGCAGGCTGGGACCATTTTGGGGGTGGCTGTGTGGCATCTAATGCAAAATGGTAGCATGCAAAGTGTTGCATATTGGCTGGGAAGTACTTAAGGAAACGTGCTGTAAAAACCCAGTTTTAAGGGTTGTTGCCGCATTTTCAAAGGTATTAACCCCTGACCACCGGCTTACAGATGCGGAGGGTAACGCCAGTTATAGTAGCCTATGGGCTTCTTTCCACATCCAGCATCCTCACTCTGGCCCCCACCCCACCCTCACCTGTGTGCTGCCAGTGTCCATGCGTACCTCCTGGATCCCCCAACCTCCTCATCCGCCAGCAACACATCCAGCTGTCCTTCCAGCAAAGGCTTAATAATAGCTCTTATCGCATTGCGATACTAATCGCATATGTTAGGACATATGCAATTAGTATCAATGCGACTTATAGTGGACCTTTTTAGCACATCCTGCCCATAATGAGAACTGGCACCATGCACAGTGTGGCATATAATGTGAACTGGGGACATGTGCAGTGTGGCATATAGTGTGAGTTGGCAGCATGCAGAGTGTGGCATACTATATAATGTGAATTGGCAGCATGCATGGTAAAGCATATAATGTGAGTTGATAGCATGCACAGTATGGCATAGAATGTAAATTGGCAGCATTGGCTGCCAATACCTAATTTTATACCTAATTCAATATGGCTACTAATTAGCACCTGGAGATCTATGAAATATTTAGTAGCCATATTGGATTAGGTATAAAAACCCTGAACAGAGAATTTACCTTTGAAAAAGCTGCAGTGCAGGGCAGCTAAACGCGTTAGATGTGGTGCCATTTAAACGTCAGGACTTGAAGCAGAGGAGCCAAACCATCCCCTGGTCTTTGTGGTGTTTACCAAGCTTGGAGAGGAATCCAGTTACCGTTTATTCATGGAGGATACTATACACCGTATTGCATGAGGTACCTACTCTAAACAGAATTACTTACAATATCATCGCCTCTAATGGTGAATTGGCCAATGTACCTCCTTCTGGATTTATTTACATCTCCTAAAAGGAACTGCTACCAATTGGACACCCATTTATAAACACAAGGCCAAGAAGAGGTGTAAAAAAAAAATAATCACTAAGGCAGTAGAACTAACTGTGCAATCAGAAACAGAAATGTCACAAATACCTGAGGAGAGTCTAAGTGTGTCCCCGAGTGTTATGTGTGAGTCTGACCTTTCTAATACTGTACTCACAGAAAAGCCACCTTCCACCATTTCTACTCCCTCTGCGTATGTGGGCATGAGCAGCATAAGTATTTCTGATGTCATAGAAATTTAGGATGCCAACATGGAATTGCAAGACGATGAGAGGGAGATTTATGTAGCTGATGCTGGCATGAATGAGGATGTTGAGGATGAGGATATTGTTTGTGTTAGTAAGGCACCAGTGGAAGTACCTCTTGGCCATGATTAGAGGAAGGCCATTGTCATGCCTGGACATAGGACCAACAAATCCACCTCTTATGTGTGGAATTATTTTTATCCAAATCCTGACAATTTTTGTCAAGCCATCTGTAGCCTTTGTGGTACCACAGTAAGTAGAGGTAGGGATGTTAAGCATTTAAGAATCTCTACCCTATTACTTCATCTGCAGCGAGTTCATTACAAGTATTTTATAACATCAAATGGTGCTAATAAAATAACGCCAAGCAGTACAGCATCAGCCAGCTCCATTCTCTCTACTAGATCCCAGCATCTGCAATCTCCGCTGCCAACACCTTCCTCCTCAATATCCTCATTAATGATCAGAGATGGTCCTGCAACCAATTTGTCAATGCTACATGACTCCTCTTCTTTCACAGATTCTTCACAAGAATCCTTGAGCGCTAGGGGGTGGATCTTCATCCCAGAAGTTGACCAAGAAGACTGCTAGTAGTTATTCCACAAAACAATTGACTGTTAAACAATCCTTTGCAAGTGGGAGCAAGTTTGACAGTTCTCACCCAGTCGCACAGCGGATCACTGATGCCATGACTGCTATGCTAGTATTAGAGAAGAGTCCCATATCCACCATTATTGCAGTGGGTTTTACACAGCTAATTGAGGTCCTGTATCCCTGATACCAAATTCCATCTCGGTTCCATTTTATCCGAAAAGCCAATCCTCAGCTGTACCAGGACGTTAAAAAAAATTGAATTATTGCCCTACAAAATGCAATTGTACCCACTGTGCATTTAGCCACAGATATGTGGACAAGCTGTAGTGGGTAAACTAAAGATTATATGACTGTGACAGCCCAGTGGGTGGGTGAATCACCTTCATCATCAGCAGCAGAAGAAGCATTCTCTAACGCCAACTCATTCAGAGGCAGGCTACTCTGTGTATCACCGGCTTCACTAAGAGGCATACCGCTGACAACCTCTGGGATGTCATCGCAACATGGCTTACCCCACTTAGATGCTCCTCAGGATTTGTGGTTTCTGATAATGCCACAAATATTGTGAAAGCATTACAGCTGGGTGAATTCCAACAAATCCCCTGTTTTGCTCACACGATTAACTTGGAGGTACAGGTTGTTGTTTTTTTAAATGACAGGGGTGTGCAGGAAATGCTGTCCGTGGCCTGAAAGATTTAGGGACATTTTCAGCATTCAGCATGCAGGAGATTGCAGTACCTACAAGAACAGTTTAAGTTTATATATATATATATATATATATATATATTCCCAAATGCGCTAATAATGAAATGTAGTTACACAAATATTCCAGCGTTTATTTCGTTGGAAAATGTAGACTGGAGGATGTTTAGATCTGGGGACCTGTAACAGACACCCCTCACCAAAAAGTCACCCAAACAAGAGGCCAACAGGCCAATTAATAAAAAGTTTTTTTTAATAACATATATTTGAACATATGAATTTTGGTACACAATTCAAGATATAAAATTGTATCAATAAAACACAGCCACAACCAACATGTTTGTAAGATGGATTCTAGATACTCCCTCACCTTTTTCAAGGTGCGAGCTCGAAGGGAGTATCTTCACAAACTAGGGTGCGCTTTTCTGACTGACAAACCCAACGCGTTTTGTCTTATCGACTTCATCAGGGGTAACACATATAGGGAAAAGGATGATTTGCTCTTGATAAATTTCTATGGCAGATCGTAACCTCCAAATAGGGATTAATCAAATTCTCCTTTATTAGAATTTAATGGGTAGAGCTCCTATATTCGTGCTTCTGACTGGAACTTAAATGGTTATCCTTTTTGTATATAAAATCTATAGAATAGTGTTTTTGTAAACACTGCCTTAAAACTGATCAAGCAAAGTTCCTTAAGGGCCGTCTAAAAAAACTCTTGATCATAGTCCATTGGGACTGTCGGCCACCATATGTCGGCGTTTTTGCAGACTGCTAAAGTGTGGTCTTCTGCTCTTATAGTCAAAATTATTTCTGGTTTCAATGTTGACTCACGTGAAATTCTGAAAGCAAAACTTATATGGCTGGTTTGACAATCACAAGGATAAAAAAGATGCGACTTCCTCAATAGGTCTCAAGGAATAGATCCCTGGAGAAAATTTGGCTGTGTGTGGAAGACCACACTTTAGCAGTCTGCAAAAACGCCGACATATGGTGGCCGACAGTCCCAATGGACTATGATCAAGAGTTTTTTTAGACGGCCCTTAAGGAACTTTGCTTGATCAGTTTTAAGGCAGTGTTTACAAAAACACTATTCTATAGATTTTAGATACAAAAACGATAACCATTTAAGTTCCAGTCAGAAGCACGAATATAGGAGCTCTACCCATTAAATTCTAATAAAGGAGAATTTGATTAATCCCTATTTGGAGGTTACGATCTGCCATAGAAATTTATCAAGAGCAAATCATCCTTTTCCCTATATGTGTTACCCCTGATGAAGTCGATAAGACGAAACGCGTTGGGTTTGTCAGTCAGAAAAGCGCACCCTAGTTTGTGAAGATACTCCCTTCGAGCTCGCACCTTGAAAAAGGTGAGGGAGTATCTAGAATCCATCTTACAAACATGTTGGTTGTGGCTGTGTTTTATTGATACAATTTTATATCTTGAATTGTGTACCAAAATTCATATGTTCAAATATATGTTATTAAAAAAAACTTTTTATTAATTGGCCTGTTGGCCTCTTGTTTGGGTGAATTTTTGGTGAGGGGTGTCTGTTACAGGTCCCCAGATCTAAACATCCTCCAGTCTACATTTTCCGACGAAATAAACGCTGGAAGATTTGTGTAACTACATTTAATTATTAGCGCACTTGGGAATTTATGTTTTCTCTGTATGTTTTTGAGGTTTTCCAACAAAGACCTCTCCCAGTGTGCCGCTCCTGAGTTGGCGCAAGATAAAGATACTTTTGTGTATTTATATATATATATATATATATATAGAAACAAAAAGTTCAGCACTCACCAAAATGAGCTCACTTATCCTCACAACATCAATGAATAAATTAATAAATGATGGGGGTTTAGTTAGTGAATTGGCCAATGCACGGAAGCCTGCATACCGCTCGCCAAGGTACCCCACCTTCATGCAGGTCCTACACTATCACAAAATCATAAAACTTAAAACCTGGCAACTGTATCACATAATATAACTGCAAATATGCACACTTGGTGTTGCAGTTATATTATGTGATACAGTTGCCAGGTTTTAATTTTTATGATTTTGTGATAGTGTAGGACCTGCATGAAGGTGGGGTACCTTGGCGAGCGGTATGCAGGCTTCCGTGCATTGGCCAATTCACTAACTAAACCCCCATCATTTATTCATTGATGTTGATAATATTTAAATACCTGCCGCCTCTCAAATGGGTAAGCTCGTCCCACTAATGGTAGGACTAGAAACAAAATTTTCCCCACAGAGTGGAGAAGGTAGAGGCGCTGATATTGAAATATTATGAATTAGTAATTAAAACACAAGGTATATCAATATAAACAATTAGTATTTATTAAATCAATATATAATAAATTACCGTCCGGTAAAAAGAATAAAATATAATATGCCCCACTATTAAAACAAACACATTTAGTACGTTCAGAAAAAACTACTAAAATGTAGGTGTCAGTTTAAGTTACCCTGTCATCAACTGAAGCAAGAGGTGGTAACAAGGTTGTACTCCACCCTTTATATGCTTCAGATGATGGAGGAACAGCAAAAAGCCATCCTTAGCTATACAACAAGCCATCACTTTGAGAGAGGAGGGGGAATGTTCCTTAGCCCAGCGCAGTGGAGAGCACTTTCTGTCTTGTGCTAGGTGCTCAAACCCTTTGAAGTAGCCACCTGTGAAGTGAGTGCTGACATTGCTATCTTGAGCCAGGTAATTCCCCTAATTAGGCTCTTGGAAAATCAGCTGGAGAAATTGAAGGAGGAGATTAAACAAAGTGAATCCACAAAGTATGCAGGACTTGTAGATCAAGTCCCTGATTGGCTTTTGCCAGGATTTGGCAACCATACTTGATCCTAGGTTTAAGCCATATGCTGTGTCTTTCTTTCCAACTGACCCAGATCATAAGAGATGCAAAGAGCTCCTTGTGAGCAAGTTAGCAGCTCAAGTGACATATGGTACTACAAAGTATCCTTCAGTTTCTTCAGTAGCAGCCAGGAAAAACTTACATTTCCCCAAAGACCTGGTGGTGATACAGATAAGTCAACAAAACATTTTGACATCTGGTCTGGTCTAAATGAATTGCCCAGCATTTGTGATACATCTACCATAATTCCATCTAATACGGTCACCATCCAAAGAATGGTGGAGGATTATTTTCATGACACCATAAAAATAGGCATGTCACAGGGTTGGGTTTGAGTGATCAGTGGTCAGGAGACTGCTGGTCAGTATACCGATGCCAGGTTCCCGGCATAGAGATGGCCAGCATGGGGGTTCAGTACAACAAGCCCATTGTGGGCTCGGTGGCGAGCTGTGCTTGCCACAGGTTCTATTCCCACTTTATGGGTGTCGTGGACTCCCACGAGTGGGAATAGTCCCTGTTGGTTGGCATGCTGACTATCGGGAAATTGAGGAGGTGGGATATAGCGGGAGGTATTGTGACCAGTCGTCTCCTGATCGCCGGTCAAATAACTACATCCTATGTCATAGTCCCTTCGAGTACTGGAAGGAAAAAAGGCAATTTGGAGACCCTTGTACAAACTGGCCAGCTGGGAACCTTGTCAGCGATCAGCATAGGAGGCTACTTCCTCAAAATATGGAAAAGATGAAATGACCTGGAAATTCCATGAGGAAGACCTTACCCGCAATTACGTCAAAGTACAGACTTCTGTAATAGTGGATTCCAGCAGGGAAAAATTAATGTTGTGTGAGGAGAATGTACACACTGATGAGGGTGAGGATTGCAATGATAATGACATCTAGCCGCTGTAGAGCTGTTGCTTGTTTTGTGGGGGCCCAAACTAACCAGGAGGGCTTGGTTTTGTAACATGTCCTTTTTAATATCCAACATAAGGGTGGACAGGAAGGGCCCAAGGACAATTCCATCTTGCACCACCATTCATTTCTCCCACTGCTGTGTGTCAGTGTTTCATAGCTATGCAATAAACTGCCATGTGTTTGTGCTGCTGCTCTGTCGCTTAGTAAACCAGCCAGCTCGCTGCAGACTTTGGCCTGCAGTGGATGAAAACAACATTGGGGGTAATTCCAAGTTGATCGCTGCAGGAAATTTTTTAGCAGTTGGGCAAAACCATGTGCACTGCAGGGGAGGCAGATATAACATTTGCAGAGAGAGTTAGATTTGGGTGTGGTGTGTTCAATCTGCAATCTAATTTGCAGTGAAAAAATAAAGCATCCAGTATTTACCCTGCACAGAAACAAAATAACCCACCCAAATCTAACTCTTTCTGCACATATTATATCTGCCTCCCCTGCAGTGCACATGGTTTTGCCCAACTGCTAAAAAATTGTTTGCATCTGCTACTTTAATGATCCCATCTATACCTTAAGTACTTGGTTTATTTAAACTCAATCTTTTCTGTATGAACTAAACCAGAGGTTCTCAAACTCAGTCCTCGGAAGCCCACACAGTGCATGTTTTGCAGGTAACCCAGCAGGTGCACAGGTGTATTAATTACTCACTGACACAGTTTAAAAGGTCCACAGGTGGAGCTAATTATTTCACTTGCGATTCTGTGAGGAGACCTGCAAAACATGCACTGTGTGTGCCCCCGAGGACCGAGTTTGAGAACCTCTGAACTAAACAGTCAGGCTAGAGAAACACTTAAAACAGGGCTGGCCAAACCGGTCCTCGAGATCTACCAACAGTTCACATTTTCCAGACCACCTAGCTGGTGCACAGGTGTAATCACTACTAATTAGGATGTGCTGCATTCATTCCTAACTGACAATTCTACAGGTCTCCAGGAGGCCTAGAAAACATGAACTGTTGGTAGATCTCGAGGACTGGTTTGGCCAGCCCTGACTTAAAATGAAAGAAAGTCATGTGTAGTAATTACAAAGGGCCTGATTCATGTTTGTAAGTAAAGCAAATGATAAAGCAAATGGGCAAAGCCATGTTGCACTGCAGGTGGGGAAGATGTAACATGTGCAGAGAGATTTAGATTTGGGTGGGATGTGTTTAAACTGAAATCTAAAGCTGGGTACACACAAAACAATATTTCGTCCGATCTGGGTACATCGTCTGGTGTGTACCCACTACCGTGTGCTCAGGCAGGGATGACCTGCAAAACAACAGGATTTAGGGGAATGCGACCATCGATGATATATCAAGCGGTTGTTCGATATATATCACTCAGTGTATATGGGACAGCCAATGTACTGTATTTTATATCTGCCGTCCCATTGGCCAGGTACACAAATTATTTTGTTCTCAGCTTTAATTGCAATATAAAAATAAAGCAGCCAGTACTTAACTGCAAATAAAAAATATAATCCACCCAAATCTTAATATACCTGCAAGTGTTACACCTGCCCCACCTGCTGTACAATATAGTTTTACCCAGTTGCTTAATAATTTGCTTTACTTACAAATATGAATCAGGCCCATCATTTGATATTCCCTTTATATGGCAATAGAATATTCTGACACTCTGCAGAATAGAGATTCACACATACTGACCGATAGAGCTTTAGTGAGAGGAAAAACAGAGATGCAAAATAATCATTTACTGTAGCACAGATAATGATTTCAGTATTGTCTATCCCAATATTATGTCAACATTTAAATAAATGCTTCATTTGCAAATTGATAAAAGAGAAGACATTCAATGACATCCCTGCTCCAGAATCCCAGCCTTCATTTATGTTCAGCTGGTCTTGTGGTGACAGGTTGAAGAAGGTCTGAAGGGAATTCATGCAGCATTTCATGAGCTTAATCACTTGAGTGTGACAGGTGAAAATAGTCCTCCTTCACTTTAGCCTGTTACCACCAAGGTGCTTCAGCATTTATCAACACCTGACTCTTCTAGCAGATGGAGAACCAGCATTTATAGCAGCCCTGTTAAATTGTCCATAGATGGACAGAATACTATAGTTCTCACTTGTGCAGAGAAAAAGATCCTTGAGCAGAACTAGACTGTCACAAAAGAAAGATATTCATCACTTCCCAGACATACTCTCTCTTGCCTGTGCCGCACTCCGTCATTTGCTAGCTCATCTGGTGTCCTGCGCTATCTGCCGCTGCGCTGTGTCTCCATTACCACACCGGCAGTTCCTTCCATAACCAGTCATGGATGGAACCATGACAGTTCTGATCAGCTGTCTGTCCAAAGACCAATCAGGAACCAGTTCACAGTCATGTGATCTTCGCCACCAATCAGCAGCTAGCCAGGGGTATAAGTACTGAATCCCAACACAGGCATCTCGCCAGTGCTTTGTTGTCTATCAATCTATCGTGAGCTTCTTACTCTCCTGTTGAATTCAAGACAAGTGCAGTTTCCAGCGTTCCTGAAGAGCTGCTCCTACAATCTATTGCAGCATTTCCCAATTCGCTAGTACAGCCTACTCCAGTGTTCCCGTAAAGCTGCTTCTGCAAATCCATTCCAGCATTTCCAGATTCACTGGAAAAATCTCATCCCAGTGATAGTGAACCCTCAGGGTTATGAACTTCCCCAGATATTTTATTGCACTGTCAGTGCCATAACTAGGCATTTTAGCGCTGTGTGCAAGAAACGACATTGGCGCCCCCCATGTAAGATAGGGGCAGTGCGTGCCGTAGGCGCGCAAAATATATATAGGGGCGTGGCTTCATGGGGAAGGGGCATGGCCACAAAATAATAGCAATTCATACTACGGTGGACAGTAGTCTCCATTATTCAAATTACGCTGCACAGTAGCGCCACTACACCAGGTAGAGCCCCTTTTATACATTACAGCAGACAGCGTCCCCCTTTTTACACATTACAGCAGACAGTCCCCCTTTTTACACATTATGGCAGACAGCGTCCCCTTTTTACACATTACGGCAGACAGCGTCCCCTTTTTTACACATTACGGCAGACAGCGTCCCCTTTTTTACACATTGCGGCAGACAGCGTCCCCCTTTTTTACACATTACAGCAGACAGCGTCCCCTTTTTACACATTACAGCAGACAGCGTCCCCTTTTTACACATTACGGCAGACAGCGTCCCCCTTTTTACACATTACGGCAGACAGCGTCCCCTTTTTACAGATTATGGCAGACAGCATCCCCATTTTTACACAGTACAGCAGACAGCGTCCCCTTTTTACACATTACGTCAGACAGTGTCCCCTTTTTACACATTATGGCAGACAGCGTCCCTTTTTACACATTACGGCAGACAGCGTCCCCATTTTTACACAGTGCGGCAGACAGCGTCCCCCTTTTTACACATTACGGCAGACAGCATCCCCATTTTTACACAGTACGGCAGACAGCGTCCCAGTTTTTACACATTACGGCAGACTGTGTCCCCCTTTATACACATTGCAACCGCCAGGCCCCCTTTTTACACATTGCAGCATCCAGGCCTCCTTTTTACATATTATGGCAGACAGTGTCCCCGATAGAGATAGAGAGAAATACATATATACTTACCATCTCCCCGGCTGACAGGCTCCTCGTGCTGGCAGCTCCCTTGGTGCAGGCATCGGACAAGGAGAAGGAGGGAGGGGGACTGGAGCCGCAGCAGCGCTATTCCATTGGTAGTAAGCGCCGCTGCAGCTGTCCCCTCTCCTTCCGTATTGGCTGCCTGGCGCTGCTGTGGATGCTGGGATGGAGGAACCGCATCCCAGCATCCACAGCAGCGCCGGACAGCCAATACAGAAGGAGCGGGGACTGCTGCAGCAGCGCTTACTACCAATGAAACAGCACTGCTGCGGCTCCAGTCTCCCTCCCTCCTTCTCCGCTGCCCGGCACTGCTCTCTCCTCCACAGCGCGGCGGCGGTGCACGGCGTACACAGCAGAGGCGGCATGTAATGAGTCAATTTGACTCATTACATGCCGCTGCCCGTGCGCCCTCAGAGCAACTGCGCTGTGTGCCAGGCCCACTTGGCACACACGTAGTTACGGCCCTGGCACTGGTAACTCATCACCCCGGTGTTCCAGTTTCCCATATAGCTGGTACCACATCACCAACTCAATTCACCTGATACAGCATCCAGTCAGGTGTTCCAACATTGCCAAACTGCCACGTTTGTGAATGAGTAGATCCTATATTAAGCCAGCCCTATTCCGTCCAAAGATCTCAAGCCAAAACCCAGCAGCTCAACCTAGTCCGGATTCACAAACAACCCTAGCCGTTACAAAGCCATAATGTACTAAATTACAATTCCTTAGAAAAATTTACTTTTGTTAATAGAACTGTATCCAGTCGAATGGTCAAAAGTAACCACATCAAAATTAATAATATCAACACCACAATGTTGACATGAGAATGTTGACATGGTTCAAACTGTCGACAGATACCAGTTCAACATCTGAAGTGTGGAATGTCGGCAGTCTAAGAATGCTCCCTGGAGGGTCAAGGGTAGAAATGATGATTGGCTACTTGGTCACTGTCGACATACTGAGCATGCTGCATGTCGGCAGTTCGAGATGACTGTGTGACTGCCAACATGATAACTGTTGACAAGTTATACCATACCACAGGGATGGGGAATCTTTGGCCCTCCAGCTGTTGTTGAACTACACATACCAGCATGCCTTGCTACAGTTTTGCTATTTGGCCATGCTAAAACTGTTGCAGGGCATGCTGGGATGTGTAGTTCAACAACAGTTGGAGGTTCGAAGGTTCCCCATCCCTACCATACCCAATAGGACATTAGAAGTCTTTTAGATTACCACATTTATTTAGACAACCTACTGTATGTCCAGTGGCTGTCATGATGCCTCCATCACTGTTATTAAACACATAATAAAAGTTTGCATAAAAATATAAAGGAAAAGGTATGAAAACATACTACATAGAACAGAGCCATCCAGCATAAGGCCTGTTTAACGTTAATCTGACCAAAGCACTTTTGCACATATCACTGTATCTAGTCAATACTCCATTACTTTAGGTTAAGTGGCTTGCTATAGTTTCAGAACACTGGGTATTAGAAAGTCAGTTACCTAATTTCCTAAGCAATCATGGCACAAGGGCTATGCATTATTTCATTATTGTAAACTAACAATTGTCTCAACAGAGGTAGCAGACTGCTCTTGGCACTCTTCAGAGCTTCCAAAATATATAAATAAATAGCAAATGAATAATACATTGCAGATTGCTTTTTTTTTAAATCGCTGGCTTTTAATAGGCACTTTATATGAAGAGTGAAAAGCAAATTGCAGGCTATCTTGTGTGCGACTGGTAACATTAGGTGAGAAATCGCATGATATAAGCTACTGAGATTTGCTACCTTGCTTACTAATTTTAAAAAACAACGTTCTTCCTTTACCAGAGATCATTAAAGGACAGCTAATCCCAGTAAGCTTTGTTAAAAATGTAAATAAGATGTACAGTTTCCTTTTTTCTCCAACACACAGCAAAGCGGGATTCATATCCCAAATGAAAAATGGCTACTCAAAATTAAAATCTATTGTGTCCCTTCAGTAACATCACCAGTCATACTGTACAGGTATATTTAAATCAATGATTTCAGTATACGTTCATACTGTGATGTCAACATTCAGACTGTAGACCTTCAGGTGTCGACATGAGAATGCTGACTTAGTCTGCATATCAATATACTGAATGTTGACATTGAATATGTTAAAATTCAATATTTCACACAACAGAATGTCGACATGACTTCATGTCAAAATTGTGAATTTTGACAATAATAAGATTTTAAACCTACCGGTAAATCTTTTTCTCCTAGTCCGTAGAGGATGCTGGGGACTCTGTAAGGACCATGGGGAATAGACGGGCTCCGCAGGAGACATGGGCACTAAAAAAGAACTTTAGGTATGGGTGTGCACTGGCTCCTCCCTCTATGCCCCTCCTCCAGACCTCAGTTAGAGAAACTGTGCCCAGAGGAGATGGACAGTGCGAGGAAAGGATTTTTGTTAATCCAAGGGCAAGATTCATACCAGCCCACACCATTCACACTGTATAACTTGGGTTATACGAACCAGTTAACAGCATGAAACAACACAGCATCAGTCCGAGACTGAACAAAACTGTAACATAACCCTTATGTAAGCAATAACTATCTACAAGTCTTGCAGAAGTAGTCCGCACTGGGACGGGCGCCCAGCATCCTCTACGGACTAGGAGAAAAAGATTTACCGGTAGGTTTAAAATCTTATTTTCTCTTACGTCCTAGAGGATGCTGGGGACTCTGTAAGGACCATGGGGATTATACCAAAGCTCCCAAACGGGCTGGAGAGTGCGGATGACTCTGCAGCACCGATTGAGCAAACATGAGGTCCTCTTCAGCCAGGGTATCAAACTTGTAAAACTTTGCAAAGGTGTTTGAACCTGACCAGGTAGCTGCTCGGCACAACTGTAATGCCGAGACGCCTCGGGCAGCCACCCAAGAAGAGCCCACCTTCCTAGTGGATTGGGCCTTAACCGATTTTGGTAACGGCAATCCAGCCGTAGAATGAGCCTGCTGAATTGTGTTACAGATCCAGCGAGCAATAGTCTGCTTAGAAGCAGGAGCGCCAACCTTGTTGGCTGCATACAGGACAAACAGTGCCTGTGTTTTTCTGACCCGAGCCATTCTGGCCACATAAATTTTCAAAGCCCTGACTACACCAAGGGACTCGGAATCCTCCAAGTCTCGTGTAGCCACAGGCACCACAATAGGTTGGTTCATATGAAAAGATGAAAACCGCTTTGGGCAAGAATTGAGGACGAGTCCGCAATTCTGCTCTATCCACATGGAAAACCAGATAGGGGCTTTTGTGAGACAAAGCCGCCAACTCCGACACTCGCCTAGCGGAAGCCAAGGCTAACAACATAACCACTTTCCAAGTGAGATACTTTAATTCCACCGTTTTAAGTGGTTCAAACCAGTGGGACTTAAGGAAACTCAACACCACGTTAAGGTCCCAAGGCGCCACCGGGGGCACAAAAGGAGGCTGAATATGCAGCACCACCTTCACAAAAGTCTGTACTTCTGGGAGAGAAGCTAATTCCTTCTGAAAGAAAATGGATAGGGCCGAAATCTGAACCATAATGGAGCCTAATTTTAGGCCCAAATTCACTCCAGTTTGTAGGAAGTGAAGGAAACGGCCCAGATGGAATTCTTCCGTAGGAGCCTTCCTGGCCTCACACCAAGAAACATAATTCCGCCATATACGGTGATAATGTTTAGCTGTCACTTCCTTCCTAGCCTTTATCAGAGTAGGAATGACTTCATCCGGAATACCCTTTTCCGCTAGGATCCGGCGTTCAACTGCCATGCCGTCACACGCAGCCGCGGTAAGTCTTGGAACAGACAGGGCCCCTGTTGCAACAGGTCCTGTCTTAGCGAAAGGGGCCACGGATCTTCTGTGAGCATTTCCTGCAGATCCGGATACCAGGCCCTTCGCGGCCAGTCTGGAACAATGAGAATTGTCTGTACTCCTCTTTTTCTTATGATTCTCAACACCTTGGGGATGAAAGGAAGAGGAGGAAACACATAGACCGAGTGGAACACCCACGGTGTCACCAGGGCGTCCACTGCCACCGCCTGAGGGTCTCTTGACCTGGCGCAATACCTCTGTAGTTTTTTGTTGAGGCGGGACGCCATCATGTCTATTTGGGGCAGTCCCCACCGACTTGCAATCTGTGCGAAGACTTCCTGATGAAGTCCCCACTCTCCTGGATGTAGATCGTGTCTTCTGAGGAAGTCTGCTTCCCAGTTGTCCACCCTCGGAATGAACACTGCTGACAGTGCGCTGACATGATTTTCCGCCCAGCGAAGAATCCTGGTGGCTTCCGTCATTGCCACTCTGCTCCTTGTGCCGCCTTGGCGGTTTACATGAGCCACTGTGGTGATGGTGTCTGACTGAATCAGAACCGGTAGATCGCGAAGCAAAGTCTCCGCTTGACGAAGGGCATTGTATATGACCCTCAGCTCCAGGACGTTGATGTGAAGACAAGTCTCCTGGCTTGACCAAAGACCTTGGAAGTTTCTTCCCTGTGTGACTGCTCCCCAACCTCGGAGGCTCGTGTCCGTGGTTACCAGAATCCAATCCTGAATGCCGAACCTGCGACCCTCTAGAAGGTGAGCACTCTGCAGCCACCACAGGAGAGATACCCTGGCCCTGGGGGACAGGGTGATCGACTGATGAATCTGTAGATGTGACCCGGACCACTTGTCCAGTAGGTCCCATTGGAAAGTCCTCGCATGGAACCTGCCGAAGGGAATGGCCTCGGAAGATGCCACCATCTTTCCCAGGACTCGAGTGCAGTGATGCACTGACACCTGTTTTGGCTTCAATAGGTCCCTGACCAGAGTCATGAGTTCCTGGGCCTTTTCTATTGGAAGATAAACCCTTTTCTGGTCCGTATCCAGGATCATGCCTAAGAAGGTCAAACGAGTCGTAGGAACCAACTGTGACTTTGGGATATTGAGAATCCAGCCGTGTTGCTGCAACACCTTCATTAAAAGTGACACGCTGTTAAACAACTGCTCTCGTGATCTCGCTTTTATGAGGAGATTGTCCAAGTACGGGATAATTGTGACACCCTGCTTGCGCAGGAGCACCATCATCTCCGCCATTACCTTGGTGAAAATCCTCGGGGCCGTGGAAAGCCCAAACAGCAACATCTGAAATTGGTAATGACACTCATGTACCGCAAATCTCAGGTACGCCTGATGAGGTGGATAAATGGGAACATGAAGGTATGCATCCTTTATGTCCAGTAATACCATAAAATCCCCCCCTTCTAGGCTAGCGATGATCGCTCTTAGCGATTCCATCTTGAACTTGAACCTTTTCAAGTATAGGTTCAAGGATTTTAAATTTAGAATGGGTCTGACCGAACCGTCCGGTTTCGGGACTACAAACAGGGTTGAGTAATACCCCTTCCCTTGTTGAAGCAGGGGAACTTTGACCACCACCTGTTGAAGACACAATTTGTGAATCACATTTAAAACTATCTCCCTTTCTGGGGGAGAAGCTGGCAGGGCCGATTTGAAAAACCAGCGAGGAGGCACCTCTGGGAAACAATTTCTATTGCCCAGGGATCCACCTGTGAGTGAACCCAGATGTGGTTGAAAAGTCGAAGACGTGCCCCCACTGGGGCGGACTCCCTCAGCGGAGCCCCAGCATCATGCAGTGGATTTTGTAGAGGCCGGGGAGGACTTCTGCTCCTGGGAACTAGCTGTGGTAGGCAGCTTTTTCCCTCTGCCCTTACCTCTGGCAAGAAAGGACGATCGTCGTACTCTCTTGTTTCTATTTGACCGAGAGGACTGCATCTGATAATGTGGCGCTTTCTTAGGCTGTGAGGGAATATAAGGCAAAAAATTTGATTTACCTGCCGTAGCTGTGGAGACCAGGTCCGAGAGACCTTCCCCAAACAATTC
Organism: Pseudophryne corroboree; assembly: GCF_028390025.1. Taxonomy (NCBI): domain Eukaryota; kingdom Metazoa; phylum Chordata; class Amphibia; order Anura; family Myobatrachidae; genus Pseudophryne; species Pseudophryne corroboree. The sequence goes on from NC_086449.1 coordinate 650,275,381, forward strand.
CTCACGCCTGAAATGTAAAACCTCCATATGCTTCTTTGAGTCAGCATCACCTTTCCATTGCCGGGTCCACAGGACTCGTCTAGCAGAATTCGCCATAGCATTGACTCTAGAACCTAGTAGGCCAATGTCTCTTTGAGCATCTCTCATATATAAGACAGAATCTTTAATATGACCCAGGGTCAATAACATGGTATCCTTATCCAGGGTATCAATTTCCGCCGATAAGGTATCTGTCCATGCTATTACAGTGCTACAAACCCAAGCCAACGCTATCGCCGATCTAAGTAAGGTCCCAGAATGTGTGTAAATGGACTTCAAGGTAGTCTCCTGCTTGCGATCAGCAGGATCCCAGAGGGTAGCCGTATCTTGGGATGGCAGTGCTACCTTTTTGGACAAGCGTGTCAACGCTTTGTCCACCCTTGGGGCGGATTCCCACCGTATCCTGTCCTTATTCGGGAAAGGATGCGCCATAAGAATCCTTTTGGGAACCTGCAGTTTCTTGTCTGGAGATTCCCAAGCCTTTTCAAATAACTCGTTCAGCTCATGAGACGGGGGAAAGGTGACCTCAGGTTTCTTTTCCTTATACATGTGAACCCTCGTGTCAGGGACAGGGGGGTCCTCTGTGATATGCAAAACATCTTTTATTGCAATAATCATATATTGAATACTTTTAGCCAATTTTGGCTGTAACTTTGCATCATCGTAGTCGACACTGGAGTCAGAATCCGTGTCTACTATTTGGGATAGTGGGCGCTTTTGAGACCCCGAAGGTCCCTGTGACATAGGGGCAGGCAGGGCTTGACACCCTGTACATCCCTTGGACTCAGCTTTTTCCAACCTTTTGTGCAATAAATTCACATTAGCACTTGAAACATTCCACATATCCAACCAGTCATGTGTCGGTGTTGCCGACGGAGACACCACAGTCATTTGCTCCACCTCCTCCCTAGGAGAGCCTTCTACCTCAGACATGCCGACACACGCGTACCGACACACCACACACTCGGGGAATCCTCTTATCTGAAGACAGTTCCCCCTTAAGGCCCTTTGGAGATACAGAGAGAGAGTATGCCAGCACACACCCAGCGCTAATGACCCCAGGAAAAAACACAATATGTTTACCCAGATAGCGCTGTTATCCTCTATTTTGCGCCAAATTATGTGCCCCCCCTTCTTAAAAACCCTCTTTCACCGTGGTAAGCAGGGGAGAGTCCGGGGAGCTTCCTCTCAGCGGTGTGCTGTGGAGAAAATGGCGCTGGTGAGTGCTGAGGAACAAGCTCCGCCCCCACAGCGGCGGGCTTCGGTCCCGCTGAAAAATGTAAAAAAACTGGCGGGGGTCTCATATATACAGTGCCTAGCCTGTATATCACTATTTAAGCCAGATTTGGAGGTCCTTATTGCTGCCCAGGGCGCCCCCCTGCGCCCTGCACCCTTACAGTGGCTGCCGTGTGTGTGCTGTGTGGGAGCAATGGCGCACAGCGTTACCGCTGTGCGTTACCTCTATGAAGATCTGAAGTCTTCTGCCGCCTCTGAAGCCTTCTTTTTTCACATACTCACCCGGCTTCTATCTTCCGGCTCTGCGAGGAGGACGGCGGCGCGGCTCTGGGACGAACGGCGAGGGTGAGACCTGCGTTCCGTTCCCTCTGGAGCTAATGGTGTCCAGTAGCCTAAGAAACAGAGCCTAACATTAAAGTAGGTCTGTTTCTCTCCCCTCAGTCCCTCGATGCAGGGAGTCTGTTGCCAGCAGGCTCCCTGAAAATAAAAAACCTAACAAAATACTTTCTTTTCAGGAAACTCAGGAGAGCTCCCTGTAATGCACCCAGTCTCCTCTGAGCACAGTAATAAACTGAGGTCTGGAGGAGGGGCATAGAGGGAGGAGCACACCCATACCTAAAGTTCTTTTTTAGTGCCCATGTCTCCTGCAGAACCCGTCTATTCCCCATGGTACTTACGGAGTCCCCAGCATCCTCTAGGACGTAAGAGAAAGAATATATACAGACAATTTTTTTTTAATGATTTTAGGGTTAGGGTTTGGCTGCAATTAAGGTAAGGTTTAGGCATAGGATCAGTTAAACACCTCCAGAATGGACAGCTGCATGCTCAACGTTCTTCCTGTTGACATTCAATATGTTGGCATTCTGGCAATGTCAGCATTATGAATGTCAACATATGATATATCAACTTCCCATCCATGGTGAAGTTATGAGTATTAACATACAGAACATGTCGATATTCTAGAATTACATTCCGATTCTCAACATTCTAGCATTGATAAATTCTACTACTCCCTATATGTTGCATGGCGTATTTATGTTAGCTGGGGGTCTTCAATGTAATCACTCAGATCCAACTGTGGCTACTACCTGTGAATACCAGTGGTTCTGCCTGTTTGAAAAGTGCGCATGTCTGGGATCACAATCTCAGACATGCACACAAATCAACAACCAACGGTTTAGGGACTGCAATGGTTGCAGCCCCTTGGAGCCACCATTGACTGCCATTATAGCAGGGAAGTGGATTCCCATTGAAAGCGCTTTCTGGTAATTGCAGTATGGACAGGCAGTCCCAGGGGGAGAAAAGAACTCCAAATGTGATTAGCAGGGTGCTGAAGAAGTTGCCAGTAGCAACCAAATAGCTTCTACCTATCTAATATAATGTACAGTACTTAATACAGTGTTTCTCAAACTGTGTGCCGTGGCACACTGGGGTGCCTCAGGACACTTGCAGGGGTGCCTTGGGTTGGTGGTCCAGGGCCAGTTAAAAAATGTTATGGTCAATGTAATAGGCAAAATCAGTGCTGGCTGTCAATTATAAAATATCTGGACAAACAGAAGCAAATCTTATCCCTCACCACACAATTGAACCTAAGGGTGACATATAAACACAATTTATTTAATGTAATATTTATTTCTAAATTTCTCAATAAGAAACTTTTGGCCTAGGGATGCTGTGAAAAAAATTCTGATACTCTAGGGCGCCGCAATTCAAAAAAGTTTGGGAACCACTGCCTTAATAAATGCTAGCTAGAATCTGATTGATTGCTGTAACCAACTTCTCCATTTGTTCACTTTTGAAGGTTTGATACACTTCTCCAGAGGCTTCCCTCCCTCTAATCTGCCCCAACATTAAATTAAAATGACACAGGTTTATTCATTAGGCTTCCCTCCCTGCAAACAGTCAAGGCATTATTTAATAGCTTACTGTTTAATAAATATACAGAAGTGCCCCCAAACACCTATGACATTAAACCAGCCCTCATATTAAGGGGCTCATGTAAAGTTGGATGCAGTTTACACAAAACACTTTCAAATTGATCCATTAAAAAAACAGAATGTGCACAATATGCAGAGTTTGCGGTACATTAAGATGCCTGGGACTGTACATGTTACTTAAAAGGCAAACACTAGAGGTAAATCACTTCCAGACATTTCTATTGTCAGGGCTGTAACCAGAACAACATAGTAACATAGCAACATATTGAAGGGGCTCCTGTCACAGTGCTTCTTGAGAGGCCCCTCTTGTTAATTTTATGCCACGTAACAATGCCCTAGTTTATTTTCTAATCCGTAGTATTGCCCTAGTTAATACTGTGCCCCATAGTAGTGCCCTAGTTTATTTTCTGAACCATCGCACAGCTGTAGCCACCCTTATTATGCCCGTGGCACAGCTGCATGGTCACATGTGCTGTGGGTGCGACTTGGTACACCGGGCTGCGACTAGTTGCACCCGTGATCAGCACAATAGAAAGCCTATGGGTCGCGGGTGTGAATTAGACACGAAAAGCGGCATGTGTGCGCATCACGCCAAATGAGTCACACCCAGTTGCTTGCTTTTTTGCTTTACTTACACACATGAATCAGGCCCATTATGCCACACAGAATCCTGTGAATGCTGGGATGAAGGAACCGCATCTCAGCATATACAGCAGCGCCGGGCAGCCAATACGGAAGGAGAGGGGAATGCTGCAGCGGCGCCTCCATCAATTACATAGCGCTGCTGCGGCTCCAGTCCCCCTCCCTCCTCCTCCTTCTCCGCTGCCTCCGGCGCTGCTGCTCTCCTCCCCGGCCTCCGGACCAGCTTCTCCAGCGGGGCGCACACAGCAGAGGTGGCTTGTAATGAGTCAATTTGACTCATTACAAGCCTCTGGCCATTGCGCCCTCAGGGCAACTGCGCTGTGTGCCAGGCACACCTGGCACACACGTAGTTAAGGTGCTGGTATTTACCACCCTCTATGAAAATCCTCCTGTATAAATAGAATTAATACATAACTTCTGCCTCATTTGTGTTTCACCTGTTAAGAGTTTTTCTAAAATTTTCTATCTGTAGATGCATATAGAGGTGGAAGAGGAGGACCCTTCTAGACCTCTTCTTGGCGGAGAGAGATAAAATGAAGTTGCCCATAGCATAAATACAGCTTGTCATTTTATAGACTGTGCTAGAAAAATGGTAGCTAGAAGTTAATTGGTTACTATGAACAAGTTCTCCACTTTATCTCTCTCCAAAGTTTGATACATCTCCACCATAATCATAAGATGTGCCTGACTCTACATACACAGCAGGCATTATGCTTACTTACTGCACATGGTAAGTGATTAAACGTTTACGCTGCAAAGTTAAACCATGTCCAACTCTAAATTAATACTATTTAAATGTAATAGTTAGCTCTAGTTCCCCCAATAAGCCACAACATTAAATTAACAAAATTCACATTTAATAAATAAACTTAGTTCATATCAAACAGCTCAGTCAATACTTTAGGTTAATACAGTAGAATTTACATTTAATAAATCATTTCCCCCAAGAAGTCCCAACAGTAAATATTTAGTATTCACATACAATAAATTTTCCTCCTTCTCTCCAAGCTGACCACATATCCAATGTATAGCCCTCACACATCACCACCTTCAGTTAATAGATACCACCATGATGCAGCTATTATTTTAATTAGACCCCACCAGTAATCACCCTTCCAATAAATTATTTTCTGCGACCATTGGCCTTAAATTAATAACACCGACTCTTAGCCGACCACTATTTTAATAACTTACATCTTCACCCACATTATATTATCTCCCTCCCTCCACAGTTCTTCCATCCAGTATTGCTGTGGGAGACTCTTCTGTCTTCCTCTCTTGCATCCTACACACTTGGAATGCCACACATTTGGCATGATGTCAGTAGAGATGAGAGAGGAAAAACGAGGAGATCAGGATGATCTCAAGTTACATACAATAAGGTGGCTGGTCCTGAGGGTGCAGCCAATCATCATAGAGCGAACCATGCTCCAGTCCAGTAATATGGTGGTTGGGCGTGGACAACCTGCTGCCACTGCCTTAGCCCCTAGTTGCCCCTTTATTCCTGAGATCTCTTAGCATTTTGGATATATAAAATGGGGTTGACGTATCAAGTAGTGAAAAGAGTTGAGAAGTGGACCAGTGGAGAAGTTGCCTATAGCAACCATTTAGCATCAAGATAAAAATGATTAAGTACATTCTACAAAATGAGCAGTAGAAGCTGATTGTTCTATGGACAACGTCTCCCCATGTTCACTTCTCCACTTTTTCACTTCTTGATATATGAATTCCAACTGTTAAAAGTCAGTGTAAGCCTTGGACAGGGTCTTGTTTATTCTTAATGACTCAAAAAGTATTGCTCCATACTGTATAAACAGTATACACAGCAAGTCCAAGATAATTAATAAGAACTTAATGGTATAAAAGAAATTAAACACCTTACTATAACAATTACATGCAACATTCTTCATAAGAGAGTTAACCATTTTAAACATCTGTTTACTGTATATAGCAAATAGTAGTTTTACTTTGGAAATCTGCAGTCAATTTGAATGGAATCAAGTATATTTGTGTTTGATCAGCATGGATTCCATCTGAGGCAACTACTGAGGTTGAATTTCAATTAGATACTTCTATTCTAATCTGTGTACACCTGTAGTTTTCATCAAGATTGCTGGGGATAGAAACATTCTTTGTATGATAGGGATTTGCCGACTGGCAGTGGCGTCTCCATTACCCGAGTAAAGAAAGCCGGAAAATAATTAGTCGGAAGCTCCTGCTTAGCAGTTTCTGGTATACATATATATTTATTTTAATTATAATAAGTAATCTAAATTGAGATTTAGAGTTTATCCATCCTCTAAGTGGACAGCAATAACTAATTCCTAACATTATGTTGGAAATGGCTCATTTATATAAACTGCTATTGTATGGTCACCAATGAGTGATTATCAAATATCTCTTGTTATAGCTTACATTTTGCTGCAAATCTATGTCACCACATCTCAAAGGTGCTCTATTGGAATGAGATCTGGTGGTTGTGGAAGACTTGGAGCACAGTGAGTTCATTGTCATGTTTGTGGAACTAGTTTGTGATGATGTGTGCTTTGTATCATGGTGTGTTTCCTTAAATAACCATAAAGTGATGCACAGTGTAAGTCCCAATACAAGATATACAAGATGTATGCTTTTAAATAATGCTCAACTGCTACTGAGGGGATGAATGTGAACCAAAAAAACATTATTCATCACCATTTGCATGAACCGTTGAAATAAGGAATAATTGGATTCATGGATTCATGTTGTTTCCAGCACATTCTGACCCCCATCTGCATGTCACAGCAGAAATAAAGATAAAACAGACCAGGCAGCTTTTTCTCTATCTTCAACTGGCAACTTTTGGGTAGCCTGTACCTACTGTAGCCTCAGTTTCCTGTTCTTATCTTCTACTGTTCTGACCCAATCCACTTTAAGTTTCAATATACTCTGCATTCTTTGATGGCCTTCTGCATACCACTGTTGAGTTACTGTCCCCTTCCTGTCATCATGAACCAGACTGGACATTCTTCCCTGACCTCTCTCAATGACAAGGAATTTTCTTTCACAAAACAACCACTTACTGGATGATTTTGCTTTGTGCATCATTCTCTATAAACTTATCATTCTGAAAGGGTGGTTCTGAATTTTCCTTTCTTTTATTAATTTGATTAATTTTCTTTTTTTAAACTCCAGATTTTTTACGTGGAACTAGCTTATCACCCAACACCCATTAGAAGATTACTGGGTTGATGCATCAAACATTTAAAAGATTGGAGAAGTGAACCAGAGGAGAAGTTGCCCATAGCAGCCAATCAGATTCGAAAGAGCATTTGTCAAGTACAGTGCATTCTATACAATATTAGGTAGATGCTCATTGGATGCTACGGGCAACTTCTCCACTGGTCCTCTTTTCACTACTTGATGCCTCAACCCCTATATGAGAGTGCTGAGACAGACATTGGGGGTAATTCCAAGTTGATCGCAGCAGGAATTTTGTTAGCAGTTGGGCAAAACCATGTGTACTGCAGGGGAGGCAGATGTAAAATGTGCAGAGAGAGTTAGATTTGGTTGGGTTATTTTGTTTCTGTGCAGGGTAAATACTGTCTGCTTTATTTTTACACTGCAATTTAGATTTCAGTTTGAAAACACCCCACCCAAATCTAACTCTCTCTGCACATGTTATATCTGCTACACCTGCAGTGCACATGGTTTTGCCCAACTGCTAACAAAATTCCTGCTGCGATCAACTTGGAATTACCCCCATTGTGCAGTCTCAGACCTCGTTGAGAGATAAATAATCTTGTCACCTAAAAACATACTTCAGTGTTTGTGCTATGTCCAATATGGTCACTGTGGTAGTGTGTGTTATAATCCTGACTCACAACATTAAAAAAAAATTTTTTTAAATGGGCAAAACAATATTAAAGGAAGAATATATCTGTAAGTATTCATGAAGTGATTGCTTGCCTTTCATATGATGGGTTTGGTTTGGAATTCCAGTGGTCGGGATGGCGGCAGTCAGAATACTGACCACTGCATCCTGATTGTGAGAATCCCGACAGGGGGAAGATGAGTATACTTGCCTTCCCCCTAAGCTGACCTAACACTCCCTTACCACTGCCTAAACCTAACCCTCCCCATCCCCACAGCCCCTTACCCTCCCAGTGGTTCCTAAACCTAACCCCCCCTTCCCACAGCCTAAACCTAACTGTCCTCCCCACAGTGTCGCGATTCCGGCATCAGTATTTCAACTGCTGGGATCCCAACCATCAGGATAAATACATCTCTCTTTTATGTCTACAATTATAGTATGAACAATGTGCCTGGTTCAGATACAGTCACAACTTTGATGCTGTCGCAACTGAGTGATTATCGACAGACTGCACATGCATCATGGTCGCAGTGCGTATGCACCAATGTGCCTCTGCAATGTCGCTTGCAGTGAGGAATGCGTTGCAGAGAGACTGGAAGAGACCATTTGTGGAGGTAGCGAGGAGTGTCTGTAAAACGCAGATGTATTGTGACCATTTTTAGGGTGTGTCTCAGCGTTGAACTATGATCTTGCACACAATAAACATGGCACCAGTGTTGCATCTCCTATGGCCATTCTGTGTGGCGTGGAGGCACTCAGATGTTCCTCGCCGATGTGTCGTGGTTGTGATGGAGTACGCATTTGCAGAGCATGTTGCAATGGTTTTGATGGACATCTCTGTCACTTATTCGTGGCTTGTGTCACCCTGCAGTTCTGCCACCGACTATCCCCTGCGAACCCTCTCAGCTTACACTTACCTGCAGCTAGGACTAGTGATCCAGGAGGGCAGCTGGTTATCTTATTCTGTGTTCCGCTGTGATGCTGTAAAGTAAAATGCCAGCTCCACAGCATCACTGTACTGCACTGGGGTTAACAGCAGGAACACAGCGGTCAGATGACCAATTGCCCTCACTGGATCACCAATCACTTGTCCCTAGGTGCAGGTAAGTATTACTTTTTTTTCTAACATATTTTTCACACAGTGTTCAGCCTGTATGTCTATCAGACACACATGGCTTATCACAGGGGCCATATCCAAGCTCAGCCTTCACTGCCAGCAGACAGAGAAGGCTGTGCAGTAGTCGGGGAATTGGTGGAAAGCCTGGATAATGTTATCTGAAGATAGCGTTATTATCACAGGGCTCCCCTCTGTATTTAAAAAAAAAATTATACTTAATTTGGGCAGATTGCATTTCCCATTACAAGTATGGGAAATGCAATTTGGTTACTAAAAAAATGTGTATTTAAGAGCATGAAGGAGAAGTTTGCAAATTTTCCAATTGCCTATTAGTACATTCAGGTGATACTAGCATAATGAGAAAAGGGTGTGAAAACTAGAGATGTGCACTTGAAATTTTTCGGGTTTTGGGTTCGGTTCCGCGGCCGTGTTTTGGGTTCGACCGCGTTTTGGCAAAACCTCACCGAATTTTTTTTGTCGGATTCGGGTGTGTTTTGGATTCGGGTGTTTTTTTCAAAAAACACTAAAAAACTGCTTAAATCATAGAATTTGGGGGTCATTTTGATCCCAAAGTATTATTAACCTCAAAAACCATAATTTCCACTCATTTTCAGTCTATTCTTAATACCTCACACCTCACAATATTATTTTTAGTCCTAAAATTTGCACCGAGGTCGCTGGATGGCTAAGCTAAGCGACCCTAGTGGCCGACACAAACACCTGGCCCATCTAGGAGTGGCACTGCAGTGTCACGCAGGATGGCCCTTCCAAAAAACACTCCCCAAACAGCACATGACGCAAAGAAAAAAAGAGGCGCAATGAGGTAGCTGTGTGAGTAAGATAAGCAACCCTAGTGGCCGACACAAACACCTGGCCCATCTAGGAGTGGCACTGCAGTGTCACGCAGGATGGCCCTTCCAAAAAACACTCCCCAAACAGCACATGACGCAAAGAAAAAAAGAGGCGCAATGAGGTAGCTGTGTGAGTAAGATAAGCGACCCTAGTGGCCGACACAAACACCTGGCCCATCTAGGAGTGGCACTGCAGTGTCACGCAGGATGGCCCTTCCAAAAAACACTCCCCAAACAGCACATGACGCAAAGAAAAAAAGAGGCGCAATGAGGTAGCTGTGTGAGTAAGATAAGCGACCCTAGTGGCCGACACAAACACCTGGCCCATCTAGGAGTGGCACTGCAGTGTCACGCAGGATGGCCCTTCCAAAAAACACTCCCCAAACAGCACATGACGCAAATAAAAATGAAAGAAAAAAGATGTGCAAGATGGAATTGTCCTTGGGCCCTCCCACCCACCCTTATGTTGTATAAACAGGACATGCACACTTTAACCAACCCATCATTTCAGTGACAGGGTCTGCCACACGACTGTGACTGAAATGACGGGTTGGTTTGGACCCCCACCGAAAAAGAAGCAATTAATCTCTCCTTGCACAAACTGGCTCTACAGAGGCAAGATGTCCACCTCATCATCATCCTCCGATATATCACCGTGTACATCCCGCTCCTCACAGATTATCAATTCGTCCCCACTGGAATCCACCATCTCAGCTCCCTGTGTACTTTGTGGAGGCAATTGCTGCTGGTCAATGTCTCCACGGAGGAATTGATTATAATTCATTTTAATGAACATCATCTTCTCCACATTTTCTGGAAGTAACCTCGCACGCCGATTGCTGACAAGGTGAGCGGCGGCACTAAACACTCTTTCGGAGTACACACTTGTGGGAGGGCAACTTTGGTAGAATAAAGCCAGTTTGTGCAAGGGCCTCCAAATTGCCTCTTTTTCCTGCCAGTATAAGTACGGACTGTCTGACGTGCCTACTTGGATGCGGTCACTCATATAATCCTCCACCATTCTTTCAATGGTGACAGAATCATATGCAGTGACAGTAGACGACATGTCCGTAATCGTTGTCAGGTCCTTCAGTCCGGACCTGATGTCAGCATCAGCAGTCGCTCCAGACTGCCCTGCATCACCGCCAGCGGGTGGGCTCGGAATTCTGAGCCTTTTCCTCGCACCCCCAGTTGCGGGAGAATGTGAAGGAGGAGATGTTGACAGGTCGCGTTCCGCTTGACTTGACAATTTTGTCACCAGCAGGTCTTTGAACCCCAGCAGACTTGTGTCTGCCGGAAAGAGAGATCCAAGGTAGGTTTTAAATCTAGGATCGAGCACGGTGGCCAAAATGTAGTGCTCTGATTTCAACAGATTGACCACCCGTGAATCCTTGTTAAGCGAATTAAGGGCTCCATCCACAAGTCCCACATGCCTAGCGGAATCGCTCCGTGTTAGCTCCTCCTTCAATGCCTCCAGCTTCTTCTGCAAAAGCCTGATGAGGGGAATGACCTGACTCAGGCTGGCAGTGTCTGAACTGACTTCACGTGTGGCAAGTTCAAAAGGTTGCAGAACCTTGCACAACGTTGAAATCATTCTCCACTGCGCTTGAGACAGGTACATTCCACCTCCTATATCATGCTCAATTGTATAGGCTTGAATGGCCTTTTGCTGCTCCTCCAACCTCTGAAGCATATATAGGGTTGAATTCCACCTCGTTACCACTTCTTGCTTCAGATGATGGCAGGGCAGGTTCAGGCGTTTTTGGTGGTGCTCCAGTCTTCTGTACGTGGTGCTTGTACGCCGAAAGTGTCCCGCAATTCTTCTGGCCACCGACAGCATCTCTTGCACGCCCCTGCCGTTTTTAAAAAAATTCTGCACCACCAAATTCAAGGTATGTGCAAAACATGGGACGTGCTGGAATTTGCCCATATTTAATGCACACACAATATTGCTGGCGTTGTCCGATGCCACAAATCCACAGGAGAGTCCAATTGGGGTAAGCCATTCCGCGATGATCTTCCTCAGTTGCCGTAAGAGGTTTTCAGCTGTGTGCGTATTCTGGAAAGCGGTGATACAAAGCGTAGCCTGCCTAGGAAAGAGTTGGCGTTTGCGAGATGCTGCTACTGGTGCCGCCGCTGCTGTTCTTGCGGTGGGAGTCCATACATCTACCCAGTGGGCTGTCACAGTCATATAGTCCTGACCCTGCCCTGCTCCACTTGTCCACATGTCCGTGGTTAAGTGGACATTGGGTACAACTGCATTTTTTAGGACACTGGTGAGTCTTTTTCTGACGTCCGTGTACATTCTCGGTATCGCCTGCCTAGAGAAGTGGAACCTAGATGGTATTTGGTAACGGGGGCACACTACCTCAAGAAATTGTCTAGTTCCCTGTGAACTAACGGCGGATACCGGACGCACGTCTAACACCAACATAGTTGTCAAGGCCTCAGTTATCCGCTTTGCAACAGGATGACTGCTGTGATATTTCATCTTCCTCGCAAAGGACTGTTGGACAGTCAATTGCTTGGTGGAAGTAGTAAAAGTGGGCTTACGACTTCCCCTCTGGGATGACCATCGACTCCCAGCAGCAACAACAGCAGCGCCAGCAGCAGTAGGCGTTACACGCAAGGATGCATCGGAGGAATCCCAGGCAGGAGAGGACTCGTCAGAATTGCCAGTGACATGGCCTGCAGGACTATTGGCATTCCTGGGGAAGGAGGAAATTGACACTGAGGGAGTTGGTGGGGTGGTTTGCGTGAGCTTGGTTACAAGAGGAAGGGATTTACTGGTCAGTGGACTGCTTCCGCTGTCGCCCAAAGTTTTTGAACTTGTCACTGACTTATTATGAATGCGCTGCAGGTGACGTATAAGGGAGGATGTTCCGAGGTGGTTAACGTCCTTACCCCTACTTATTACAGCTTGACAAAGGCAACACACGGCTTGACAAATGTTGTCCGCATTTCTGTTGAAATACTTCCACACCGAAGAGCTGATTTTTTTGGTATTTTCACCAGGCATGTCAACGGCCCTATTCCTCCCACGGACAACAGGTGTCTCCCCGGGTGCCTGACTTAAACAAACCACCTCACCATCAGAATCCTCCTTGTCAATTTCCTCCCCAGCGCCAGCAACACCCATATCCTCCTCATCCTGGTGTACTTCAACACTGACATCTTCAATCTGACTATCAGGAACTGGACTGCGGGTGCTCCTTCCAGCACTTGCAGGGGGCGTGCAAATGGTGGAAGGCGCATGCTCTTCACGTCCAGTGTTGGAAAGGTCAGGCATCGCAACCGACACAATTGGACTCTCCTTGTGGATTTGGGATTTCGAAGAACGCACAGTTCTTTGCGGTGCTTTTGCCAGCTTGAGTCTTTTCATTTTTCTAGCGAGAGGCTGAGTGCTTCCATCCTCATGTGAAGCTGAACCACTAGCCATGAACATAGGCCAGGGCCTCAGCCGTTCCTTGCCACTCCGTGTGGTAAATGGCATATTGGCAAGTTTACGCTTCTCCTCCGACAATTTTATTTTAGATTTTTGAGTCCTTTTTTTAGTAATATTTGGTGTTTTGGATTTTACATGCTCTGTACTATGACATTGGGCATCGGCCTTGGCAGACGACGTTGCTGGCATTTCATCGTCTCGGTCATGACTAGTGGCAGCAGCTTCAGCACGAGGTGGAAGTGGATCTTGATCTTTCCCTAATTTTGGAACCTCAACATTTTTGTTCTCCATATTTTAATAGGCACAACTAAAAGGCACCTCAGGTAAACAATGGAGATGGATGGATACTAGTATACTTATGGATGGACGAGCGACTGCCGACACAGAGGTAGCTACAGCCGTGGACTACCGTACTGTGTCTGCTGCTAATATAGACTGGATGATAATGAGATGAAATTAATATATATATATATATAATATCACTAGTACTGCAGCCGGACAGGTATATATATTTATTATGTAATGACTGATGACGGACCTGCTGGACACTGTCAGCTCAGCAGCACCGCAGACTGCTACAGTAAGCTACTATAGAAGTATGTATCAAGAAGAAAGAAAAAAAAAAACCACGGGTAGGTGGTATACAATTATGGATGGACCAGCGACTGCCGACACAGAGGTAGCTACAGCCGTGGACTACCGTACTGTGTCTGCTGCTAATATAGACTGGATGATAATGAGATGAAATTAATATATATATATATAATATCACTAGTACTGCAGCCGAACAGGTATATATATTTATTATGTAATGACTGATGACGGACCTGCTGGACACTGTCAGCTCAGCAGCACCGCAGACTGCTACAGTAAGCTACTATAGTAGTATGTATCAAGAAGAAAGAAAAAAAAAAAACACGGGTAGGTGGTATACAATTATGGATGGACCAGCGACTGCCGACACAGAGGTAGCTACAGCCGTGGACTACCGTACTGTGTCTGCTGCTAATATAGACTGGATGATAATGAGATGAAATTAATATATATATATATATAATATCACTAGTACTGCAGCCGGACAGGTATATATATTTATTATGTAATGACTGATGACGGACCTGCTGGACACTGTCAGCTCAGCAGCACCGCAGACTGCTACAGTAAGCTACTATAGTAGTATGTATCAAGAAGAAAGAAAAAAAAAAAAAAACACGGGTAGGTGGTATACAATTATGGATGGACCAGCGACTGCCGACACAGAGGTAGCTACAGCCGTGGACTACCGTACTGTGTCTGCTGCTAATATAGACTGGATGATAATAAGATGAAATTAATATATATATATATATAATATCACTAGTACTGCAGCCGGACAGGTATATATATTTATTATGTAATGACTGATGACGGACCTGCTGGACACTGTCAGCTCAGCAGCACCGCAGACTGCTACAGTAAGCTACTATAGTAGTATGTATCAAGAAGAAAGAAAAAAAAAAACACGGGTAGGTGGTATACAATTATGGATGGACCAGCGACTGCTGACACAGAGGTAGCTACAGCCGTGGACTACCGTACTGTGTCTGCTGCTAATATAGACTGGATGATAATGAGATGAAATTAATATATATATATATATATATAATATCACTAGTACTGCAGCCGGACAGGTATATATATTTATTATGTAATGACTGATGACGGACCTGCTGGACACTGTCAGCTCAGCAGCACCGCAGACTGCTACAGTAAGCTACTATAGTAGTATGTATCAAGAAGAAAGAAAAGAAAAAAACACGGGTAGGTGGTATACAATTATGGATGGACCAGCGACTGCCGACACAGAGGTAGCTACAGCCGTGGACTACCGTACTGTGTCTGCTGCTAATATAGACTGGATGATAATGAGATGAAATTAATATATATATATATATATATATATAATATCACTAGTACTGCAGCCGGACAGGTATATATATTTATTATGTAATGACTGATGACGGACCTGCTGGACACTGTCAGCTCAGCAGCACCGCAGACTGCTACAGTAAGCTACTATAGTAGTATGTATCAAGAAGAAAGAAAAAAAAAAAAAAACACGGGTAGGTGGTATACAATTATGGATGGACCAGCGACTGCCGACACAGAGGTAGCTACAGCCGTGGACTACCGTACTGTGTCTGCTGCTAATATAGACTGGATGATAATGAGATGAAATTAATATATATATATATATAATATCACTAGTACTGCAGCCGGACAGGTATATATATTTATTATGTAATGACTGATGACGGACCTGCTGGACACTGTCAGCTCAGCAGCACCGCAGACTGCTACAGTAAGCTACTATAGTAGTATGTATCAAGAAGAAAGAAAAAAAAAAAAAACACGGGTAGGTGGTATACAATTATGGATGGACCAGCGACTGCCGACACAGAGGTAGCTACAGCCGTGGACTACCGTACTGTGTCTGCTGCTAATATAGACTGGATGATAATGAGATGAAATTAATATATATATATATATATAATATCACTAGTACTGCAGCCGGACAGGTATATATATTTATTATGTAATGACTGATGATGGACCTGCTGGACACTGTCAGCTCAGCAGCACCGCAGACTGCTACAGTAAGCTACTATAGTAGTATGTATCAAGAAGAAAGAAAAAGAAAAAAAAACACGGGTAGGTGGTATACAATTATATATATATTATATACAATTATATATATATATATATATATATATTAAACTGGTGGTGATTAATTAAACTGGTGGTCAGGTCACTGGTCACACTATCAGCAACTTGCAAGTAATACTCCTAAGGAGACAATCACAATATATACTGGTGGTCAGTGTGGTCACAATGGCAGTGTGGCACTCTGGCAGCAAAAGTGTGCACTGTACGTTAAAATATGTACTCCTGCTCTCAGACTCTAACTGCTCCCCACTGTCTCCCCCACAAGTCAGCTATACAGTCACACTATCACTTCAGCAAGTAGTAGTACTCCTCCTAATGCTCCCCAAAATTACTAAAGTAAATACTGTGTCTCTCTCTACTCTAGTCTCACTCTCTTCTCTATAAACGGAGAGGACGCCAGCCACGTCCTCTCCCTATCAATCTCAATGCACGTGTGAAAATGGCGGCGACGCGCGGCTCCTTATATAGAATCCGAGTCTCGCGATAGAATCCGAGCCTCGCGAGAATCCGACAGCGGGATGATGACGTTCGGGCGCGCTCGGGTTAACCGAGCAAGGCGGGAAGATCCGAGTCGCTCGGACCCGTGTAAAATAACCTGAAGTTCGGGCGGGTTCGGATTCCGAGGAACCGAACCCACTCATCTCTAGTGAAAACACCCCTTTCCACATTATTTTGTAAAAAAAAAGAAATTGATAAAAATGAGTGAAAATAATAAAAAAAACTTTTTTAACCTTTTAGTCTAAATGCACTATTGTATAACGTTTTCAGTTCTGAATCTTCTATTTAATTTACACTATATAAATCTAAGTTTTCCAACACTTTTTGTGCCGGAATCTCGAGTGCGATGTAATTAGTGGGCTAAGTATACACATTTCTATACTGTGTAAGTGAATCAAAATGTAGGATAGTTTATATTTTAGGCTTATGACAGCTTACTCATGGAGAGGAAGAACTGGAATAGCTTAGTACAGTAAGTACGTGTTCATGCCCCCTGAAAATGTAGTGTTATTAGACTAATTAGACTTTTATCTTTTGGGGATACCTGAGGAATGGGAAATATAATGACAATGATGCCAGAAACAATATCTAGTCTCTTCTGTTTGTGTGTTAGTATATAGGCCCTTTCATTTGACAGTACAGTACTTTAGTGATCATTACAAATATATTTAGTCAGATCACATCTCTATACAGTATTTGAATTTCTTGATTGTTATTTTCATTTAGTCTATTGCAGCATCAATATTCCTGTTAGATTTATAACGCAGTAAATGATGGATGTGTTGGTGATTGTTTTTCATTATTTATCTTAGCATTTTGGACCTGTCATATGCTGGGTCGCTAGGTATAGTACCCACGTTGTGTTATTCCCCCCCACCAGCCCATCTCTATCCCCATATCTGCTATTTCTGTCCCCATCATACCGCTGTGTCTCATCTCTACCCCCCTAACCCCATCTCCTGCTCTCTTTCCCTTTCTCATCCACTGTCTCTCATTTCTGTCCCCATCACCTTCCCCCCCCCCCCACCCCATCCATCTCTCATCTGCCTCTTCCTCCTGTCTTCCATTCTCATCATTGGCAGACTTCCAGATACAGCCTCACTTTCTGTCTTATCACTTCCATGCTCTTCGAACAGAATTGTTACCTACCTATCATCAGCATCTACATCCAGACCCCCCACCCTTCCTATGCAGACTCCCCCTGCAGGTGGGGTGGGGGGGAGTCCATGGTAGGTTGCTGGATGCATGTACTGATAGGAAGAGAATGGCTCTGTCCTGACAGCACTGGAGGAGAAGACAGAAGTGAGACTGTGTCTGGAAGTCTGCCAGCCAGGGAGAGCAGTGAGGGGATAATCCCGCACCTCCCTGCAGCTCCTGCGCTAGACACACACTGTAGGAAATTCTTCTATAATAGATAAGGAAAATGCAACATTCGTATTTATTATTATTATTAACCCGTGAAAATACTTTCCTCTGCTCTGTAGATAACCCTTCCTCATTATATTACTTTGATGCTGAAGACTAGTACACAGCTTTGCAGAAATCGGTTGGCAGGCAGTCCTATAGTATATAGCCTCGAATTGCTGCCTCCACAGCCTGCCTGAGGGGTCAGAGCCTACTGCTGCTGCTGCCAGAAGGAGCTGCACAAGGGGGACGGAGATTGCTGCTGCAGCTATCAGAGGAGCGTGACGGATGGGGCCGGAGACTGCTGCCATTGCTGCTGCTGCTACTGGAGGAGTCTGCTGTAGGGAGCCGGGGACTGCTGTTGCATAAAAGAAAAGGATCAGGGGGCGCACAAGGATAGATTAGTATAAGCCTAACTACATTATTGTATAAGGGAGTGTTTTTTTGGTTTTGTTTACTTTGTCCTTCTTTATCTCCCCTTGTCCTTGAATATTTTGTATTAACAATTACTGTCCTGTTGTTGAATATTGTTTCTCTTCATAGATAGGCTTTAGTACTGTATTGTATTGCATAAATTGAATTGTTTTTTCTGAAGGTAACAGGGAGTTAGACTTTACAACCAATATGGGTGGGGCTGTGATTGAGAATCTCACTCAGTGCATGTCGTGCACGTTGTATGCGCTCCTGGAGCAACGGTACCAGTGTGAACACATCTGTGCGTGTTGTGTGCGAACGGTTGCCCTGGAAGCCCAGATATCTGATATATAGCACACCGTTACAAGACTGAGGGATATTCACAATCTTGAGCAGAGCTTAGATAGAAAAATGGAGGAGTTGCAGGGGGTGTGTGTGTGTGTGGGGGGGGGGGGGGGGGCACCAGTAGAGGAGGACGGGGGCAATCAGGTAGCCAGCTGGGTCATGGTTAGAAGGAAGAAAAAGATGGTGTGGCAGGATATCTCTGAACTGGCAAACCCCAATAAATTTGCCCGATTTGACAAGGAGTCTGGGGATGCAGTGAAGAAATGATGGAGCTGGAGGAGACTGTTCCCTCTAGCAACTGGAGAAGCGGTCCCTCCGGCACAAAGGGGATAAGAGAAAGCAAGGCACCTAGTCAGATTGTGGTGTTATGGGATTATATTATCAGGAAGACAGACAGGGCAATCTGCTACCGGGACCATGATCACTATACAGTCTGTTGTCTCCCAGGTGCAGCCAGGGTAGCATGATTGGTAGGAGGTGCTGGAAAGAACCCGGTGGTCTTTGGATGCACGTTAGCACCAACGACAAAGTTAGTGGTAGGTGAGGTGTCCTTAAGAAAGATTATAGGGACCTAGGCCAGAAACTAAAGGCAAGGACATCTAAGGTAATATTCTCTGAAATATCTGTGCCACACGCTAGTTCAGGGAGGCAGAGGGAGATTACGGAGGTAAATGTGTGGCTTAGAGACAGGTGTAGTAAAGAGAGGTTTGTGTTCTTGGAACACTGGGCAGACTTCTCAGTCAGGCGCCATCTTTTTTGTCGTGATGGATTGCACCTGAATGAGGAGGGGGCAGCAGTGCTGGGGGGAAGGATGGTTAGAAAGTTGGAGGAGATTTTATACTAGGTGCCTGGGGGGAGGGATTAGAAAGAATTAGAGGGACAACTAGAGAGCAAAGAAAAGAGGGATGGATAAAGTATAATGGGAATGGAGAGGGGGGAAGGAGAAAAATAGTCAGCAATGGTAAATTAAGGAAAACTCAAGTTCCTAAGGAAACATTATCTACAAGAAAACTTGCGGATCAGGGAATTACTAAACTTAAGTGTATGCTTGCAAATGCAAGAAGCCTAACAAGTAAAATGGGGGAATTAGAAATGATTGCACTTAATGACCAATATGATATAATAGTCATTACAGAGACATGGGGGTATATTTACTAAAATTGCGTGTTTGTCCGATTTGTGTTTTTTTTTCTAAGTCCCAACATGGGAATTTACTAAGCACAAATCTTGGCAGTGTTTGGGCTATTCGTAATGGTTTTGACGGCAAAGTTCAGAAATACGAATGAATAGACCATCGGTCAAACGCGGCTGTTTGTTCATACAGCACGGGAATTTACTATTAATTCGGATTTGGGTGTTAGTCTCTGAATGCTCAAGTACGGGTGTATTTTTTTGCGATTCGTTAAAAAAAGCAGCAAAAAAATAGACCTGCTTTTTCCAGGCGAGTTTGGATAATCATGCACGGATCAGTGAGATCTGTGCATGGTTATCTATGGGAAAGGGTCTGTTTAGTGTAAAAACTGAAAAAAAAAATTGTGTGGGGTCCCCCCTCCTAAGCATAACCAGCCTCGGGCTCTTTGAGCCGGTCCTGGTTGTAAAAATACAAGGGAAAAATTGACAGGGATCCCCCATATTTTAACAACCAGCACCGGGCTCTGCACCTGGTCCTCGTGTAAAAAATACGGGGGACAAAAAACGTAGGGGTCCCCCATATTTTTCACACCAGCACCGGGCTCCACTAGTCAGAGAGATAATGCCACAGCCGGGGGACACTTTTATATTGGTCCCTGTGGCCCTGGCATTAAAACACCAACTAGTCACCACTGGCCGGGGTACCCTGGAGGAGTGGGGACCCATTAAATCAAGGGGTCCCCCCCTCCAGCCACCCAAGGGCCAGGGGTGAAGCCCGAGGCTGTCCTCCCATCCAAGGGTGGCAGATGGGGGGCTGATAGCCATAGTGTAAAAATAAGAATATTGTTTTTTGTAGCAGTACTACAAGTCCCAGCAAGCCTCCCCCGCAAGCTGGCACTTGGAGAACCACAAGTACCAGCATACGGGGGGAAAATGGTCCGGCTGGTACCTGTAGTTCTATTACAAAAAAAATACCCAAATAAAAACAAAACACACATGCTGTAACAGTATAACTTTATTACATACATGCACACCTACATACACACATACTTACCTATGTTGACACGAAGAGTCGGTCCCCTTCTCCACGTAGAATCCACGGGGTACCTGTAAATAAAATTATATTCACAACAATCCAGTGTAGCTCGGTCCTCTTCTGTTTGTAATCCACGTACTTGGCAAAAAAACAACAACGAAAAACCCGGACCACGCACTGAAAGGGGTCCCAGGTTTACACATGGGACCCCTTTCCCCGACTGGCAGGATCCCCCGTGACTGCTGTCAAAGAGGGTCCCTTCAGCCAATCAGGGAGCGCCTGAACTGTCAGTCAGGCTGCGCACTGAAGATACAATGTAGCGCATAGGCGCTCCATTGAGTCCAATGGTGAGAACTTTGTGGTCTGCGGTAGACTGCGAGGTTAAGTGGGGTCACTCTTGTGGTTGCCCCCACTTAACCTCGCCGCTGATATCCATAGGCAGAGAAACGCGTTTCATTTGATCCTACTTACCCGCTAATCAGCACGCCATGAGTCTGCTTCACCACGCTGGGACAAAACGCTGAAGATCTCTTGATAAGGCTTTATGAAAGGTATCTGAGCACCAGAGCTGGGAGTGTACAGCGACGGAACCCATGAGGGACTGTGGTAATATTTTACATAGAACATGGCCATGTTTAAATTAAACTGCTGAGACTCATGAATGATTGTGCTACTGTGAGAAAAGCACTAGATCTCTGCACACCAATATCAGCTGAATGACAGCTAAATGATTGCTGCTGTGCATTAAAAATATCAATACTCTCAAGGGGAGAGAAAAAATTACTGAGACTTTGCCTTTCAATTTAACTTGTCTGGAAATAAGGATCAGTGGGCAATATTTACTAATATTCGTGTTTGAGTCGGTTTGTGTAGTGTTTAAACTCGTTTTGTATCGGGTGCATTTTCATGCAACTTTTTGAAACTATATACGCAAAGTTACGAAGCAGTCGACTTTATGGTTTTCGTGTTTTCCGATGTCGATGCCAGTCGTTTTTTTTTTTGGACCAATCTCGGCCGTCATTGTCATTTGCGTACGTCTTTTGGTTGTTTTTACCGGTATTTTTTCTAAATTTTTTTAAGACCCCGGCCGCATTTTCACTTTTAGTTTCGTTTTTCATCCCCGTTCGTGATTGGTTGTGTTTCAGATGTAGGAGTGTCTGTGCGCAACCATATAAATACGCCCCAAACCGTCCGCACCTCGTGGGTTTAGTTAGTGGTGAGGAGGAGGGAGGTTGTGCTGTGGAGGTAGGTGAATTTGTGGTTTGGTGAGGAGTGTTGGTAGCGATTTCTGAGTGTGGTATTGTGTTTGAAAGTCGTCTTGTCATTCTTGTAGTCTTGTTTTTTGTGGTTTTGTCTAATTTTTTGTCCAAGGTATTTTTCTATATAGTCCCTTGTCAGTGTTTGTGTGTGTGTGTGTGTGTGTGTGAGTTGTGTAGTGGTAGTGGAGGAGTGTGTTGTTTGTCTATTTTTTTTTCTGTGTTAAGTGTTTAGACACACAATTATGTGTGACTCAGAGGTGGGTGAGATGGAGGGTGTGAGTGAGGGGAGGAGGTCGGTCAGGTGGAGGAGGTGGGTGAGGTTGCTGCAGCAGCCTCAAGTGACAGTGATAGTGACAGTCAGACAGCTACGCAGCCACGCACCACTACTAAGACTGGGCGGAATATAAAGTTTAGTTTTGCTGAAAATGTTGCATTGGTGCGTGAGCTGATGAAGTATCAGTGGCAGCTATTTGGGCCTGAGTCCGCCAAGGTGCCAACACGGAGGAAGACGGTGTTGTGGGCGAAAGTTGTTGCTGCTGTCAATAGTGAGGAGGTGGTCAAGCGGATGGAGGACACGTGCCGCAAATGGTACTATGACATCAAGCGACGTGTCAAGTCCAAAATGGCCAAGGAGGCGAAGTCGGCTCGAAAAACCAGTGGTGGCCAGCCCTATATTGCAAGATATCTGGAGTATGAGGAGCCCATGCGGAGTGTAATACCTCCTGAAGTAGTCTCTGCAACCCATGTCCGGGATTCAGATAGGCCCAGGAAGAATGGTGAGCATGTGTATTTGCATTAACATTCTATGACCTTTTTTTTTTTAAATGTGTGTCATGTCACGTTGCATATTACTCCCATCTTCAAGTGTGTGTCAGCAAATACATTGTTTTGGGTAATGTTTTATACAAAAGCCAATGTAACATCTTACTTTATTGTATGTCATGTGTTTTTTTCCAGTATATTTTGCATGTGTAGTTTGGACTTGGTGTGTCATTGAATTGTCCTGCAATAATGTTTTCCTTTTGGACATTTTTAGTTTTTTAATTTGGACTATGTTTTATATTTAGGTTATCCATGTGCAATTTTTCAAAAACAGTGGTTGTCATGTTAGAGGCTGGAGTAGTGGAAAGTGGTTTGGAAACCACTTACATGTGTAATGTCATTATTACAGAATGTAATATTTTTTATTTAAAAAAACACTATTTGTTTGTTCAGTTTGAGTTTGTATTTGTACCGTGACACAACACTGCAGTGTAATTTTTTTTTTTTTGGCTCATATAGTGGTAATGTGTGTTTGGAGTGCCACATCACAGAGCAATTTATATATTGCATCTGTAATATTTTTCCTTTCATTACAAAATGAAGATGTGTGTGTTTGTGGTTGTTAATGTATGTATTTTTACTTGTGGCCTATGTCAGTGTCCTGTACATGTTTTCCTGTGTTGAACTTTCCATAGTGCATATGGCTATTGGATAATGTTTATTGTTTTATGTAGTGGTTTTTTTTTTCCGGTCCTTATGTTTTTCAAAAAAATAAAGCAAGCATTTCTTAAAGAATACATGTTTATTTGCATAATGGGTGGATGTATCAACAATAGCATGAATACATGAGTGTTTTATTTTTTTTACAGTGTTTGAAAAAAGCAGTACTACTCGTCCTCCAGTAACTCCCAGCACATCTGATGATGATGATGCTGCAGAAGCAGGTAAAGTGTCCATTGTAGTATAGGGTATGTTTGTAAAGGAATGGCCATAACAAAATTTCACTTTCATTAATAGGTCCATCAAAAGAAGTCTGGAGCAGCAGAAGTGGGACTTCTGTAAGCCATCACCACAAAAAACCTGTGGCAGCAAAGAAAGCAAGGTCTGATGTCCAGGGCCAACCACAGCAGGCTACCCCGCCACGAAGATTATCGACAGTATGTTCGGTCCCCACACTCCAAATTTTGGACACACCTCCAAGACGTCATCCACACTCCCCTCATCTTGATTGTGAGTATCAAACTGAAATAAATGTAAACAATTTTAGATCGTAATCAAACTTTTTCTTAACCGCATTAAGTCAAAACACATCAAAAACTTATATACTTACCGAAGTAAGTAAAACATGAAATGGAATCCAAGCAAAATGGCCTTGTCCACATCCAGTAAAGATATGTATGTCCACTTGAGCCATACAGTAGCCCATTGTGTGTAAGATGCTGCAACAGAAACTCATGTTTAATGTTTGCAAATAGTAAGGTTGTTTATCAAATTTTCACATGTGTGTTTGAGCTCACATTGCCAAATACATATAAAAACATTACTATGTTTGTTTTAGAAAAGCTATAAGGTAACACATTATGGATTACAATGTGTTTTTATGGTGGAGTATGTCTGATCTACAATAAAACTAAAGTGTTTGCTTTCACAATTAAGTAACCAGACACATTTGCCACAAACAGGCATATGTATGTATTTAAGTTATGAGTGATGATGTTGCTAGGCAGAATATCTGAAAGCAATAGTGAATGACATGTGTTCCATGTGTAGTGATTTGTTTTCATTTATCAAACATATGGATAGCTAACGGCAAATTTTTCGACATTTCAGCTTCTAGTCCTGGTAACAGCATCCCTCCGCAACAACAGCAACACAGTGACATGGAGGAGACAATCATCTTAGAAATGCAGCCATTAAGCCAAGGAATCAGCCCCCCAGCACCTGTGAGTACACCACCACAGCAAAGTACACCCTCACCACCACAACACAGCCCAACAACACCAGTAACACAAGGCCCTGATCAGGTGTTTTGGACCATTTGGGCTTGACAGCAGGCCACTAATGAAGATTGCCTGCGTAGGCAGACACAAATGTTTGCAAGCCTACCATGTCACCTCAGAAGAATAACCAGAAATATGAGTAGACAAAATGAACAAACAACCAGAATTGGCAATACCATGGTCACGGGCAACTTACAGTGATTAATGGAAGAACAGCACAGACTAATGGAAGAACAGCACAGACAACAGCAAAGTTATATGAACATGTTTCAAAACAATCAAAAGATTCATGAAAGTTTATTCCGAATTGTAGACAATCAAAATGCTGCTAAACGTGAACTCAATGTCACCCTCACTAACCTGAATGAAACACTCAGATCCATGCACCAACAGCAAACAAGCAGCAGTTCTGGTACGACTACTCCAAATATCACGCCAGTCTCATCACCACGAAGATGCTCCACCAGAGCACGACAACATGACAGTGCTAAAGGCAAAGGGCAGGACAAGCAGGCACCCAAAAAAATTAACACAAAACAAACAAACATATTTTACATTTCTGAGAAGTAATTCAAAATAGTTAGTAAGTGTATGTTTGGCAAAATATATATAACACTTAGCTCATTTACAATTTATACAACATCATTAATTATAAGTGGTACAAACAACAGCATAAAATTTGTACGCACATTTATTCTTTACCATCTTTGTTTTCTTTTGGAGGAGGGAAATGTTGTTGGAGCTGCACATACATGTTAGCAGGAAATAACCAGACCACTTGATTTTTTTCTAATCATTACTCTTTCTAGATTCCAATCATTCTCCTATCCTGCACACACAATCATTGCCAGGCAGCCACATACATGTTAGCAGGAAGTAACCAGGCCACTTGATTTTTTTCTAATCATTACTCTTTCTAGATTCCAATCATTCTCCTATCCTGCAGCCAATCCACATTACAATGTGATTGTTAACTATTTTACCTTTCTTCTCTATACAACATTACAAGAATAACACAATTGAGTTGCGTAAAAAGCTTCTAATATGTTGTCATTGAATTGAGATAATTCATTGCCAAAATGAATGTCATTATTGTTGGGCCATGTTTGTGTGTGTTAAAAATTAGTAATAATGTTATTACACATGATGCAGAAACAAAAAAAACAAAAAAATTAACCAAAAAAATAATAATGTGTATAATAATGTATATATGTGGCAAACTGTGTATTTACTTACAAATCAGCAAGTTTACTGCAGCAAACATTACGAAATAAATTATTTTGGATGAGAGTAAGTTTGTGTCCCTTAAATATGATGGAGCATCACACATAGGGACACATGTATTCCTCAAGGCTAACATATTATATGTTGAGGACTGTTTATTTAGAACACAGGTTCTCAAACTCGGCCCTCAGGACCCCACACAGTGCATGTTTTTCAGGTCTCCTCACAGAATCACAAGTGACATAATTAGCTCCACCTGTGAACCTTTTAAAATGTGTATGTGAGTAATTCATACACCTGTGCTTCTACTGGGTTACCTGCAAAACATGCACTGTGTGGGGTCCTGAGGGCCGAGTTTGAGAACCTGTGCATTAGGACGTTACACACAATCATAAAGTAAAATACTAAATAAATTACTATGTGGATTATGTGTGCTTGTAATAAATTATCAGTGCAAGTTTAAGAACACTTATCCAGACTTAATGCATGCCACTCATAATCTGTTGCTTTGATTTTTCAAATAAACACAATACACATGCAACATTAGTTTTGCATAAAGCGAGGGTATGTTTGTATGTCTCAAGGAGACAGACACATTCTGAGTAATGGTTTTTACAAAAAAAATGGGCCAACATCTATTTATGATTACACAACAAATGAAATTAGCAAACCAAACTTATCTTAGAAATAGCGAGTGATGAGCTCTTGCCTAACCTGCCTCCCTACATTTGTACTCCAAGTATCACCAGATGTCTCTAATTCCTCTGCTTGCTGGCTGCTTTCTTCATCCTCCTCCTCCTCAACATGTGGCAGATGTTGTTGCAAACACATGTTATGAAGAAAGCAGCAGCAGAACACAATTTGAGTCACCTTCGAGGGACTATACAACAAAAGGCCACCAGACTTATCCAGACACCGAAACTTAGATTTCAGCACACCAAAACATCTTTCTATCACATTCCGCGTGGACTTATGTGCATGATTGTAATTGTGTTCAGCAGGGGTATCAGGTCGGGACAATGGAGTTAGAAGCCAAGAGAAACAGCCATATCCTCCATCACCTAAAAGACAGATATAGTAACGTGATTCATGTTAAGATACAGCAACACATAAGTAACACACTGTGGGGCAGATGTATTAACCTGTAGAAGGCATAAGGAAGTGATAAACCAGTGATATGTGCAAGGTAATAAAGGCAGCGGACAATCTGTTCCTAAATGTTCATTTACATATTGGAGCTGATTGGCTGGTGCCTTTATCACCTTGCACATATTACTGGTTTCTCACTTCCTTATGCCTTCTACAGGTTAATACATCTGCCCCTGTATTTGGACAAAGTATACGCAGGCCTACACATATCAAATTACATACCCAGCAGCCATCCATCTGGCATTTGTCCGTCCTCAAACTTATCAAAGAGGGATGACTGACTGAAGATGAAGGAGTCATGGCAGCCCTCAGGGTAACCAGCAACAACACTCATTATTTTGAGATTTGCATCACAAACCACCTGCACATTTGTGGAGCGTTCTTGATGGCGATTAGTATATATGTGCTGCCTGCCCCTAGGTGGTCTCAGCTGAATGTGTGTGCAATCTATGGCTCCAAGCACATTGGGCATGCCAGCCAGCTCATAGAAATCTACCCTGACGGCATGCCACTGAGACTCCTGGGTAGGGAAGCAGATTGAGGCATCGATGTGGGGCTGCAAAACAGCCAACACCTGTGTGTATATTTGAAAGAACAATAAACATGAGATTTTATGACAGAACTGTCCACCGAGAAATTAAAACAAAAACAAAAAAGAAGAGGTAGTTAGGTATACATCACCTGTGTTAATATTCTTGAAAATGAGGGCTGTGAGATTCCTATGACATCCCCAGACACAGCCTGAAAGCTACCAGTAGCCATAAAGTGCAACACAGCCAGGAGTTTGTGCAGGCCTGAGACAGAGCGAGAGCGTGCTGTCTCAGGGTCTAGGCCCAGTTTGAAAAGGTCATACAGACGGAAAATGTTGTTACGATTTAGACGGAACATCTGTATGACCATATCATCGGACAATGCGTTCAAGTTTAAACGCCCCCTAAAAAAACGAGGCCTGCGCAGCCTCCGCGGAACCTGTACAACCTGCTGACCATGTTCAGTTTGTTGGCCCTGGTTACTTACAGGCTGATCTCTGAGTCTGAGGAATCCCACAGCACACAAAATGTCACTGGTCCACAGTCCTGCTGCCATTTCTGAATGTAGGTGGATTGAATTGGGCCTAACATCCTTTATAGGCATCCGTATTCAGGTGTGATTGATTTTTGAGTTGCAACACATGTAAACACGCCTGAAAAAAGCAGGTCTATTTTTTTGCCGCTTTTTTTAACGATTCGCAAAAAAATACGACCGCATTGGAGCACTCAGAGACTAACACCCAAATACGAATGAATAGTGAATTCCCGTATTGTATGAAATAACCGCCGCGTTTGACCAATGGCTATTCATTCGTATTTCTAAACTTTGCAAATCAAACCATTACGAATAGTCCAAACACTGCCGAGATTGGTGCTTAGTGAATTTCCGGATTGGGACTTAGAAAAAAAAACACAAATCGGCCAAACTCTGATTTTTAGTAAATATAGGCCAGTGTGTTTAAAAATGTGGACATTTAAATATTAGTCTATACTTCAACAAGAGACTTTGCAACAATTGCTCTGCTATAGAAGTTTGACAAATTATTATCTTTTCTGGTTTTTTGAAGCTGGAAGAGCAACTAAGTATCTGAATGAAGATTTGGACACTTTTGTAACATTGAAGTATATAAGTGTGAGCTAATTGTATCCAGCTGACTGCTGTGGGTGTTTGTGGAAAGAAGTTACTCCACAAAATAGAGCATATAGTTATGTGTGTTATTACTGTTATTTTATATTACATTGCCATGTTTTTTAGATATTAATATCTCTATTGGGGGTAAGAAAAGGAGATTCTTTACATTTTATAAAAATTTATTAAAATAAAAATAGAAATATTTTAATAAGAAATCTGCTAGCGCTGTCTGTATTTTTTTCTTTTTCTTTTTAGATACACTTAAGGGGCAGAGAGGGTCCCTTTTTACAGTGAGCTGCAGGCGGATTTAAATTTAAGATTTTTCTTGAAAATCTATGCAATATATACTCTAATTGAATTATCTAAGCAGCGCAAGGGGGTTACTTTGTTAAATAAGGTGTTAGCATGCATAAAATGGGGAATGGAGACTAGGGATGAGAGTATAATCTTGGTGCAGCCACAACTGGAAAATTGTGTACAGTTCTGGGCACCTCACTGTAAAAAATATATCTTGGAACTCGAAAGGGTTCAGAGGCAAGCCACCAAACTGGTTAAGGGGTTATAGGCCCTACACACTGGCCGATTTTCTGAAAGATATGAACGATCTCGTTCATAAATGAACGAGAACTCGTTCATATCTTTCAGTGTGGAGACTCCAGCGATGAACGATGCGCGTCCCCGCGCTCGTTCATCTCTGGTCTCCCGTCGGCTGTGCATGCAGGCCAATATGGACGATCTCGTCCATATTTGCCTGCACTTCAATGCAGCCGCGTGACGGGGGGAGTGAAGAAACTTCACTCCCCCCGTCACTGCCCCCCCGCCGCCGGGTCGCTCGTCGGCCGTATCGGCCGTCGGGCACCTCTGCGGCGCATCGGGAAATGTGTAGGGCCCTTTAGAGGCACTGAATTGTGAGGAAAGACTTAAAAGGTTAGATTTGTTTACACTGGAAAAGAGGCGACTGAGAGGGGACATTATTAATATTTATAAATACATAAAGGGACAATAATTTGTTTATAAAATAAAAATGCTACACAGGACATGGGGACACACCCTGAGGTTAGAAGAAAAATAAAACTCATACACAACAGAGAAAAGGGTTCTCCACAGTAAGAGCAGTAAGAATTGGGAATTCTCTGCCAGAGTTAATAAGTTTAAAAATGGACTAGATAAGTTCCTAATTTAAAGAAATATCCAAGGATACAACATTTAAATTCTATAACATTTTATAATACAGTTTGAACTCGATGGACATTTGTCTTTTTTCAACCTCAACAACTATGTAACTTTTGTGTTTCCTATGAATTTCCTGAATTCGGAGATGTACATAACACCACTGTTATGTACTGTACATCTCCAATGTTTTTAGATCCTCGCATGCGCAGTTGCCGAATTGTGCATGTGCAGATCTGGGGCAACAATATCACTCTCATAGCCCCAACCCAAATACCACAACATGATTGACATGCTCCTGGTGATGACAAGCAGCTTTTCAGAAAAGGGGGCATGACAGCCCAGTTCTCTGGTCACAGTGAAGCCAGTGGCTATGTCCTCAGATGCAGCTTTACTGGCATCAGCAGTGTGATTTCACCTGGCATCTTGAGTACCCTGCATACATGGTGTGACTGGCCACAGGGGTACATGGGAAACCCCCAGTGGGACCCACTTTCTGAGGGCAAATCTTCTGCTCTAGGGGTCAGTTTTCAGACTGTGCACTTGAATTATACATTTATCATGTGTTACAATGGGTCGGTAACGCGTGACCGGCGGTCGGGAGCCCGCCGGTCACCATACTGAAGCGGGGAACCCGGCATTGAGATTCCCATGGGGTGGGGGGCTCGGTAGCGAACTGTGCTCACCACAGGTTCTATTCCCACTCTTTGGGTGTCATGGACAACCATGAGTGGGAATCAGCCCTGTTAGTTGGCATGACTGTAGGGATTGTGAGTGGGCGGGATGTCGGTGCTGGTATTGTGACAGGCGGTCTCCTGACTGCCGGTCACATAACTATACCCTGTTACAACATACTGCACAGGACTATGGTGTATTTTCAACATTGCATTCCAATTCTTAATCAGTTACATTATCATCCATGCACTAGCAGTATTTAATATCTATTTATAAAGTTGCCCAGACTATACACTCTCCAATGATTAGCCAAGTCTCTGTGGATACTACCACACTCCTAAGCATGGGCCCCTACCATTGCATTCCCCCGATGGGCCCTTCTTGCCCCAGTCCAACACTGCTACATATAAAGGTGGTAATTCAGATCTGATCACAGCACCAAATCTGTTAGCTAATGGGCAAAACTGTGTGCACTGCATGCAGGGCCGGCAACAGAAGTCATGGAGCCCTGTACACTGATATCTCTGTGGGCCCACCTCCGCCCCCCCCCCCCCCCACCCCCCCAACACACACAGACATGCTGTCCGTATTTTGTACTTCCATGTGCCAAGGGGATCAGGACAGGGGTTGGAAGGAGCGTGTAGATGCAGCAATTGTACAGTTGCGAAATGCTTCCAAGATGGCCACATGACAGGCCAAATGTGATCTCATGAAGATGATGGCTCGGGGGCCACATCTGATTTGCTGAATATGTCTAAGACACAGCTAAATATGCATTCTACAGTAATACCAGGTTCACAGTGTTCTGAATACTGATTAAATAAGGGCAGATGCAATGCATGCAGGGCCGGTGCTAGGGTGTACAGCGCCCCCTTGCAAATTTGCGCCTTACCATATTTCACAATGGGGGGGTTGTAATAGTGGCAGAACACAGAGGGGGGTAACACAAAGGCTGGGGCAGAACACAGAGGTGGTTGTGAATTAGTGACAGAACACAGAGGGAGGGTGGTGACACAATGGTTGGGACAGTACACGGGGGGGGGGGGGTGTGAAATAGTGACAGAACACAGCGGGTTTGACACAGTAGCTGGGTCTGAATACGGGGGGGGGATGGAATAGGGACAGAACACGGGGGGGATGGAATTGTGACAGAACATGGGGGGTGACACATTGGCTGGGACTGAACATGGGGGGGATAGAATAAGTACAGAACACAGAGGGGGATGAATTAGTGACAGAACACAGCGGGGTGACACAATAGGTGGGACTGAACATGGGTGGGGATGGAGTAGGGACAAAACATGGGGAGGATGGAATTGTGACAGAACATGGGGGGTGACACATTGGCTGGGACTGAACATGGGGCGGGATGGAATAGGGACCGAACTCTTGCAGGGGGGAAGGGGGTAAAATTGTGGCATGACATGGGGGGGTGACACATTGGCTGGGACTGAACATGGGGGGACAGAATAGGTACAGAACACAGGGGGACAGTACACGGGGGGGTGAGATAGTGACAGAACACAGGGGAGGTGACACAATGGCTGGGACTGAACACAGGGGTGGGGGGTGGATGGAATAGGGACAGAACATGGGTGGGATGGAATAGTGACAGAGCATGGGGGGGTTGACACAAAGGCTGGGACAGAAGATGGGCGGAATTGAAACAGTGACCACTGATCACACAGTCTCAGTGGTTATGCTAACCATTGTGCCCCAGTGCCCTTTCCCAGCCCAGTGACCTGAAGTGCTGCACAGCTCAAACCTGCAACCACCCCATAGGAAGGTTGAGTTACTGGTTCCAGTGCTGGCTGTCTGACTCACTGGTGCCCAGGAGAGCGCACTTCTTGTGCACTGCTGGATGCTGATGAAGGAGTCTGGGCCTGGGGGCTTCATGGTGGAGGTGCAAGGCATGGCTGGCCGCAGCAGCAATATGAGGCACTGCAGGGAGTAAGGGGGCGGAGCTTACCGACATACCACACTCTCCGGGGGGAGAGGGGGCTTGCTGAAGCCTGGGCTGCTCCACTGTAAGTGCCGGAGAGGAGCCGCACTTTATAGCCACACAGCTGCCAGCGCTGCCTGACAGGCGCAGCAGCAGCATCAGTCACAGCAGAGACAGAGCGGGTGGGCGGGGAAGACTCGGAGAGGAGGGGAGATCGGGACGGGGACTGGCTGGGCTGGGTGCACTGTGGTGACCGCAGGGCTGGGGGGAATGCTGAAAAAAAAGGGCAGTTAGTTACTGATTACATCTAACTACACAGCGGGCGGCCCGTGACTGGCGCGATGCCATGATTTATATAATTATTTTAGTCTATGACAAGCTGCCTATGCCATTGCTGGACCTTGGGGCCCCTCACAACATCGGG
This sequence comes from Pseudophryne corroboree, assembly GCF_028390025.1. Lineage (NCBI taxonomy): Eukaryota > Metazoa > Chordata > Amphibia > Anura > Myobatrachidae > Pseudophryne > Pseudophryne corroboree. The sequence goes on from NC_086449.1 coordinate 650,308,299, forward strand.
GCCCGGGATGGGTGTCCCCTTCGATCCCCCCCTGTCGCAGGGCCTGACTGCAGGGGGAGGCAGATATAACATGTGCAGAGAGAGTTAGATTTGGGTGGGTTATTTTGTTTCTGTGCAGGGTAAATACTGGCTGCTTTATTTTTACACTGCAATTTAGATTTCAGTTTGACCACACCCCACCCAAATCTAACTCTCTCTGCACATGTGGCAGTGCAATTAGCACCCATCTCTGAATCACCCACACTGTCTCTGAGCATTATATAAGTATAAGCATTCATACAGTATTACAGACTCAGAAATATTGCTACAGTATATATGTTTTATTTATGTTTTTAGTTGCCTGTATCTTGAGATAAGTTTGATTAAAAAAACAGTACACATGTAAGTATACATTTTTGCCACATACAATAGTTTAACATTTAAGGGAAATAAAAATCTTTAAACTCTGAATGGGCCCATGACTCATAGAAAAGTCGCCATAGAAGATTTTTATGTTAAAAAGCTGCCAGCTGTTCCTTTCACATGGATTCACGTGGTTTAAATGAATTTTCCAATCTCTTCCTGTTTGCTGTATACTAAAGCAGTCACAGCTACAAACATGCAGTGAATTCCATACGCTTCTAAAATGTGCAAAGTTATTTTTATGACTTAACAATTATACTCAAATTTATCCACCTCCATTTGTGAGTTGAGTAATTGTTACCTGTCAAACATAATTGCACAAATTTATCTTCTGTACAGCAAAGACTCCCATTGCAGCATTTTCAGTAAAAGTGCAGGAGCTATAGAATGGTTAACAAATTAACAGTTAATGTGCTGATTATTTTTATCACCGACTATAAACAATTTTTCTTGTCTGAATACAGTTGTGCTTTTTAAGTAAGTTTTAATGCTTAAATAACCTGCACAGTTATTTTCAGAGATGTTCATATGCCAACATTATGCAGCTGCTATAAAATCAGTAGAGATGAGCGGGTTCGGTTTCTTTGAATCCGAACCCGCACGAACTTCACTTTTTTTTCCACGGGTCCGAGCGACTCGGATCTTCCCGCCTTGCTCGGTTAACCCGAGCGCGCCCGAACGTCATCATGACGCTGTCGGATTCTCGCGAGGCTCGGATTCTATCGCGAGACTCGGATTCTATATAAGGAGCCGCGCGTCGCCGCCATTTTCACTCGTGCATTGAGATTGATAGGGAGAGGACGTGTCTGGCGTCCTCTCCATTAGAATAGAGATAGATAGATTAGATAGAGAGAGATTGTGCAGAGTCGCAGACAGAGTTAGTTTACCACAGTCAGTGACCAGTGCAGTTGCTAGTTAACTTTTATTTAATATAATATATCCGTTCACTTCTCTCTGCTATATCCGTTCTCTGCCTGAAAAAAAAAACGATACACAGCACAGTCAGTCACACAGTGTGACTCAGTCTGTGTGCACTCAGCTCAGCCCAGTGTGCTGCACAGTCATCAATGTATAAATTAAAAGCTTATAATTAATTGTGGGGGAGACTGGGGAGCACTGCAGGTTGTTAGCAGGAGCCAGGAGTACAATTATATTAATTAACAGTGCACACTTTTGCTGCAGGAGTGGTGACCAGTGCCTGACCACCAGTATAGTATTGTTGTATACTACTAATATCTCTTTAAATATCAACCAGTCTATATTAGCAGCAGACACAGTACAGTGCGGTAGTTCACGGCTGTGGCTACCTCTGTGTCGGCACACGGCAGGCAGTCCGTCCGACCAGAATTGTATTATTTATTATTATATACCTACCACCTAACCGTGGTTTTTTTTTTCATTCTTTATACCGTCATAGTGTCATCCTAATTGTTACGAGTATACTACTATCTCTTTATCAACCAGTGTACAGTGCGGTAGTTCACGGCTGTGGCTACCTCTGTGTCGGCACACGGCAGGCAGTCCGTCTGACCAGAATTGTATTATTTATTATTATATACCTACCACCTAACCGTGGTTTTTTTTTCATTCTTTATACCGTCATAGTGTCATCCTAATTGTTACGAGTATACTACTATCTCTTTATCAACCAGTGTACAGTGCGGTAGTTCACGGCTGTGGCTACCTCTGTGTCGGCACACGGCAGGCAGTCCGTCCGACCAGAATTGTATTATTTATTATTATATACCTACCACCTAACCGTGGTTTTTTTTTCATTCTTTATACCGTCATAGTGTCATCCTAATTGTTACGAGTATACTACTATCTCTTTATCAACCAGTGTACAGTGCGGTAGTTCACGGCTGTGGCTACCTCTGTGTCGGCACACGGCAGGCAGTCCGTCCGACCAGAATTGTATTATTTATTATTATATACCTACCACCTAACCGTGGTTTTTTTTTCATTCTTTATACCGTCATAGTGTCATCCTAATTGTTACGAGTATACTACTATCTCTTTATCAACCAGTGTACAGTGCGGTAGTTCACGGCTGTGGCTACCTCTGTGTCGGCACACGGCAGGCAGTCCGTCCGACCAGAATTGTATTATTTATTATTATATACCTACCACCTAACCGTGGTTTTTTTTTCATTCTTTATACCGTCATAGTGTCATCCTAATTGTTACGAGTATACTACTATCTCTTTATCAACCAGTGTACAGTGCGGTAGTTCACGGCTGTGGCTACCTCTGTGTCGGCACACGGCAGGCAGTCCGTCCGACCAGAATTGTATTATTTATTATTATATACCTACCACCTAACCGTGGTTTTTTTTTCATTCTTTATACCGTCATAGAGTCATCCTAATTGTTACGAGTATACTACTATCTCTTTATCAACCAGTGTACAGTGCGGTAGTTCACGGCTGTGGCTACCTCTGTGTCGGCAGTCGGCAGGCAGTCCGTCCATCCATAATTGTATTATTATTATAATATATACCACCTAACCGTGTTTTTTTTTTCATTCTTTATACCGTCATAGTGTCATACTAGTTGTTACGAGTATACTACTATCTCTTTATCAACCAGTGTACAGTGCGGTAGTTCACGGCTGTGGCTACCTCTGTGTCGGCAGTCGGCAGGCAGTCCGTCCATCCATAATTGTATTATTATTATAATATATACCACCTAACTGTGGTTTTTTTTGCATTCTTTATACCGTCGTCATAGTGTCATACTAGTTGTTACGAGTATACTACTATCTCTTTATCAACCAGTGTACAGTGCGGTAGTTCACGGCTGTGGCTACCTCTGTGTCGGCAGTCGGCAGGCAGTCCATCCATCCATAATTGTATTATTATTATAATATATACCACCTAACCGTGGTTTTTTTTTCATTCTTTATACCGTCGTCATAGTGTCATACTAGTTGTTACGAGTATACTAATATCTCTTTATCAACCAGTGTACAGTGCGGTAGTTCACGGCTGTGGCTACCTCTGTGTCGGCAGTCGGCAGGCAGTCCGTCCATCCATAATTGTATTATTATTATAATATATACCACCTAACCGTGGTTTTTTTTTCATTCTTTATACCGTCGTCATAGTGTCATACTAGTTGTTACGAGTATACTACTATCTCTTTATCAACCAGTGTACAGTGCGGTAGTTCACGGCTGTGGCTACCTCTGTGTCGGCAGTCGGCAGGCAGTCCGTCCATCCATAATTGTATTATTATTATAATATATACCACCTAACCGTGGTTTTTTTTTCATTCTTTATACCGTCGTCATAGTGTCATACTAGTTGTTACGAGTATACTACTATCTCTTTATCAACCAGTGTACAGTGCGGTAGTTCACGGCTGTGGCTACCTCTGTGTCGGCAGTCGGCAGGCAGTCCGTCCATCCATAATTGTATTATTATTATAATATATACCACCTAACCGTGGTTTTTTTTTCATTCTTTATACCGTCGTCATAGTGTCATACTAGTTGTTACGAGTATACTACTATCTCTTTATCAACCAGTGTACAGTGCGGTAGTTCACGGCTGTGGCTACCTCTGTGTCGGCAGTCGGCAGGCAGTCCGTCCATCCATAATTGTATTATTATTATAATATATACCACCTAACCGTGGTTTTTTTATACCACCTAACCGTGGCAGTCCGTCCATAATTGTATACTAGTATCCAATCCATCCATCTCCATTGTTTACCTGAGGTGCCTTTTAGTTCTGCCTATAAAATATGGAGAACAAAAAAGTTGAGGTTCCAAAATTAGGGAAAGATCAAGATCCACTTCCACCTCGTGCTGAAGCTGCTGCCACTAGTCATGGCCGAGACGATGAAATGCCAGCAACGTCGTCTGCCAAGGCCGATGCCCAATGTCATAGTACAGAGCATGTCAAATCCAAAACACCAAATATCAGAAAAAAAAGGACTCCAAAACCTAAAATAAAATTGTCGGAGGAGAAGCGTAAACTTGCCAATATGCCATTTACCACACGGAGTGGCAAGGAACGGCTGAGGCCCTGGCCTATGTTCATGGCTAGTGGTTCAGCTTCACATGAGGATGGAAGCACTCAGCCTCTCGCTAGAAAACTGAAAAGACTCAAGCTGGCAAAAGCACCGCAAAGAACTGTGCGTTCTTTGAAATCCCAAATCCACAAGGAGAGTCCAATTGTGTCGTTTGCGATGCCTGACCTTCCCAAAACTGGACGTGAAGAGCATGCGCCTTCCACTATTTGCATGCCCCCTGCAAGTGCTGGAAGGAGCACCCGCAGTCCAGTTCCTGATAGTCAGATTGAAGATGTCAGTGTTGAAGTACACCAGGATGAGGAGGATATGGGTGTTGCTGGCGCTGGGGAGGAAATTGACCAGGAGGATTCTGATGGTGAGGTGGTTTGTTTAAGTCAGGCACCCGGGGAGACACCTGTTGTCCGTGGGAGGAATATGGCCGTTGACATGCCAGGTGAAAATACCAAAAAAATCAGCTCTTCGGTGTGGAGGTATTTCACCAGAAATGCGGACAACAGGTGTCAAGCCGTGTGTTCCCTTTGTCAAGCTGTAATAAGTAGGGGTAAGGACGTTAACCACCTCGGAACATCCTCCCTTATACGTCACCTGCAGCGCATTCATAATAAGTCAGTGACAAGTTCAAAAACTTTGGGTGACAGCGGAAGCAGTCCACTGACCAGTAAATCCCTTCCTCTTGTAACCAAGCTCACGCAAACCACCCCACCAACTCCCTCAGTGTCAATTTCCTCCTTCCCCAGGAATGCCAATAGTCCTGCAGGCCATGTCACTGGCAAGTCTGACGAGTCCTCTCCTGCCTGGGATTCCTCCGATGCATCCTTGCGTGTAACGCCTACTGCTGCTGGCGCTGCTGTTGTTGCCGCTGGGAGTCGATGGTCATCCCAGAGGGGAAGTCGTAAGCCCACTTGTACTACTTCCAGTAAGCAATTGACTGTTCAACAGTCCTTTGCGAGGAAGATGAAATATCACAGCAGTCATCCTACTGCAAAGCGGATAACTGAGTCCTTGACAACTATGTTGGTGTTAGACGTGCGTCCGGTATCCGCCGTTAGTTCACAGGGAACTAGACAATTTATTGAGGCAGTGTGCCCCCGTTACCAAATACCATCTAGGTTCCACTTCTCTAGGCAGGCGATACCGAGAATGTACACGGACGTCAGAAAAAGACTCACCAGTGTCCTAAAAAATGCAGTTGTACCCAATGTCCACTTAACCACGGACATGTGGACAAGTGGAGCAGGGCAGGGTCAGGACTATATGACTGTGACAGCCCACTGGGTAGATGTATGGACTCCCGCCGCAAGAACAGCAGCGGCGGCACCAGTAGCAGCATCTCGCAAACGCCAACTCTTTCCTAGGCAGGCTACGCTTTGTATCACCGCTTTCCAGAATACGCACACAGCTGAAAACCTCTTACGGCAACTGAGGAAGATCATCGCGGAATGGCTTACCCCAATTGGACTCTCCTGTGGATTTGTGGCATCGGACAACGCCAGCAATATTGTGTGTGCATTAAATATGGGCAAATTCCAGCACGTCCCATGTTTTGCACATACCTTGAATTTGGTGGTGCAGAATTTTTTAAAAAACGACAGGGGCGTGCAAGAGATGCTGTCGGTGGCCAGAAAAATTGCGGGACACTTTCGGCGTACAGGCACCACGTACAGAAGACTGGAGCACCACCAAAAACTACTGAACCTGCCCTGCCATCATCTGAAGCAAGAAGTGGTAACGAGGTGGAATTCAACCCTCTATATGCTTCAGAGGTTGGAGGAGCAGCAAAAGGCCATTCAAGCCTATACAATTGAGCACGATATAGGAGATGGAATGCACCTGTCTCAAGTGCAGTGGAGAATGATTTCAACGTTGTGCAAGGTTCTGATGCCCTTTGAACTTGCCACACGTGAAGTCAGTTCAGACACTGCCAGCCTGAGTCAGGTCATTCCCCTCATCAGGCTTTTGCAGAAGAAGCTGGAGGCATTGAAGAAGGAGCTAACACGGAGCGATTCCGCTAGGCATGTGGGACTTGTGGATGCAGCCCTTAATTCGCTTAACAAGGATTCACGGGTGGTCAATCTGTTGAAATCAGAGCACTACATTTTGGCCACCGTGCTCGATCCTAGATTTAAAGCCTACCTTGGATCTCTCTTTCCGGCAGACACAGGTCTGCTGGGGTTGAAAGACCTGCTGGTGACAAAATTGTCAAGTCAAGCGGAACGCGACCTGTCAACATCTCCTCCTTCACATTCTCCCGCAACTGGGGGTGCGAGGAAAAGGCTCAGAATTCCGAGCCCACCCGCTGGCGGTGATGCAGGGCAGTCTGGAGCGACTGCTGATGCTGACATCTGGTCCGGACTGAAGGACCTGACAACGATTACGGACATGTCGTCTACTGTCACTGCATATGATTCTCTCAACATTGATAGAATGGTGGAGGATTATATGAGTGACCGCATCCAAGTAGGCACGTCACACAGTCCGTACTTATACTGGCAGGAAAAAGAGGCAATTTGGAGGCCCTTGCACAAACTGGCTTTATTCTACCTAAGTTGCCCTCCCACAAGTGTGTACTCCGAAAGAGTGTTTAGTGCCGCCGCTCACCTTGTCAGCAATCGGCGTACGAGGTTACATCCAGAAAATGTGGAGAAGATGATGTTCATTAAAATGAATTATAATCAATTCCTCCGCGGAGACATTGACCAGCAGCAATTGCCTCCACAAAGTACACAGGGAGCTGAGATGGTGGATTCCAGTGGGGACGAATTGATAATCTGTGAGGAGGGGGATGTACACGGTGATATATCGGAGGGTGAAGATGAGGTGGACATCTTGCCTCTGTAGAGCCAGTTTGTGCAAGGAGAGATTAATTGCTTCTTTTTTGGGGGGGGTCCAAACCAACCCGTCATATCAGTCACAGTCGTGTGGCAGACCCTGTCACTGAAATGATGGGTTGGTTAAAGTGTGCATGTCCTGTTTTGTTTATACAACATAAGGGTGGGTGGGAGGGCCCAAGGATAATTCCATCTTGCACCTCTTTTTTCTTTTCTTTTTCTTTGCATCATGTGCTGATTGGGGAGGGTTTTTTGGAAGGGACATCCTGCGTGACACTGCAGTGCCACTCCTAGATGGGCCCGGTGTTTGTGTCGGCCACTAGGGTCGCTAATCTTACTCACACAGCTACCTCATTGCGCCTCTTTTTTTCTTTGCGTCATGTGCTGTTTGGGGAGGGTTTTTTGGAAGGGACATCCTGCGTGACACTGCAGTGCCACTCCTAGATGTGCCCGGTGTTTGTGTCGGCCACTAGGGTCGCTAATCTTACTCACACAGTCAGCTACCTCATTGCGCCTCTTTTTTTCTTTGCGTCATGTGCTGTTTGGGGAGGGTTTTTTGGAAGGGCCATCCTGCGTGACACTGCAGTGCCACTCCTAGATGGGCCCGGTGTTTGTGTCGGCCACTAGGGTCGCTTATCTTACTCACACAGCGACCTCGGTGCAAATTTTAGGACTAAAAATAATATTGTGAGGTGTGATGTGTTCAGAATAGGCTGAAAATGAGTGTAAATTATGTTTTTTGAGGTTAATAATACTTTGGGATCAAAATTACCCCCAAATTCTATGATTTAAGCTGTTTTTTAGGGTTTTTTTAAAAAAACACCCGAATCCAAAACACACCCGAATCCGACAAAAAAAATTCGGTGAGGTTTTGCCAAAACGCGGTCGAACCCAAAACACGGCCGCGGAACCGAACCCAAAACCAAAACACAAAACCCGAAAAATTTCCGGCGCTCATCTCTAAAAATCAGCCATTAATATATGCAAATAATCTGGTATATAATGATCTCTGAGATTGTGTATAATGTTATTTTTCCTGATGGATATCTGCAGCAAGCATTGATACTAGTAATATTTTATTGAATGTCATGCAAGAATAGTCTTAGTTTGTCCGCACCAAAGTTGAAGCTCCAGAGCAAACACTCGGCCTCAGGGACGGACTGGGGGCCAAAATTGGCCCTGGCATGTGCCAAAGGTGCATGCACGCACATGCCAGGGGTGTGCCCACTGTGAACGGGGGTGCGCAGGCACAAAAGACGTGGGCGAGTCAGGAGTGTGTGAACTCACACACACAGGGGTGTGCCGCGAGTCAGAGGGCGTGGATTCGTGTCTCGCCTCCATTTCTATGGAGACGGGAGGGGAGGCGGGGGAGACCAGAGAGCCGGAGGCTGCGCGCGGCCTTCCCGACTCTCTGTGTGACAGGACCAGAAGTGCCAGATGCCAAAAGTGCCAGATGGGCAGTCCGGCCCTGTCCCGCTCCCTTACTTGTAGTCAGTAGTCATCCTCTACCTATATGACCTCCATATGATACTGAGAAAATCACAGTGGGCGGCATATAATACAAAGAACATCAGTGACTGCTGTGACAGAAAACATTAGTGACTGCCATACAATACAGACAGCATCAGTAACCACCATATAATAGAGAATGCATCAGGTCCGTCATATAATACAGAGAGCATTAGTAATTGTTTTAAATGCAGAGATCAGCTGTACCCACCATATAATACAGAAACTGTCAGTGATCGCAATATGATAGAGAGAGCATCAGTGACTACAATATAATACAGAGAGTATCACTGACTTCCGTGTAATGAAGAGAACATCACAGATGGTACCATATAATACAGAGAGCATTAGTGACTAACATATGATACAGAGAGCATCAATGTCTACCATACAGTATAAAGCAGAAAGCAGTAATGACCCTAGAGGTGTGCAGCGGGCATTTATCGTGTTTTGTGTTTTGGTTTTGGATTTAGGTCCGCGGTCGTGTTTTGGATTTGGACGCGTTTTGGCAAAACCACCCTTTCGGGTTTTGGATTCGGGTGATTTTTTAAAAAACCTCAAAAACAGCTAAAATCATAGAATTTGGGGGTAATTTTGATCCTATAGTATTATTAACCTCAATAACCATAATTTCCACTCATTTCCAGTCTATTCTTAACACCTCACACCTCTCAATATTATTTTTAGTCCTAAAATTTGCACAGAGGTCGCTGGATAACTAAGCTAAGCGACCCAAGTGGTCGGCACAAACATCTGGCCCATCTAGGAGTGGCATTGCAGTGTCAGACAGGATGGCACTTAAAAAAATAGTCCCCAAACAGCACATGATGCAAAGATAAATAAAAAAAGAGGTGCAAAATGGAATTGTCCTTGGGCCCTCCCACCCACCCTTATGTTGTATAAACAGGACATGCACACTTTAACAAACCAATCATTTCGGCGACAGGTTCTGCCACACGACTGTGGCTGAAATCTTCTCCACATTTTCTGGAAGTAACCTTCTACGCCGATCGCTGACAAGGTGACCAGCTGAACTAAACACTCTTTCGGAGTACACACTGGAGGGGGGGCAAATTAGGTAAAATAAAGTCAGTTTGTGCAAGGACCTCCAAATTGCCTCTTTTTCCTGCCAGTATACGTACGGACTGTCTGACATGCCTACTTGGATGCTGTCACTCATATAATCCTCCACCATTCTTTCAATGGTGACAGAATCATATGCAGTGACAGTAGACATGTCAGTAATCATTGGCAGGTCCTTCAGTCCGGACCAGATGTCAGCACTCGCTCCTGACTGCCCTGCATCACCGCCAGCAGGTGGTTTTGGAAATTTTATCCTTTTCCTGGCAGCTTCAGCGGCGGTATAAAATGAAGGAGGAGCTGTTGGCTGGTCACGTTCCGATTGACTTGACAATAGTCTCAGCAGCAGGTCTTTAAACATCTGCAGACTTGTGTCTGCCAGAAAGAGATACAATGTAGGCTTTAAACCTAGGATCGAGCACAGTGGCCAAAATGTAGTGCTCTGATTTCTACATATTGACCACCCGTCAATCCTCATTAAGCGAATGAAGGGCTCCATCCACAAGTCCCACATGCCTAGCGAAATCGCTCCATCTTAGCTCCTCCTTCAGTCTCTCCAGCTGCTTCTGCAAAAGCCGGATGAGGGGAATGACCTGGCTGGCAGTGTCTGAACTGACTTCAGGTGTGGCAAGTTCAAACGGTTGGAGAACCTTGCACAACATGGAAATCATTCTCCACTGCGCTTGAGTCAGGTGCATTCCCCCTCCTTTGCCTATATCATAGGCAGATGTATAGGGTTGAATGGCCTTTTGCTGCTCCTCCATCCTCTGAAGCATATAGAGGGTTGAATTTCACCTCGTTACCACCTCTTGCTTCAGCTGATGGCAGGGCATGTTCATGAGTGTTTGCTGGCACTCCAGTCTTCGGCATGCGGTGGCTAAATGCCGAAAGTGGCCCGCAATTTTTCGGGCCACCGATAGCATCTCCCGCACGGCCCTGACGGTTTTTTTTTAATTATGCACCACCAAATTAATTGTATGTGCAAAACATGGGACGTGCTGGAATTTGCCCACATGTACTGCACGCACAATATTGGTGGCGTTGTCCGATATCACAAATCCCCAGGAGACTCCAATTGGGGTAAGCCATTCTGCAATGATGTTCCTCAGTTTCTGTAAGAGGTTGTCAGCTGTGTGCCTCTTATGGAATACGGTGATACAAAGCGTAGCCTGCCTAGGAACGAGTTGGCGGTTGCGAGATGCTGCTACTGGTGCCACCACTGTTGTTGCTGCAGGAGGCAATACATCTACCCAGAGGCCTGTCACAGTCATATAGTCCTTAGTCTGCCCTGCTCCACTTGTCCACATGTCCTTGGTTAAGTGGACAGTGGGTACAACTGCATTTTTTAGGACACTGAGAGCACTTTTTCTGACGTCTGTGTACATTCTCGGTATCGCCTGCCTAGAGAAGTGGAACCTAGAAGGGATTTGGTACCGGGGACACACTACCTCAAGCAATTCTTGAAGTCCCGGTGAACTAACGGTGGATACCGGACGCACATCTAACACCAACATAGTTGTCAAGGCCTGAGTTATCCGCTTTGCAATAGGATGACTGCTGTGATATTTCATCTTCCTCACAAAGGACTGTTGGACAGTCAATTGCTTACTGGAAGTAGTACAAGTGGTCTTCCGACTTCCCCTCTGGGATGATGATTGACTCCCAGCAGCAACAACAGCAGTAGGCGTTCCACTCAAGGATCCATCGGAGGAATCCCAGTTAGTAGAGGACTCATCAGACTTGCCAGTGACATGGCCTGCAGGACTATTGGCATTCCTGTCTAAGGAGGAAACTGACACTGAGGGAGTTGGTGGTGTGGTTTGCAGGAGCTTGGGTACAAGAGGAAGAAGGGATTTAGTTGCTAGTGGACTGCTTTTGCTGTTACCCAAAGTTTTTGAACTTGTCAATGACTTCTGATGAATGCGTTCAAGGTGACGTATAAGGGAGGATGTTCCTAGGTGGTTAACTTCCAATCCTTACCCCTACTTATTACAGCTTGACAAAGGCAACACATGGCTTGACACCTGTTGTCGCATTTCTGTTGAAATAATTCCACACCGAAGATGTGATTTTTTTTGTATTTTGACCAGGCATGTCAATGGCCTTATTCATCCCACGGGCAACAACTGTATCCCCGGGTGCCTGATTTAAACAAACCACATCACCATCAGAATCCTCTTTGTCAACTTCCTCCTCAGCGCCAGCAACACCCATATCCTCATCCTAGTGTACTTCAACAGTGACATCTTCAATTTGAATATCAGGAACTGGACTGTGGGTGCTCCTTCCAGCACTTGCAGGGGGCATGCAAATGGTGGAAGGAGCCACCTCTTCCCGTCCAGTTTTAGGAAGGTCAGGCATCGCAACCAACACAATGGGATTTGTGATTTAGAACGCACAGTTCTTTGCTGTGCTTTTGCCAGCTTAACTTTTTTCATTTTTATAGCGGGAGGATGAGTGCTTCCATCGTCATGTGAAGCTGAACCACTAGTCATGAGGAACATAGGAGAGGGCCTTAGCCATTCCTTGCCACTCCGTGTCGTAAATGGCATATTGGCAAGTTTACGCTTCTCCTCAGACGATTTTAATTTAGATTTTTGGGTCATTTTACTGAACTTTTGCTTTTTGGATTTTACATGCTCTCTACTATGACATTGGGCATCGGCCTTGGCAGACGATATTGATGGCATTTCATCATCTCTGCCATGACTAGTGGCAGCAGCTTCAGCACTAGGTGGAAGTGGATCTTGATCTTTCCCTATTTTACCCTCCACATTTTTGTTCTCCATTTTTTAATGTTTGGAATTATATGCCAGTAATATATCTGAAATTAGACGACAGTAATGTCTGGAATAAGATACCACTAGATAGATACCAGATACCACTGTGACTGGAATGATGATGACCTATGCACAGTGACAGGACACTACCACAGCACCCTACAGCAGCAAGATGCAGCACAAGAGAGGCACTGTACTAGTATTAGTAATGTAGTATTACTGAGCACCACAAGACAATGAGCAGTGATACTGAGCACTGATGATACTACTGAGCACTGATACTGAGCAGCACGATGCAGCACAGGACACTGTACTAGTATTAGTAATGTAGTATTACTGAGCACCACAAGACAATGAGCAGTGATACTGAGCACTGATGATACTACTGAGCACTGATACTGAGCAGCACGATGCAGCACAGGACACTGTACTAGTATTAGTAATGTAGTATTACTGAGCACCACAAGACAATGAGCAGTGATACTGAGCACTGATGATACTACTGAGCACTGATACTGAGCACTGATGATACTACTGAGAACTGACACTGAGCAGCATGATTAGCACAAGACACTGTACTAGTATTAGTAATGTAGTATTACTGAGCACCACAAGACAATGATCAGTGATACTGAGCACTGATGATACTACTGTGCAATGATACTGAACACTGATGATACTACTGAGAACTGACACTGAGCATCACGATTAGCACAAGACACTGTACTAGTATTAGTAATGTAGTATTACTGAGCACCACAAGACAATGAGCAGTGATACTGACCACTGAAGATACTACTGAGCACTGATACTGAGCAGCACAAGACACTGTACTAGTATTAGTGAGCAGCACAAAAGCACTCTGGAATTGTCACCCCCCAGATACCACTGTGACTGGAATGATGATGACCGATGCACAGTCACAGGACACTACTACCACAGCACCCTACAGCAGCAAGATGCAGCACAAGAGAGGCACTGTACTAGTATTACTGAGATGCAATAAGCACTGATACTGAGCACTGATATTGAGAACTGACATTAAGAGGACGTAGCCACATCCTCTCTGTACCCTCTACAATGCCCGAGTGAAAATTGCGGTGACGCTCTGCTCTTTATATGGAATCCGAATCTCGCAAGAATCCGACAGCGGGACGATGACGTTTTGCCTCGTTCTGGTTTTCCGAGTCATGTGGGAATAACCGAGCCGGGCTCGGACCGTGGAGTTCGGGGAGGTTCGGTTCTCAGCAAACCGAACCCGCTCATCTCTAATGACCACCAGGTAATACACAGAGAATCAGTGATCACCATATTATGCAGACAGCATCATTGACCACCATACAATACAGAGAACAATATGGTGACTGCCATGTAATACAGAGAGCATCAGTGACTACTATCCAATGCAGAGAACATTAGTGATTGCCATGTAATATAGAGAACATCATATAATATAGAGAACGTAACAGTATCCACCATATAATGAAGGCAACATCACATCAACCACCATATACCAGTGACTGCCATATAATGTAGAGAGCATCAGTGACTGATGCTGTCTACATTATAACAACATAGAACAACATGGTGACTGCCATATAATGTAAAGAGCATCAGTGACTGCCATATAATGCACAGATCTTCAGTGATCATCATATAATACCGTGAGAATCAGTAGTACATCATATAATACAGAGAGCATCAGTGACTGCCATACATGCAGAGAGCATCAATGACTAGCATAATCTGCATTTGCTTCATGTAACTTACTGGTGCTCAGATGTGCAGGGTCTCTTGAGGTCACATCCTCAGCCTGGCAGCATGTTCCATGATTGCCTGCAATGTGCAGAGACTCTCCCCAGTGTGTACCCTGCTTGCCATAGAGCATGTACCCCAATGTATTCCCACCATCTCCAGAGTATGGGTGCTGCCATGACACCTGTAGTCAGCTGACTTGGTGCTATCCACTCCTGAGCACTGGAGTGCTCACATGACTTGATTCTCCAATCCCTGCTATCCCGGGGGTATATATCGAGAATTCCTGCTCAGTATCATTGCCTTGAACAATGCGTCACATCCTGTGAATAAGTGTCTCCTGGCTCCAGTTTCCTGTCTCCTGAGACTCCCTCGTGTTAATCCTTCCGTGGAACTACAGGCACCAGCCATCCAGATTGTCTTCAGCTTCAGCTACACTCTGATCCTACAATCACTTGCAGTAAGAGACTCTCTCCAGATGCTGCATATCATTCTCACCTGTTTGTTATTACTCTGCATCAGCACTGTGCTATTCAACCTGCACTAAAGCATCCAGCTTAAAGTTCAGTTGTCTCCTGCAATAACCTAACCAGGTTGTGTTGTAAGCAAGCATTGCCTATTGACTGTGTAGCTCTGTGGCAAGTTCCTATCAGTTTCCAGGCCGATCATCTGCATTACCAATTGCCTATACAATTCCTGTTTCAAGTTACCATCGGTTTCCAGGCCGATCATCGATATTGCCAAGTATCTGTGTAAAGCTCCGTTTCAAGTCATCATCGGCTTCCAGGCCGACCATCGTTTATTCTAAGTTGTCAGCATCGGTTCCCAGGCTGATAATCATCTGTTCCTGTTCACCATCGATTCCCAGGCCTATAGTCATCTGTTCCTGTTCCTCATCGGTTCCCAGGCCGATCGTCATTTGCTCCAAGTCTCCATCAGTTCCCAGACCGATCATCGGTAACTCCAAGTCACTATCGGTTCTCAGACCAGTCATCGGTTGCTCCCAGTTGACATCAGTACCCAGACCGAACTATCTCTAAGTGACTGTTTATTTCAGACTCTGTCAACTTCCATGCTGAATCCTACGTTTATGTTTACATTGCTCCAGTTACTTATATTTCCTGTGTGTACTCAATAAATACCATTTGTGCACATGCGCAGCAACTTACTTCAGCCTCCTCGTTTCCTCCATCGCACCACCACTGTCCCACTAGTGACCCCTCCAGGAACAGATACAGACCTGACAGCATATAATACAAAGACAATCAGGACTAACTTAATAATACACAGAAAATCAGTGGTTGCCATTTAATACAGAAAACATATGTGACAACAATGTAAAACAGTATCAGTGACCACTATATAATACAGAGAGCATCAGTAACTGCCATAAATGTAGCGAGAATCAGTGGCTGCCATATAATACAGAGAGCATCATCATGGACTGCTACATAATACAGAGGGCATCAGTTTCTATCATATTATACTAACAGCATCATTGACCACCATACGAAACAGAGAGCATCTCTCACCACCATATGGTCCACCATATACTGTAAAACAGAGAGAATCAGTGTCTGCCATATAACATAGAAACTATCAGTGAATGACATAGAATACAGAGACTACTTTTGATTGCCTTACAATATCATTCCCTCAATAAATAACCCCTTCTCAAAATCATTAACTGCTCCAACATCATGATAATAACCTGAAGGCACTATAATTAATAATATCCATCCTTTTACAATAATTATTGTCATAATCCCATTACTAAGTAATCCCAACATCATCAAATAATGACATTTATGTAAATGATACTCCTCAGTCTCATGAAAAACTTTGAAACCAATTAAAACGTTAACTCCTTACCCTCATATTCTTATTATTACCATTTTACAAAGGCAATGCTAAACTTATGTGTTAGGAGACTCTAACCAGTATTTTCATATGGTATTGTTTACAGTTTTAAAAGAGGCAAATAAAGAAAAATGTCAGATGTTATCCTAGAAGCCTGCGAAAGAGCAAAAGGGTGTATCTCCAGGCACCATATACAATTTAGGTAAGAGATATGGAATGTCGCTCTATCCTTCTGGCTCTTTTCTTTTGGGGTCTGTTACAAGTAAGGTATGTGTGGGTGCAGAGCATCTGCCAAATCCCCAGAGCCGGCCATAGGCATAGGCAAACTAGGCAATTGCCTAGGGCATTTGATATGCCTAGGGTCATCAGCAGCTTCTGCTGATTAAAATGATATGCGGCATGCCTATATTCTGTATGTAGCATTTCATATGCAGTTACAGCCACAGTCTCACACAGTATATAGGCATGCTGCATATCATTTTAATCAGCAGAAGCTGCTTGTGCATCCTAGCCACATAGCAATGCAAATAACATGCATTTTCATTAAAAAAAGGTGCCTGACGTTAGCATTGAGGCAAGATTTATGAGGACACATCTGTATCCAAGCAGAGGCAGAGGTCACAGTGTTAGTAGCAGTGTGAGTGTTGTGTGCATGTGAGTGGGCTGGTTGTGCAGTAGTGTTCAGAATATGTGTAAGGAGCATTATGTGTGTCATGTAAAAATGCATTAATAATGTGCAACATATGTGTAAGGGGCACTATGTGTGTCATTATGTGTATAAGGGCATTAATAATGTGCGGCATATGTGTAACAGGGTACTACTGTATGTGTGTCATTATGTGTAAAGGGGCACTAATAATGTGCAGCAAATGTGTAGGTGGCACTATGTGTGTCATTATGTGTATAAGGGCATTAATAATGTGCGGCATATGTGTAAGGGACATTATGTGTAAAAGGGCATTCATAAAGGTTGTCATAATGTGTAAGGCGCATTATGTTTATAAGGACACTAATAAGGTGTCTCATATGTGTAAGGGGCATTACTGTGTGGAATTATGTGTATAAATGCATTACTAATATGTGGCATTATGTGTATAAGGTGCTCTACTATGTGGCGTTGCGTATAGAAAGGGCACTACTGTGTCGACTAATGTGAATAAAGAGCAATAGGGTGTGGTGTAATGTGAATAACGAGCAATTCAGTGTGATGTAATGTGAATAAGGGGCTCTACTGTGAGGAGTAATGTTTATAAGGTAAAGTGATACTACTGTGGGATGTAATATGAATTATGGACACTATCACATGATCAAATGTGAATAAAGTTGCAGTACTGTGTGGCGTAATTGGAATTGGGGTTACTATTGTGTGGCCATGCCCCTTGCCAGCAAAAACACACCCCTTTTTGGGCTGTGCGCCAAATGTGCGAACTGTTCCTATTTAAACATAGGGGGTACAAACACCAAAATAAGGACTGCTATGGGTGAGGGGTGATGGTGCTGGGAAAGAGGTGCAAGGTCAGAGGCAGACCCAGCGGTGGTGCTAGGGAGCTACAGCTAAAATCTTGCCTCGGACATCATATTGGTTAGGACCAGCTCTGCAAATCCCCACCTGCTTCCTGGGTCCCTTTAAGTGACAGTAGTTTTGCACATCTCTGTCTGTACTAGCAGAAATAGAATATATGTATCTATATATATCTATATATATATCTATATATATATATACATACAGTATAAGCATAAAGTTAAGTATGAAGCTCTTATTGAAATGTAGTGAATCAATAGTCTACACCTTCTACTCACATTTACATATTCAAGATTAAAATATATTCAAAGGCAATCTGTCTCCTAATCCTATTCATTGCAGGGTGTTGTTGGATATCTTAGCAATTTATATTTGACTCAAACAGCAACTTCCAAGCTTAATGTGATTATTTCATCTTATTTGGATTTCAATTTCATTGCGCGGTGTGACAAAGAACATAATTATCTACTGCTATATAAGTAACTATCATATCAGCTAATTGCAGAGTTTTCATCTCCATTAACTCAACATGTTACTTAACTTAATCTCAAGTATTCATCCTATGATAAAATGTGAAGCCTGTCTCGAAAAACAAGTCAAAGGTAGAAGAGCTATTATAGGAAACTGTGCTGGACAGAACCAGTAGATTTTTAAGTTTCAAGCACCAAACCTTTTTTTTTTTTGCACAAAAATAAGATATAAAAAAAAAGCTTGTTGGATTCTACACTAAATCAGAGGTTCTCAAATGTGGTCCTCAAGCCACCCCAACGGTCCAGGTTTTAAGTATATCCATGCTTGGCCACAGGTAACTTTATTAGTATAGTACCTCAGTCAATTTGATTTAACCATCTGTGGTGAGCCATGGATATATTTAAAACCTGGGCCGTTGGGTTGCCTTGAAATCCGCATTTGAGAACCTCTGTACTAAATGTTAACACTTATATATACCAAGCAAATTATGTTTCTTTCAAGCATGCAAAGTAAGCAAAACTTTAAAAATATATATTAAAATATTAAATATATATTTACATTGAGGCCAATATGCCACTGGCAGTAATGTTATGCTTTGTTACCACTTGTATAAAGCATAAGTGAGTACTTTGGCAATACTGCGTTGTCACCTTGCACTTATCACTGCTCATCACTTCTTTATCCCTTCTCCAGTTTAAAACATCTGCCCCATTGTTAGTACCTCAGTTATTTTGATTTAACTATCTGTGCTTAAGGATGGAAATCACTATAACATGGACTGTCAGTGTGCCTAGAGGACACTAGAGGTTGGGAATCACTGTCATACCCACTCACTCAGTATGTAATACTCATCATCCAAGGAGTCGAAGTTTTCTTAATCCCTAATATGTTTCAATACTCTAGGTCAATTTGTCTAATTTTACAGAATGCATTTGAAATCACAACATGCATTCAGATACAGTTTTCTGTGTGATTCTCAGTGTTCCATATAGTACAGTACTTCATCTTTTAGCATATTAAAAAATACTATGTATACGGTGTGTAGACCTATACAAGTTTCCCATACACAAAGATAGATTGATTTTTTATTCAAGATAAAATATTATTTTACTGTACAGATATGGTTTACATTGAAAAATCAGTGTTGATCTGTGAAAAATAAACATAATTGTGTTTTTAATTAGAAGTTTGTTTCTTGTGCGCTGTGACAGTCTTGTATCTCTTGTTGTTTACCTGCTTAAACAAACTGTTTAAGAATACAAGCGAATAACATCAAATGCTACTTGCCTTCTTTACTTTTCTCGTAATGTACTTTTAATATGGGATTTATTTATTTTTTTATATAGTTTTCTTCACTTTGTACTTTTTAAGATTTTACATCAGATTTTTACTGGGTCCTTGTAAAACATTTGCCTGTAAGTTGTTTTTTTTCTAATGGGTCAACATGTATTTTGGGTTTTGTGGTGCTTCTTGTTAGGGTCTCCTGCCCTGTGCTGCCACGTCGTCATGGCAACCGGGAGACAAGTACTAGCGGAGTAACCTGAGCGCAGCTGATACTCCGGTTCGGGTCTTTTGCTGTGCAGTGGTTATAGGCTCTGTGCACGGCAGGGGATCCGGTGCTGGTTTTTGTGCTCACAGTCTGTGAGGTCTGAGTGGGGCGTGGACAGCACCTGCTTTATAAGGCCTCTTTCCAGGTTAAGCAGATGCTGCTGAATCTTTGTTGGTTAGTCAGTTCCTGAAAGTTAGCCAGTACTGTGTAGCTTTGTATTTGTTTGTTGCTTACTGCAAATAGGCCTGGGGATTTGGTATTACACTCTGCCAATCCAGACCTAGCAGTAAGACTGGAGTCAGTCGTTTAGCTTGCTGGGGTTCTGTTACTACTCTGTGAACTTAGCAAGTTTGCGGCTGTATTCTAAGACTTGCCTGTCTAATCCTGTCTCACTGTGCTAGGTGTCAGGGGTCAGTTTAGTGGCAGTAAACTGAACCTGTGCACTGCAAGTGAGAATTAGGATTGTGGAGACTCTCCTTGTGTCTATCATTCCATCTCTGACCAAGGAGTTTACTGCCACACCCGTTGGTAACCCTTTAGGGTTTTGCTGTTGCCCTTAGCAACAGCATTTCGGGTTCTCTATGTATTAAAACACAACATCTTGCTTTTCCCATCTGAGCATTTCTAATACAAGGGAGATACCCAGTTCCTTAGCCTCTGGGCTTCTCTGTTCACTTTGTGTGTATTTTGTTACCCTATCACCTTCTGTGTCCATTATGTCATATTCCCCAGTCTGTCTGTGAGTCCCCAGTCTGTCTGTGAGTTTGTTGTGCATAACAGTTCTGACACCAGTACTTTCCTGCAGGCACTGGTGTACATAACATATTCAGCAGCCTAATACTCCTGTTGAAATTTTGTGGGAATATGGAGCATACCCCTCAAAATACGTTGCAACAGGTGGTCGATCAGGTGCAGGTCCTGACTCGACAATTTAATGATCTGTCCATTAAAATGCACACCTCCCAGGCTGCTGGCGGAGCTCCCGCAGCAGCAGCACCTGCAGGGGTTAAGGAGCCGAAAGTAAATCTCCCGGATCGTTTTTCTGGAGATCGCTCGCAGTTCTTTTGTTTCAAGGAGAGCTGCAAGCTATACTTCCGGCTTAGGCCTCAGTCTTCTGGGTCGGAGATTCAGCGGGTGGGCATAGTGATTTCCTTGCTACAAGGAGACCCACAGGTCTGGGCATATGGGTTGCAGCCTGACTGTCCGTCGCTTAAAAGTGTTGATGCTTTTTTTACGGCACTGGGCATGTTGTATGATGACCCTGACAAGACGGCCTCAGCCGAGGCTCAGATTTCGATCCTTAAGCAAGGGCGAAGGCCAGTTGAGGTTTACTGTACGGAGTTTCGGAGGTTGGCCCATGATACCCAGTGGAATGACCCAGCCCTGAGACACCAGTACCGAAGAGGTCTTTCTAACCAGATAAAGGACCAACTGGTACAATATCCCTTGCCTGATAGCTTGGATCAGCTCATGCAGTTATCCATCCGGGTGGATAGACGGCTGAGAGAGCATAGGCTTGAAAGGGAGACTGAGATTTCCTTCCTTCCCAAGGGAACCTCAGACTCTGAGGAATTTTCCGAGGAGCCTATGCAGATTGGGGCTACCCGCCTCTCCTCGCGTGAGAAGACGCGGAGGAGACAGCAGGGGTTGTGTTTGTACTGTGGGAATAAAGGTCATGTGGTAGTATCATGCCCAGAAAAGCCGGAAAACTTCAGGGCCTGAGGGTGATGGGAAATATCCTGTCAGGCCAGAAGTCAGAATTTCCCAAGAAGACTTTTATTATTCCGGTGACCTTGAAGATCCTCGGTCAAACTGTCAAGACTGAGGCCTTTGTGGACAGTGGGGCCGACGGGGTTTTTATGGACCGCCAATTCGCCCTGAAACACTCTGTTCCCTTAGTACCCTTGGCATCGGAAATTGAGATTTGTGGGTTAAACGGGGAACCATTATCCCAAGGTAAAATTACCTCTTGCACTAGCCAGATTTCTTTGTTTATTGGAGCCACACACTCTGAAAAATTGTCCTTTTATGTGACTGTCTGTACTTTTGCCCCATTGGTGTTGGGGTTACCCTGGTTAAGGGCCCACAATCCTCAATTTGACTGGGTCTCTGGGGAGATTCTTAGTTGGGGTACTGATTGTTTCAGGAGTTGCTTGAGCCTTCCAGTCAGGCTCTCGCAGCTAAGTTTGCCAGGATTGCCAGGGTGTTATGCAGATTTTGCGGACGTGTTCTCCAAAAAAGTTGCAGAGGTACTACCTCCCCATCGCCCCTATGACTGTGCCATTGATTTGTTGCCAAATGCTAAGCTTCCCAAGAGCAGGTTGTACTCCCTGTCACGTCCTGAGACTCAGGCTATGGCAGAGTACATTCAGGAGAACTTGGCTAAGGAGTTTATCAGACCTTCACAGTCTCCAGTTGGGTCGGGGTTCTTCTTCATGGGTAAAAAGGACGGTTCGTTGTGACCCTGCATCGACTTCAGGGAATTGAACCGTATCACGATTAAAAACTCATACCCACTGCCTCTCATTTCGGTCTTGTTTGACCAGCTTCGTACTGCCACCATTTTTTCTAAGATTGACCTACGCGGTGCGTACAATCTAATCCGAATAAGAGAGGGGGATGAATGGAAGACTGCCTTTAATACCCACTCAGGGCATTATGAATATTTGGTGATGCCTTTTGGGCTCTGTAATGCCCCGGCAGTCTTCCAGGATTTCATGAATGATGTGCTCAGGGAATATTTGGATAGATTCTTAGTTGTATACTTAGATGACATCCTAATCT
This sequence comes from Pseudophryne corroboree, assembly GCF_028390025.1. Lineage (NCBI taxonomy): Eukaryota > Metazoa > Chordata > Amphibia > Anura > Myobatrachidae > Pseudophryne > Pseudophryne corroboree. The sequence continues at coordinate 650,330,877 of NC_086449.1, forward strand.
TCTCCCATTCCCTGGAGGAACATCGGAAGCATGTACGCTTAGTCCTCCAGAAACTCAGAGACCACCGGCTTGGGGCGAAGCTGGAGAAGTGCGAATTTGAAGTTCAGCAAATCGCATTTCTAGGATATATTATCTCCCCAGAAGGTTTCCAAATGGAGGGTTCCAAGGTACAGGCAGTCCTGGATTGGGTGCAACCCACTAGTTTGAAGGCGCTTCAGCGTTTCCTGGATTTTGCGAATTTTTATAGACGATTTATCGCTGGATTTTCGTCTATAGTGGCGCCCTTGGTGGCACTCACTAAGAAAGGGGCGGATGTTGCTCACTGGTCTTGTGAGGCTAAAGCGGCTTTTGCCCGTCTCAAAAGGGCATTTGTTTCGGCCAAGGTGCTGCGACACCCAGATCCAGAGCGTCCTTTTGTGGTGGAGGTGGATGCCTCTGAGATGGGTATTGGGGCAGTGCTTTCTCAGATGGGAGTGTCTGATAATCGCCTTCATCCCTGTGCTTACTTTTCCCGTAAATTTTCGCCTGCCGAGATGAATTATGACGTGGGTAACCGGGAATTGTTGGCTATTAAGGATGCACTCGAGGAGTGGAGACACTGGCTTGAGGGGGCTATGTTTGTGGTCTCAATTCTCACTGACCATAAGAATCTGGCATATTTAGAGTCAGCGAAGCGCCTCAATGCCAGGCAGGCACGATGGGCTTTGTTTTTTGCTCGCTTTAATTTTTTGATAACATATCGCCCTGGGTCAAAAAACATCAAGGCTGATGCGCTCTCGCGGAGTTTTGCTCCAATCCAGGAGACCACCGAGGAGCCGTTGCCCATTGTTTCCCCATCATGTATTAAAGTGGGCATTACCCAGGACCTCTTATCATTAGTCCTTAGAGCACAGGAGCAGGCTCCTCCAGACCTTCCGGTAGGTCTTTTGTTTGTGCCTCCTAGGTTAAGACAGCGAGTGTTCCTGGAATTCCATGCCAAGAAGTCGGCAGGTCACCCGGGTATTGCCAGAACTCGGGAGTTGCTATCTAGGGCGGTGTGGTGGCCCTCGGTGGCTAAGGATGTGGATCAGTGGGTTCGGGCATGTGACATCTGTGCCCGAAATAAGACTCCTAGAGGGGTTCCTGTTGGCCCATTACATCCACTCTCTATCCCATCTAAGCCATGGACCCACATTTCAATGGATTTTGTGGTGGACTTGCCCAAATCCTCGGGGATGACAGCCATCTGGGTTGTCGTTGACAGGTTTTCGAAGATGGCGCACTTCGTTCCACTGGTTGGGCTGCCATCGGCCAGACGCCTGTCTGAATTATTTATGCTGCATGTTGTGCATCTCCACGGGTTGCCACTTGATGTGGTCTCTGACCGCGGATCCCAGTTTGTGGCCAAATTCTGGAGGGCATTTTGTTCCGATCTCCAGATTTCTGTCAGCTTGTCGTCAGGCTACATCCGCAGTCTAATGGGCAGACTGAAAGGGTGAACCAGTCCTTGGAGCAGTTCCTCAGGTGTTATGTCTCCAAGTGTCAGACTGACTGGGTTGCTCATCTGTCCATGGCGGAGTTTGCCTATAACAACGCGGCTCACTCTGCTACAGGGATCTCTCCCTTCCTTTGTGTGTATGGGCATCATCCTAAGGCCAATTCTTTTGACCCCCTGGACTCCACGCCTGGTGGTTCCTCTGTGGTTTCGGTCCTTAGAGGTATTTGGCGGAAAGTGAAGAAAGCCCTTGTGTCTGTGTCATTAGTGACCAAAAGGGTTTTTGATAAGCGGAAAAGACCCTGCAGCTTCAAATTAGGAGACTTCGTCTGGTTGTCTACCAAGAATTTGAAGTTGAGACAGCCATCTCATAAGTTAGGCCCCCGGTTCATCGGCCCTTATAAGATCACCAGGGTTATCAATCCGGTGGCATTTCAGTTAGATCTGCCCCGTTCTTTGGGTATCAATAAAACATTTCATTGTTCCCTTTTAAAACGGGCGATTAGGAATCCTTCTTCCAGTGGAAGACCTTCCCCTCTTCTGATACGTGGCCAGAGGGAGTTTGTTGTTGAAAGGATTCTTGACTCCAAGGTGGTTCGGGGTCGGCTGTCATTTTTGGTGCACTGGAAGGGGTATGGCCCGGAGGAGCGGTCGTGGGTGCGCAGTTGTGATCTTCATGCCCCCAGACTGATACGCTCTTTCTTCTCGCAGTTCCCCGATAAACCCGGTGGTAGGGGTTCTTTGACCCCTCGTCAGAGGGGGGGTACTGTTAGGGTCTCCTGCCCTGTGCTGCCACGTCGTCATGGCAACCGGGAGACAAGTACTAGCGGAGTAACCTGAGCGCAGCTGATACTCCGGTTCGGGTCTTTTGCTGTGCAGTGGCTATAGGCTCTGTGCACGGCAGGGGATCCGGTGCTGGTTTTTGTGCTCACAGTCTGTGAGGTCTGAGTGGGGCGTGGACAGCACCTGCTTTATAAGGCCTCTTTCCAGGTTAAGCAGATGCTGCTGAATCTTTGTTGGTTAGTCAGTTCCTGAAAGTTAGCCAGTACTGTGTAGCTTTGTATTTGTTTGTTGCTTACTGCAAATAGGCCTGGGGATTTGGTATTACACTCTGCCAATCCAGACCTAGCAGTAAGACTGGAGTCAGTCGTTTAGCTTGCTGGGGTTCTGTTACTACTCTGTGAACTTAGCAAGTTTGCGGCTGTATTCTAAGACTTGCCTGTCTAATCCTGTCTCACTGTGCTAGGTGTCAGGGGTCAGTTTAGTGGCAGTAAACTGAACCTGTGCACTGCAAGTGAGAATTAGGATTGTGGAGACTCTCCTTGTGTCTATCATTCCATCTCTGACCAAGGAGTTTACTGCCACACCCGTTGGTAACCCTTTAGGGTTTTGCTGTTGCCCTTAGCAACAGCATTTCGGGTTCTCTATGTATTAAAACACAACATCTTGCTTTTCCCATCTGAGCATTTCTAATACAAGGGAGATACCCAGTTCCTTAGCCTCTGGGCTTCTCTGTTCACTTTGTGTGTATTTTGTTACCCTATCACCTTCTGTGTACGTTATGTCATATTCCCCAGTCTGTCTGTGAGTCCATTTGTTGTGCATAACAGTTCTGACACCAGTACTTTCCTGCAGGCACTGGTGTACATAACACTTCTGTCATAGCTTCCAACAGTTATCTGGGCTAAATTAATCATTAATCTGGTCCATGCAAGCCATGCCCACAATACTCCCCAAAGATGCCCACATCCAGCCAGCCATGTCACCTTTACAAAGAAACACTGATCATTTCCAAGCCCAACTCATTTAGCCGCCAGGAAATCAGGATATTCAATTCAAACTATTGGATTTCAAGTTGTAAGACATACAGTGGGGATGGGCCAGATAGATGGTAATGTATACTTTAAACAGGGGTTTATTTGCTAGGGAGCAGTAAAAGGAGAAACTCTTTTGGGGGGATAACTTATAAATATTTATCACAACATAACATTTATTGATACATATAAAAAAATAGAGCTATATGTCAAAGGTATACATCTACATATAAGACCAGAACAATAAGCGCACACCCAGGGTTCCATGTACTAAAAATACAGTTATCACAGAGAAAAAGCCACCCCAGCTTTGGGGTCTATTTACTAAGCATAAGATGGAGATAAAGTGGACGGAGATAAAGTACCAGCCTAACTATAATTTTTCAAACCTAGCCTGTGACATGGCAGTTAGAAGGTGATTGGCTGGTCACTTATCTCCGTCCACTGTATCACCCTCCAAAGCTTAGTAAATAGACCAATTAGTCTGTTATTGGTGCAAAGCAGGAGTCGGCTACCATGAATTGTGAATTGTTCCTAACACTAACCCCACCTAGAAGAGAGAATGAGAAGTTGCCCCCCTGGTGACTGCACTCGCTATATACTCACCTTTCTCCCGAGTCCAGTCCTGTGCAGCTGTAGCAGACAGAATATTTTTTAAACAAACTTTATTGGCAACAGGCTAAAGCAACAGAGGGCAGAATTCACTTCATGCTTCCTCAGTGAGGAGAAACAGTCATCAGCAGCTACAGGTGATGAAGCCGGTGCTGGAGAAGACACCCGACAGTAAGTGACCTCTCACCATAGTAACAGCTGATGTACACTTTGCACAAGCAGGCTGTAGACAGAAAAGATCCCTTTAGTGCATATTGAAAAGCAATACAGTACGTTAACGGATTTTTTCTCCCCTTTTTCATTTAGCCCTGTTATCTCCGCATAGTACATGGACCCTTGTCCCTTGTGGCTGATAATGTAGTGTTACTGTATGTTTGCAATTCCCCAACAAAGTAATTAACAGTAGGTTGCACTATACCTCTTATAATTTTAGACACTTACAAACAAATTGAAGAGGCGAGTGGGTGAAGGTGTTACAGTATGTAACAATTTTCTAAAAAAATGCATTTTTTTAATATATGAAGGTGTTATGACCTAGAGATCATAGTAACAATGTTATTTTATATTGGTAGTCTATATACTGATATCATTTGTGGACAGAAGTGCGTTGTCCAAATCTTAAGTTCTAATAATTTATCTTTAACTGTAAATATGTCATTTTCTTGTAAACATAACAGAACACCTTCATTCACTCACCTTTTCAATTATAGAGTAACCTGAATAATTCTCAAAGAGATGGACACAAGACTTGAGGGAAACAATTTGGGAAATAATCCAAGCAAAAATGCATAGATCATTAATGACTCATGAAGTACAAAATTATACATTGATAATAAAATTATTATTCTTGAATGAAGAATTGTTGTATGACCCTGCTAAATTTAAACTTGAAAGATCAGGAAAAGTTGTGAAACATTATGGATGGTATAGGGCATAGGTTCTCAAACTCGGTCCTCATTACCCCACACAGTGCATGTTTTGCAGGTAACCCAGCAAGTGCACAGGTGTATTAATTACTCACTGACACATTTTAAAAGGCCCACAGGTGGAGCTTATTATTTCACTTGTGATTCTGTGATGAGACCTGCAAAACATGCACTGTGTGGGGTCCTGAGGACCGAGTTTGAGAACCTGTGGTATAGGGTCTTTGTGACATCCCTGCTGCATGAGTACCCTGCTTTGGCAGGTTAGTACTAACCAATTGGGACAGCAGTTCTCATGCTCTGACCAATTAGAGTGCTGGTGCAATTTATGTAATTTGTCCTAAATCGCCTATATTCAGGTCATTTGATACTCCATTAAAATTGGGCATTAGATTTTCTGGACGCTGTAATGCACGAGTAAAAGCATAATACATCTATTTTTACAAATATTTCAAATTATTATTGACTTATTTTGACACATTTCTTATGCCTTTCCGATTACATTTAGTGACTTGTATCTTCAACCTTAGAAAAATCAGCGATTTGTAGGCAGACGTGCTTCATTCTGACAGGTTCCTGGCTACTTCGAGGCCACTGGTATTCTATTACATCTGGCAATTTGCCTCTTTCAACCTGAAAATTGCTGAAATTGCACTAGTTTTTCAAAATTGGAGACTTCAACAAGGGAAATATGCTAATTAAATTAAAATAAATGAGTCACTCAGATTTCCAAAGCTTTTAAAATACAGGTGTGTTCTGCTAGAACTCCTAAAGAAAAACCATTAACACCACAATTTAAAAGGGTTTACAAGGTGGGATAATATGGAGATATCACCTGGCAACTGCATTGGTAAATGACTGTTTGTTATGCTGACACAAATTAGGATTTCTTGGTAAAATCACTGTGTGGAAATATAACACTGTGAAACAGAAGTATCCTCGGTATCGGTGCTCTCTTTGTTCTAATGTCCTCCTCAGACAAAATCAGAGAAAATGTACCCCTGGGCTGGCAGGATCCCGGAAGCAGAAACTATCTAAGATTAAAAGGTACGTATGACAATGAATCAGCCTGGAAAGTTGACAAACTAGAGAATATAATTGCAACACTTGAGAAACAGGTACGACAGTCAGATGATTAAATGACTTAGTAGGGGTGCTGACATGTACTAGTAAAACTAGGGCACTGTGTAGCTGCAGTTTCACCTACTCTATTGTCCCCAGCTGGTAGGCTACACGCCATCCAATAACTTCTCTTCTTCATCTCACACAAGAGAACATAACTCTCACCTCCCCAATTCTTTTCATCGTCAGTTACATCATTGCCCCCTAAAATAGCCCTACATAAAATCAGATTCCCTTTAATCTAATATTAAATATTTTTTGTGCCTCAGTTAAAAAGTAGTTCAATTAAAAATATGCAGAAAAACCTTGTATTCTGCACAGCTCACAAAGTCCATGCTGCCTTGTTACACTTACATGTCTAATAATTAGTTTTCTCTTACAGACTTGCTACATGTTTGGTTTAATTTCCACACAAATATTAAGCAGGTAAATAAACAAATATACATCACTCATGTATCCTCTTTGCAGTATGGCAAAATAAATATTACATGCACTTCATGGAAAGGCAGAAATACACTTATGTTTAAGCCAGGGGCGTATCTACCTATTGGCCAGGATGTCACTCGAGTGCCAGGGGCACCAGCTGAGGAGGGGTGCCACCCATGGCCAGTAGGTAGCAACTGAATCCATTCTTCCTCCCCTCCCCCCCGTGGTTAATCATCACGCATTTGTAGAATAGTCCCTTGTTGTATGCAGCCCTGTGGGTATCAAATGGATGGAGGTCTCTCCCAGTATAGCAGTCTGGGTTTCGCTGTGGAGGGAAGGGGACCTGGTTCAGGTCTCTCTGGTTTAAATTCCAAAGTGTCTGTAGGAGCAGAGTGGCTGTCACCAATGCGTATCGTTGCATTCACGCAAACTTTTTCAAGGTGCTTACTGTGCTACAGACAGGGGTTTATATACCATAAACAATATGGCTGCTCATTTGCATATGTGATTATTCACATCCATCTCATCTTATACCATGACCAAACAACAACAGACAATAATATAGACAATGGGGGTCATTCTGAGTTGATCGCTCGCTAGCTATTGTTTGTAGCACTGCGATCAGGTCAAAACTTGGCAAAACTGCAAATGTGTCTGCACCGCAATGCGCAGGCGCGATGTACAGGTACAAAGCGGATCGGTGCTGGGCGATGGATTTAACAAAGAATCCATTTGCACAGCCGATTGCAAGAAAATTGACAGGAAGAGGGCGTTTATGGGTGTCAACTGACCGTTTCCAACCCCATGCTTCACAGTGTGTATGGTGTTCTTGGGATGCCATTCATCACTCTTCTCCCTCCAAACACGGGGAGTGGCGTTTATACCAAAAAGTTAAATTTTGCTCTCATCTGACCACATTACATTCTCCCAATCCTCCTCTGGATCATTCAGATGGTCACTGGCAAACTTTAGATGGGCCTGGACATGTGCTGGCTTAAGCAGGGGGACCTTTTGGGCGCTGCAGGATTTCAATCCATGATGACATAGTGTGTTACTAATGGTAACCTTTGTGACTGTGGTCCCACCTTGAGGTCATTGACCAGGTCCCCCTGTGTAGTTCTGGGCTGATTCCTCACCATTCTCAACATCATTGATACCCCACGAGGTGAGGTCTTGCATGGAGCCCCAGGTCGAGGGAGATTGTCAGGATCTTGTATTTCTTCCATTTTATAATAATTGCGCCAACAGTTGATCTCTTCTCACCAAGCTGCTTGCTTATTGTTGAGTAGCTCATCCCAGCCTTGAGCTTCTTAAAGAAGAAGTAACAGGTCTGTGAGAGCCAGAAATCTTGCTGCTTGGTAGGTGTCCAAATATTTATTTTCCACAAGAATATACAAGTAAATTGTTTAAAAATCATACAATGTGATTTCTTTTTTTTTCTTCAGATTCTGTCTCTCACAGTTGAAGTGTACCTATGATGGAAATTACAGACCTCTCTCATCTTTTTAAGTGGGTCAACTTGCACAATCGGTAGCTGTCCAAGTACTTCTTTGCTCCATTGTATATATACATATATAGCCTTCAAAAAAAGAGACAGGCACTCTGGAGACTGTTGAGAATTTTAAATGTATTGCCCCAATATCAATGTTTCAGGGGTATAAGCTTCATTGTCAGGACCATATAGCAAGACAGGTATATGGTCCTGACGATGCGGCTTATACTCCCAAAACGTTGATATTGGGGCAATACATTTAACATTCTCAACAGTCTTCTGAGTGACAGTGTCTTTTTTGGAAGGATATGTATCACTGGTTGGGGCACCAGAGCAGATGAAAAAAGCATAGGGGTGCCAGCAGTCATTGGATTTGTATATATAATATAGGTGGTATTCATGTGACCGGCGGTCTGCTGACCGATAGTCACATGACCTCCTCCACCATCCCGCCGGCTCAGTATCCCGATGGTCGGCATGCCGACCAACAGGGACTATTTCCACTCGTGGGTGTCCACGACACCCATAGAGTGGGAATAGAACCCGTGGCGACCGCAGCGTGGCGAGCGTAGCGAGCCCGCAAGGGGCTTGCTGCACTCGCCCCTCCCCGCCGAGATCCCTGCGTCGGTATGCTGCCGGGATCCCGGCGTCGGTAAGCTGACCGGTGGTCAGGAGACCGCCGGTCAGCCATACTACACCCTATAATATATATATGCACTACTGTGTAGCATAATGTGTATAAGGGGCACGCCTGTGTAGCATAACCTGAATAATGGACATTACTGGTGCTGTGTAATGTGAGTAAGCGACACTACTGTGTGGTGTAATTTGAATCGGGGTACTATTAAGTGGCCACACCCCTTTTTTGGCATGTTCACCTTCCCTATTTCAATTATGGGGTGGGGGCGCCAGTCCTTTACTTTGCCAGGGGCGCTCGGAACCCTAGATACACCCCTGGTTTAAGCCTCAGCTTGATCTATTATTATCTAAGTATGTTTAAATGTTCTGCACATAAGATGCTGAGAGCCTTACAAGATAGTGCTATGAATGTCATAGAGTGTGAATAAATTGAAGAGTAGAGAAGTAAAGATCTGATTTAAAGACAATGAGAATCTATAACATAAAACATCTGTTAACTGTAAAACAGTCAGCCACCAAATGGGAAAATATATTGAAAGCTGTGATGTTTTAAAAAATGATGCTCATTAAGTTGTATCGGGAAGGAACGGCTGTTAGTCAGCAGAGAGAGTTTAAGATTTACTATACTTTCTGTACTTAAAACAAAACTAAGGTTTTCTGTATTGTGTTGAAAGAAAAATCATATAGTTTAAAGGGGTTCAGTATGAAATACCGATGGCCGGGATGCTGGCCATCAGAATACTGACAGCGGCATACCGGCCACCAGTATGCAGGCAGCATAGAAAGCCTCTTGCAGGCCCACTGTGCTCGCCACAGGATATATTCTCGCCACAGGTTATATTACAATGCCGACGCCGGAATCCCACAGAGCGGTATAATGCCGGCGCTGGAATGATCACCTGTATCCTGTGAGGCAGTATCTTAACCGCTTCCCATTTAGGGTAGTACAGATTATAATTTATTTGTAAAATAGATATTAACATAGGAGAGAAGCACAGTAGTGTAAAGTAGTGCACACTGGATACATTTTTTTTTATATAGCTTGTTGTGGTTATGACACAATCAGGGCTAAATATATAAAATAATAGTTGAATACCTGTGCTTCACTACGGGATGAGGTTGGTAAATTAGAATTATAGTTATTTGTTAATTTACGTTGGTTGGAGATCTAGTATATAAGCATATCTTGCTTCCCTGGCCTACTTTGTGTAGTGGCCTGACCCCTTTTTGGTCCCCCTAGGGACCCTGCTCTTCCCACTATACAACTCTCAGTCTGTGGCTTCCTGCTGCCTCCATTCCCCTCCTAACATCATGTCAGTGCTCCTGTTAAATTATTGATTTATTTACAGTTTCTTATATAGCACAGCACATTATGCATTTCCTAATATACTCTGTACTGCTGGGGGACCATGCTCCTCCCGCTATATAACTCTCAGCGTGTGGCTTCCTGCTACCTCCATTCTCCTCCTCACATGTCACTGCCACTGTCACATGAAGCCCTGTCGTCACTGACATATCATGCATGTCCTGATAAAGGGGGTCATTCCAAGTTGATCGCTAGCTGCTGTTGTTTGCAGCGCAGCGATCAGGCTAAATGCGCAGGGGCGTCGTACAGGTACAATGAGCATCGTGGGTTTGCACAGAGTCTAACATACATTCCTGTTGCACGACCGAACGCAGGAAGATTGACATGAAGTGGGCATTTCTGGGTGTGAACTGACCGTTTTCAGGGAGTGCTTAGAAAAACGCAGGCATGGCAGAAAAAACGCAGGCATGGCAGGGCATTTGCTGGGCGGGTGTGTGATGTCAAAAGCCGTCCCCCTGTTGTTAGAATCAATGCACACGAAGAGTAAATACAGGGCTGGTCTTGTTTTGCACAAAAAGATTTTGCAGGTGCTCTGCTGCACAAGCGTTCGCACTTCTGCAAAGCGAAAAAATACACTCCCCAGTGGGCGGCAACAATACATTTGCATGGCTGCTAAAAACTGCTAGCGAGCGATAAACTCAGAATGACCCCCAAAGTCTGTGCTACTGGCCCACCCCTAGGTGTGCTAGGGGTTTGTTACCCCCACAGTGTTTGTTTCCAGATTGTAAATCATATGTGTAGCAAGCTTGGTGTAAATTGCACCATGCATTCCAGAGTTATGCTGTCTGCTTAAATACTCTGCACTGCTGCCTCACCCATAGGGGTGCTAGGAGTGTCTTACCTGCAAAGTGTTTGTTCCCCTATTTGTAAGTCATATGTGTAGCAAGTTTGGTGTAAATTGGTCCAGGTATTCCGGAGTTATGCTGTCTCCTGAAATACCCTGTGCTGCTGTCCAACCCCTAGGGGTGCTAGTGGTGTCTTACCCCCACAGTGTTTGTTTCCAGATTGTAAATCATATGTGTACCAAGTTTAGTGTAAATTGCTGCAGGCATTCCAGAGTTATGCAGGAACATACAGTACATATATACCTACCTACATACACACACACACACACACACACACACACACACACACACACGCACACACACACACACACACACACACATCCATTTTTGGTGATTTCCGTGGATGGGCAATGACATTTGTAAAACCGGTTATTAGCAAGCACCTGGGACCTAAGGAGAAGCTATCTGCCAAGTTTCAAGATTGTAGGCCTTGTGGTTTAAGAGATTTTGTGATGAGTCAATCAGTGAGTCAATCTTCTTTTTTGCCTTTTATATATACAGATTAATCACTTACACAAGGAGCAGATAAAATAAATATTATTTTTCTTATTTCTGCATTTCTCCTTTGTAGTTTAAGAAACTTGTTTGCATTTAAATTAATGTGTTTTATTTTACTATATCTTTTATACATGAAGTCTTGTGACGATTTTTGTATTATTAAATTCCATGTCTGAAATGCATGAGATTATTTGATTTACAATACAGTAGCGCTGACTGATTTACGTTATGAGCACACAGTGAGAAACTTAAGCAGTAGCTAAAGACTTTCTGTACATCAGAGATGGAAACAAATCTAGGTAGCAGCAGGTAATAAATAGGTTTTGTTTTAGGCATTGTATTTTTTGTCACTTTTACTCAAATAAGTGCTGTGTGTGCCAGATGATTTTAGGGTTAATGGTGGGCCTAATTCAGAGATGGACCCAAATCGGGTCGGTGCTCCATCAGCGGTTGCAACAGATCTGAGAACAAAAGCTTATGTAGAGGCAGCCATCTTTTGTAATTTTCCCACTTTCGGCGTCTCAGATCCACTGCATGTGTCTGAAGAAGAAATTGATGTGGATATTGCCTTGATTTAAATTACTGTTACCAAGCAATAAATTCTGGCTGAATAAAGATGCAATACTTTAAGATGAAAAATCAGTATCAGTATCAAAATACTGATTTTTCATCTTAAAGTGTTGCATCTTTATTCAGCCAGAATTTATTGCTTGGTAACAGTAATTGAAATCAGTGCAATAGCCACATCAATTTTTTTTGCATACATGGGAATACATCTTTTTTGCATACATCTGTCTAACCTTTGAGCTGTTCCGTTTATAGGTGGTCATTCCGAGTTGATCGCACGCTAGCTATTTTTTACAGCACTGCGATCAGGTCAAACTCTGCAAAACTGTGCATGCGTATGCACCGCAATGTGCAGGCGCGTCGTACGGGTACAAAGCGGATCGGTGCTGAGCGATGGATGTAACGAAGAATCCATTCGCACAGCCGATCGCAAGAAGATTGACAGGAAGAAGGCGTTCATGGGTGTCAACTGACCGTTTTTAGGGAGTGGTTGGAAAAACGCAGGTGTGTCCAAGCGTTTGCAGGGCGGGTGTCTGACGTCAATTCCGGGGACCGGACAGGCTGAAGTGATCGCAGCAGCTGAGTAAGTTCAGACCTACTCAGAAACTGCGCAAACTGTTTTTGTACCGCTCGGCTGCACAAGCGTTCGCACACTTGCAAAGCGAAAATACACTCCTTCGTAGGCGGCAACTATCTGATCGCAGCGCTGCAAAAAAGTAGCTAGCGAGTGATCAACTCGGAATGACCACCATAGTCAATGTTCACACAGACACGACTGGGCTAATTGCTGCTGCTAAAATAATCTAGATATATAGTAATTGTTATTATATTCTTAATAGCGCCTGAAAATATCTTTTCAGTTCATGTGTCTGAAGAAGTGGTATCAGATGAATATCTGAAACCTATGTGGGGCCCTATGGTTCTCAGAAGGTTCGCTACAACTAAGCTGCTGGGGCCAGTAAAACTATGTCCAAAGATACAGTTACTGGCTTCAAGATGCCCCCAAAACAGCACGGACACACCTGCATTTTCATCACCACTACCCAATAAGCAGCTAGATAAGCAGCTGCTTAGGAAAAGGAAAATCTGCAAATATTATTTACCAAAAATTTTTGTGATCAATGTGTACAGTATAAAATATACACTGCTCAAAAAAATAAAGGGAACACTTAAACAACACAATGTAACTCCAAGTCAATCACACTTCTGTGAAATCAAACTGTCCACTAAGGAAGCAACACTGATTGACAATCAATTTCACATGCTGTTGTGCAAATGGAATAGACAACAGGTGGAAATTATAGGCAATTAGCAAGATACCCCCAATAAAGGAGTTGTTCTGCAGGTGGTGACCACAGACCACTTCTCAGCTCCTATGCTTTCTGGCTGATGTTTTGGTCACTTTTGAAAGCTGGCGGTGCTTTCACTCTAGTGGTAGCATGAGACGGAGTCTACAACCCACACAAGTGGCTCAGGTAGTCCAGGATGGCACATCAATGCGAGCTGTGGCAAGAAGGTTTGCTGTGTTTGTCAGTGTAGTGTCCAGAGCATGGAGGCGCTTTCAGGAGACAGGCCAGTACATCAGGAGACGTGGAGGAGGCCATAGGAGGGCAACAACCCAGTAGCAGGACAGCTACCTCCGCCTTTGTGCAAGATGGAACAGGAGGAGCACTGCCAGAGCCCTGCAAAATGACCTCCAGCAAGCCACAAATGTGCATGTGTCTACTCAAATGATCAGAAACAGACTCCATGAGGGTGGTATGAGGGCCCGACGTCCACAGGTGGGGGTTGTGCTTACAGCCCAACACCGTGCAGGACGTTTGGCATTTGCCAGAGAACACCAAGATTGGAAAATTCGCCACTGGCGCCCTGTGCTCTTCACAGATGAAAGCAGGTTCTCACTGAGCACATGTGACAGATGTGACAGAGTCTGGAGGCACCAAGAAGAACGTTCTGCTGCCTGCAACATCCTCCAGCATGACCGGTTTGGCAGTGGGTCAGTAATGGTGTGGGGTGGCATTTCTTTGGGGGGCCACACAGCCCTCCATTGCTCGCCAGAGGTAGCCTGACTGCTATTAGGTACCGAGATGAGATCCTCAGACCCCTTGTGAGACCATATGCTAGTGCGGTTGGCCCTGGGTTCCTCCTAATGCAAGACAATGCTAGACCTCATGTAGCTGGACTGTGTCAGCAGTTTCTGCAAGACGAAGGCATTGATGCTATGGACTGGCCCACCTGTTCCCCAGACCTGAATCCAATTGAGCACATCTGGGACATCATGTCTCGCTCCATCCACCAACGCCACGTTGCACCACAGACTGTCCAGGAGTTGGGGATGCTTTAGTCCAGGTCTGGGAGGAGATCCCTCAGGAAACCATCCGCCACCTCATCAGGAGCATGCCTAGGCGTTGTAGGGAGGTCAAACAGGCACGTGGAGGCCACACCCACTACTGAGCCTCATTTTGACTTGTCTTAAGGACATTACATCAAAGTTGGATCAGCCTGTAGTGTGTTTTTCCACTTTAATTTTGAGTATGACTCCAAATCCAGACCTCCATGGGTTAATAAATTTGATTTCCATTGATAATTTTTGTGTGATTTTGTTGTCAGCACATTCAACTATGTAAAGAACAAAGTATTTAATAAGAATATTTCATTCATTCAGATCTAGGATGTGTTATTTTAGTGTTCCCTTTATTTTTTTGAGCAGTGTACATCACAATACTAGATGCCACTACTGTCTTTGTAAAATTGCTTCTGCTGAGCAACAACACACATCCATGCAGCGAAACAATTGGAAAATGCTAGTTTTTTTTTATACATATGCTTTTATTGTAATATTTTTTCACAGGTGCACTACAGGTGCCAGCAGGTCTTGTTTGCCAGGTCATGATTTAAAAAATAACAGGGCAAGTTGGGACCAAGTGCACCAATAAAACAGAATATTAATTATATTTTTTTACCAATATTTATTTCCTGCACCCCCATCACCCAAGCTTTGTGAAGTATTAGCATAGAAAGTTTTCACTGTTTAAAATATTGTTGTTTTTTAAATGACCAAATGTACCGTATATACTCGAGTATAAGCCGACTTTATCAGCACTTTTTTTTGTGCTGAAAAAGCCCCCTCGGCTTATACTCGAGTCAGTGGTAGTGCAGTGTGAAGGAGGGACACGGAGCGCACAGCGCGCGCCTCTCCTGTGTCCCTCCTGCATCTCCGGCGGCAGCGGTGGGTCTATTAAAGGTAGTACCCATTCGTGACCTCTGATCACTAACTGGCACTTCCTTTAATAGACCCGCCGCGGCCGCCGGAGATGCAGGAGGGAAACAGGAGAGGCGCGTGCTGTGCGCTCCGTGTCCCTCCTTCAGAAGACAGCGCGGGATCGACGGAGGGGTAAGTAACAGGCAATGGGGGAGCATATTTGGCACTTGGGGAGGGGGCATATGTGGCAGCATGAGGGGCATATGTGGCAGCATGATGGGCATATCTGGCAGCATGAGGGGCATATCTGGCAGCATGAGGGCATATCTGGCAGCATGAGGGCATATCTGGCACTGTGGGGCATATCTGGCAGCATGAGAGACATATCTGGCAGCATGAGGGCATATCTGGCAGCATGAGGGCATATCTGGCAGCATGAGGGCATATCTGGCACTGTGGGGCAAATCTGGCAGCATGAGGGGCATATCTGGCAGCATGAGGGCATATCTGGCAGCATGAGGGCATATCTGGCACATCTGGCACTGTGGGGCATATGTGGCAGCATGAGGGGCATATCTGGCAGCATGAGGGCATATCTGGCACATCTGGCAGTGTGGGGCATATTTGGCAGCATGAGGGCATATCTGGCACATCTGGCACTGTGGGGCATATTTGGCAGCATGAGGGCATATCTGGCACATCAGGCACTGTGGGGCATATCTGGCACTGTGGGGGCATATCTGGCAGTATGAGGGCATATCTGTGTACGGCTAGAGCTGCATTTCCCACCCTAGGCTTATACTCGAGTCAATAAGTTTTCCCAGGTTTTTGTGGTAGAATTAGGTGCCTCGGCTTATATTCGGGTCGACTTATACTCGAGTATATACGGTATTTGTTAGTTTGATAGAGTCTTAGGGCCTATTTATTGTCAAGCCCTACAAATATTTTTGCTTTGCTGTAGTTATTCACCCAGTTATCATAAGCGATAGGTAATGGTATCCTATAATTTTGCTTAGAAGGACCTTGTTTATCAAAAATAATAATTTTTCTGCTGATATGCTTGGTTATTACCAGTATTACCATAGCTTTACAGCAAAATAATACCCTGGGTATGGTCAAGAACCTATTGTGATCCTGATATATAAAGAAACCTTTGAGTGAACATAGGGCACTCCTCGGAGGTCAGTGTCATAACAATTTCCATCTAGGAGGACCCCAGTTGTTTCCCTGTGGTGTATTCTTATCTGGAATATGGTCTAAGCAGAGGATGGAAAAACTACACTCATAAATGAAAGGAGATAGAAATTATATACACTAATTTCTTTGTAAATAAGATCAATTGTTAAAACTGCGCTTGAGTTTTATTTATTTTTCTGTTTACCCTCTCTCCCTTGCTCCCCTATCTCTCTAACTCTCCCTCTCTCTCTCTCTTGGTCCCCCTCTCTCCTTGACATGGTCTTTCCATATTCCTCTCTTTCTTGTTCCCCTTCTCACTCTGTGTCACTCTCTCTCCCTCCCTGACACCCTTTCTCCCTTGCTGCCCTCTCTCACTCTTTTTCTGTCTCTCGCTCTCCCTCCCTGACACCCTCTTTCCCTGCTCCCCTTTCTCACTCTTTCTCTGTCTCTCTCTATCCCTCCATGACACCTCTGCTCTCCTGCTCGCTCCACCTCCCTCTCTCTCTGAGTCTCTCTCTCCCTCTTTCTTTCCCTCCTTGACATCCTCTCTCTCTGTCTCTTTCTTTCTCATGACACCCTCTTTTTCTATCTTGCTCCTCTCTGTCTCCCCACTCTCTCCCTGACTCTATCTCTACCTCTCCCCCTTTCTGCCTCTCTCTCTCTTTCTCTCTTTCTTTTTCCCTCCCTGGCACCCTCTTTCCATCTCACTTGTTCCATTCTCTCTGTCTCTCTCTCCCTGACATCCTCTCTTTCTCTATTGCTCCTCTCTCTCCCTGGCTCTCTCTCTCTGTCTCTGCCTCATTCTCACTCACTGGCACCCTCTTTCTTTCTCCCACTCTCGCTCACTCCTCTCTGTCCACTCTCTCCCTGACACCTTCTCTCTTGCCCCCTCTCCCTCTCTTTCTCCCTGACACCATCTCTCGTTCTCTTATTCTCTCTCTTTCTGTGACACCCTCTCTCTCTCCCTGACCTCTCCTCTCCTCTCTCTTTCATTCTGCCCCCTCTCTGTCTCTCTCACTCCGCCCTCTCTCTTTCTCTCTCCCTGACGCCCTCTTTGTCTCTCACTCCTCTCACTATCTCCTACTCCACTGAGTGGCAAAGTAGTGACAGTGGCAGATGCAGAGTTAATTTTATTGGTGGAGGTCCCCACACATTTGTTTTCCGGGGCCCCCACTAGCCTTAATCCAGTGCTGCCTCCACTAACCTGTGCATAACTCAGTGCTTATTTAAATTCCTACACACTTGTGCAATGAATATTAGCAGGACTCAGAACCAGGCCTAATGTATCTAGCTCTACCACACTGGCATATGTGACAGGTTTATCTTTGGAGCAACAAGTGTAGCATAGAGAAGCACAGAGATTCGTCTTTTTATTAGAAAATGTGAAAGATACTGTACTGTACATTACCCTGTTTGTACACAATACAACAATGTAATGAGATGGCATATAGTATACAACAGATGATATTGGGCCTAATTCAGCATGGATCACTATTGAAAGAAATCACAAATCAAGTGATTATTGAACTACTGCATATGTGTAGCATTCACACTGCACAGAATAGCGACAGAAAATGCATACAGATCGTAATCACAATGTAGACATCGTTTGACTCACAGGAAGTCAGCACTTCTGAGCAGACACCTGCTGTTTTCTGGGTGTGTCTGAAAAAATGCAAGCGTTCCTAGGTGTTTTGGAGAGGGTCTCTGACATCAGTGCAAACCACTTTCAGGTCGTCTCAGTCCTAGATTACTGGTAGCATTAGCCCTACTCACATTTGCTCAGATGGCAAAGTTTCTACAATTGTGTATGCATCTGCAAGTGAAGAGCAGACTGTGATACATTTGCAATTTTGCACGGGGCCTTTTTTTCTTCCTGTTGGGGCGGCGCCTTTCTACTGACAGACCTCTGCAATTTTTATTAGGCCCATTGTCAGGAAAGTATAATTATTAAATTCAAAAGTTGCATTTACTATTTAAAAAAAACCCTTACACCCTCATGCACCACAGAGAAGACTGGTAATTCTAACTACATTACAGTATATAAAGTTAGTTGGATTTGTTAGTTAAGCATTGCAGCTAAGCAATAATGTCCCACTGCTAAGTGCTTATTTAAGTGAGGAAGTTGTCTGTGACCAATTAAAAAAAAAAATAAGATTAATAAATCACCTGGTCCCGACGGAATTCACCCAAGGGTTCTCATGGAGCTACACTCCAAACTAGCAAGACCGCTATTTTTGATTTTCGATGACTCACTTACAGCAGGTATGGTCCCCAAAGACTGGCGTATAGCGGAAGTTGTGCCAACATTCAAAAAGGGAAGTCAATCTGATGCCGGGTAATTATAGACCAGTAAGTCTTACATCTATAGTGGGGAAAGTACTGGAAGGTATTTTCAAGGATAAAATACAGAAGTTCCTTGAAGACAATAAGGTTATTAATAGGAACCAACATGGATTTGTGAAGGGTAGATCTTGTCAAACAAACTTATTAGGCTTTTATGAAACAGCGCTGTAGATGTGTAACAACAAAATCAGGACGACACTTGCAGCATCAGTGTAATACAGGTCTTTACTCAGCATGAGCCAGACACCAAGTGGAAGTAACAGGAGACAAACAGGAAGTGAGTCACCTCGGCATAACATCATCTCCCAAGATGCACAGCATACATTTACAAGCGCAAACCTAGATAAGGGTAAGTAGGTGGATGTTATATTTTTAGACTTTGCTAAAGCTTTTGATACAGTACTGCACATGAGACTTATCTATAAATTACAAGAACTGGGGCTAGGAGGCACAAAATGCACTTGGGTTAGAAATTGGTTGGATAATAGGAAGCAGCGAGTTGTGGTAAATGGAACTTTTTTGAATTGGTGTGAAGTACTAAATGGCATGCCACAAGGGTCTGTACTTGGGGGGTAATTCTGAGTTGATCGCTGAAGGAACTTTGTTAGCAGTTGGGCAAAACCATGTGCACTGCAGGGGGGGCAGATATAACATGTGCAGAGAGAGATAGATTTGGGTGTGGTGTGTTCAATCTGCAATCTAAATTGCAGTGTAAAAATAAAGCAGCCAGTATTTACCCTGCACAGAAACAAAATAACCCACCCAAATCTAACTCTCTCTGCTATTGTTCAACATTTTCATAAATGATCTAGCAGTAGGTCTAGAGAGCATGGTGTCAAGTTTTGCAGACAATACCATACTGTGTAAGGTTATAAATTTGAGGGGATGCTGAGTCTCTTCAGAACGACTTATTTAGGGGAGGGATCCTGGGCTGCAAACCGGTAATGAGAGGTGCGACCCTGCGGAGACCTTTCAGTAGAACTGCATACAAAGAAAAAGGTATTTTTTCACTTTTGTGTTGCCCTGGGGTCACTTCATTTTTGGGGGGTCTCGCACCCTAGATTTGTACCCCTCAAAATGTTAGGGACTTGCCCGACTAATGAGGTCACCTGGACGCGGTGGGCAAGCCATTACTTATGGCCATAACTAAGCGAAGAACCTCGCTCAAAATGCAAAATTTTATTGCAATGATTATTATTAATAAAATGGTAATGTTTGAATTGTGCACCTGCAACCTTGTCTTTGTATGCAGTTCTACTGAAAGGTCTCCGCAGGGTCGCACCTCTCATTACCGGTGTGCACCCCAGGACCCGTCCCCTGTATATCTAATGCTGTGTATTCACATACACAATAGAAGGCCAGAGACCCATTCTGCCTGGTGGTAGCACCCACGCCCACCTGTCCTATATATTGGTTTTAATTAGGTTCCTGACATTTCTTAGACTGCATGCAGAGCAAGGTGAGTCCTGTACAAATGTATATTGGATTATCAGATGGGGATGCATTTCCGGGGTGTGGGTCCCCCTGGACTGTTGTGGCTGTTTTGCCTCAGGAGCAACACAGATTAACACTTATTTTTATATTTACTTTCATCCCTAGCGTGTGTTTTGTTTCAATGTAATTCATTTCTTACTTTCACTTTTCACTACTTTACCTCTCACTACTTTATCTCTCCCTTCATTACCTCTCACTAATTTACCTCTGCTCTTTTCAGCAGCCTCTCTCACTAACCTATATTTCACTTTTTCACTATATATTTTTTCACTTTTGTGTTGCCCTGGGGTCACTCAGCTGCTTCATTTTTGGGGGGTCCCTCATCCTAGATTTGTACCCCCCAAAATGTTAGGGACTTGCCCGACTAATGAGGTCACCTGGACGCGGTGGGCAAGCTGTTACTTATGGCCTTAACTATGTGAAGAACCTCGCTCAAAATGCAAAATTTTATTGCAATGATTATTATTAATAAATTGGTAATGTTTGAATTGTGCACCTGCAACCTTTTTCTTTGTATGCAGAACGACTTATTTAAACTGGAAGCATGGGCAGCAAAATGGAGAATGAGGTTCAATATTGACAAGTGAAAGGTAATGCACTTTGGTAGTAAGAACAACAAAAATACTACCTACATACTAATGGGGTAAAAATAGGGGATTCTGTACGTACTGGAAAAAGATTTAGGTGTTCACATAGATAACAAACTTAGCAGTATTACCCATAGTAGGATTGCAGCAAATAAGGCAAACAAGGTATCAGCATGCATAAAGCAGGGAATTGATGCAAGGGATGAGTGTGTTATACTCCCATTATATAAATCACATGTGAGGCCACATCTCGAATACTGTGCTCAATTTTGGGCACCATACCACAAAAAGGATATCCTGGAACTAGATAAGGTTCAGAGACAGGTGACCAAATTGATTAAAGGGATGGAGACGCTAGAATATGAGGAAAGGCTTGCTAATCTAGGCATGTTTATACTGGAAAAGAGGAGATTAAGAGGGTACTTGATTAACATTTACAAATATATAAGGGGACAATACACAGAGCTTGCGGGGGATTTGTTTTTGGTAAGTTCAACACAGAGGACACGTGGACATCTGCTTAGGTTAGATGAGAGATTTTGCACACAGAGATGAAAAAGTTTCTTCACAGTAAGGACAATATGTATTTGGAATTCCCTGCCTGAGAGAGTAGTAATGGTGGACTCGTTCATTACTTTTAAGAATGGGCTAGATGTATTCCTAATGGATAAGAATATACAGGGTTATGGTGGGTAGATCATGCAATATAGTTAAAAAAAGAGGAATAAACATAATGGTCAAGATTCATAACAGATAAAATTAGTCCTGAAAATAATACACTGTAGGAGACCACTAACAGGTTGAACTCGATGGACAAATTGTCTGTTTTCAACCTCAGAAACTATGTTACTACAGTATGATACTATGTAAGTAGATCTATGTAGTGTGTGATTGCACACTACATACAGTAGATATGATTAGCTGCAAAGGTTAAAACTGACAATTACAACTAGCTGCATATAGTTAGAATTACAGGACCAGGTTCGCAACACAGGTGCAAATAGTTAATGTGTTAAGTGTCTGACTGTGGTGTATGATGTTGGGTGACAAGTGCCCTGCATAGCATGTTGAACATTGGGAGGTAAATATATATTCCAATGTTATGGGAGAGAAGTGGGTGTGGATCATAGGGTCGACCACACTTAGGGGGTCATTCCAAGTTGATTGCTAGCTGCCGTTGTTCGCAGCACAGCGATCAGTCAAAAAAATCAGGTACAATGAGCATCGTGGGTTTGCACAGAGTCTAACATACATTCCTGTCGCATGGCAGAACACAGAAAGATTGACATGAAGTGGGTGTTTCTGGGTGGCAACCGACCGTTTTAAGGGAGTGCTTAGAAAAACGCAGGCGAGCGATCAACTCGGAATGACCCCCTTAGGTTGGTAGTGTCTAGGTCGACCACTATTGGTCGACAGTAAGTAGGTCGACATGGTTTCTAGGTCGACAGGGTCTCTAGGTCGACATATACAAGGTTGACATGACAGAAGGTCGACATGAGTTTTTAAAAAAATGTTGGTGTCTTTTTCTCCGTAGAGTGACCGGGAACCCCAATTAGTGCACCGTGTCCCCTCGCATGTCCCTCGCTTCACTCACCATGCTTCGGGCAAGGTGCCTCAGCTCCACTACTGCTGCACCCGGCACAGGTTACCGTTCCCAATTGCAACCCGCATGGATCTGAAAGCATGAAAAAGTTTGAAAAATTAAAAACAATTAAAAAATGTGAAAAACTCATGTCGACCTTCTGTCATGTTGACCTAGAGACCATGTTGACTTAGAAACCATGTCAACCTAATTACTGTCGGCCAATTATGGTTAACTTAGACATTGTTGACCTAAGTGTGGTGGATCTAGAGACCGGATAACGGGAGAAGCGGTATTAGCACACATAATGTGCGCTATACCGCTTCTCCCCCAGGTATAAATGTGTCAGTATGTGCCCCTGTCCATATCCATTCCGACACCTGCAGCTTTCGATTTCAACAGCTTCAAGTGGCAATACCCTATCTCCACAGTAGGGACAAATCTGTCCCTGGCTGCGGCTGGTGCCGGTTCTGGACTGCAGCATGTTGGATCTCACGTGAGTTGCAAGATCCTGCACATGCGCAGTGGAGCTGGCCAAGCAGGGAGACCCAGTGCATCAGCTGTGTGCTCAGGGGGATATCAACTTGTCGATATCCCTTCCTGCTTTGCCTCGGTAATGAGGTGAAGCAGGAAGTGTTGTAGCTGTACGATCATTCTGTGCCTCTATAATACATTTACCCTGGATTATTTGAATACAGTAGGGGGAATTAACTTAACGTTAAGTGTTTAAAACCCCTTGCTTACAGTTATCTGAAAGTAAGTGTCATTGTAAGTGTAAGTGTAAATGTGCTATCTATAGATAGCTATAGCACATAGGCCCTCATTCCGAGTTGTTCGTTCGCTAGCTACTTTTAGCAGAAATGCCAACACAAAGCCGCCCTCTGGAAGTGTATCTTAGCATAGCAGAATTGCTAACGAAAGCAGTTTCCTTGCAGTTTCTGAGTAGCTCCAAACCTACTCCTAGATTGCGATCAGCTCAGTCCGTTTAGTTCCTGGTTTGACGTCACAAACATGCCCTGCGTTCAGCCAGCCACTCCTCCATTTCTCCAGCCACTCCTGCGTTTTTACCTGGCACGCCTGCGTTTTTTAGCACACTCCCTGAAAACGGCCAGTTTCCGCCCAGGAACACCCACTTCCTGTCAATCACACTACGATCAGCAGAGCGATTGAAAAGCTTAGTTCACCCGTGAGTAAAATAGCATACTGTAGTTTTGTGTAAAATTGCTTAGCGCGTGCGCCCTGCTGTGCATACGCATGCGCAGAACTGCCGGATTTTAGCCTATTAGCAATTCTGCTAAAATTAGCAGCGAGCGAACAACTCGGAATGAGGGACATACTGTATAAGAAACCCCCAACTTGCAAATCCTGCGCTTTCCCCTGCTAATAGATTGTCAAATCAACTATTAAAAGAAAGGGAATGTTCTCCCTTTGTGAACAGGGGCACATGCTGAAGATGATGCAGTGTCTCAGCACAGGAGAAACTGAGCTCCAACTTTTCCAGCTGCCTATCTGACGCCAGCCTTGCTCTCAAACTCACCGCTGCTGACACTTGCTGTCCCACACTAGTATAAAATGATAGACAGTTTTGGAACAAAGAGACTGTGCACGGCAAATCGCAAATGTTAAATCAATGATTAGATAACACTAATAGGAAATTTAGACATATGTAAATCTCCTCAAGAATTACTCTGCAATACAGTATACTGATCTGTGAATTTCCATACTCTGTGAAATAATTCAGGCATTAAGAAGGACCGAGCTTTTTAAAGTTTGCACTAAGAGTGAGCGGTGATGTTAATAAACACAGCTGCACATATTAGTAACATTAACCTTGACATTTACGAGTTACTCTAAACCAACTTTGTCAATAAACAAAAGGTTAAATACTGTGTTTTGGTAAAACGAAAATCTAAATTTCATTGCTATGGAGCTTTAATACCCAGGATTCATAAACATGCTGTCTACTGACTAATAAGACTGTCATTCACTCATCCTGATTTTAGGACCTGACAAGTGATTTACTGCCTAGGAATGATTCTTTATTGATGTCATTACATGAAGATGACTGCAAATCTTTTGTACTTTAATGAAATAGCACAAGTCACAAATAAAGTCAGGGTAAGTTTTATTTAGTGTGCCCTCTGCTAATCTGAGATTGTTGGATAACAGGGTCTACAAAATGAAATTATATACAAACAAGAATTTCCCCAACGAAAACATAAAATATAAATGCACAGTCCAGGCATTAAAATATATTCCAAACACAGACCCTCTTTGTTAGAAAAGATCAACTATATGTATGTGTATATGCTCCCTGATGGTATTGCATGATGGATAATGCCTGCCTGTATTTCTCAGCATCGAGGACACCATTAATCCTGACCAAAACTCCATTTGCTGAAATGTAGCCCCAAACTTGCAAGGAACATCCACCATGCTTCACTGTTGCCTGCAGACACTCATTATTGTACCTACTGCTTTCCAGCCTTTCAGCTAACAATCTGCCTTCTGTTACAGCCAAATATTCTAATTTTGACATAGCAGTCCAGAGCTTTTCCTACACCCAAGTTCTTATGTATTCGTGCACAGTTGAGTCGCTTGGCCTTGTTTTTACAAGTCTAAGCATGGCTTTTTAGCTGCAATTCTTCCATGAAGACCACTTCTGGTTAGACTTCTCTGAACAGTCAATAGGTGTACCTGGATCCCACTGATTTCTGCAAGTTTTGAGCTGATGCCACTACTGGGCATCTTCCTATTTTGAAGAGAAGTAAGCATGATGTGTCGATTATCTGATGCACTAAGATTCCTTGGATGACCACTGTGTCTACATTGCCCGTTTCTTTGTGCTTCAATGCTGAGAAATACAGGCAGGTACTTATCCATCAGGCAATACCATCACAGAGGTGTCTGCATGGCTGCAAATTTATTCTGCAGCAGAACAATGACCCCAAACCTACAGCCGGTGTTATTAAGAACTATCCTCAGTATAAAGAAGAACAAGGAGTCCTGGAAGTGATGATATGGCCTCCACAGAGCCCTGATCTCAAAATCATTGAGTCTCTCTGGGATTACATGAAGTGACAGAAGGATTTTAGATAACATCCATCCACAGTGGAGCTGTGGTTAAATATCCAAGATGTTTGGAACAACAACCTCCCTGCCAAGTTAGTTCAAAAACTGTGAGCACATGTACCTAGAAGAACTGATGCTGTTTTGAAGGCAAGAATGATCACACTAAATATTGATTTCTCTAACGTCCTAAGTGGATGCTGGGGACTCCGTAAGGACCATGGGGAATAGCGGCTCCGCAGGAGACTGGGCACATCTAAAGAAAGCTTTAGGACTAACTGGTGTGCACTGGCTCCTCCCCCTATGACCCTCCTCCAAGCCTCAGTTAGATTTCTGTGCCCGACGAGAAGGGTGCACACTAGGGGCTCTCCTGAGCTTCTTAGTGAAAGTTTTAGTTTAGGTTTGTTATTTTCAGTGAGACCTGCTGGCAACAGGCTCACTGCATCGAGGGACTAAGGGGAGAAGAAGCGAACTCACCTGCGTGCAGAGTGGATTGGGCTTCTTGGCTACTGGACATTAGCTCCAGAGGGACGATCACAGGTTCAGCCTGGATGGGTCCCGGAGCCGCGCCGCCGGCCCGCTTACAGAGCCAGAAGAGCGAAGAGGTCCGGAGAAAGCGGCGGCAGAAGACGTTCCTGTCTTCAAATAAGGTAGCGCACAGCACTGCAGCTGTGCGCCATTGCTCTCAGCACACTTCATACTCCGGTCACTGAGGGTGCAGGGCGCTGGGGGGGGCGCCCTGAGACGCAATAATACATGACAGAAATACCTTACATGGCAAAAAAATGCATCACATATAGCTCCTGGGCTATATGGATGCATTTAACCCCTGCCAGAATATACAAAAAACCGGGAGATAAGGCCGCCGAAAAGGGGGCGGAGCCTATCTCCTCAGCACACTGGCGCCATTTTCCCTCACAGCTCAGTTGGAGGGAAGCTCCCTGACTCTTCCCTGCACTACAGAAAGGGTTAAAAAAAGAGAGGGGGGCACTATTTAGGCGCAGTATTAAAACATACAGCAGCTATAAGGGGAAAAACACTTATATAAGGTTATCCCTGTATATATATATAGCGCTCTGGTGTGTGCTGGCATACTCTCCCTCTGTCTCCCCAAAGGGCTAGTGGGGTCCTGTCCTCTATCAGAGCATTCCCTGTGTGTGTGCTGTGTGTCGGTACGTTTGTGTCGACATGTATGAGGAGAAAAATTATGTGGAGACGGAGCAGAGTGTCTGTAACAGTGATGTCACCCCCTAGGGGGTCGACACCTGAGTGGATGTACTGTTGAAAATTACGTGACAGTGTCAGCTCTATATAAAAAAACAGTGGTTGACATGAGACAGCCGGCTACTCAGCTTGTGCCTGTCCAGACGTCTCATAGGCCGTCAGGGGCTCTAAAGCGGCCGTTACCTCAGATGGCAGATACAGACGCCGACACGGATACTGACTCCTGTGTCGACGGTGAAGAGACAACCGTGATTTCCAGTAGGGCCACACGTTACATGATTGAGACAATGGCAAATGTTTTTATACATTTCTGATAATACGAGTACCACCAAAAAGGGGTATTATGTTCGGTGAGGGAAACACTACCTGTAGTTTTCCTGAATCTGAGAAATAAAATGAGGTGTGTGATGATGCGTGGGTTTCCCCCCGATAACAATTGATAATTTCTTAAAAAGTATTAGCTGCATACCCTTTCCCGCCAGAGGTTAGGGTGCGTTGGGAAACACCCCCTAGGGGGGATAAGGCGCTCACACGCTTGTAAGAACAAGGGCTCTACCCTCTCATGAGATGGCCGCCCTTAAGGATCCTGCTGATAGAAAGCAGGAGGGTATCCAAAAAGGTATTTACACACATACTGGTGTTATACTGCGACCAGCAATCGCCTCAGCCTGGAGGTGCAGTGCTGGGTTGGCATGGTCGGATTCCCTGACTGGAAATATTGATATCCTAGATAAGGATAGTATATTATTGCCTATAGAGCATTTAAAAGATGCATTTCTATATATGCATGATGCACAGCAGAATATTTGCCGACTGGCATCGAGTATAAGTGCGTTGTCCAATTCTACCAGTAAAATGGTCAGGTGATGCGGATTCCAAACGGCATTTGGAAGTATTGCCTTTGAAAAGGGACATTTGGGGTCGGTCTTTTAGACCTGGTGGCCACGGCAACAACTGGGAAATCCACGTTTGTACCCCAGGTCGCCTCTCAAAATAAGACGCCGTATTATCAGGCGCAGTCCTTTGTTGGCAAGCGGACAAAAGGTTCCTCTTTTCTGCTCGTGACAGAGGGAGAGGAAAAAGGCTGAAGAGATTATCCAGTTCCCAGGAACAGAAACCCTTTACCGCCTCTGCCAAGCCCTCAGTATGACGCTAGGGCCTTACAAGCTCAGGCACGATGGGGGCCCGTTCTCAATGAATTTCAGTGCGCAGTGGGCTCACTCGCAAGTAGACCCCTGGATCCTTCAGGTAATATCTCAAGGGTACATATTGGAATTCGAGACGTCTCCCCCTCGCCGTTTCCAAAAGTCGGCTTTACCGACGTCTCCCTCTGACAGGGAGGCAGTTTTGGAAGCCATTCACAAGCTGTATTCCCAGCAGGTGATAATCAAGGTACCCCTCCTGCAACAGGGAACGGGGTATTATTCCACACTATTGTGGTACCGAAGCCAGACGGCTCGGTGAGACCGATTCTAAATCTAAAATCTAAAACCTTTGAACACTTACATACAGAGGTTCAAATTCAAGATTGAGTCACTCAGAGCAGTGATTGCGAACCTGGAAGAAGGGGACTACATGATGTCTCGGGACATCAAGGATGCTTACCTTCATGTCAAAATTTACCCTTCTCACCAAGGGTACCTCAGGTTATGGTACAGAACTGTCACTATCAGTTCAGACGCTGCCGTAGGGATGGTCCACGGCACCCCGGGTCTTTACCAAGGTAATGGCCGAAATGATATCCCTTCGAAGGAAGGGAATTTTAGTTATCCCTTACTTGGACGATTCCCTGATAAGGGTAAGATCCAGGGAACAGTTGGAAGTCGGTGTAGCACTATCTCAGGTAGTGTTGCGGCAGCACGGTTGGATTCTCAATATTCCAAAATCGCAGCTGGTTCCGACGACTTGTCTTCTGTTTCCTAGGGATGTTCCTGGACACAGTCCAGAAAAAAGGTGTTTCTCCCGGAAGAGAAAGCCAGGGAGTTATCCGAGCTAGTCAGGAACCTCCTAAAACCGAACCAAGGCTCAGTGCATCAATGCACAAGGGTTCTGGGTAAAAATGGTGGCTTCCTACGAAGCAATCCCATTCGCTAGATTCCACGCAAGAACTTTCCAGTGGAACCTACTGGACAAATGGTCCGGGTCGCATTTTCAGATGCATCAGCGGATAACCCTGTCACCAAGGACAAGGGTATCCATCCTGTGGTGGTTGCAGAGTGCTCATCTTCTAGAGGGCCGCAGATTCGGCTTTCAGGACTGGGTCCTGGTGACCACGGATGCCAGCCTGCGAGGCTGGGGAGCAGTCACACAGGGAAGGAATATCCAGGGCTTAGGGTCAAGCCTGGAGACATCACTTCACATAAATATCCTGAAGCTAAGGGCCATTTACAATGCTCTAAGCTTAGCAAGACCTCTGCTTCAAGGTCAGTCGGTGTTGATCCAGTCGGACAACATCATGGCAGTCACCCACGTAAACAGACAGGGTGGCACAAGAAGCAGGAGGGCAATGGCAGAAGCTGCAGGGATTCTTCACTGGGCGGAAAATCATGTGATAGCACTGTCAACAGTATTCATTCCGGGAGTGGACAACTGGGAAGCAGACTTCCTCAGCACGACCTCCACCCGGGAGAGTGGGGACTTCACCCAGAAGTCGTCCACATGATTAAAAAACTCGACAGGTATTGCGCCAGGTCAAGAGACCCTCAGGCAATAGTTGTAAACGCTCTGGTAACACCGTGGGTGTACCAGTCAGTGTATGTGTTCCCTCCTCTGCCTCTCATACCCAAGGTACTGAGATTGATAAGATGGAGAGGAGAAAGCACTATATTCGTGGCTCCGGATTGGCCAAGAAGGACTTGGTAACCGGAACTTCAAGAGATGCTCACGGAGGATCCGTGGCCTCTACCTCTAAGAAGGGACCTGCTCCAGCAAGGACCCTGTCTGTTCCAAGACTTACCGCGGCTGCGTTTGACGGCATGCCGGTTGAACACCGGATCCTGAAGGAAAAAAGGCATTCCGGATGAAGTCATCCATATCCTGATCTAAAGCCAGGAAGGATGTAACCGCAAAAACATTATCACCGCAATTGGCGAAAATATGTTGCGTAGTGCGAGGCCAGTAAGGCCCGACAGAGGAAATTCAACTGGGTCGATTCCTACATTTCCTGCAAACAGGAGTGTCTATGGGCCTGAAATTGGGGTCCATTAAGGTTCAGATTTCGGCCGTGTCAATTTTCTTCCAAAAAAGAACTAGCTTCAGTCCCTGAAGTTTAGACGTTTGTAAAAGGGGTACTGCATATACAGCCTCCTTTTGTGCCTCCAGTGGCAATTTGGGATCTCAATGTAGTTTGGGTTCCAAAAGTCACATTGGTTTGAACCACTTAAATCTGTGGAGTTAAAATATCTCACATGGAAAGTGGTCATGCTGTTGGCCCTGGCCTGGGCCAGGCGCGTGTCAGAATTGGCGGTTTTATCCTGTAAAAGCCCTTATCTGATTTTCCATTCGGACAGGGCGGAATTGAGGACTCGTCCTCAGTTTCTCCCTAAGGTGGTTCCAGCGTTTTCACCTGAACCAACCTATTGTGGTGCCTGCGGCTACTA
Organism: Pseudophryne corroboree; assembly: GCF_028390025.1. Classification (NCBI taxonomy): domain Eukaryota; kingdom Metazoa; phylum Chordata; class Amphibia; order Anura; family Myobatrachidae; genus Pseudophryne; species Pseudophryne corroboree. The sequence goes on from NC_086449.1 coordinate 650,360,934, forward strand.
GGGACTTGGAGGAATCCAAGTTGCTGGATGTTGTCAGGGCTCTGAAAATATTCCAGGACGGCTGGAGTCAGGAAATCTGACTCGCTGTTTATCCTGTATGCACCCAACAAGCTGGGTGCTCCTGCTTCTAAGCAGACTATTGCTCGTTGGATTTGTAGTACAATTCAGCTTGCACATTCTGTGGCAGGCCTGCCACAGCTAAAATCTGTAAAAGCCCGTTCCACAAGGAAAGTGGCTCATCTTGGGCGGCTGCCCGAGGGGTCTCGGCTTTACAACTTTGCCGAGCAGCTACTTGGTCAGGGGCAAACACGTTTGCTAAATTCTACAAATTTGATACCCTGGCTGAGGAGGACCTGGAGTTCTCTCATTCGGTGCTGCAGAGTCATCCGCACTCTCCCGCCCGTTTGGGAGCTTTGGTATAATCCCCATGGTCCTTACGGAGTCCCCAGCATCCACTTAGGACGTTAGAGAAAATATGAATTTACTTACCGATAATTCTATTTCTCATAGTCCGTAGTGGATGCTGGGCGCCCATCCCAAGTGCGGATTGTCTGCAATACTTGCTCATAGTTATTGTTACAAAAATCGGGTTATTATTGTTGGGAGCCATCTTTTCAGAGGCTCCTCTGTTATCATACCGTTAACTGGGTTCAGATCACAAGTTATACGGTGTGATTGGTGTGGCTGGTATGAGTCTTACCCGGGATTCAAAATCCTTCCTTATTGTGTACGCTCGTCCGGGCACAGTATCCTAACTGAGGCTTGGAGGAGGGTCATAGGGGGAGGAGCCAGTGCACACCAGTTAGTCCTAAAGCTTTCTTTAGATGTGCCCAGTCTCCTGCGGAGCCGCTATTCCCCATGGTCCTTACGGAGTCCCCAGCATCCACTACGGACTATGAGAAATAGAATTATCGGTAAGTAAATTCTTATTTTAATTTAGATTTCTGTTCATTCACTTCGCATTCTGTTAATTGATAAAACTAATCTATTAACACCTAATGGCTGAGTGAAACCTATTTTCTCTCTGAATATGTGGATTTACCTATGGTATCACTGGAAGGCTCCAGGCACCGCACTTGCTGATATACAGCATTAGAGTGCTAACTTCCTTGAATATATAAATATATATATATTATATATATATATATGGATATGGATTGGACCGGCACTCCCACGCTTGATCGCAGCTGCCCTGGTGCCCTCTGAAGAAGATTCAATTACATGTACGTAGTAAATACTCAGCGGCACTCAGAGTCTGTTCAGTAGTCAAAACTTGTATTAAAGATTACTGCATAATCCCGGATTATGCAGTAATCTTTAAAACAAGTTTTGACTACTGAACAGACTCTGAGTGCCGCTGAGTATTTACTACGTACATATATATAATATATATATATATATATATATATATAAAAGGGATGTGCGGTGAGGTAAATGGCTCAGGGGGCACTGGTTAGAACCAGAGCCAGATTTACACACACTATATGAGCCAAAGGCTTCATGTGGGCATTATACACAGGTGCAGCAGTATAGTCTCCTGGAAATGTGGTAAGACGTGCAGAAAAGACTGCCTCGCCTGCTGTAGACTTTTTACTTCAGAGTTTTGACTATAAAAATGATTAGAATAATACAAAGAAGATATTTCTAACATATTCTTTGTATTTTTCATATACTTTATACAGTCAAAACTCTGGCGCAATCGTAAGTATGACAGGAAAGGCTCTGCCTCACCTGCCTCACATCACAGCACGTCACCTATCTATCTATCTATCTATCTATCTATCTATCTATCTATCTATCTATCTATAAACACAATATGGATAAGGGTGCCTCCTAGTCCAATGAAGCAATAAAAACACCTCATGTGTAAAGAAAAGGGCTATAAGTGAGCACGTACCATGTACATGATAATATGACAGCTTACCTCATGTCCTTTGGGATTATCCTCACAAGTTCGCTGACACCAATGGGATTTTTTCAACAATTTATTCCAGAGTGCATAAAAATATAAATTTAAAAACATATTTAGTGTGAACCACTTTACAATCTCAGAGCATCGTAAAACAAGCGAATGCTCATACATTAATGTATTACCTCTGAGGAAGTCTGGAGGGGAGGACATATTTCCACCTGAACTAAATGTGTTGTGTACTGGTTGTATGCTGAGTCCCAGATAGGCTGTCTTTTACTTTCTCTAATGTACGAGGGGTCTGCAGGCTTAACTGCATTGATCAATATATGTACTAAAAATCCACAATTTATTATTGTTAGTCAATAAAGTGAGTGCAGATCCCCTAAGATATATATATATATATATATATATATATACTAGCAGTGCCTATGCGTCGTTAGCGAGTGATTAATTTTATTCAATGACTAACAGTGCCTACCCGTCATTACCAAGTGATTATTAATTTTATTTAATGGTGTTGACTGATTATTAATTTTATTCAATGATCATTTTTTTACTAATCCATTTTTTTAAATTTACTCGTCTATCTTAATATCTTCTTAAGTAAAATGATTTTTATTTTATTATTGCAAAATTGAGGCCCTGGGCATGCATTTTGGCCCACCAACAAGTGCCCAGAAGACCTAGTCTGTGGTGGGTCTCTAGCACTAAGTTTAAGTCTGGGGTGCAGGACCCCACAAAGCCAGCAAAGGCCAGCCTCCCCAGGACAGCACACTGAGAGGCTAAGGTGTTAGTACGTGTTTATAAGAAAGAAGCAATAGCTATGTGGAAGTTAGTAGGAAAGTTATTGGCCCAGCCAAATAGTCCAATTCATCTGTGCATGATTAAGGACATTCGTTTTACATAAGCTGTTCGGGCGCATGAGAACTGAATATGTGAAACTGTTACGAGCCACCGCTTCGACTCTAATCCCTGTCAGGACCCTGTTGTTGCTAGGCGAATGGGATGTCCTTGTACTTTCACTCGGTGATCCCCGTTGGTTGCAAAGCAAATGAGACGGCTGTGCTGAATTCTGGGTCTGTGGCTCTCTGAAACAGCCGGGACCCGTGTTGTACATGCAGTACTGCAGCTGCATGAAGTTGTTTTATGAATGTGCCTCCCTCTGTGGCTGTACTGATTGGTGTATCCCCCTTTTATAAGGCAGTCAGCACAGCACCACCCTGCCGGTTATAGTTTGTGCCTAGTCAGTATAAGCTACTGGTCCAAGTCATAAGTTCCTGTGGATAGCCAGTTGGTCCCGTGTATACTCTGCCCCATTTTTCTGCCTATCTGATCTTAGTCCTTGTCCTGCCCGCACCTACATTCATTCCTATTGTGTTAACCCTTCACCAGAGTGCCTGCTGCTATTCATGTTATGGTAGTGGTGAGCCCAGCTCCTTCTCTATTTGGGGATAAAAACTCAGAGTTAGGAAGCAAGCAGACAGTGGAGGAGGAGAAGTACCCAACTTTCACACTCCACGGACAGGCAGGCGGCTGGCTGCCCCAGTCTCCTGTAGGCAGGGGGAACTCTCTATTGGCCCCACCAGCCCCAGGACCCATCTCATTGTGTTCTGATTGTGCTGCAGCCAGGCCTGGATAAGCACATAAGGAGCCCCATGGTGGCCAGTGTCCTTCCCTTCCCCCTGTCTCTATGCTGTATCTTCCCAGAACTTGGACATGGTAAGCTTAACTGGCTGCCGGTGCAGATTAAGGGCTGTGTATATGGACCTCTCTATGGGGTCTATTCATAAAGGTTTGAGTTAAAGAATTGTTACTTATCACTTTAGATTGCGTCAGTTCAATGCGATCTATAGCTTGGTGAACCGCAAAGCAGGGCTCCAGTAATATGTTCTTCGGTTGCAGTTGCTCTGTGTAACTAGAGTAGGAGAAGGGGTCTTTTATACACTTGCACAGGCATCTAACAGCCAGGTCTATGTGTGCATGCACATTGAAAAATCCTATGGGGGCAGAGGGAGCCAGCAAGAGGGATGGGGGTCATCAGTAGTCTGGGGTGAAGTGAGGGGGATATTCAGCTGCAGAGGCAAAAAAAATATACAGCTGAGCTTTTCTGCAGAGCCTGGAAAGCAGCATATGCCAGGTCCTAGAGGACCTAGTGTTGCTTTCTCTTCGCATACCCCCAGCCCCAATTGGACAGCGGTGGCAGTGCAGGGCACTCTGCACTGTGTGTGTGTGTGTGTGTGTGTGTGTGTGTGTGTGACCTGGCATATGCTTCTCTGGGCACTGCATATAAGCTCATTTGTCATTGTCCCCTACATTTCCCTGGTGCGCCTAATTGGTCTCAGTCTGAGAAGTGGGCAGGGGGGATGGTGGAGTAGGCGGGGAGATATTTTACAAACAAAAACACTGTGTATTCAGGCGCTATATATTCAATAATTATATATCTCTTTTCGCAAGAAAATTATTTACCAGAAGGAATCGTGCACTAAAAACAAGAATAGCATAGTTAGTATATTAGTAGTATATAGTGAAGCACCTAATAAGAGTAGAGTATTTTATAGCTGCTCCTATATGGCAAGTTGGATGCCAACCATAAGTAGAGAATATTGTTAGTAAAAAAACTATACAAATAAGGAACACTTATAAAATAAAGTAAAAAACATAAATTTATTTTTAGCACATAAAAAACAATAATTGGTACATTTTCATTGATATATAGCAGTCTAAAAAGGTAGTATGCTGCAGAATTTTAAAACGGTCTAAAAGCAATATAATGTAAGAGTTAATAAGCTTTGACAGAGTGGAGGTCCGCTTAATTGTTTGAGCTGGTGTGTATCCAAGTCATTAAGAAGATTAATTTGTAGCAACAAAATACAGTTCCAGGCTTGGATCAATAATAAAACAGGTGCACTGTGCTACCCCTATACTGCTTATAGGGGTTAATTCTCACCTACTGTTTGTTAGGCAGTAGACATCCCTCGATTGTAGTGCAGATTTAGGGCTTAGGCCCTCATTCCGAGTTGTTCGCTCGCTAGCTGCTTTTAGCAGCATTACACATGCTAGGGCGCCGCCCTCTGGGAGTGTATCTTCGCTTAGCAGAATTGCGAAAGAAAGATTAGCAGAATTGCGAATAGAAAATTCTTAGCAGTTTCTGAGTAGCTCGAGACTTACTCCTACACTGCGATCAGCTCAGCCCGTTTCGTTCCTGGTTTGACGTCACAAACACGCCCTGCGTTCGGCCAGCCACTCCCCCGTTTCTCCAGACACTCCCGCGTTTTTTCCTGACACACCTGCGTTTTTTAGCAAACGCCAGGAAAACGCTGAGTTGCCGCCCAGAAACGCCCCTTTCCTGTCAATCATTTACCGAACACCAGTGCGACTGAAAAGCGCCACAGACACTACAGCAAAACAGCTAAGTTTTTTGTAAAATAACTAAGCGCATGCGCTCTGCGTATCATGCGCATGCGCAGTTAGCGACTGATCGCTTATAGCGAAAATCGGCAACGAGCGAACAACTCGGAATGACCCCCTTAGTCAGCTGTTGTTAGTCCCTTCTATATCAGGTCTGCGGTGAGTCCACCCAATTGTATCTGCTATCGGAGCTATTTCCCAGTGGCAGCAAGGTCGGATGGAGTATTCCCAGCACAGCGGGCAGTAGGGAGAGATCGTAGCAAGCTTTAAAGTTAATCACTTTGGTTCCCAGCGGCTGATGCTCACATTCTGTCCTCTCTCAACGCGTTTTTCCGCCAAAGTAACCGGCGGTTTCTTCAGGAGACGTGTGTATTCAGTACCCGGGTAGGTGGACATTTATTCTGGCTGTATCCAGTCAAATCAGGATTTTTTCCATTCACACTTGTAGTTTTTTCATTATTCTAATTGACTGCCAAAAAACGGACTAGAGCAATGCAACAATATAATTTGATACATAATGTAGGTGCTTCATATTCCAAAAGACTTGAGGCTGTAATTGCTGCCAAAGGTGCATCAACAAAGTATTGAGCAAAGGCTGTGAATACTTATGTACATGTGATTTCTTAGTTTTTTGTTTTTAATAATTCTGCAAAAACCTCAAAAACACTCTTTTTCACGTTGTCATTTTGGGGTATTGGTGGTCATTCTGAGTTGTTTGCTCGCTAGCTGTTTTTAGCAGCCGTGCAAACACTATGCCGCCTCTCACTGGGAGTGTATTTTAGCTTAGCAGAAGTGCGAACGAAAGGATCGCAGAGTGGCTACAAAGTTTTTTCGTGCAGTTTTAGAGTAGCTCAAAACCTACTCAGCGCTTGCGATGACTTCAGACTGTTCAGTTCCTGTTTTGACATCACAAACACGCCCTACGTTCGCCCAGCCACGCCTGCGTTTTTCAGAACACTCCCTGAAAACGGTTAGTTGACACCCAGAAACGCCCACTTCATGTCAATCACTCTGCGGCCAGCAGTGCGACTAAAGAGCTTCGCTAGACCTTCTGTGAAACTACATAGTTCATTGTAATATTACATCACGCGTGCGCATTGCACTGCATACGCATGCGCAGAAGTGCCTTTTTTTGCCTCATCGCTGCACAGCGAACAAATGCAGCTAGCGATCAACTCGGAATGACCACCATTGTGTGTAGAATTTTGAGGGAAAATAATTTATTTATTCCATTTTGGAATAAGGCTGTAACATAACAAAATGTGGAAAAAGTTAAGCACTGTGAATACTTTCTGAATGCACTGTATGTGTACAGGGGATGGGACAGGTGTACACTGTTATGTGTACAGGGGTTGGGACAGGTGTACAGTGTAATGTGTACAGGGGATGGGACAGGTGTATAGTGTTATATATACAGGGGATGAGACAGGTGTATAGCGTTATGTGTATAGGGGATGGGACAGATGTACAGTGTTATGTGTATAGGGGATGGGACAGGTGTATAGTGTTATATGTACAGGGGATGGGACAGGTGTATAGTATTATGTGTATAGGGAATGGGACAGGTGTATAGTGTTATGTGTACAGGGATGAGACAGGTGTATAGTGTTATATGTACAGGGGATGTGGGGTGGCAATTGATATGCCGGCTGTCGGGATCCTGGTGCTCAGAATACCGGTTCCGGAATCCCGACAGCCGGCATACCGACAACTATTTTACCTCTTAGGGTGTCCATGACACCCCCGGAGGGGGAATAAATAGTGTGGCGTTTGTAGCAATCCAGCAAGGGGCTCTTTTGTGCTTGCCTAGCTGATGGGATACTGGCGGTCAGGATCCCGGTGCCGGTATGCTGGTCGCTGGGTTCCCGAGCGCCGGCATACCGTAGTACACCCGGGATGTGGCTGGTGTTTAATGTCTCTGCATTATTTGTCTCGGGAATGCTTCTTGTACTGCGTCTTGGTTTCTCGGATGCTTGCTATACTGCTGACAATGCTAAATTCCTTTGTCGTATAAACAACCCTTTATGAAGCTAAGAACACTGTACGCTGTTTACTTAAGAAGTACCGTAATGGTACGCTAGTTGCGTAACGATCGCTCAGCCGTAGGCGAGACGCTCAAGCGTCACGTTCGCTCACGGCCCAGGGATCACAGGACACGTTATTGGTTATGTCTAGGGTAATGATTCGCTATGGCGTAGCTTACGCTCGAGACCACGAGGAGGTCACCAGCGATGCAGACGCTCACAACACTATACCTTTATGATAAAACCTTATACCAATGAAATACACTGAATACCTTAATGTGAGTACAGGGTGTAAGTGCAACCTTGTGTAACCTGACTATCTACAAAGCTGCTTGAGCGTCACCGACGCTCAAGTGAACACTTAACACTATAGAAAATACACAGATGCTGGTTTAGGTACCAAAGCCTATTAACTGTATTATCTCTAATATACTTGTAAAAGGGGATAACAGTACAAATGATACACTACAATATAACAGAGACTTCCTAACCACAGAACTAAACAATAAATACAAAAAGACAATACTATACTAACCTGAATGCTATACAATACAATGCTATAATACTATGAGAGATATAAGAGTAAAGAGGAGAGAGAGAGATGGAGAGAGAGAGAGAGAGGAATTGGCTCACAGAAAGACAATGATTACGGAGAGAAACTTACGCACAAAGGGTATGATCGCCTGCGCCTCGATATCCAGCTCCCGGCTATCAGCAGATAACCGTTGATGAGAGAGTGAGAGCTGGATGTGGTCGGCCTGCCTATTTATGCCCCACACACAATGCAATCTCCTGGTCCTACAATCCCATTGTCCATTGGCCGAAGGAATTCGGCCCTGCATCATAACAAAAGGTCATAGGGTGATTCATACAGGTGGGCTGTGACGATTTCCAACAGCTCAGGTGGGTGGGAAACTGGGTTTCCCGCCGCATACCTGAGTATGTGTAATTAATAGAAATGGACATAAACTTCTTATGTCCATAACTATTCGCACGAGCGATTAATACGCTCCAAACCAACACCGGAATATTGCTAATTAAATACTCTTCCGATGGGTACCAAACACTGCTGTATGATTCCTGTTAGACCCTTTGTACGATATAAAGAGGGATTCCTCAGCTCTGGGACATTGTATTTTAACCAAACTTTCAGAATCTATCAAAGGGACCATGATTTATAAACTACATTAATTGTGAACATTTGTAACGAATGAGTCGCACGCTACGACTACATAAACTCTACCGTAAATACGCATACCGCGCCTGCGAGTGCACGTTATTGCGGGTATGCGCATCCACGGGAGAGCGCACGCACGCGCAGCGCGGACCAGTGTGCGGTGCAAATATGGCAACGTGCATTGAGACATTTTTCTGACTTTGACAGTCCACCCTTTGGCAGTCAATAATAACTGCCACAAAACATTTAAGGAGAAAAATGTAAGTCAGGGGTTAATTGATTTCCATGGTTGGGTAGGGGAGGAGAGAGGAGAAGGTGTGAAGAGGGTATGACCTAGTGAGATAGCAGAAGCATGTGTGTATGAATCCATGTTTGGGGGGTCATGTATCATCGTGCCGTACGTGTTGTAAATCAAGCTTCGAGGTATTGCGAAGTATACATTTGAATTCCTTCTTATCCTGTGGTACAGGTCTGTGGATGGGCTGTCAAACTCTACCGAGCTCATTTCGGCTGTGGTTGTAACAAAATGGGGATGCACATTTTAGTTGATGATACATGAATGGGGGAGGTATGTGGTTGCTGATATCTGTGCCTGTATTCCCTATCGTCTATGTGTGTCGTTACCTGAGGGTTGTAGAGATGAAGATAAGGAACACTTACGAAAAATGCAATGATATTCTATGTCAGGGAAATGTACATCTGTTGTTGAAGTTGTGTTCGGTATCTGTTGAGAGTCGTCTTCTTTGCGCTGTTTTGCTCCTTAGGCATGAGCAACAAGCTTTGTCAGTGCCATCAGATTTACAAAAATGTTGGGCTAGCGTGAGTTTAAAAATACTAGGGAAACTGGGGATCCATGGCAAAGTTCATCAAGTGTCCATATTTAAAGTTGTCAAATCTTCTTCTTTGGTGCTTGTCTGTTGTCTGTATACATCTCGTCTCGTCAGCTTCCTCGTCCAAGGGGGTCTTTGTATCTTGGAGAAAAGCAGAAAAACAGGTGAAAGAAACGGACCGTATAATCGCATTTTCATCACATTCTGGTTTCTATCATTGGGTCATAAATCAAATCCAGGTTAATTACAGTTTCCTCACTCCTCAAGCTCATCACTTTTGTACTTTGTTTGCACCTCATTAAAGCCTGCCCGCATCTAAATATCAATCCAATCGATATAACGACACCCAAGATACATAGTAGAAACTTTCCAACATCCATTATGACTCCTTGAGCCCAGTCTCCTAAACCGGAGAACCAATTTCGCGGGTTCAACCATGACACCCAACCAGTCAGCTCATTACCTACAGCAGCAAGGGTGAGATTGTGTTTTCGACGAAATTCCCACTTCAATTGGAGAATATCGTCCATCTTTTGGTCTATGACCTCTACCGGATCCTCGGTGCTATTTGTGATATACGTGCAACACTTTATGCCGTACTGTGTTGCCAATGTAACACAATATCCGCCTGTTACTGCTGTAAGATAATTAAGAACCATCCTATGCTGAACTAGTTCTGTTTTGTAAGCTTGAAGTTCTCTTCCAGTGTATCTAAACGTGTCATCATACATTTCAGTGATATTATCTAACAAATTGGCGAGTGCGGAAATGTATCTATAATTCATCACTCCCCGAGCGGTACGAGTGAAATCTAACGCTACCAGAACCTGAATCCCGGTGGATTCATGGATAAGATCAGAGGCCGGATGCTCTAACCTTTCTGACAGTTGTCTTTTAACCCGGTGCTCGTAGTGAGTGTGAGTATAAGGAGCTTGGGCACCACGGTGTATGTCCTTCATTTTGTCATGTGTAACAGTCATCACTTCAGGCAATACTTTTCCAATATAACACAATCCTTCAGAGTTTGGGGCAAGCCACTTGTACGCCTTTCTCCCGCATATGAAATATGCATCATCGGGGAGAACATATGGGACGGAGAAGGACATGACCATGTTACAAACCTTCCAGGTGAAATCTCCTGACCCTAATTCTTCCATCTGCCTAATGCACGTATCAGTTTGTACGATATGTGCACAGTATCCTGGTGATACCTCTCCAACTCTAGTAATCCTATTTCCTAAGGTATATCGATACCGGAAAGATTTTCCTCTACTGGCTATGTGGCGTACGAGCTCTGTATCTGTAGGCATTCTATCTGCTCTGTGTGAAAAGGTCATGGTAAGGTTGCTCCATGACACTTCCCAATTTCCCGGTTTTCTGGGATTGGAGATGTTAAAACATAAGAGGGACCTATCCACATGGTATTGGTGGAGCTTCAAACTAGGAGGGCTGGAGATGTTAAACCTCCGGTCCACCGGTCTCCCACCACTTAGCTCAAGTACCTCCCCTAACGTTAAAGGAAATGGTACTAGCCCTGATTTGCTGTGACCCTGAGGTACTTGAGAGCATACCCAACAATCTGTTTGGTTTAACACGTTACCCACTAAGGAGTGATAGTCACTCAATGGATGCCGGTCTATATGGATATTAAAACTAGATTGGCATTTCTTTATGCATCCATCTTCAACCAGATTATCACAGAGCCTACAGATACAATTTTCTTCAGCTAACAATCCATCACAATTTCTTCTATCGGATCGTTTTCTGATACTCGCCTTTGCTTGTTGGTTTGGTTGATCTTGGAAAACTACGCCTCCATCATCATAATCGGAACCCATTCCAGAACCTCTTTCGACCTCTATGGTACTCTCGCCGGAACAGACTGCTCTGGTCAACATCATGGTTAACATCAAAATCCGGATCACAGTCTCTTGGGGCAAGTCCATCTTTGAGGAGGAAATAGAGAAGAATGAGAAGGGGAAAAAAAGAAATTTCAAGGAAGAGGGGATGGGAAGTGGAGAAAAACAATAAAAGGGAGAAGGGAGTCGACAACTGCTTTCGGTCTTCAAGGCTCAGGTGCCGCCTCAGTCCTCCTGGAACAGACACTCCAGTGATACAACCTCTACCGTCTGTTCCTTATCACGGGACTTCTCTGGATCAGCAACCTTTTTGCAGTGGGATGAATGGACCCAAGTCTCTCTCTCAGCAACCTTCAATGCTGTGGTGCTAGTCAATAAGACCTGGTATGGTCCTTCCCATCTATCAATAAGACAACCTGAGCGTAGAAAATTTCGTATCATTACATAATCCCCAGGTTCAATGTCATGACAATTACTATCTGGTAAATCAGGAATCACCAACTTCAGATTATCATTTTGATTCCTCAACTGTTTACTCATGTTAATCAAGTACTTTACAGTTACTTCATTGTTACATTTCAAATCATCCTGAGGGTTAATCATGACATGCGGTTGTCGACCAAACAAGATTTCAAAAGGAGACAGATTAAGAGGGGACCTGGGAGTGGTTCTGATGCTATACAAAACAATGGGTAAAGCTTCTGGCCACGTCAATCCTGTCTCTGCCATTACTTTACTCAATTTATTTTTAATAGTGCTGTTCACTCTTTCGACCTTCGCACTCGCCTGTGGACGGTACGGAGTGTGCAGCTTGCTATCAATACCCATCAATTTACACATTCCTTGAAAGACATCACCTGTAAAATGGGTACCCCTATCACTTTCAATGATTCTAGGGATACCATATCTACATACAAATTCCTGCACAATTTTCTTAGCTGTAAACATAGCGGTATTTGTAGCTGCTGGAAAAGCCTCGACCCAATTCGAGAAAACATCTATACAGACAAGTACATATTTCAAATTTCGACATGGGGGTAATTGAATGAAGTCAATTTGTATTACCTGGAAAGGGCCGCCGGCAGGTGGGATATGGGATGGTTCTGTAGGTATTGCTTTTCCAATATTCTTTCTCAGACAGGTAAGGCATGACATTGCTCTTTTACTCGCATGAGAGGAGAATCCTGGGGCGCACCAGTATGCTCTTACCAATTTGCACATCCCCTCCTTGCCTAGATGAGTCAGCCCGTGAGCTGCTTCAGCCAGACATGGAAGGTATGCCCTGGGGGCCACTGGTTTACCATGTCCATCCGTCCAGAGCCCTGAGGACTCCTGGCCATATCCCTTTGCCTTCCAGACTGCTCTTTCCTGTGTGGAACACAGATTCTGCATCTCACACAACTTCTGTGTGTTGATGGTATTAAATACCATCAACTGTGTGGTGTCTGTCCGTGTGGGGGTAGCAGCTGCAAGCTTTGCGGCTTCGTCTGCTCGGCTGTTACCAAGGGATACTGGGTTTTGGCTATATGTATGTGCTTTACATTTGATAACAGCCACTCTGTCGGGTTCCTGTATCGCTGTTAGAAGCCTTTTTATGTGAGCTGCATGCGCTATCGGTGTACCAGCTGCCGTCATGAAATTTCTGAGCCGCCATAGGGCTCCGAAATCATGGACTACCCCGAACGCGTATCTGGAATCGGTGTAGATATTGGCTGACTTACCCTTAGCCAATTCACATGCTCTGGTTAGGGCGACCAGTTCAGCAACCTGGGCTGAGTGAGGTGGGCCTAGCGGTTCCGCTTCTATGGTGTCTTGGTCATCTACGACTGCGTATCCAGTACACAAGTCTCCCGAGTCTGACTGTCTGTGACAACTACCGTCCGTGTAGAATGTGAGTTCTGCATCTTTCAGTGGATTGTCACTGATGTCAGGCCTTGCGGTAAAATTTTGGGTCAAATATTCCATACAATCATGTGTGTCTTCCTTTGCATTAAATCCTCCTTCCCCATCACTCTCACCTTCCACCCTTTGTGTCTGACCAGGCACACCTGGGAGAAATGTTGCAGGATTTAATGCGCTGCATCTCCTTATGGTGATGTTTACGGGGGCCATTAATGCCAATTCCCATCTTGTAAACCTTGCTGATGAGACGTGTCTGGTTTGGGCAGAATTCAATAAGGCAGATACCGCATGCGGTGTATGGATTGTGAGGTTGTGGCCTAGCACGACATCTTCGCTTTTCGTCACTAGCAATGCTATCGCCGCAACGCTACGCAAGCATGTGGGGAGGGATCGCGCTACCGTGTCTAGCTGGGCGCTGTAGTATGCAATTGGCCTGCTGGCGTCACCGTGTTTTTGTGTTAGTACACCTGCTGCGCACCCAGCACTTTCTGTTCCGTATAGTTCAAAGGGTTTCCCATAGTCTGGCATACCTAGTGCTGGTGCCTGCGTTAGGCACTGTTTGAGTCTCTCAAATGCTGTTTCAGATTCGTCTGTATGCGAAATCCGATCAGGTTTGTTTGAAGAGACCATTTCCTGCAAAGGTAGCGCCAATATGGAAAACCCTGGGATCCAATTACGGCAATACCCACACATTCCTAAAAACGTCCTGATCTGTTGCTGGGTTTGTGGCAGTGTCATGTCTCTAATGGCTTGGATTCTATCAGCGGTCAGGTGTCTCAGTCCTTGTGTTAGACAGTGTCCCAAATATTTTACCTTAGCTTGGCATAATTGCAACTTGTCTTTGGAAACCTTGTGACCTGTGTCTGAAAGATGAAACAGGAGCTGTTTCGTATCCTTCAGAGATGCTTCCAGTGAATCTGAACACAGTAATAAATCGTCCACATACTGTATCAATACTGATCCACTGTCTGGTTGGAAAGACTGTAAACAATCATGCAAAGCCTGAGAAAATATACTTGGACTATCTATGAAACCTTGGGGTAACCGAGTCCACGTGTATTGGACTCCTCTGTATGTGAATGCAAACAAATATTGGCTGTCAGGGTGCAGAGGTACCGAAAAGAAAGCGGAGCAGAGGTCAATAACAGTGAAAAATTTGGCAGTGGGAGGAATTTGCATTAGGATGACAGCTGGATTAGGCACTACGGGGAACTGACTCTCAACTATTTTGTTAATCCCCCTTAGATCCTGCACTAGCCTGTAACCCCTCCCCCCACTCTTTTTAACAGGGAAGATGGGACTATTTGCGGTGCTGGACGTTCTTACTAGAATGCCCTGTTGTAGCAAGCGCTCTATTACGGGAAAAACTCCTAACTCCACCTCTGGCTTCAGAGGATACTGTGGGATTTTTGGAGCTATCCTACCATCTTTTACTTGTACAACTACTGGAGCTACGTTTGCCATTAATCCAGTGTCCTGTCCATCTTTTGTCCAAAGTGACTCTGGTATCTGAGATATCATCTCTTCTACTTGGGATGGATTCCTATTTGTCATAATGGAATGTGACATTAATTTTGATGGGGAGTCTAGCATGTCCCGTACTTCCTGAGCGTGATTCTCAGGAATGTCCAAGAATACACCTTCAGGAGTACAATAAATGACGCAACCCATTTTACATAGTAAGTCTCTTCCCAGGAGATTGGTTGGTGCCGATGCAGCCAGCAAAAAGGAATGCTTGGTATGCAAAGGCCCTATTGTAATCTCGGCTGGTTTGCTAACAGGGTAGTGCTGGACTACTCCTGTTACTCCCATGGCTGGAATTGTCCTACCAGTGGTTCTCATGCCCACTGTCGAATTTATCACTGACTTGGCCGCCCCTGTGTCTACAAGAAAGTTTAAAGTTTTACCAGCTACATTGATTGCAATTTCTGGTTCGTTTCCAAGACTAGCAATCAACTTAACTGGCTGCAGATTACAGGTATGGCCACACCCCTATTGGGTATGCTGACCTCCCTGAATCCCGCTGGCAGCAACTACTTGTGAGGGAGTTAGCTGGGAACTACCAGAGGCATGCCAATCTCTGTTCGGGGGATATCTTTTTGTTTCCCCTGTATGTGGCTCAAAACTCCGCCTCTGTGGACCCTGCTCCCAATGTCGTGTGTTGTGTTGTTGTCTAGGGGGTTGAAAAGATCTTTGTACATTCTTTGTTCTACATTCTCGTGCAAAGTGTCCCGGTCTGTTACAAGAAAAACATGTTATTACACTTGCCTTACCCACAGGATTCGGTGGTACATACGCAGGCTGCCTTGTGGTCAGCGCCTGTATACTTACGGACATCAACTTATCACTTTGCGATTCCCTGTGCCTAGTGATGTTTCTGTCGTGATCAATAGCAGCCTCTCTCAAGCCGGACACTGACAGACCTCGCCAGCACGGTTGCGTGGTCTGAACCCTAGTCTTTAATGTTTCCTTTAAACCATCCATCAGTACAGATACTGCTACTTCTCGATGGTTTGGGTTGGTCTTAATGTCTTCTATACCAGTGTACTTTGCCATTTCTAATAGTGCCCGGTGAAAATATTCTGTTGCCGTTTCGGACTCCTTTTGCTTAATGGAAAATATTTTATTCCATTTAACAACGGCTGGGAAATACTCTTTTAGCTGTAAATTTATCCTTTTTACATTATCCTTGTTGTACACGTCTGTAAGCGGTACATCTTTATCCAATGCACAATCAGCTAAAAACTGAGTTGCATCAACATTGGAAGGTAAACAAGCTCTTAGCAGTATCTGCCAATCCTTGTTGTTGGGTTCTACAGTGTTACCTAAATCCCTGATGTATTTTTGGCTAGCAACTAAATCCTTCCTGGGGTCAGGAAATTCGGACACTATTGTTCTTAATTCCATTCTGGAAAATGGAGTGTACATGGCAATGTTCCTTATGGGAGTGGCTCCAGACACATCTGTTTTTCCATTGGGAACTGCTATTACCCTTACAGGAGCAATTCTAACAGCCTCTTCCTGTGTAGATTCTACAGCTTGTTGTGGTACAATTGTTTCAGTGTAGTGCATGGTGCCGTACTTACCCGTTGACACGACCTCACCTATCCCTCCGCTAGGGGCTTTCACTAATCTCGTGGGTGTCGCTGTGCCTACTGTGGTTTCTGCTATGGTGGCTGCAAGAGAGAGAGCTGAAATTGTTGCTGAATCGTCTTCTTGATCACACTCCTGAGGAAGGTTCAAAACAGGGTACATCTTGCACGGGTTAATACTTGCATGAGTTATTTGGTTAACATCATTAACATTTACAGGGTTACTAAGAGTTTGTGTTTTACAACCCAGTGCGTTTCTCTCCGCAATCAACTTCTCTCCTGCAATGTATGGAGGAGGAGGAGCTGTGGCAATCAACTTCCTGACTGCCCCAGATCCTGCCGCCAGAGCCAAACCTCTCTGTATCTCACCTTCCTGGTGCCATAACTGTAAACAATCATGATGTTGAATTCGTCTCTTTGTTGATTTTACGAGACATATCCTCCTCCTTAAATTTTGTAACACTTCTGGACTGAAGCTACCTATTCTTGGGAATTTGTCCCTGTCTTGTACAGTCATTCTCTCCCATTCATCACATAAAGATTCGGTGTGAATTCCATATTTTTCACACATTACATATCGTGCCGACCCAACTGGTCGGTTCACAGAATCAACCTGAACCAGGGTTGATCGCCCCCTACCTGAACAAATGGCCCCCATAATCTGCAGGCGTTGCTTATTCCTCCTTGAATATCAAGGCTTTCAGCGAACCCTTACAAACAAACCAAGATGTCCTTGGGCAGGCCGGCGGTGGTGGTTTATCAAGTACCCCACTTACTTCTCGCCCACGTTGGCCTGTGCTGCAATCACTGTAGCCAGAGCTGCTGTACCCAACCTAGGGCCCCTGTGAACCTTTATTTACTGGAACATATGAGGGTTACCCGCAGGACACTTACTCTTTCCAGTAAAGTTGGGGTTGTTAGATAGTTCCTGAGTGACCAGCGAACTTCCCTTCCAAAAATAAAAAATTACACAAATCACGTCAGAATGTACAGATAGCGTTTGTGACCACTTTACTCTAATGGTATTAGGTCAGATTACTAACTACTGCACACAATAACGTGCGGTCCAATCGTTCAGTATACGAGCACTACTTGTCATGTACTGAAAGATCAATGGAATCTATGTTTCCGGCTGCGATTCCTTCAGCCAGAGCTTGTATGGCCTATATGGGTTCTGCACCAACACCCCAGGCGTTGTGCCACTGGACTTTTATAGCGGACCTTTTACCTTACGACCTCCTGGTCTTGTTACCTTATGACCTCCTGGTCTTGTTACCTTATGGTCCGCTATACTCTAATGCTCAAATATTATTTAACCAGGGATGCCTCCCTGGCCACCGTATATGTCACTTACACGTATGTCCCTTGACGAGTACCCGGCTTTCCTTTTGGTTCCACCTTAAAGTTATATAAACTTTTGTATACAAAACACACTCACTCAACACAAGTACACTTTTGTTTCTATATCTATTTCTGCGCAGAAATTGTCTTTAGGCCAAAAGTGTTACCAATTAGGAGCAGGATCTGTTAAACTAAATTTCAGATTTTCCAAAAATAGATTTGCGTTATTTACCGCTTCGCGTTATCTACCGCTGTGCGTTAATTATCGCCTTTGCGTTACTTCACTTTATCACAACTTGAGCTACGTGGGCGTAACCGGACGCTACGTTGCGTAATGAACGCTGCGTGCGTCTGCCTTTTGGATTGCGTACGCTAGTCTTTGTTAGCGACACGTGTACGCAATGCAAAGGATCCACCGTAACACAATATATTTTTATCAATGTAAATGATCCCTGATCATCTACCGCAATCCACACTGACTGCCTTGTATCTCAGACAAACCGTGTGTTTGTTCTATACTTTAACTATCACCTCTACTATTAAATAACAGCAAATCTCTTTTTAGCACTTTCTATCAACTATAAAATTGGCAAACAGGAATAGTGATATACGAAAATGAAACAGAAATGCAGATATATGTATGCGTGCGTGTATACGCAAGACAGAAGAGAAATAAAACAGTTTTAAAAGACACAAGCGTTTTGTTCTTACTTCCGGTTCCCGGATTCCTTCAGCACTCTTTATCTAAGCGAAGCAGACGCTTATCCCGTCAGCACTGTGAGACAACCTCCCACCCTTTGCTGGAGGGATAATGTCTGCTGATCTACCTAGTGCAGATATGAGAAGGATAGGACGAGCCCGCAATTGACAATGCTAAATTCCTTTGTCGTATAAACAACCCTTTATGAAGCTAAGAACACTGTACGCTGTTTACTTAAGAAGTACCGTAATGGTACGCTAGTTGCGTAACGATCGCTCAGCCGTAGGCGAGACGCTCAAGCGTCACGTTCGCTCACGGCCCAGGGATCACAGGACACGTTATTGGTTATGTCTAGGGTAATGATTCGCTATGGCGTAGCTTACGCTCGAGACCACGAGGAGGTCACCAGCGATGCAGACGCTCACAACACTATACCTTTATGATAAAACCTTATACCAATGAAATACACTGAATACCTTAATGTGAGTACAGGGTGTAAGTGCAACCTTGTGTAACCTGACTATCTACAAAGCTGCTTGAGCGTCACCGACGCTCAAGTGAACACTTAACACTATAGAAAATACACAGATGCTGGTTTAGGTTCCAAAGCCTATTAACTGTATTATCTCTAATATACTTGTAAAAGGGGATAACAGTACAAATGATACACTACAATATAACAGAGACTTCCTAACCACAGAACTAAACAATAAATACAAAAAGACAATACTATACTAACCTGAATGCTATACAATACAATGCTATAATACTATGAGAGATATAAGAGTAAAGAGGAGAGAGAGAGATGGAGAGAGAGAGAGAGAGGAATTGGCTCACAGAAAGACAATGATTACGGAGAGAAACTTACGCACAAAGGGTATGATCGCCTGCGCCTCGATATCCAGCTCCCGGCTATCAGCAGATAACCGTTGATGAGAGAGTGAGAGCTGGATGTGGTCGGCCTGCCTATTTATGCCCCACACACAATGCAATCTCCTGGTCCTACAATCCCATTGTCCATTGGCCGAAGGAATTCGGCCCTGCATCATAACAAAAGGTCATAGGGTGATTCATACAGGTGGGCTGTGACGATTTCCAACAGCTCAGGTGGGTGGGAAACTGGGTTTCCCGCCGCATACCTGAGTATGTGTAATTAATAGAAATGGACATAAACTTCTTATGTCCATAACTATTCGCACGAGCGATTAATACGCTCCAAACCAACACCGGAATATTGCTAATTAAATACTCTTCCGATGGGTACCAAACACTGCTGTATGATTCCTGTTAGACCCTTTGTACGATATAAAGAGGGATTCCTCAGCTCTGGGACATTGTATTTTAACCAAACTTTCAGAATCTATCAAAGGGACCATGATTTATAAACTACATTAATTGTGAACATTTGTAACGAATGAGTCGCACGCTACGACTACATAAACTCTACCGTAAATACGCATACCGCGCCTGCGAGTGCACGTTATTGCGGGTATGCGCATCCACGGGAGAGCGCACGCACGCGCAGCGCGGACCAGTGTGCGGTGCAAATATGGCAACGTGCATTGAGACATTTTTCTGACTTTGACACTGCATACAGTATACTATAAGTGCCTAAGATGCCTGCTGTTTTTGTGACTAAGTCTACCCTTATGTGAAGCATTGCTCTTGCCTTCCACTAATGTGGTTTAAGATATTGGTTTGCTAGTGCTACTACCTTTGTGTTGCCCCCACCTGATGCCAATTTCTGATTTTTTTCCAGGGTAATTTTATGTTCCCAATCCGCCGCTTGGTACACTGTTTGCAGTGGGTGTCAGATAATACAGCCTTGCACACCCACATTAAGTGTACGCTCACTGTATATAGTAAGTGCTGATGATTAACTGACACTACACTCTTTTGTCATGTGACATTTTTTGCTCAGTTACAGGAAATTCTTATTGGCTTACAGAATTTCAAATACACTACATTCTGATGTTCTTCTGGCACAGGACACCACAATGTCTAGTTATGGCTCTGCTGCCAATGCACGTCCTGCAATCAATTTGATATTATTCACAGAACTCATGAAGAGCTTATATCAGTATTCACTAGAGATGTGCAGCGGGCATTTTTCGGGTTTTGTGTTTTGGTTTTGGATTCGGTTCCGCGGTCGTGTTTTGGATTCGGACCTATTTTGGCAAAATCTCCCTTAAGAATTTTTGTCGGATTCGAGTGCGTTTTGGATTCGGGTGGGTTTTTTTTCAAAAAACCCTCAAAAACAGCTTAAATCATAGAATTTGGGGGTACTTTTGATCCTATAGTATTATTAACATCAATAACCAGAATTTCCACTCATTTCCAGTCTATTATGAACACCTCACACCTCGCAATATTATTTTTAGTCCTAAAATTTGCACCGAGGTCACTGGATGACTAAGCTAAGCGACCCAAGTGGGAGGCACAAACACCTGGCCCATCTAGGAGTGGCACTGCAGTGTCAGACAGGATAGCACTTCAAAAAATAGTCCCCAAACAGCACATGATGCAAAGATAAATAAAAAAAGAGGTGCAAGATGGAATTGTCCTTGGGCCCCCCCACCCACCCTTATGTTGTATAAACAGGACATGCACACTTAAACCCATAATTTCAGCGACATGGTCTGCCACACAAATGTGGCTGAAATGATTGGTTGGTTTGGGCCCCCACCAAAAAAGAAGCAATCAATCTCTCCTTGCACAAACTGGATCTACAGAGGCAGGATGTCCACCTCCTCCTCATCATCTGATTCCTCACCCCTTTCACTGTGTATATCCCCCTCCTCACAGAGTATTAATTCGTCCCCACTGGAATCCACCATCACAGGTCCCTGTGTACTTTCTGGAGGCAATTGCTGGTAAATGTCTCCACGGAGGAATTTATTATAATTCATTTTGATGAACATCATCTTCTCCACATTTTCTGGAAGTAACCTCCTACGCGATCACTGACAAGGTGACCGGCTGAACTAAACACTCTTTCGGAGTACACACTGGAGGGGGGGCAACTTAGGTAAAATAAAGCCAGTTTGTGCAAGGGCCTCCAAATTGCCTCTTTTTCCTGCCAGTATACGTACGGACTGTCTGACATGCCTACAGTGATACTGTCACTCATATAACCCTCCACCATTCTTTCAATGGTGACAGAATCATATGCAGTGACAGTAAATGACATGTCAGTCATCGTTGGCATTCCTTCAGTCCGGACCAGATGTCAGCTATCGCTCCTGACTGCCCTGCATCACTGCCAGCGGGTGGTTTTGGAAATTTTATCCTTTTCCTGGCAGCTCCAGTGGTGGTAGAAAATGAAGTAGGGGCTTTTGGCGGGTCACGTTCTGCTTGACTTGACAAGTGTCTCACCAGCAGGTATTTGATCATCTGCACACTTGTGTCTGCCGGAAAGAGAGATACAACGTAGGCTTTAAACCTAGGATCGAGCACGGTGGCCAAAATGTAGTGCTCTGATTTCTACAGTTTGACCACCTGTGAATCCTGGTTAAGCGAATGAAGGGCTCCATCCACAAGTCCACATGCCTTGCGGAATTGCTCCATTTTAGCTCCTCTTTCAATCTCTCCAGCTGCTTCTGCAAAAGCCTGATGAGGGGAATGACCTGACTTAGTCTGGCAGTGTCTGAACTAACTTCACGTGTGGCAAGTTCAAAGGGTTGGAGAACCTTGCACAACGTTGAAATCATTCTCCACTGCACTTGAGTCAGGTGCATTCCCCCTCCTTTGCCTATATCGTAGGTGGATGTATAGGCTTGAATGGCCTTTTGATGCTCCTCCATCCTCTGAAGCATATAGAGGGTTGAATTCTACCTCATTACCACCTCTTGCTTCAACTATGGCAGGGCATGTTCAGGAGTGTTTGCTGGTGCTCCAGTCTTCGGCACGCGGTGGCTGAATGCCGAAAGTGGCCCGCAATTCTTCGGGCCACTGACAGCATCTCCTGCACGCTCCTGTCGTTTTTTTTTTAAAATTCTGCACCACCAAATTCATTGTATGTGCAAAACATAGGACGTGCTGGAATTTGCCCACATGTAATGCACGCACAATATTGGTGACATTGTCCGATGTCACAAATCCCCAGGAGAGTCCAATTGGGGTAAGCCAATCTGTGATGATGTTCCTCAGTTTCCGTAAGAATTGTCAGCTTTGTGCCTCTTATGGAAAGCGGTGATACAAATCGTACCCTGCCTAGGAACGAGTTGGCGTTTGCAAGATGCTGCTAATGGTGCCGCTGCTGCTGTTGTTGCTGTGGGAGGCAATACATCTACCCAGTGGGCTGTCACAGTCATATAGTCCTTAGTCTGCCCTGCTTCACTTGTCCACATGTCCGTGGTTAAGTGGACAGTGGGTACAACTGCATTTTTTAGGACACTGGTGACTCTTTTTCTGACATCTGTGTACATTCCCGGTATCGCCTGCCTAGAGAAGTGGAACCTAGATGGTATTTGGTACCGGGGACGCACTACCTCAAGCAATTCTCTAAGTCCCTGTGAACTAACGGTGGATATCGGACACACGTCTAACACCAACATAGTTGTCAAGGCCTGAGTTATCCGCTTTGCAACAGGATGATGGCTGTGATATTTCATCTTCCTCGCAAAGGACTGTTGGACAGTCAATTGCTTACTGGAAGTAGTACAAGTGGTCTTCCGACTTCCCCTCTGGGATGACGCCCAGCAACAACAACAGCAGCGCCAGCAGCAACAGCAGCAGTAGGCGTTCCACTCAAGGATCCATCAGAGGAATCCCAGTTTGGAGAGGACTCGTCAGACTTGCCAGTGACATGGCCTGCAGGACTGTTGGCGTTCCTGTCTAAGGAGGAAATTGACATTGAGGGAGTTGGTGGTGTGGTTTGCAGGAGCTTGGGTACAAGAGGAAGAAGTGATTTAGTTGTCAGTGGACTGCTTCCGCTGTCACACAAAATTTTTGAACTTGTCAATGACTTCTGATGAATGCGCTCCAGGTGACGTATAAGGGAGGATGATCCTAGGTGGTTAACGTCCTTACCCCTACTTATTACAGCTTGACAAAGGCAACACACGGCTTGACACCTGTTGTCCGCATTTCTGTTGAAATAATTGCACACCGAAGAGGTGATTTTTGTTTTGTATTTTGACCAGGCATGTCAATGGTCTTATTCATCCCACGGACAACAACTGTCTCCCCGGGTGCCTGACTTAAACAAACCACATCACCATCAGAATCCTCATCGTCAACTTCCTCCTCAGCGCCAGCAACACCCATATCCTCATCCTGGTGTACTTCAACAGTGACATCTTCAATTTGAATATCAGGAACTGGACTGTGGGTACTCCTTCCAGCACTTGCAGGGGGCGTGCAAATGGTGGAAGGAGCAGAGCCGGCCCTAACCAATATGATGCTCTAGGCAAGATTTTGGCTGGTGCCCCCTAGTGCCACTGCTAGTTCCGCTTCTGACCCTACACCCCTTTCCCCTCACCCATAGCAGTCCTTCTTTTGGCGTTCCTACCCCCTATATTTTAAATAGTAACAGTGCGCACATTTGGCGCACAGCTCAAAAGGGATGTGTTCTTGCTGGGAAGCGGCATGGCCATACAACAGAACCCCCAATTCAAATTATGCCACACAGTAGTGCAACTTTATTCACATTTTATCATGCGATAGTGACCCTTATTCACATTACATCCCACAGTAGTACCACTTTACCTTTTATATGTTACTCCTCACATTAGTGCCCCTTATTCACATTACATCACACTGAATTGCTCAGTAGTGCTCTTTCTATATGTTATACCACACAGTAGAGCACCTTATACACATAATGCCACACATTAGTAATGCCTCTATACACATAATACCACACAGTAATGCCTCTATACACATATGACACACATTATTATGTCCTTACAAACATAATGCCAAATACTAAAAGACACTCTGCGCTAATTAATATTAACAGGCTTGAAAAATTAGAATTAATTCACGTGTATATAAAAAAGAAAACAATTTATTCAATAGATTGATCCTATGGACCTAAAAATAGATACATACATGTACTTAATATTAAAAAAACTGTATATATGCACAAATAACCACATATGTGACCTAATCAGAACTTTTTTCTATATAGCCGGCTATATGGTGGAAATCCGTATATGGGAGGTTCAGATATTAAATATAGACAAAGTCCACAGTCTCTTGTGTATAAATTATCCTCATCACTGGTGTGTTTATAGATGACCAATTGTATTTCGTTTGTCAATTAGAAGAGACCATACACTGGAATAAAAAGTTCATCACTTGATAATGTTAAAAAGTCTCAACAAAACTGCTTGTAATCGATGGGAGCCCGCATCGATTACAAGCAGTTTTGTTGAGACTTTTTATCATTATCAAGTGATGAACTTTTTATTCCAATGTATGGTCTCTTCTAATTGACAAACGAAATACAATTGGTCATCTATAAACACACCAGTGATGAGGATAATTTATACACAAGAGACTGTGGACTTAGTATATATTTAATATCTGATCCTCCCATATACGGATTTCCACCATATAGCCGGCTATATAGAAAAAAGTTCTGATTAGGTCACATATGTGGTTATTTGTGCATATATACAGTTTTTTTAATATTAAGTAATAAGTACATGTATGTATCTATTTTTAGGTTCATAGGATCAATCTATTGTATAAATTGTTTTCTTTTTTATATACACGTGAATTCATTCTAATTTTACAAGCCTGTTAATATTAATTAGCGCAGAGTGTCTTTTAGTATTTGGTTAATTGGTTCTCCAGCATGTTTGGAGACCCAGTTTGTTATATGCCTACACAAGCATATTAACACTCAGCAGCTGATGATTATAAATGCATTTTATTTCTGAGTTTATTTAATAAGGCACAATTAGCGCCGAGAGACAATTGTTACAAACATAATGCGCCTTACATATTATACCTTACATATAATGCCATTTTACACATAATGTCCCTTACACATATGCCGCACATTATTAATGCCCTTATACACATAATGACACACATAAGTCCCTTTCACATTTGCCACACATTATAAATGCATTTATACACATGACACACATAATGCCTCTTACACATATGCCGAACACTACTGCACAACCATCCACCCACACACCACACTCACATGGCCGCTAACACAGTGACCTCTGCCTCTGCTTGAATACAGATGTGTCCTCATACATCTTGCATCAATACGCCATGCAGCAAGTCAGCTGGCAGCTCTGGTGTGAGTCAGCCTGGAGTGAGTCAGCAGGCAGCTCTGCTAACATTGGTCGTCGCTTTTGATGAAAATGCATGTTATTTGCATTACTATGTGGCTAAGATGCACAAGCAGCTTCTGCTGATTAAAATTATATGTGGCATGCCTATATTCTGTGTGCAACTGTGGCCGTATCTGCATATGAAATACACAGCTGCAGTGACACACACAATATAGGCATGCCGCATATCATTTTAATCAGCAGAAGCTGCTTGTGCCCCTAGGCATTAGAGATGAGCGCCTGAAATTTTTCGGGTTTTGTGTTTTGGTTTTGGGTTCGGTTCCGCGGCCGTGTTTTGGGTTCGACCGCGTTTTGGCAAAACCTCACCGAATTTTTTTTGTCGGATTCGGGTGTGTTTTGGATTCGGGTGTTTTTTTCAAAAAACACTAAAAAACAGCTTAAATCATAGAATTTGGGGGTCATTTTGATCCCAAAGTATTATTAACCTCAAAAACCATAATTTACACTCATTTTCAGTCTATTCTGAATACCTCACACCTCACAATATTATTTTTAGTCCAAAAATTTGCACCGAGGTCGCTGTGTGAGTAAGATAAGCGACCCTAGTGGCCGACACAAACACCGGGCCCATCTAGGAGTGGCACTGCAGTGTCACGCAGGATGTCCCTTCCAAAAAACCCTCCCCAAACAGCACATGACGCAAAGAAAAAAAGAGGCGCAATGAGGTAGCTGTGTGAGTAAGATTAGCGACCCTAGTGGCCGACACAAACACCGGGCCCATCTAGGAGTGGCACTGCAGTGTCACGCAGGATGGCCCTTCCAAAAAACCCTCCCCAAACAGCACATGACGCAAAGAAAAAAAGAGGCGCAATGAGGTAGCTGTGTGAGTAAGATTAGCGACCCTAGTGGCCGACACAAACACCGGGCCCATCTAGGAGTGGCACTGCAGTGTCACGCAGGATGGCCCTTCCAAAAAACCCTCCCCAAACAGCACATGACGCAAAGAAAAAAAGAGGCGCAATGAGGTAGCTGTGTGAGTAAGATTAGCGACCCTAGTGGCCGACACAAACACCGGGCCCATCTAGGAGTGGCACTGCAGTGTCACGCAGGATGTCCCTTCCAAAAAACCCTCCCCAAACAGCACATGACGCAAAGAAAAAAAGAGGCGCAATGAGGTAGCTGTGTGAGTAAGATTAGCGACCCTAGTGGCCGACACAAACACCGGGCCCATCTAGGAGTGGCACTGCAGTGTCACGCAGGATGTCCCTTCCAAAAAACCCTCCCCAAACAGCACATGACGCAAAGAAAAAAAGAGGCGCAATGAGGTAGCTGACTGTGTGAGTAAGATTAGCGACCCTAGTGGCCGACACAAACACCGGGCCCATCTAGGAGTGGCACTGCAGTGTCACGC
Organism: Pseudophryne corroboree; assembly: GCF_028390025.1. Taxonomy (NCBI): domain Eukaryota; kingdom Metazoa; phylum Chordata; class Amphibia; order Anura; family Myobatrachidae; genus Pseudophryne; species Pseudophryne corroboree. The sequence continues at coordinate 650,387,852 of NC_086449.1, forward strand.
AGGATGTCCCTTCCAAAAAATCCTCCCCAATCAGCACATGATGCAAAGAAAAAGAAAAGAAAAAAGAGGTGCAAGATGGAATTGTCCTTGGGCCCTCCCACCCACCCTTATGTTGTATAAACAAAACAGGACATGCACACTTTAACCAACCCATCATTTCAGTGACAGGGTCTGCCACACGACTGTGACTGATATGACGGGTTGGTTTGGACCCCCCCCAAAAAAGAAGCAATTAATCTCTCCTTGCACAAACTGGCTCTACAGAGGCAAGATGTCCACCTCATCTTCACCCTCCGATATATCACCGTGTACATCCCCCTCCTCACAGATTATCAATTCGTCCCCACTGGAATCCACCATCTCAGCTCCCTGTGTACTTTGTGGAGGCAATTGCTGCTGGTCAATGTCTCCGCGGAGGAATTGATTATAATTCATTTTAATGAACATCATCTTCTCCACATTTTCTGGATGTAACCTCGTACGCCGATTGCTGACAAGGTGAGCGGCGGCACTAAACACTCTTTCGGAGTACACACTTGTGGGAGGGCAACTTAGGTAGAATAAAGCCAGTTTGTGCAAGGGCCTCCAAATTGCCTCTTTTTCCTGCCAGTATAAGTACGGACTGTGTGACGTGCCTACTTGGATGCGGTCACTCATATAATCCTCCACCATTCTATCAATGTTGAGAGAATCATATGCAGTGACAGTAGACGACATGTCCGTAATCGTTGTCAGGTCCTTCAGTCCGGACCAGATGTCAGCATCAGCAGTCGCTCCAGACTGCCCTGCATCACCGCCAGCGGGTGGGCTCGGAATTCTGAGCCTTTTCCTCGCACCCCCAGTTGCGGGAGAATGTGAAGGAGGAGATGTTGACAGGTCGCGTTCCGCTTGACTTGACAATTTTGTCACCAGCAGGTCTTTCAACCCCAGCAGACCTGTGTCTGCCGGAAAGAGAGATCCAAGGTAGGCTTTAAATCTAGGATCGAGCACGGTGGCCAAAATGTAGTGCTCTGATTTCAACAGATTGACCACCCGTGAATCCTTGTTTAGCGAATTAAGGGCTGCATCCACAAGTCCCACATGCCTAGCGGAATCGCTCCCTTTTAGCTCCTTCTTCAATGCCTCCAGCTTCTTCTGCAAAAGCCTGATGAGGGGAATGACCTGACTCAGGCTGGCAGTGTCTGAACTGACTTCACGTGTGGCAAGTTCAAAGGGCATCAGAACCTTGCACAACGTTGAAATCATTCTCCACTGCACTTGAGACAGGTGCATTCCACCTCCTATATCGTGCTCAATTGTATAGGCTTGAATGGCCTTTTGCTGCTCCTCCAACCTCTGAAGCATATAGAGGGTTGAATTCCACCTCGTTACCACTTCTTGCTTCAGATGATGGCAGGGCAGGTTCAGTAGTTTTTGGTGGTGCTCCAGTCTTCTGTACGTGGTGCCTGTACGCCGAAAGTGTCCCGCAATTTTTCTGGCCACCGACAGCATCTCTTGCACGCCCCTGTCGTTTTTTAAAAAATTCTGCACCACCAAATTCAAGGTATGTGCAAAACATGGGACGTGCTGGAATTTGCCCATATTTAATGCACACACAATATTGCTGGCGTTGTCCGATGCCACAAATCCACAGGAGAGTCCAATTGGGGTAAGCCATTCCGCGATGATCTTCCTCAGTTGCCGTAAGAGGTTTTCAGCTGTGTGCGTATTCTGGAAAGCGGTGATACAAAGCGTAGCCTGCCTAGGAAAGAGTTGGCGTTTGCGAGATGCTGCTACTGGTGCCGCCGCTGCTGTTCTTGCGGCGGGAGTCCATACATCTACCCAGTGGGCTGTCACAGTCATATAGTCCTGACCCTGCCCTGCTCCACTTGTCCACATGTCCGTGGTTAAGTGGACATTGGGTACAACTGCATTTTTTAGGACACTGGTGAGTCTTTTTCTGACGTCCGTGTACATTCTCGGTATCGCCTGCCTAGAGAAGTGGAACCTAGATGGTATTTGGTAACGGGGGCACACTGCCTCAATAAATTGTCTAGTTCCCTGTGAACTAACGGCGGATACCGGACGCACGTCTAACACCAACATAGTTGTCAAGGCCTCAGTTATCCGCTTTGCAGTAGGATGACTGCTGTGATATTTCATCTTCCTCGCAAAGGACTGTTGAACAGTCAATTGCTTACTGGAAGTAGTACAAGTGGGCTTACGACTTCCCCTCTGGGATGACCATCGACTCCCAGCGGCAACAACAGCAGCGCCAGCAGCAGTAGGCGTTACACGCAAGGATGCATCGGAGGAATCCCAGGCAGGAGAGGACTCGTCAGAATTGCCAGTGACATGGCCTGCAGGACTATTGGCATTCCTGGGGAAGGAGGAAATTGACACTGAGGGAGTTGGTGGGGTGGTTTGCGTGAGCTTGGTTACAAGAGGAAGGGATTTACTGGTCAGTGGACTGCTTCCGCTGTCACCCAAAGTTTTTGAACCTGTCACTGACTTATTATGAATGCGCTGCAGGTGACGTATAAGGGAGGATGTTCCGAGGTGGTTAACGTCCTTACCCCTACTTATTACAGCTTGACAAAGGGAACACACGGCTTGACACCTGTTGTCCGCATTTCTGGTGAAATACCTCCACACCGAAGAGCTGATTTTTTTGGTATTTTCACCTGGCATGTCAACGGCCATATTCCTCCCACGGACAACAGGTGTCTCCCCGGGTGCCTGACTTAAACAAACCACCTCACCATCAGAATCCTCCTGGTCAATTTCCTCCCCAGCGCCAGCAACACCCATATCCTCCTCATCCTGGTGTACTTCAACACTGACATCTTCAATCTGACTATCAGGAACTGGACTGCGGGTGCTCCTTCCAGCACTTGCAGGGGGCGTGCAAATGGTGGAAGGCGCATGCTCTTCACGTCCAGTGTTGGGAAGGTCAGGCATCGCAACCGACACAATTGGACTCTCCTTGTGGATTTGGGATTTCAAAGAACGCACAGTTCTTTGCGGTGCTTTTGCCAGCTTGAGTCTTTTCAGTTTTCTAGCGAGAGGCTGAGTGCTTCCATCCTCATGTGAAGCTGAACCACTAGCCATGAACATAGGCCAGGGCCTCAGCCGTTCCTTGCCACTCCGTGTGGTAAATGGCATATTGGCAAGTTTACGCTTCTCCTCCGACAATTTTATTTTAGGTTTTGGAGTCCTTTTTTTACTGATATTTGGTGTTTTGGTTTTGACATGCTCTGTACTATGCCATTGGGCATCGGCCTTGGCAGACGACGTTGCTGGCATTTCATCGTCTCGGCCATGACTAGTGGCAGCAGCTTCAGCACGAGGTGGAAGTGGATCTTGATCTTTCCCTAATTTTGGAACCTCAACATTTTTGTTCTCCATATTTTAATAGGCACAACTAAAAGGCACCTCAGGTAAACAATGGAGATGGATGGATTGGATACTAGTATACAATTATGGACGGGCTGCCGAGTGCCGACACAGAGGTAGCCACAGCCGTGAACTACCGCACTGTACTGTGTCTGCTGCTAATATATAGACTGGTTGATAAAGAGATAGTATACTCGTAACTAGTATGTATGTATAAAGAAAGAAAAAAAAAACACGGTTAGGTGGTATATACAATTATGGACGGGCTGCCGAGTGCCGACACAGAGGTAGCCACAGCCGTGAACTACCGCACTGTACTGTGTCTGCTGCTAATATATAGACTGGTTGATAAAGAGATAGTATACTCGTAACTAGTATGTATGTATAAAGAAAGAAAAAAAAACCACGGTTAGGTGGTATATACAATTATGGACGGGCTGCCGAGTGCCGACACAGAGGTAGCCACAGCCGTGAACTACCGCACTGTACTGTGTCTGCTGCTAATATATAGACTGGTTGATAAAGAGATAGTATACTCGTAACTAGTATGTATGTATAAAGAAAGAAAGAAAAACCACGGTTAGGTGGTATATACAATTATGGACGGGCTGCCGAGTGCCGACACAGAGGTAGCCACAGCCGTGAACTACCGCACTGTACTGTGTCTGCTGCTAATATATAGACTGGTTGATAAAGAGATAGTATACTCGTAACTAGTATGTATGTATAAAGAAAGAAAAAAAAACCACGGTTAGGTGGTATATACAATTATGGACGGGCTGCCGAGTGCCGACACAGAGGTAGCCACAGCCGTGAACTACCGCACTGTACTGTGTCTGCTGCTAATATATAGACTGGTTGATAAAGAGATAGTATACTCATAACTAGTATGTATGTATAAAGAAAGAAAAAAAAACCACGGTTAGGTGGTATATACAATTATGGACGGGCTGCCGAGTGCCGACACAGAGGTAGCCACAGCCGTGAACTACCGCACTGTACTGTGTCTGCTGCTAATATATAGACTGGTTGATAAAGAGATAGTATACTCGTAACTAGTATGTATGTATAAAGAAAGAAAAAAAAAACACGGTTAGGTGGTATATACAATTATGGACGGGCTGCCGAGTGCCGACACAGAGGTAGCCACAGCCGTGAACTACCGCACTGTACTGTGTCTGCTTCTAATATATAGACTGGTTGATAAAGAGATAGTATACTCGTAACTAGTATGTATGTATAAAGAAAGAAAAAAAAACCACGGTTAGGTGGTATATACAATTATGGACGGGCTGCCGAGTGCCGACACAGAGGTAGCCACAGCCGTGAACTACCGCACTGTACTGTGTCTGCTGCTAATATATAGACTGGTTGATAAAGAGATAGTATACTCGTAACTAGTATGTATGTATAAAGAAAGAAAAAAAAAACCACGGTTAGGTGGTATATACAATTATGGACGGGCTGCCGAGTGCCGACACAGAGGTAGCCACAGCCGTGAACTACCGCACTGTACTGTGTCTGCTGCTAATATAGACTGGTTGATAAAGAGATAGTATACTACTAATATTATATACTGGTGGTCAGGTCACTGGTCACTAGTCACACTGGCAGTGGCACTCCTGCAGCAAAAGTGTGCACTGTTTAATTTTAATATAATATTATGTACTCCTGGCTCCTGCTATAACCTATAACTGGCACTGCAGTAGTGCTCCCCAGTCTCCCCCACAATTATAAGCTGTGTGAGCTGAGCAGTCAGACAGATATATAATATATATATAGATGATGCAGCACACTGGCCTGAGCCTGAGCAGTGCACACAGATATGGTATGTGACTGACTGAGTCACTGTGTGTATCGCTTTTTTCAGGCAGAGAACGGATATATTAAATAAACTGCACTGTGTGTCTGGTGGTCACTCACTATATAATATATTATGTACTCCTGGCTCCTGCTATAACCTATAACTGGCACTGCAGTAGTGCTCCCCAGTCTCCCCCACAATTATAAGCTGTGTGAGCTGAGCAGTCAGACAGATATATATAATATTATATATAGATAATAGATGATGCAGCACACTGGCCTGAGCCTGAGCAGTGCACACAGATATGGTATGTGACTGAGTCACTGTGTGCTGTGTATCGCTTTTTTCAGGCAGAGAACGGATTATAAATAAAAGTGGTGGTCACTGGTCACTATCAGCAAAACTCTGCACTGTACACTACTGAGTACTCCTAATGCTCCCCAAAATTAGTAAATCAAGTGTCTCTCTAATCTATTCTAATTCTAAACGGAGAGGACGCCAGCCACGTCCTCTCCCTATCAATCTCAATGCACGTGTGAAAATGGCGGCGACGCGGGCTCCTTATATAGAATCCGAGTCTCGCGATAGAATCCGAGCCTCGCGAGAATCCGACAGCGTCATGATGACGTTCGGGCGCGCTCGGGTTAACCGAGCAAGGCGGGAAGATCCGAGTCGCTCGGACCCGTGAAAAAAAACATGAAGTTCTGGCGGGTTCGGATTCAGAGAAACCGAACCCGCTCATCTCTACTAGGCATACCAAATGCCCTAGGCATTTGCCTAGTTTGCCTATGCCTAGGGCCAGCTCTGGGAAGGAGCCACCTCTTCCCGTCCAGTGTTGGGAAGGTCAGGCATAGCAACCGACACAATTGGACTCTCCTTGGGGATTTGTGATTTAGAAGAACGCACAGTTCTTTGCTGTGCTTTTGCCAGCTTAACTCTTAATTTTTCTAGCGGGAGGATGAGTGCTTCCATCCTCATGTGAAGCTGAACCACTAGCCATGAACATAGGCCAGGGCCTCAGCCGTTCCTTGCCACTCCGTGTCGTAAATGGCATATTGGCAAGTTTACGCTTCTCCTCAGACACTTTTAATTTAGATTTTTGGGTCATTTTACTGAACTTTTGTTTTTTGGATTTTACATGCTCTCTACTATGACATTGGGCATCGGCCTTGCAGACGACGTTGATGGCATTGAATCGTCTCGGCCATGACTAGTGGCAGCAGCTTCAGCACTAGGTGGAAGTGGATCTTGATCTTTCCCTATTTTACCCTCCAAATTTTTGTTCTCTATTTTTTAATGTGTGGAATTATATGCCAGTAATATATCTGGAATTAGACGGCAGTAATGTCTGGAATTAGATACCACTAGATAGATACCAGATACCACTGTGACTGGAATGATGATGACCTATGCACAGTGACAGGACACTACCACAGCACCTTACAGCAGCAAGATGCAGCACAAGACACTAGACTTTTAGTAATGTACTGTAGTATACTGGTCAACACAATGCAACACAAGACAATGAGTAGTGATACTGAGCACTGATGAGGATACTAGAACTGACACTGAGCAGCGAGATGCAGCACTGGACTATTGTACTGTAGTATACTGGTCACCACAATGCAGCACAAGACAATGAGCAGTGATACTGAGCACTGATGAGGATACTAGAACTGACACTGGGCAGCGAGATGCAGCACTGAACTATTGTACTGTAATATACAGCTGGTGCTATAGTATATATAGCCTTTGGCTCATCTATTGCAAGTAAATCTGGCTCTGCTCACGCATGTCCGTGATATACAGGGACGTGCAGTAAGGGGAGAGAGGCAGTGCCTCCCCTGTGATTAATTACTAAAATAATACAAAGATACTTATGACACATATTCTGTGTCATAAGTATCTTCTTTATTTAATTCTAATAATTTTCTTGTCTTAAATGACTTTGGGAGGCACTGATGGCAGTGCCTCCCATACATAACGAGAACGGGGACAGAGTGGGGGGTGTGGGTGGGGGGGGGGGCAAGCACTAGGCTGTAAAAGCACATTGAAAAAGAAAGGGAAAGTGGCACTGAAACAAGTGCCTCGCTGACAGGGACACCACCACTATGTCAGCGAGGCACCTGTGATTGGACAGCGGATCCATTGCTGGATCCGCTGTCCAATCACCCACACGCGGCGCTGGAGGCGGCGGGTCCCGGCGGTGACTGGCATTGGAGTAGCCGGGGGCAGCGGTGGCCCTGCAGTGAGTGCGGCTCTCCCCTGTCCTCCTCCGCCGGCTCCGTCCTCCCACTCACAGGAGCAGCGGTGGCCCTGTAGTGAGTGCGACTCTCCCCTGTCCTCCTCCACCGGCTCCGTCCTCCCGCTCACAGAAGCAGCGGTGGCTCTGACGTGAGTGCGGCTCTCCCCTGTCCTCCTCCGTCAGCTCCTTCCTCCCGCTCACAGCCAGCAGCAGCTGGTTAGTCTCTCTCTCTCTCTCTTTTCCCCCTCCTGTGGATTAACGAAGTTTGTAAGTATAATTTTCATTTTTACAGGTACCCCTTTTGGATTCTACTGGACAAGTGGATGTGATCGGCGTGGGATGTAGGTAAGTACGTGTGAGTGTGTAAGTGTGTTTTAATAAATTTTTCTTTCAAGGTGTGTGTGTTGTGTTTTTATTTGGGTATTTTTTTTTGTAGAACTACAGGTACCAGTGTGCCCGTTATTTCCCCGCATGCTGGTACTTGAGGTTCTCCAAGTATCAGCAAGTGGGGGAGGCTTGCTTGGCCTTGTAGTTCCACAACAAAAAACAATATTCTTTTTTTACACACTTATGGCTATCAGCCCGTCACCCACCACCCAGGGGTGCTGGGGACAGCCTCAGGCTTCACCCCTGGCACTTGGGTGCCTGGAGGGGGGACCCCTTGATTTAAGGGGTCCCCACTCCTCCAGGGAACCCTGGCCAGGGGTGACTAGTTGGGAGGGTAATGCCACGGCCACAGGGACCTACATAAATGTGTCCCCCAGCTGTGGCATTATGTCCCTGGCTAGTGGAGACCGATGCTGGTTTTAAAAATATGGGGGACCCCTACATCTTTTGTCCTCCAATTTTTTTGGAATCAGGACCGGACTAAGAGCCCGGTGCTGGTTGTCTAAATACGGGGAACCCATGTCCAATTTTTCCCCAGTATTTAAACAACCAGGACCGGCTCAAAGAGCCCAAGGCTGGTTATAGGAGGGGGGACATCACGCATTTTTGTTACATTTTTGAACCCATTCAGACCCATCTCCATTAAGTTAATGGAAGCCCTGGACAACAAAATTGCATTCATATCCTCCTCCCACTCCATTCCCAGTCCCAAACACTAATTTTTATTTTTTTTCTATAAAAATGTACAATATATCACAATTATGATGAGCATGCAGGCAGCGGGGATTGACGGCATCGGACTGAGATGCAAATTAGTGGCGGAGGGCTTGGTCAATTGATGGTGGGCGAGTTTGTAAGCCATTGGCGGTGGCAACGGGCATCGGCTCAGAGGCAGTAGCGGGCATTGGCTCGGCGATGGTAGGGGTCATCGTCAGGATTCGGCGGAGATTATGGCTGTAGTGCCTCACCAGCCACTGGCCTCACCGCACGCCAATGGTGATATATAGATATATATATATATATATATATATATATATATATTTATATAATTGACGTAATCATAACTGACTTTCTTACATCTAGCTACATTTTTTTAATCAGTCAAAAAATGGAAAAAAATTCCACTGCAGTTTTATACTGATTCGTCGAACCATTTTATGAAATTACGAGTGGCTGGTTATGCTGGTTAAGCCAAGTTTAAGGGCTATCAGTTAATTATTAAACTACCCCATGATAACCGGTGAAGAAAAGTGGCAAGATACTGTACCAGTGGTAAAATCTGCTTCTTAATACTTAGGGGTATATTCAATTGACAAAAGTAGGGGTTTGTGAGGACTGTGCTTTCACCTGGTGGTATATAGTGAGTAGCTGCTATGGAGAAAAAATAAGGTTGCCACAGACCTTCGTTATACTAATGTAGAAAATATATTACTCCCAGCGCTTGCTCGATATCACACATACAGCTCGAAAATTGTTGAATTAATTTTTGTTTTATTTATAGACATGTAGATAAATACTGAATAAATAAATAATTTAAATGCTGAATAGGTATAACGTATTTGTTTATTATATAACAGTTAAAATTCTAAAAATTTCTAAATACCGGTATAAACATATAACAAACAAAGACAAATAGTGAAAAAAAGACAACAACTCAGGGTTTTGGTGAATAGGGAAAGGTACCAGATGGAAATAGTACAGATAGTTATAGAGATGGGTAGATACGCTAGTGTGCGTTTTACTCTATCCACCGAAAAAGAGCCTTTGAGCTGAATATAAGAGACCGCCTGGACGAGTGCGAGCAAGCACCCCCAGCACGCTACGAGCAGCGGCATCCAACAGGACACAGAGGATCCCCTGGACGAGTGCAGATACAGCACTGTTCTGACTACAAAGACTGTGAGTAACGATATAAAAATTGAGACATTGTATCCACCTGCACAGAAACCCCTTTTGGACGGAGACATTGTAACAATATTGTTACATTTCCCAGGACCTTTATTCTTTTGTTCATTACATAATCTGGTATCCTTAGAACTTCCCAAAAAACATCAACAAACTATACATATGTATATCGGTGGATAGAGTAAAACGCACACTAGCGTATCTACCCATCTCTATAACTATCTGTACTATTTCCATCTGGTACCTTTCCCTATTCACCAAAACCCTGAGTTGTTGTCTTTTTTTTACTATTTGTCTTTGTTTGTTATATGTTTATACCGGTATTTAGAAATTTTTAGAATTTTAACTGTTATATAATAAACAAATACGTTATAACTATTCAGCATTTAAATTATTTATTTATTCAGTATTTATCTACATGTCTATAAATAAAACAAAAATTAATTCAACAATTTTCGAGCTGTATGTGTGATATCGAGCAAGCGCTGGGAGTAATATATTTTCTGCATTAGTATATTCAATTGAAGTCAAAAACTGCCATCTGTCGAAAAGACGGCAGTTTTCGACTTTTTAAGGTCGAATCCTGATTCGACCTATTCAATATAATAGGATCCGACTTTAATTGAATATACCACAATGACTCTACAAGATGTCCATTAAATGATGAATCAAATATTTAAGTTAGAAGAATTTCCAATCGACATCTAAGGAGTATATTCAATTAAAGTCGGATCCATTCCGACATGTATTTGTCGGAATGGATCCGACAACCTCTATTCAATCCCATCTTAATTCGACTTTTCAAGTCGAATTGAGATGGGACGCAGAGGAGGAGAAGGGGGGTAAGCCGCGGGTAGACCAGCGGGGGGACAGCCAGCGGGCATACAGGGAAGATCAGCGCTACAGTAGCGCTGCAGCAGGATGTCACTCAGCCGCCCGACCTCACGGCAGCTTCCACCCAGCTCCAGCAGCATGCTGGAGCCGGGTGGAAGCTGCCGTGAGGTCGGGCGGCTCAGTGACATCCAGCTGCAGCGCTACTGTAGCGCAAGTAAATCTGGCTCTGCTCACGCATGTCCGTGATATACAGGGACGTGCAGTAAGGGGAGAGAGGCAGTGCCTCCCCTGTGATTAATTACTAAAATAATACAAAGATACTTATGACACATATTCTGTGTCATAAGTATCTTCTTTATTTAATTCTAATAATTTTCTTGTCTTAAATGACTTTGGGAGGCACTGATGGCAGTGCCTCCCATACATAACGAGAACGGGGACAGAGTGGGGGGTGTGGGTGGGGGGGGGGCAAGCACTAGGCTGTAAAAGCACATTGAAAAAGATAGGGAAAGTGGCACTGAAACAAGTGCCTCGCTGACAGGGACACCACCACTATGTCAGCGAGGCACCTGTGATTGGACAGCGGATCCATTGCTGGATCCGCTGTCCAATCACCCACACGCGGCGCTGGAGGCGGCGGGTCCCGGCGGTGACTGGCGTTGGAGTAGCCGGGGGCAGTGGTGGCCCTGCAGTGAGTGCGGCTCTCCCCTGTCCTCCTCCGCCGGCTCCGTCCTCCCACTCACAGGAGCAGCGGTGGCCCTGTAGTGAGTGCGACTCTCCCCTGTCCTCCTCCACCGGCTCCGTCCTCCCGCTCACAGAAGCAGCGGTGGCTCTGACGTGAGTGCGGCTCTCCCCTGTCCTCCTCCGTCAGCTCCTTCCTCCCGCTCACAGCCAGCAGCAGCTGGTTAGTCTCTCTCTCTCTCTCTTTTCCCCCTCCTGTGGATTAACGAAGTTTGTATGTATAATTTTCATTTTTACAGGTACCCCTATTGGATTCTACTGGACAAGTGGATGTGATCGGCGTGGGATGTAGGTAAGTACGTGTGAGTGTGTAAGTGTGTTTTAATAAATTTTTCTTTCAAGGTGTGTGTGTTGTGTTTTTATTTGGGTATTTTTTTTGTAGAACTACAGGTACCAGTGTGCCCGTTATTTCCCCGCATGCTGGTACTTGAGGTTCTCCAAGTATCAGCAAGTGGGGGAGGCTTGCTTGGCCTTGTAGTTCCACAACAAAAAACAATATTCTTTTTTTACACACTTATGGCTATCAGCCCGTCACCCACCACCCAGGGGTGCTGGGGACAGCCTCAGGCTTCACCCCTGGCACTTGGGTGCCTGGAGGGGGGACCCCTTGATTTAAGGGGTCCCCACTCCTCCAGGGAACCCTGGCCAGGGGTGACTAGTTGGGAGGGTAATGCCACGGCCACAGGGACCTACATAAATGTGTCCCCCAGCTGTGGCATTATGTCCCTGGCTAGTGGAGACCGATGCTGGTTTTAAAAATATGGGGGACCCCTACATCTTTTGTCCTCCAATTTTTTTGGAATCAGGACCGGACTAAGAGCCCGGTGCTGGTTGTCTAAATACGGGGAACCCATGTCCAATTTTCCCCCAGTATTTAAACAACCAGGACCGGCTCAAAGAGCCCAAGGCTGGTTATAGGAGGGGGGACATCACGCATTTTTGTTACATTTTTGAACCCATTCAGACCCATCTCCATTAAGTTAATGGAAGCCCTGGACAACAAAATTGCATTCATATCCTCCTCCCACTCCATTCCCAGTCCCAAACACTAATTTTTATTTTTTTTCTATAAAAATGTACAATATATCACAATTATGATGAGCATGCAGGCAGCGGGGATTGACGGCATCGGACTGAGATGCAAATTAGTGGCGGAGGGCTTGGTCAATTGATGGTGGGCGAGTTTGTAAGCCATTGGCGGTGGCAACGGGCATCGGCTCAGAGGCAGTAGCGGGCATTGGCTCGGCGATGGTAGGGGTCATCGTCAGGATTCGGCGGAGATTATGGCTGTAGTGCCTCACCAGCCACTGGCCTCACCGCACGCCAATGGTGATATATATATATATATATATATATATATATAATTGACGTAATCATAACTGACTTTCTTACATCTAGCTACATTTTTTTAATCAGTCAAAAAATGGAAAAAAATTCCACTGCAGTTTTATACTGATTCGTCGAACCATTTTATGAAATTACGAGTTGCTGGTTATGCTGGTTAAGCCAAGTTTAAGGGCTATCAGTTAATTATTAAACTACCCCATGATAACCGGTGAAGAAAAGTGGCAAGATACTGTACCAGTGGTAAAATCTGCTTCTTAATACTTAGGGGTATATTCAATTGACAAAAGTAGGGGTTTGTGAGGACTGTGCTTTCACCTGGTGGTATATAGTGAGTAGCTGCTATGGAGAAAAAATAAGGTTGCCACAGACCTTCGTTATACTAATGTAGAAAATATATTACTCCCAGCGCTTGCTCGATATCACACATACAGCTCGAAAATTGTTGAATTAATTTTTGTTTTATTTATAGACATGTAGATAAATACTGAATAAATAAATAATTTAAATGCTGAATAGGTATAACGTATTTGTTTATTATATAACAGTTAAAATTCTAAAAATTTCTAAATACCGGTATAAACATATAACAAACAAAGACAAATAGTGAAAAAAAGACAACAACTCAGGGTTTTGGTGAATAGGGAAAGGCACCAGATGGAAATAGTACAGATAGTTATAGAGATGGGTAGATACGCTAGTGTGCGTTTTACTCTATCCACCGAAAAAGAGCCTTTGAGCTGAATATAAGAGACCGCCTGAACGAGTGCGAGCAAGCACCCCCAGCACGCTACGAGCAGCGGCATCCAACAGGACACAGAGGGTCCCCGGGACGAGTGCAGATACAGCACCGTTCTGACTACAAAGACTACCGCCTGGACGAGTGCGGGCGAGCACCCCCAGCACGCTACGAGCAGCGGCATCCAACAGGACACAGAGGATCCCCTGGACGAGTGCAGATACAGCACTGTTCTGACTACAAAGACTGTGAGTAACGATATAAAAATTGAGACATTGTATCCACCTGCACAGAAACCCCTTTTGGACGGAGACATTGTAACAATATTGTTACATTTCCCAGGACCTTTATTCTTTTGTTCATAACATAATCTGGTATCCTTAGAACTTCCCAAAAAACATCAACAAACTATACATATGTATATCGGTGGATAGAGTAAAACGCACACTAGCGTATCTACCCATCTCTATAACTATCTGTACTATTTCCATCTGGTACCTTTCCCTATTCACCAAAACCCTGAGTTGTTGTCTTTTTTGTACTATTTGTCTTTGTTTGTTATATGTTTATACCGGTATTTAGAAATTTTTAGAATTTTAACTGTTATATAATAAACAAATACGTTATAACTATTCAGCATTTAAATTATTTATTTATTCAGTATTTATCTACATGTCTATAAATAAAACAAAAATTAATTCAACAATTTTCGAGCTGTATGTGTGATATCGAGCAAGCGCTGGGAGTAATATATTTTCTGCATTAGTATATTCAATTGAAGTCAAAAACTGCCATCTGTCGAAAAGACGGCAGTTTTCGACTTTTTAAGGTCGAATCCTGATTCGACCTATTCAATATAATAGGATCCGACTTTAATTGAATATACCACAATGACTCTACAAGATGTCCATTAAATGATGAATCAAATATTTAAGTTAGAAGAATTTCCAATCGACATCTAAGGGGTATATTCAATTAAAGTCGGATCCATTCCGACATGTATTTGTCGGAATGGATCCGACAACCTCTATTCAATCCCATCTTAATTCGACTTTTCAAGTCGAATTGAGATGGGACGCAGAGGAGGAGAAGGGGGGTAAGCCGCGGGTAGACCAGCGGGGGGACAGCCAGCGGGCATACAGGGAAGATCAGCGCTACAGTAGCGCTGCAGCAGGATGTCACTCAGCCGCCCGACCTCACGGCAGCTTCCACCCAGCTCCAGCAGCATGCTGGAGCCGGGTGGAAGCTGCCGTGAGGTCGGGCGGCTCAGTGACATCCAGCTGCAGCGCTACTGTAGCGCTGATCTCCCCTGTATGCCCGCTGGCTCCCCCCCGTCTCGCTGCGGCACCCCCCCCCCCCCTCTCCTCCTCTGGGTCCGCATCTCAGTCCGACATCTTTTTGATGTCGGACTGAGATGGTCGAAAATGGGGCCAAACCCTATCGGTTTTGGCCCAATTTTCGACACAAGCACGTGGATCAGCAGCTATTCCGCCGATCCATGTGCTTTTCGACAAGTCGAATTCATCGACTTGTCGAAAAATTTTGGTATATATTGAATAGGTCGAATCATGTTTCGACCTTAAAAAGTCGAAAACTGCCGTCTTTTCGACAGACAGCAGTTTTCGACTTCAATTGAATATACCCCTAAAACTGCTCATTAATAAACATTATAATTTCTATTAGATCTTTTACTTTTGAATATGTTTCTTCAGGTATTGAAACAATCAGTGTATTTGTGACTTTAATTATTAATAATAATTACTACAACCACAATAAAAATATAATAATAATAATAAAAACATTGAAATAAAATGTGAAACAAATGTTAATTAGCTGTTCATGAAGGTGTATTCATATACTGGTTGATATTGTTTATACACTGTCTTTTCCACATAGTAATTAAAATAATTACTATTGCTATAGTAGTCATTGAAATTTGCTTGGCACCTGATTACAAGAATGTAAATAAACTGATCTGAGATACAGTAACTTCTTTTGGCAGAGAATATTATCTGGATTTTTCCCACATTCAGAATAATTTACCCTGTACTGCTGTTGGTAAAGTCAGTATAGAGCTAATGTGAAGACTAAAATCACAACTTGAAAATTACAATCTGTTCACTCATTTCAATGCAGCTTTTTATTTTAAGGCTTAGGAAGTAAATTCCGAATCATAGATAATGTAGTGAAAATAATGATCCCTATGGATTATAGACACATCTGCCATTATGGCACACCAGTTATGTACCTCAAATTATCTGATTAACTGTATTTTCTACTTGAGACGAAAAAGTAACATAGCATGCAATAAATATATAACTTTTTATTGGAGCTCTGAGGCTTGGAGTTTTGCTTGGAATGCTAATGTCCATTGTTATTGTTATTTAGTATTTATTACTCATAAAGCCAGGGATGTGCATTGAGCTAAATAGCTCAGGAGGTACTGGCTAGCCCCAGAGCCAATTTATGAGCCAAAGCGTACATCTGGGCATTATACACAGGTGCAGCAGTATAAACTCCTGGACATTTGGTGAGATTTAAACAGAGATGTGCGGAAAAGATAGGCAGGGGAGGCACTGCCTCCCCTGCCATAGACTTTTACTCCAGAGTTTTGGCTATAAAAATTATTAGAATAATGCAAAGAAGATATTTCTAACATATTCTTTGTATTTTTTATATACTTTTTAAAGTCAAAACTCTGGTACAAATGTTAGTATGACAGTAAAGACTCTGCCTCACCCCACCGCACGTCAGTGCATAAAGCACCAACACTTACATACCATTCTACAAGGTGTATTAGGCTAGTGTCTGAGCACCTTATTGTAGTAAATGGTAATTTCCTAATAGTCTCAGTTTGGAAAGAGAAGGAAATAGATCAACATACAGTATGTGGGGGTTATTCAGAGTTGATTGCAGTTTTTGCTAAATAAACTGCGATTGTTCTACTCACATGCTGGGGGCCACCCAACACAGGGCAAGGCCTCTCAGCATGGCTGCGTATGCAGGCGGTCAGTCACCATATTTTCTATCGCAGGAAACACAGACAACGTAATTGGCCGGCCCTGAAAACAGCAATGACATGCATGTGTTTCCTGCTCTTCTCCCTCCAGCGCCACCCATGGATGCCCACCGCTTGTCAATCATGATGCAAACACATCCTTCTGGGATGCGATTGCATGATAGCCTGCGTGCGGTCACTGTGGCCGCTGTGAGTATGCATATGGCAAAAAAATGTCCGTGAGTGCGATCACAGCCATAGCGATCAGCTCTGAATAAGGTCCTGTATCAGCAATCGGATGGTATAAATGTTAATAGCCAGGAGCATTGAAAGGGGAAGGTGCAGGTACAATGTGGGCCTGTATACTATAATATGTAAATATTAAATAATACAGATGGAGTCTCCCTAATCATTGCAGTTTCTGTGCCTAAATGTAGGATTCGTCGCACCTAGGCGATAGCTTACGTTGTTGAGTTTATGCACAGACAGGCACGTTGAGGCACGACTACATATTCAGCATGCATTATGCATCTCCACCACTGGGTGGCTAATGCTCCACTAATCAAGTACTGTAAAGTGAATAGCAGAGGATTCATCTACAAGCCCTGGCAAATGGTCAGTGATGACTGTAATGTCACTGTATACTGTACACACAGACCAATGGTCAGACGGAGTCAATAAAAAAACAAAATAGAACAATAAATCCATCAATAAAAATGGTTTATACAGACACGAACGAACGTGTTAAAGCAATGGTCCATTGCTGTGTTACTGGATGTGAGCGTCCAATTCCCATAGACAAATCAATATATAAAAATAGTGTATACAGATACAACTAAAGTGTTAACGCAATACTGTAGTTCATTGGCGTTGACAAATCAATCAATAAAAATAGTGTATACAGTCATGTAGTTCATTGACATTAGATATACTGTACTGTGTATGAGCATCCAAGTCCCATTTTTGTCATGAGGTCTCATGGCCAAGTGGTGAAATGTATCACTACCTATGCTCAGAGACCCGGGTTTGACAGTACGAATGCCTTTTTTTTTTTTTTTTTTTCCTGACACTTTATTAATTTATTTTTCTAGTGTAATATACCCACACATTCAATAGAAATATGCACACAGGTTCTACATGAATCAGGGCAATGCTGTAGGAGCATCTCATTCCATTATCTAAAATACACAGTGGCTATGGGGATAAGCGAGCTCTATGCACCGTATGGTACACATACAGTACTGCAGCAGGCCAGACTTGATCGCAGAGCGGGTTCACAAAATGGCTGCCGCTCATGACCCAGCACCTCTTGGAAGCCCACAGCTATGGAGTGAGCGATGGCATAAGTTTTGCATGAATCAAGGCAATGCTGTAGGAACATCATAATATACTATTTCAAATACACAGCAGGTCCCATAGAATAAGCAATTAATAAATATAGTGTATACAGATGTAAATGAACGTGTTAGAGCTACAGCTATAGAACTTCTTAAATCTATGGTCCATTGACGTTAGGGATATACTGTACTGTACAGCATGAGCATCCAAGTCCCATAGCCATTATGGCATAATCAAAACCAACGGAAATGGATCACTGCTTACATTTACACATTAGCTTGTGTATCCAGGTGTTCTGGCCACTGGTGAAGTTTGCAGCTTCCCATGAGAGAGAGTTAGGGTCATAATTTTGTTTATTCAGAATGGGAGTAATTACTGCATACTTGTATAGAGAAGGAAAGATACCAGTAGTCAGAGAGAGATTATAGATTTTTGTTAAGGTTGGGATGAGCACTGCAGACTGAGCTTTACTAATTTGTGAGGGTATAGAGTCAAGGGGAGAGGTAGTAAAGTAGGCAGATGAGAAGAGTGCAGATACTTCATTTGTGGGATCAAATGAAGAGAATGTGTTAGAGGGTTCAGGAACGGAATTGAGCAGGTCACTGGCCACGGATGAGCATACCATTTAATTTCGGATCTTATCAATCTTATCCTTGAAATAGAAAGCAAGATCTTGCACACTGATAGTGGCTGGTGGGTTGGGTGAGGGAGGGAAAAGAAGTGATTTAAATGTTTTAAAAAGTTGCTTGGGGTTAGAGGCTTGAGCAGAGATGAGAGATTGGAAATATGTTTGTTTGGCAGTGTCCAGAGCGTTACGATAAGAGTGGTAAATGGTCTTATATGTGAGGACGTCACATGAACTACGAGATTTACGCCACTGGTGTTCTACTTTAAGTGAGAATTTTTGTAGGTATCTTGTGTATTTAGAGTGCCAAGGTTGACATCTAAGTTTACGTGGAGTGTGATGGGTAGCCGGAGCCACTTCATCAAGTGCTGTTTCTAGAGTTTGGTTAAGCTGTTATACAGCAGTCTCAGGAGAGGTGAATGTAGAAATTGGTGAGAGCGGTGGTTGCAGTGAGGTAGATAGTTGTTGAAAATCAATAGCATTAATATTTCTGCGGGTTAGAGGAGGCTTGGTAGATTTCAGGGACATTGAGTTTGAAGTAATGGAGGAGAGCATGCAGGTGATAAGGTTGTGATCTGAGATAAGGAAATGAGTGTTAGTGAGTTCAGAAACAGAACATAGTCTGGTGAATACAAGATCAAGCCAGAGGCCCTCCTGATGAGTATGAGAGTCAGTCCATTGGGAGAGGCCAAGAGAGGAGGTTAGAGAGAGTAGTTTGGAGGCATGGGGAGATTGTGGACTCTCAATAGAGATATTGAAATTGCCCATAATGATGGTGGAGATGAAAAGTAAGGGAGCCAAGCAGAAAAATCTTCCAGAAACTTTGTGGGTTGCCTATTTCAAATACACAGTCGCAATGAGGTCCCGTAGACAAACCAATAAATATAAATAGTGTATACAGGCACAACTAACATGTTCAAACAATACTGTAGTTCAGGGCTGGCCAAACCGGTCCTCGAGATCTACCAACAGTTCATGTTTTCCAGGCCTCCTGGAGATCTGTAGAATTGTCAGTTAGGAATGAAAGCAAGACATAACTTAATTAGTAATGATGACAACTGTGCACTAACTAGGTGGTCTGGAAAATGTGAACTGTTGGTAGATCTCGAGGACTGGCTTGGCCAGCCCTGCTGTAGTTCATTGACATTAGAGAAACTGTACTGTACTGTATGTGAGCATCCAAGTCCCATAGCTATAGTACTGTAATACAGCATAAGCAAAATCAATAAGAAGGGATCACTGCTAACATTTACACATGAGCTTGTGTCTCTATCAAAGTGATTGCAGTCCTTTATAAGCCCTTCATTTACATACAGTACTGTGTTGTCAATTTATTGTAACCTGACCTCCCTCCCTGGCTACAGGACTGACTTGGATGCTCACATACTGTACTGTATCCCTAACTTCAATGGAATATAGCTTTAACATGTTCTTTTGCATCTGTATACACTATTTTTAGTAATTGCTCATTCTACGGGACCTCATTGCCATTGTGTATTTCAAATAGCGTAATATAATGCAACTTCAGCATTGCCATGATTCATGCAAAACTTATGCTGTTGCTTGCTCCATAGCTGTGGGCTTCCACGAAGTGCTGGGTCACGAGTGGCAGCCATTTTGTGAATCCACTCTGCGATTGAGTATTGACTGCTACAGTACTGTATGTGTGCCGTACGGTGCATAGAGCTTGCTTATCCCCATAGCCGCTGTGAATTTTAGATAGCGGAATAATACGCTCCTACAGCATTGCCCTGATTCATGTAAAACCTGTGTGCATATTTCTATTAAATGTGAAGGTATATTACAATAGAAAAAAAATGAATAAAGGGGGTCATTCCGAGTTGTTCGCTCGCAAGCTGCTTTTAGCAGCTTTGCACACGCTAAGCCGCCGCCTACTGGGAGTGAATCTTAGCTTATCAAAATTGCGAACGAAAGATTAGCAGAATTGCGAATACTGTAGACACTTCTTAGCAGTTTCTGAGTAGCTCCAGACTTACTCGGCATCTGCGATCAGTTCAGTCAGTTTCGTTCCTGGTTTGATGTCACAAACACACCCAGCGTTCACCCAGACACTCCTCCGTTTCTCCAGCCACTCCCGCGTTTTTCCCAGAAACGGTAGCGTTTTTTCGCACACACCCATAAAACGGCCTGTTTCCGCCCAGAAACACCCACTTCCTGTCAATCACATTACGATCACCAGAACGAAGAAAAAACCTCGTAATGCCGTGAGTAAAATACCTAACTGCATAGCAAATTTACTTGGCGCAGTTGCACTGCGGGCATTGCGCATGCGCATTAGCGACTAATCGCTCCGTTGCGAGAAAAAAATACAGAGCGAACAACTCGGAATGACCCCCAAAGTGTCAGGAAAAAACAAAACATGCATTCGCACTTTAGGAATCAAATCCAGGACTCTAAACATGGGAAGCGGCAAACTTCAATGTTTGGCCACAACGCCTGGTGATGGATACACAAGCTCATGTGTAATGGTAAGCAGTGATACATTCCCATTGGTTTTTGATTATGCCGTATTGTCTATGGGACTTGGACGCTCACATACTGTACTGTATCCCTAACTTCAATGGACCATAGCTTTAACACATTCTTTTCGTCTGTATAAACTATTTTTATTAATTGCTCATTCTACAGGACCTCAGTGCCGCTGTGTATTTGAAATAGCGTAATATGATGCTCCTACAACACTGCCCTGATTCATGCAAAACTTATTCCATCGCTTGTTCCATAGATGTGGGCTTCCACAAGGTGCTGGGTCATGAGCGGCAGACATTTTGTGAACCCACTCTGTGATCAAGTCTGGCTTGCTACCGCACTGTATGTGTACCTAACAGTGGATAGAGCTTGTTTATCCCCATAGCTGCTCTGTATTTTAGATAGCAGAGTGATATGCTCCTACAGCATTGCCCTGATTCATGTAGAACCTGTGTGCATATTGTTATAGAATGTGAAGGTATATTACAATACAAAAAAAATTAATAAAGTGTCAGAAAAAAAGGCATTCACACTTTTGGAATCGAAACCAGGACATGGGGAGCAACACACTTCACCACTCAGACATGACGCCTCATGACAGATACACAAGCTCATGTTTAAATGTAAGCAGTGATCCCTTCTTATTGGTTTTGATTATGCCATAATGGCTAAGGGATTTGGACGCTCACATATCCCTAACATCAATGGACCATAATTGTAACATGTTCATTGTGTTTGTATACAGTATTAATTTTATTTGTTGGCTTGTCTGCGGGACTTGGATGCTTACATATCCCTAACGTCAATGGACTATAGCTTTATCATGTTCGTTTGCATCTGTATATACTGTACTACTTTTATTTATTGATCTGTCTACGGGACCTTATTGCCGCAGTGTATTTGAAATGCTGTAGCGTAATGAGACGCTCCAGTAAAGTAGTTCTTGTGCTGTAGTGTACAGTACTGTATTTCAATGGAGACCACACGCATGTGCAATGGTGACATCTGGTGAATAAACGCAGGTATTACACTCAACGGTAATGCCAAACACTCTGTGTGCCTCCCTACGACTAGGCAAGCCTTCTTGTGCCCAGACAGGCTGCGTATCCGTGATTGCGACTAACGCCACAGACAGCATAGATGAGCAGGCTCCACCTGTACATTATTTTATAATGTAAAGGAGCTGGGGGAAGTGACCATTTAGGGCTGATTGGGGCATGTGAGCCAATTACACAGCAAACTAGATCTTAGGATCATAGAGTTTTGGTAGACAAATACAGTTTATTTATGTACAGTATGTTTTAAGTGAATAGTTTAGTGGAGAGGTAATCAGGTAGAGGTGCCTAGGGCAAGCTATAGATTGTATGGGTGAAACTTTAAGTTAATCCTATGTGCAGTGAACTGTAATATCAGTGGTTTAAGGGGGTCACCAGATCTGATTGTAGATATGCTAAATTTAGCACATCTACGATCAGTTACTCTGACATGCGGGGCGACGGCCAGCACAGGGCTAGTCCACCCCATATGTCAGGCCCTACCCCCACCCCCACAAGGGTGCAAAAGCATCGCACAGCAGCAATGCTTTCGCACCCGGCAAGTAGCTCCATGCCAGCGCAGCCTAGCTGCACTGGCAGGCAGCTACCCGCCACATCCCGGGTTGCAGCGGCTGAGTATAACGTCATGTAGCCGCCGCGGCCTGCCCCCTGCAATATTACAGACAAGTCTGCGTTGTCCATACCACGCCCCGCCAATGACGTTCTACCACCACTGGTATGCCCCCTCCTGCTCCGCGACTGCCTCTGCACATCAATCAGGCAGAGGCTATCGCAGCCCTGAGATGCTGTTAGCATCTCACTGGGCCTCCCGTGGTGCGCACATGCAGTGCGACCTCACTCCACAAAGGGATTCAGACTGCGATCGCTGCCGCTGCAGCGATCCAGTCTGAATTACCCCTTAAGAGCACATGCCTACGACAGCTTGAATATTTAATGCAGCCATGATAAGCAATATTTACATTCATGGGAACCTGACCAATTACAACAAGCTCTGTCCTTACACATTGGGTTTGGTTCAGAGTAGACAGATATATACATAGTTACATAGTTAGTGAGGTTGAAAAGAGGCAAAATGCCCATCGGGTTCAACCTGTATTTTGTGATCAGCTGTTCATATTATAATGTACCTGCTGAAGTAATGGCTTAGTACCAACTGACAACAATGATTCTTACCACTCCCAGATTAATGTCACTATGTTAAATGTTATAACTCTGGATACCCTTTCCAGTTAAAAAATTGTCCAATCGTTTTTTAAATGCATTTACAGTCTTCCATTACTACCTACTCCGGCAGGGAGTTCCAAATTTTTATTGCCCTTACCATGAAGAACCCTTTCCTACATTGTGTACGGAATTTTCTCTCCTGTAGCCTCAGCGAGTGCCCACGTGTCTTATACAGAGTTCTTTTAATAAACAAATCCCCTGCTAACTCCTTGTAATGACCCTTTACATATTTGAAGATATTAATAATGTCACCTCTTAGTCGCCGCTTTTCTAGTGTATACATATTTACAGTAACTTAGCAAGCCTTTCCTTGTACTCCAGTGTCTCTAGCCCTTTAATCAATTTAGTAGCCCGCCTTTGAAGCCTTTCTAGTTCCCTGATATCTTTTTTTATAAAATTGAACACAATAGTCCAGGTGCGGACGTACCAATGATTTGTACAGTGGCAGGATTACATCCTCGTCCCTTGTTTCAATGCCCCGTTGTATGCATGCAAGCACTTTACTTGCCTTTTTTGCAGCATTTTGACATTGTGTACTGTTACTAATAGTGATGAGCGGATTCGGTTTTACTCGGTTTTACTCGGTTTTACTCGGTTCTCAAAACAGCATCTTATTGGCTCTCGGATGTCACGTGTTTTGGATAGCCAATAAGATGCCGTTTTGAGAACCGAGTAAAACCGAGTAAAACCGAGTAAAACCGAACCTCGCTCATCACTAGTTACTAAGCCTATTATCTATGAGCACCCCCAAATCTTTTTCCACCATGGTAACCCCTGTAATTTCCCCATTTAGAGTGTACGATGCTTGTGTGTTTTTTGTCCCAAAATGCATAATTTAGCATTTTTCTATATTGAACCTCATTCCCCATTTAGACACCCAGTCTTCAAGTTTATATAAGTCATTTTGTAGAGAATCCACTTCGCTATCTGAATAAATTACCTTACACAGCTTAGTATCATCCACAAAGATTGACACTGTGCTTTCCAGGTCTATTCCTAGATCACTGATAAATATATTGAACAGTAGCAGGCCAAGTACGGACCCTTGTGGTATTCCGCTGACTACTTGTGCCCAGCTGGAGAACATCCCGTTGACCACTACTCGCTGTACTCTGTTATCCAGCCAATTACCTATCCGTGTACAAATAGTACATCCTAGACCAGGTTCCCTTAATTTGATGATCAGTCTCCGGTGAGGCACTGTATCGAAGGCTTTTTCAAAATCTAAATACTTCACATCCACTGCTTTTCCCTGATCAAGATTCTCACTCACTTCCTCGTAGAAGCTAATTAAGTTAGTTTGACATGATCTGTCCCTTACAAACCTATGCTGACTTTTGCTAATAATCTTATTAACCTGCAGATAATACTCTATGCTATCCCTCAAGATACCTTCCAATATTGTATCCACTATAAAGGTTAAGCTAACTGGTCTATAGTTACCAGGATTATTTTTAGTTCCCTTTTCAAATAAAGGCACTACCTCCGCTATGCGCCAATCCTTAGGTACCCTGCCTGAACTGATGGAACTATGTAAAATCAAGTATATGGGTTTTGCTAGCTGTGACCTAAGCTCCATAATAACCCTCGGATGAAAACCATCTGTGCCTGGTGATTTATTAATCTTTATTTTACTCTCCAGGACAACTTCCTCACTTAAACAAGCATCCAGCCAAGGGTCATTACCTTCGCTATCGTTATAATCTACTCTCACCGACTGATCCTCCCTGGTGAATACTGAGGCAAAAAAATTGGTCAGTATTTCTGCTTTTATTTTATCATCGTTTATCAAAGATCCCAATTAATCTTTTAATGGGCCTACGTTCTCCTTCTTCAACCTTTTACTATTTATGTATTTATAAAACTTTTTAGGATTGCTTTTACTCTCTATAGCGATTTGCTTTTCGTTTGCAATTTTAGCAGCTCTTATTACTTTTTTTGCATTTTTTATTGCATTCCTTGTAAAACCAGAATGACTCCTCCCCTCCATTAGATTTAAATGTTTTAAAAGCACGCCTCTTAGTAGCCATTGCTTCTTTGACCTCCTTATTAAGCCACTTTGGTTTGTGCTTAATACTCCTGCGTTTACTGCTCATTGGAATGAATTTGTGAATATTGCTTTCAAGCAACCCTTTTAAAGCATCCCACATTTCCGAAGTGTCCTTCCCATGAAACAACTCTTCCCAGTCAATGCCGTTTAGTGCCTGTCTCAGCATATTGAAAGTTAGCTTTTCTAAAGTTGAATGTTTTGGTTGCTCCCTTATAGCTATTTTTCTTGAAACTGATGTCAAAAGTGATCATATAGTGATCGCTGTTTCCCAAGGTCTCCCCAACTTTAATGTTTGATATAATGTCCACATTATTGGTAATAACTAGGTCCAGAATAGTTTTACCTCTAGTTGGGTCCTCGACTAATTAAGTTAAGTATCAATCCTTTAATGTATTTAAGAACCTGCTGCTCCTAGTTTTTACACATGAATCGCTATTCCAATTTATATCAGGATAGTTAAAATTCCCTAAAACTAGGATGTACCCCATTCCTGCAGCTTTTTCAATTTGGTGTAATAGTTGTTCCTCGTCGTGTACACTAATGTCTGGTAGCTTGTAGCACGTGCCAATGACTAGTATCTTTGCCTCTGTGTCCCTACTTGTAATCTCAACCCATAGCGATTCCACGTTATCTCCTGCCCCCTCAAAAATACCCTCTATTAAGTTTGGTTTTAGAGATGGTTTAACAAAGAGACATACCCCTTCTCCCCTTTTG
Source organism: Pseudophryne corroboree (assembly GCF_028390025.1). NCBI lineage: Eukaryota > Metazoa > Chordata > Amphibia > Anura > Myobatrachidae > Pseudophryne > Pseudophryne corroboree. The sequence continues at coordinate 650,413,720 of NC_086449.1, forward strand.
GTAACCCTGTCCCTCCTGAAAAGAGAATATCCCTCCAAATTCACAACCCAGTCGTGAGATTCGTCCCACCATGTTTCCGTAATACCTATAATATCATACTGAGACTTTGATACAAGCCATTCCAATTCCCCCATTTCATCATAGCTTAGCATCTCCCATGCCCATTTGTTTTAATGGTATCTTATCTATATTTACAAGTGCCTTTCTAGAATTACTCTTACCAACTGTTTTTCTCCTCCCTCCCTTTCCATCCCCATCATGCATACATAATACAGCCTTCCTCACTACTATCTTTATTTGACCTATTAAGACTGTCTAACCCCCCCATGTTAGTATCCTCCCTTATGTTATGCAAATTATGTTCTATATACTGTATTGCTGAGCCATATTCGTCATTAGGTAATAAATTGGGAATGTCTCGGGCAATACCTGTGTCAGTATTTCCGGTGTCAATACCCGTGCAAATACCCTTGCCATCTGATCTTACGCTCCCCCCTTCTCCACCGCCAAATTGTTCACTACCCCCATCCTTACTTTTCTCCCTGATTAACCCGCAGCTTCTAGATAAACCCTCCCCCCAGGCTCCTAGTTTAAAAGCTTTTCCAACCTTCTAACCATCCTGCCCCCCAGCACCGCACCCCCTCCTCATTCAGGTGCAATCCATCGCGACAAAAAAGAAGGCATCTGACTGAGAAGTCCGCCCAGTGTTCCAAGAACACAACCCCTCCTTCCTACACCAGCCTCTAAGCCACACATTTACCTCCCTAATCTCCCTCTTTCTCCCTGGGCTAGCGCGTGGCACTGGTAATATTTTAGAGAATATTACCCTAGATGTCCTTGACTTAAGTTTCTTGACTAATTCTCTATAGTCTTTCTTAAGGACATCCCACCTACCACTAACTTTGTCATTGGTGCCAACATGCACCAAGACCACCGGGTCTTTACCAGCCCCTCCCAATAATCTATCTACCTGATCCGCGATGTGCCATACCCGAGCACTCGGAAGACAACAGACTGTACGGCGATCACGGTCCCGGTAGCAGATTGCCCTATCTGTCCTCCTGATAATAGAATCCCCTACCACCACAATCTGACTAGGTACCTCATTAACTTTTTTTCCCATCTGTACCGGGGGAAGCACTCCTCTGGTTGCTAGAAGGAACCGTCGACTCTGGTTCTGTTATTTCCTCGCCTGCATCTTTATGCTAATGCACATCCATGTACATCCTTGTGTCTGAATGTGCAAAGACTGAGATGCCCACTGTCTGCGTCTGTAGATGCTTAAATACTGCGTGGCGAGTTTTTAGGTGCACCAGAGCCGGTCCTAGGCATAGGAAAACTAAGCAAATCCCTAGGGCATTTGGAAGGCCATGGGGCACAAGCAGCTTCTGCTGATTAAAATGATATGCAGCTTGCCTATATTCTGTGTGTGACTGCGGCTCTATCTGCATACGAAATGTGCAGCATTATGTGTATAAGGTGTACTACAGTACTTTATGGTGTAACGTATAGAAAGGGCACTACTATGTGGTCTAATGTGAATAAAGAGCAATATGGTGTGGTGTAATGTGAATAAGGGGCACTACTATGTGGAGTAATGTGGTACTACTATGTGATGTAATGTGGGAGCACCAAAATGAGGACTGCTATGGGTGAGGGGTGATGGTGCTGGGAAAGGGGTATGGAGTCAGAGGCGGAACTAGCGTTTGTGCAAGGGGACACCAGCCAAAATCTTGCCTAGGGCATCATATTGGTTAGGGCCGGCTCTGAGGTGCACCATTGGATGGACCATCGAAGCTTGACCCAGCCCTATGACAGGTGCAGTTTCTCAGTCTGAGTATCACCTCCTATGTGAGCCCCATGACAGGTGCAGTTTCTCAGTCTCAGTATCGCCTCCTATTTGAGCCATATGACAGGTGCAGTTTCTCAGTCTGAGTATCGCCTCTTATGTAAACCCTATGGCAGGTGCAGTTTCTCAGTCTGATTATCGCCTCCTATATGAGCCGTATGGCAGGTGCAGTTTCTCAGTCTTAGTATCGCCGCCTATATGAGCAGTTCAGCATCTTCTTAAGCAGATGCTTTCAGCAGCATTCCAACACACAACATCTCTGTGTGGGGGATCCTGTATGTACTAAGCCTTGGAAAGTGATAAAGTGGAGCGATAAAGTACCAGCCTATTAGCTCCAAACTGCCAAGTTACAGGCAAGTTACAGGCTGTGTTTGAAAAATGTCAGTTAGGAGTTGATTGGCTGGTACTTTGGGTTCTATTTACTAAGCCTTGGACAGAGAGAAGGTACCAACCAATCAGCTCCTGTCATTTTACCAATAAAGCCTGTAACAGCTGGGAGCTGTCACTTTATCTCTCTCCACTTTATCACTCTCCAAGGCTAGTGCAATCTTTTAGAGTATATTATCAATGCACTTTCTTGTCTTCCTATTAAGAAATAAAAAATATTAAGTACCACAGTTAAAGGATGAGTGGGTTTGCCTTCTACATAATATATTATTTATGTTTCAGCTTTTATATGAGAGATGAAATGGTTGATGTGCTACAGGTGGTAATCAGCAGCCATATTGGTCAGGGTATTTAAACTCCACACAGTGACTTGCATAACCCACCTTTGACATAGCTGTAGGACCTACAGTGAAATGCATTAGGTGGCGTGCCCCCTCCCCCACTGGTCCTCACACATCAAAGTACTTACCTCTGCATTTTGAACAAAACCTGGACCTTGCCCCTGGATTTTGCAAGCAACCAAACAGTGCATAGGAGTTGCCAAAAAATAGTGCTGTGTTTTTCCTTTTTTATATACAGTATCTTTTTATCCTCCCCCCGTTACCTCCCAGTCACCATCCAAGAACGCCCCTTACATTTCTACCATACATATACATTGGATCTGCAACTCTATATGAACAAAATTGGGATGTATGCACACTGCGACTCATTAGTCTGATGCAATGTATAATGTACAGTATATGCTTACTTAGAAGTAGTGTTTACAAATAATGCACACACCAAGTATATAACAACATAGCCTGTTCACTGTAAAGTATATTGTAACTAGATGGTAAATGTGTTATAGTGGCACGTATCATGCCACTATAACTCTTCCTGCTTCACCTCATTACCGAAGTGAAGCAGGAAGGGACATCGACAACATGTATTAACATCTTGTCTGTCAAAGCAGGGGAGCGAAAGCTCTCCCCTTCCACGATGTCCCCTGAGCGCACAGCTCATCAGCTCAGTGCTGACGCGCTGTCTCTTCCTGTCCCAGACGGCTCCAGTGCGCCTGCATGGGATCTCATGCAAAATCCCTTGCACACTCCGGATCTGGCACCTGCCACAGCCAGGGACAGCTCTGTCCCTGCTGTAGTCTATGGGCATTGCCACTTACAACTGTAAAAATCGACAGCTGCAGGTGACGGAATGGTCAGCGATGCTGACTGTCCTTACATTGGCCTCACATATCAGCCTGCTATCTTTTAGATAACAGCGCTAATATGGACAGGGGTGCTGATACTACTTCTCCCCCATAATGAGCATTAATACATTTACCCCTATGTTAGAAGTGATTGTGACGTTCCATAACCACAGGTACTGTGCCTGTGGTTAAGACACTGTGTCTTAACGAAGTTTCTTTGTTATAGCTGCAGATTTTAACAACCGGCACCCAGAAAGGCCAGTAGCACTTTTTGGATGACCTCTCTGTGACTTGTCAGCCACAGTCCCAGTTTCTCGGAATTTGGATATTAGGCACCTGACAGTGTTATGTAAAATTGAAGGTCTTTCTGGGTACCAATTGTTAAAATCTGCAGCTATGACACTGAAACTTCGTTCTACAGACATCAAAATTACCTCAATTCTCTCCTCTTATGTCAAAGCCATCTTCAGTTACCTGCAAACAAAAGTGTTGTAACTTTTGAAACATAACTGCTATTTCAAATCTGTTTGCAGCAATAAACTTTTCAGCAAATTTTTATGTTGTTTGACATGTTACACGACCCCCTTTCCATTTGAAAAAACTGACTTAGATTCAAGATGGCCGATTTCAAGATTGCGCCCATATTCGGTACATACCCTAAAAGATAGCCCACCTCACCCATACCTTACTGGAGTATTCAGTTTTCCCATTTCCTGCACAGTTTTTGAAACAAAAGGGTGTACTGCAACTTTTGAATCACTCTATCTATCTATCTATCTATCTATCTATCTATCTATCTATCTATCTATCTATCTATCTATCTATCTATCTATCAATCTATCTATCTATCTAAATATACAGTACATGAGATGTGTACTAGACTATTTTTGCTGGTCTTGTTTCTAATTCGTCATCTGGTTTTGGTTTTGCATTAATGCCATGACTAGTTTTGTATTTTTTTTTTTAAATGACAAAAAAAGCAAAAATTACTAACTCACAATATAGTTTTCATCCAGTGGAGGCCAAAGGCTTCAGTGAACTGGCTGGTTACTAAGTGACAGAGCATCTGCACAAATACACACCAATTTATAGCACATCTATAAAACATTGCCACACAGCAGTACAGAAATGAAAAGTGGTGCAAGATGTTGGATAGTAAAAAGGACATGCACAGTTTAACAATCCAAGCCCTTCAGCGACAATATATCCTATTGTTTAATGCATGGGAGGCAATATGATGTTTACAATATGTTCTGTCATTTACAGCATGTGTAAAATGAATTATGCCGTGATAAACATTCTGGAAAAGAATGGAAACGTTGGCTACAACATGAATGAATTTCCCTGTATGCAGTAAAAACACTAAAGATATTTTAATTAAAACATGGAGAGTGCCTTCTTACTGCTGTGATGGTGGATACTGTGTGTGTGTGTGTATGTATGTATATATATATATATATATATATATATATATATAAACAGACAATTCAGAACTCACCATAGCAAGCTCACTTATCCTCACAACATCAATAAATAAATGATGGGGGTTTAGTTAGTGAATTGGCCAAAGCACGGAAGCCTGCAAACTGCTCGCCAAGGTACCCCACCTTCTTGCAGGTCCTACACTATAACAGAGTCTTAAAAATTAAAACCTGGCAACTGTGTCACACATAATATAACTGAAAATATGCCCACTAGGTTTAATGTGTACCTGCCATATACCTTATGGCTTTTAAAGGTACACTAGTCATATATACGTACACACAGTCCAGTGGTGCTTAAAAGTTTGTGAACACTTCAGAATTTAATTAGACGTGCTCAAATTTTTAATTGAGGAAAATGATCCAATATCACATATCTGTGAGCGGCAAAAGTGTGTGAATCTTTGCTTTCAGTCTCTGGTATGACCCCCTTGTGCAGCAATAACTGCATGTAAACGTAATCGTTGATTAGTCCTGAACATCGGCTTGGAGGAATTTTACCTGATTCCTCTGTACAAAACAGCTTCAACTCTGTTATGTTGGTGGATTTCCTCCCATGAACTGCTCACTTCAGGTCCTTCCACAACATTTCGATTGGAGTAAGGTCAGGACATTGACTTGGCCATTCCAAAACTTTAAATGTATTCTTTTTTAACCATTCTTTGGTAAAATTACTTGTGTGCTTTGGGTCGTTGTCTTGCTGCATGACCCAAGTTCTCTTGAGATGCAGCTCATGAACAGATGTATAGTATAATTCAGAATTCATTGTCCCATCAATGATGGCAAGTTGTCTTTGGCCAGATGCAGCAAAACAGGCCCAAACCATGATACCACCACCACCACCACCACCACCACTGTGTTTTGCAGATACTGTAATACAGTATGAGGTTTTTATGCTGGAATGCAGTGTTCTCCTTTCTCCAAACATAACGCTTCTCATTTAACCCAAAAAGCTCTATGTTGGACTCATCTGTCCAAAAACATTGTTCCAATAGCCTTCTGGCTTGTCCAGGTGATCTTTAGCAAACTGCATATGGGCATCAATGTTCTTTTTGGAGAGCAGCAGCTTTCTCCTTGCAATCCTGCCAAGTGCAGTACACCATTGATATTCAGTGTCCTCCTGATGGTAGACTCATGAACATTAGCTAATTAGCTAATGTGAGAAAGGCCTCAGTTGCTTAGAGGTTACCTTGGGTTTCTTTGTGACCTTGCAAACTATCAGACACATTGCTCTTGGCGTGATCTTTGTTGGTCGACCACTCCTGGCGAGGGTAATAATGGTCTGGAATTTCCTCTATTTGTATACAATCAGTCTGACTCTAATTTCACCTACAAAATATCTGCTTAGTGTAAAGGATCACATACTTTTGACACTCACAGATATGTGATATTGGATCATTTTACACCAAAAAAATGAGCACATCTCATTTTTTTTGTATAATTTGTTTGATTTGGTTCTCTTCATCTACTTTTAGGACTTGTGTGAAAATGTGAGGTAGTTTTAGGCTAAATTTCAGCAGATAGTAGAAAATAATGTTGGATTCACAAACTTTCAAGCACCAATTTATATGTCCATGAACCTTAACTTCAAACTTTATTAATAATATAACATAAAAAAATAAAAAATCAATACAGCCTGTCTTACTTTTGCTCTGCTGTTGGCAGACAGGCTGTGACACACACACACAACAGGAAAATGAGAGCCTGAACGTTCCTCTCTATGTCTGAGCACAACCTCCACACACTGCCAAGGGTCCTGGCTCCTTCTTCCCCGGAAATCTGCACTCCCAGCCAATCACTGAGCCGCAGGCTGCAGCGTCACATAATATTGGACAACTGGCAGCCTAACAAGGCTCTGCAGTGCCAGCATGTGCGATGGCTGTGAGTGGGGTCAGTGGGGAGCGCAGCACTGTGGATCGGATTGGTAATAAAGATCTGATCTGTGGTGTGTGGTGGCGAGCCCCCTCATAGAGGGGGACCTGGAGGTACTTACCCCAAGACCCCCCCCCCCCCATTAATCCACCCCTCCCCAACCCACTCACTATCTAATCGTCCTCTCCTTTCATCACCAGCTGTGAAGGTGCAAAGTACATTTATTAAAGCAATTAGAAAGTACTTAAAAACCTAATTCATTAAAATGTTTTAATTATAATAAAAAAATAAAGCACATTTTTTAATGGTCTAAATCTGTAACCACTATCCTATGACAGCAATTACAGAAGGAGTATTGCAGTGGTACTTCCATGATACTTGTTAACTAGAATTCAACATGCAAGTGTTTAGAAAGTGTTTGACCCTGGTGTAACATTTTTGCATTTACAGGTTGAGTATCCCATATCCAAATATCCGAAATACGGAATATTCCGAAATACGGACTTTTTGAGTGAGAGTGAGATAGTGAAACTTTTGTTTTTTGATGGCTCAATGTACACAAACTTTGTTTAATACACACAGTTATTAAAAATATTGTATTAAATGACCATCAGGCTGTGTGTATAAGGAGTATATGAAACTTAAATGAATTGTGTGAATGTAGATACACTTTGTTTTTGCACAGTTATAAAAAATATTGGCTAAAATTACCTTCAGACTGTGTGTATAAGGTGTATATAAAATATAAATGCATTCTGTGCTAAGATTTAGGTCCCATCACCATGATATCTCTTTATGGTATACAATTATTCCAAAATACGGAAAAATCCGATATCCAAAATACTTCTGGTCCCAAGCATTTTGGATAAGGGATACTCAACCTGTATACTGTTTGGAATATTTCTAGGAATGTACTTCACTGGTGAAGGCTTTGAAAGAACATGTCTTCTCTTTTTCTAATGATTCTGAATTGGGAGCAGAGAAAAAACAAACAAACAAAAAAACAAGTAACTCTGCACCTGGACAAACAGGATCAGTATGAACTGCTGGCGGACGGGATCCCGGCTGTCATGATCCCGACAGTGGGAACCTGTCTTCTGTAATGCCAGGACCGGGGCGAGCGTTAGAAATCCCCTTGCGGGCTCGCCATGCTGCGGGCACAGTGGCTCACTGCCAGTGTCAGACTGGGGCATGAAGGGCACACTGGGGGAATGACTATTAGACTATTTTCTACTCCATGTTTCTGCCACCCTAATTATTATTTTAGTGTATTCTCCCTTGATGCAGCAATATTTATATACCCTGTACTTGTCCTACATTGTCTTGTACTGTAAGTCGTTGTTTTCTTTTCTTACCCATTGTCACGATCCGGGTTACAGGACACCATTATTTACCTTTCAGGTGTCTCCTGAGGCTGGCTCAGCGTTCCAGGGCCGGGTCTCAGTCATGCTGCTGATGTCCTCACTTCATGTCTCCTCTCTGCCAGTCTGCAGATGCTGTCATACGGAACTCTTATTATCTGGATGGTGTTTCTAGCCGCTGCGGCCTCCGCCGCCATTGCTGCGCTTCTAGTGCTCAGATGGCTCTGCATGGCATCTCCTGTCAGTTGCAGCCTCTGCCACCATCATTGTAATTCAAGTGCACAGGCGGGTCTGTGTGACGCTTCTCACCCGCTGTGGTCTTTGCCGCCGGTTCCGTGTGTCTACAGAAAGGATTCATCCGCCCTTCATCTTCGCACGCCGGAGCGGGTTTTTTCTTTGTTAAAAAAAAAGATGGAGGATTACGTCCGTGCATCGATTACCGGGGGCTCAATGATATTACCGTCAAAAACAGCTATCCACTACCGCTCATCACTGAATTATTTGACAGAGTCAAGGGAGCCCGCATTTTCACTAAGTTAGATCTCCGCGGTGCCTACAATCTCATCAGGATTCGAAGTGGTGATGAATGGAAAACGGCTTTTAATACTCGGGATGGTCATTACGAGTACCTAGTAATGCAATTCGGGTTGAGTAATGCCCCAGCAGTGTTCCAGCACTTCGTTAACGAAAATTTCCGTGATGTTCTGTATAAATATCTTGTAGTCTATCTGGATGATATCCTCATCTTCTCTCAAGATCTCTCCTCGCATCGCGTACAAGTTCGTGAGGTCCTCCGACGTCTTCGTGAGAACCGTCTCTACGGCAAGTTGTCTAAATGTACCTTCGAAGTTCCTTCCATACCCTTCCTAGGGTATGTAATTTCTGGATCGGATCTCCAGATGGACCCGACAAAATTGGAAGCTATTGCCAATTGGTCTATTCCGAGTACTCTCAAGTCCATTCAGCGATTCCTGGGGTTCGCTAATTATTATAGGAAGTTCATCAGAGGATTCTCAACTCTCATTTCTCCTATTACCAGCTTAACTCGAAAAGGGGCAGATCATTCCAACTGGTCAGAAGATGCCTTGGCTGCGTTTCAGAAAATCAAGCAGGCTTTTATGACCGCCCCAGTTCTGTCACAACCAGATGTTAACAAGCCATTCGAGTTGGAGGTAGATGCGTCTACAGTGGGAGTCGGAGCTGTTCTCTCCCAAGTGGGGGTTGATGGAAAGATTCACCCTTGTGGGTTCTTCTCTCGCAAATTCCTTCCTGCTGAAGCTAATTACTCCATCGGTGACCAAGAATTACTGGCGATCAAGCTGGCTCTTGAGGAGTGGAGGTATCTCCTGGAAGGAGCAAAGTTTCCATTTAACATCTACACGGATCACAAGAACCTCCTCTACCTAAAGGCAGCCCAGTGTCTTAATCCTCGCCAGGCCCGGTGGGCAATGTTCTTCTCTCGTTTCAACTTTAAGCTTCATTTCCGTCCAGGTTCTCAGAATACCAAAGCTGATGCTCTGTCTCGTTCTATGGAATCCGAAGAGGAGATTTCCGATCCAGTTCCGCATTCTATTTTGAATCCAGTTGTGTTTGCCTCGTCTCAAGTTACTCCTGTTCCGCCTCCTGGCAAGATTTTTGTTTCCCCTGAGCTTCATTCTAAATTGCTGTCTTGGGCTCATCAGTCCAAGTTCACAGGGCATCCTGGTGTCCTAAAGACTTTCAAGTTCCTGTCTGAAACTTACTGGTGGCCGAAAATGAAGGTCGACATCAAGGACTTTGTGTCATCCTGCCCCAAGTGTGCCCAGCATAAGACTCCCAGACAGTCTCCGGCAGGTCAGTTACAACCATTATCCATACCCAGCCGTCCCTGGTCTCACCTGTCCATGGACTTCATCTCCGATCTACCCTCCTCTCAAGGATTCAATACCATCTGGGTAGTTGTCGACAGGTTTACCAAAATGGCCCATTTTGTTCCACTCCAAGGTCTCCCTTCCGCCCCAAAACTTGCTCAAGTCTTCCTGCGGGAGATTTCCGCTTACATGGACTGCCTACTGAAATCATATCTGACCGTGGAGTTCAGTTTGTAGCAAGGTTTTGGAGAGCCCTCTGTTCTGCCCTACAAGTTAAACTTAAATTTTCGTCAGCCTACCACCCTCAGACAAATGGACAGACAGAAAGGGTGAATCAAGAACTGGAGACCTTCTTGAGACTCTACGTTTCCTCTTCTCAAGATGACTGGGTAGACCTGCTCCCGTGGGCTGAATTTGCTCATAACTTTCGCTATCATACTGTCACGGAGACCACCCCGTTCTTCGCTGTATATGGGCAACATCCTCGTGTTCCAGATTTCCAAGATCTACCAAACATCGATGTTCCTGCAGCCACTTCTGTTCTAAGTCAGTTTTCAGCTACTTGGAGGAAAATTCATGTTTCCCTTAAAAAGGCCTCAAGTCGATACAAGTTCTTTGCCGACCGCAAAAGGCGTGCAGTTCCCAGCCTAAAACCCAATGATAGGGTTTGGCTTTCCACCCGGAACCTTCGTCTCAGAGTGCCATCGATGAAGTTTGCACCACGCTTCATTGGTCCTTTTTTCATTGACAAAGTCATCAGTCCTGTAGCGTACAAGCTCAGATTGCCTCCTTACTTACGTATACCTAATGCTTTTCATGTCTCTCTCCTTAGACCATTGATCCTGAATCGGTTCCAAAGAGCTCTCCCAGTTGGCCCCAAAGTACGAACCCAACGGGGCATTGAGTTCGAAATAGAGAAGATTCTGGATTCCCGTTGCCGGTACGGTCGTCTGCAATATCTCATTGACTGGTCCAGTTATGGTCCTGATGAGAGGAGTTGGGTAAATGCTACAGATGTTCATGCTCCAAGGTTGGTCCATGTTTTCCACAGAACTCATCCTTCCAAGCCACGTGGGTGTTCGGTGCCCACCCGTAAAGGGGGGGGTACTCTCAGGAATCGACTTACCACAGCTGCATCTGTCCGTCGGTGCGGTCCCCGTCCGGGGTCTCTACGTCTCGCTGTTACTGCTCGCCTTGTCGCCGGACGTCATCTTGGGCCTAGGAGCACTCCTGTTGTCAGCTGGCGTGCATGTACGCCGCGTTCCCGCCAGGCCGCTGCATGGGCGCCGCCATGACAGCTTACATCAGACTGCCGCATCGACCAATCCGGAGCTTGGCTGCACCTCCTCATTCACTTCCCACCAATGCCTACACACCGGGGGGTATATCAGGAGCAACAGGGTGAGTCAGTCCTTGTCCTGGACTTCGTGTCACTCCTATGACCTGTGTCTCTGGCTCCGTTCTCCAGTTCCTCCGTTTACCTGCTTTGCCTTCCAGTTTGTTCCGGTACTACCATGGAACCACAAGCGCCAGCAACCCTGGTACTTGAGATCAAGCTTCACACCTTAACCAGCTACGGTGTGCTCCAGCCCACTGCAGTAGAGACTCTCCTCCAGGTGCATCTCATCATCTGCACCTGTTTATCAGCCTGCAAGCTGCCAGTGTTATTCCCAACTGCACTGAGAACTCTAAACCTTGTCTCCTGCGATTGCTACTAGGCTTGCTATTCCCATCACCATCTCTGCTGGCTCCACGGCCTAACAACCCTCGGTTCCCATACCGACATGTTGATCCCCTGATCGATTGAACTACCATACAGACTTTGCCATAGACGCTCAGCTTCCACGCTGCACATTTACAATTGCATTTGTTACCGTTAATACCAAGTATTCCTGCTGCCATATTGTTTAACTTACTGTTCAATAAACAACATTGCGCACATGCGCAGGAATCCAATCCGGCCTCCTCACTTCTTCCATCCTACCTCCACTGACCCACTAGCGCCCCCTCCGGGGACACAAACTAAACAGAACCTGACACAGGTATTCCAGCTACTGTGTCTTCATTCCATCAGAGACCCGCACCAATCACTACCTTGCGGTGCAGCCTGACTTCACAGGGTCCTAACTGCTCTCTGCTACTGGCAGTGCTCTAAAACACGGACTTCCAGCGCCTGTCTCCCAGCGGTGTTCAGCTCCACAGTACTATCGATGTTCCACCATCGGTTTCCTTGATACCATCAGTATTCAGCCATCTATTTTTCAATATCACCGATCCCTAGCGTCATCAGTGTCATTCACTCTCCTCCTGTTAACACTGGTTCATCTGCACTTCTTCAGAAGTTCTCCATCACCGGTTCCAACCGGCAAACCCGGCAGTCTACGTGTATGATCTACTCTACAGTAGATTCAGCCTCTGTACAACATCTGCTGACCAGTTCATATCTCCATCTTACTATTTCAGCATACAGGTGTTGGTGAAAGGACTTTCCATCTCCTAATCCCCTAACCCCTCAAACTAGTCTTGTTGTGGATACCACACCTAAGGACATTTCATCTATTGCTGCATTCAGTGGAACTGTGTACTGTTTTTAATCATTCCTCATACTCTACTACTGCTACTGCCGTGTACCATCTGAACTGTGCTGAATAAATACACATTAATTTTATCCTTGTTGTCGTGGTCACACCTTCGGGCATTGGTGGAACAAATCTATCTGCATGTCTAGAAGTCCTATACTGCCGCCCAGGTTTACATACACACCAGCCCCTACAACTGAGGCCCTCCTGGTCAGCACCAGCCCTCAGTTGTGACACCCATTTGTTTATGTATTTTGTTTTATGCTGTGGAAAATTTGTGGTGCCATATAAATAAATGATGATGATGATGATGATGATAATAATAATTATAATAATAGTTGTATATACTGACATTTGTGCCCTTGCACGTTGGGGAAATGCATGTCTTACAGAAGAAAAACAGAGGCATGTCCAACTATATGACATACAAATATGTCTCTGTTTTGCGTTACATTCATCTTAGATACGGTATCTGCAACCTTAAATGTTGTCTACAGATTCTTCCAGAGCACATACAGTATGTGTTAATTACCATTATCATGCAGGTGCAGATTTTATGCTTAGTAAGGAATGCATTTAACAGACACATGTAACTTTGTTGTATCTACATGCCCTTACTATACTGTATTTACACATCAATGCTTCTGATCTACCTCTCAAAGCACAAGAAGCTGCATGTTTCAATTACCTGCATCTAAATATGCTGGTGCAAGCTGGGCGCACATAATTACAACATGAAAATCAACTTGTGTCATCTCTGAATCACGCTTACATGATCCTCAAGAATCTGTACTGCAAAGTCCAAGTGCAGGTGCTGTGGTGATATACTGTAGAGAAATTTTACAAATATATATTTATATATTGTATTTCTTTTTAATATGACTGCGGGCCTAATTCAGATCTGATCGCAGCAGCAAATTTGTTAGCTAATGAGCAAAACCATGTGCACTGCAGGGGGGCAGATATAACATGTGCAGAGAGAGTTAAGGGCCCTACACACTGGCAGATAACACTGCACAATATGAACATTCTCGTTCATTAATGAACGAGAAATCGTTCATATCGTGCAGTGTGTAGGCACCAACGATGAACGATGCGCGGCCCCGCGCTCGTTCATCGTTGGTGCCCCATTGCTTATACATGCATGCCAATATGGACAAGATTGTCCATAATGCATTGCTATGGCGCCGGGTGACTGGGGGAGTGAAGAAACTTTAGAGGGCCCTTTAGATTTTGGTGGGGTATGTTCAAACTGAAATCTAAACTGCAGTATAAAAATAAAGCAGCCAGTAATTACCCTGTACAGAAACAATATAACCCACCCAAACCTAACTCTCTCTGCACGTTACATCTACCCCACCTGCAGTGCACATGGTTTTGCCCATTAGCTAACAAATTTGCTGCTGCGATCAGGTCTGAATTACCCCCTTTATGCGTAGGAGTTGGATACATAAATTTCCTGGGTCAAGTCTTTAAAACTCATATCTCATAGTCTAGAAAAATACCTATAAATAATTGACAGTGCATTTGAATTCTTAACCTTTTAAATTTATTATTAACCAGTTTTGGGATTATTGTCTAATAGAGCAAATTAATCACTAATTTCAGATCTGAATAATAGTATATAGTTAATTGTCAGTTGTTGATAATTTTCAGGTACTGTACCAAGGTTTAAAGATTGTTTTGTTTTGATTTCTTATTGCTCATCTCTGGGGTGAGCTTGGTTTCCTACGTATATTCTTATACCCAATATTGGCCCATGATAGGGCATGGGAACAGGTGAGTGAGCTGTGGATAGACATTAAAGGGCTCATGTAAAATTTACACTTTTTTTTCCATGCAAATTGCTCCTTTATCCATAGCATCGTTTTCCTTGCAATTTAGAAGAGAAGGAAATTATGTCCTATTCAGTATGAACCTCTAAATCTCCAAAATGCTATTGATGGTGTTTTTTCTCATTGTACTTCGTAAAATATGCCATCAGAGAATGCTTGTGATGGGTAGGACTGGTAAAAGAAAGAAGTTAGTAGCTCTACTGTATATATCTTATCTATTTATCCTCATGCACTGTGGCTTCAGTCGCACCAAACAGCTCCTCTCCGCCCGCCAGGTCACGGCAACTTGGCCACGTTGAGCGTGTTTCTTGTTTAAAATGTGCATCTTGGGCCTTATTCAGGTTTGGTTTAGCAAACCAAAAAAGCACACTAATGGGCAAAATCATGTGCACTGCAGGGGGCAGATGTAACATGTGCAGAGGGAGTTAGATTTGGGTGAGGCGTGTTCAAACTGAAATCTAAATTGCAGTGTAAAAATCAGCCAGTATTTAGCATGTACAAAAGCAATATAACCCACCCAAATCTAACTCTCTCTGCACGTTACATCTGCCCCAACTGCAGTGCAGCATGGTTTTGATCATTAGTGTGCTATTTTGGTTTGCTAACAAACCTGAATAACCCCCCTTATTCACCTAAATTAATCATCTGGAAGCAACAAAATACTTTGTCAGATAACACTTATCAATGTCATGTTATACATTTCTACATCTGTGTGAGAATTGACCAGAAGTCACAGCACAATGGGGATAATTCAGACCAGATCGCTATGCTGCATTTTCACACAGCGGGCGATCAGGTCTAAACTGCGCATGCGCAGGCTCATCGCACGGGTACAAAGTGGATCGCCGCTCAGCGACGGGTTTGTGTGAAGAATCCATTTGCATGGGCGATCGCAAGGAGATTGACAGGAAGAGGACATTTGTGGGTGTCAACTAACCATTTTCAGGGAGTGTTTAGAAAAATGCAGGCGTGTCCATGCGTTTGCAGGGAGGGTTCCTGACGTCAATTCCTGTCCCGGACAGGCTGAAGTGATCGCAGCGGCTGAGTAAGTCCTGAGCTGTGCAGAGACTGCACAAAATCAGTTTGTACAGCTCTTCTACACATGCGATCGCACACATGCACAGCGGAAATACACTCCCCCTGTAGGCGGCGACTATCCGATCGCAGCAGTGCAAAAATCGCTGCCTAGCAATCAGGTCTGAATTACCCCCAGTATCTCTAGTATTAAGTACTTCTAAGAAATTTTAAAAGAAAAATACGCATACTACACCTCTTGGAGTGGCTCTTGGTGTATAAGGACACATCTGTTTATTAAAAGTGCAAACATAAAACCACTGACATTATTTAGAAAGATTAAAATCAACTGTATATTAGGAAGTTAATATCATTAAATATAGATCCTAAATACAGTATGATAGGGAGTGAAGAAAGACACACTGTAAGTTGAATAAATCAGTGCAGATAAAGTCCCAGAATTGTGTATGCTTAGGAGTGAGCCCAATTAGTGATAATTCAGTGGTACAGAGCAGAACAACGGAACCAACAAAGTCCCTCTGATAATTAGCTTAACTCAGCAGCAGCAAGGAGAGAAGGAAATATGTTCTCACCACTACCAGAAAATGTCTCTCAGACTCCTTACATTCCTGCAATATAGCCACAATGCTCACACACTTGAATATGTGTTGCATACTTGCCTACTCTCCCGGAAGCTGCAGGAGGCTCCCATTTTTTGGGGTAGCCCCCCGCACCCCCGGTAGAGTTGGCAGGTCTCTAGTAATGCGGGCAGGATGGAGAGATAATCTCCCCTGTTCGCGGGTCCGTAGGGTGGGGAAGTGGTTAAAATTATGCAAATTGTATCATTTTGGCCCCGGCCCTTCCGGCGTACCCGCGATTCACTGCTTTTTATAAATGTGGGGCTTGATGATGTCACGGCCCCGCCCCTGAAGTCTCCTGCAGCGTCTCCTCTCCTGGCTTCTCCCGGAGAGGAGACATTTAAGGTAGGCAAGCATGATGTGTTGTCACAATTTACAGTACACAAAATCTTATTTATTTTAGTGTTTTTAAATACATGCTACTGATTTAATGTTTTCTGCATTAAGGTGTGTACACATGGTAAGATTCGGGCTAAACCCCGATTCTCACTGAGCGACAGGGACTAAGGGGGTCATTCTAACCTGATTGCACGCTGCCGCTCATTGCAGCGTAGCGATCAGGTCAGAAGTGTGCATGGCTGTCGTTGCCTAGCGATCGCCTCTGCCTGATTGTCAGGCAAAGGCGGTCACTGGGCAGGAGTGGGGCGGCACGGCGGCGTTTGGCCGCCGTTTTGTGGGCGTGGTCAGGCCAATGCAGGCGTGGCCAGACCATGTGGGGGGCGGGCCGCAGCGGCTGTGTAACGTCACACGCAGCCAATGCGACCCGGCCAGCAATGAGTAGCTCCCGGCCAGCACACAAAAGCTGCGCTGGCTGGGAGCTATTCCTGAAGTGCAAAAGCATCACCGCTGTGCGATGCTTTGTAGTTCTGCGGGGGGTGGACCTGACATGCAGGGCGGACAAGCCCTGTGCTGGGCATCCCCCCGCATGTCAGTGTGCCTGATCGTAGCCCTGCTAAATTTTGCAGGGCTACGATCAGGTCTGAATTAGGCCCTAAGTCGGTATCACAAACATAGATGACTGTGCTTGCGATAGTGGCTTTGTATGATTTTGGCTAAGTGTCCATTTTGACTATCTTGTGATTTTCACCTTGTGATCTGCACTAACTTTATTTACAATTTTGACTATATAGTCAAAATCGTAAGAAAAAATCTTACTGTGTGTTAATTGTAAGAAAAAATCTTACCGTGTGTACACACCTTTAGATTTTATAATATAGATCTGTCAATTTATTTATTTATATAGGTTCGAAAAAGTATGCAAAGCTCAGGAAAGGATTCAGGATAGGATTGATTATTAGGCCATGGTGGCGCTCGAGAGCTGCCATCAAAAATTGTGGTGCCTGGGACTGACAATAGAGGCAGCCTCCCCCCCCTTCCCCCACACACAAACACACTCAAGTTGTGATGTAGATGGGTTTTGGTAGAACCGGGGGCACACTGAGTTTATTTATATATATATATATAAAAGGCAAAAAAGAAGATTGACTCACTGATTTACTCATCACAAAATCTCTTAAACCACAAAGCCTACAATTGAAACTTCTCAGGTAGCTTCTCCTTAGGTCCCAGGTGCTTGCTAAGAGCCAGTTTTACAAATGTCACTGCCCATCCACGGAAATCACTAAAAATGGATGTGTGTGTATGTATGCATGTATGTATATACAGTATGTATATATGTATGTTCCAGCATTACTCCGGAATGCCTGCAGCAATGTACACCAAACTTGGTACACATATGACTTACATTCTGGAAATAAACACTGTGGGGGTAACACACCCCTAGCACACCTAGGGATGAGGCAGCATCACAGAGTATTTCAGTAGACAGCATAACTCTGGAATGCCTGAAGCAATTTTTCACCAAACGTGGTACACACATGCCTTACAATCTGGGAACAAACACTGTGGGGGTAAGACACCCCTAGCACCCCTAGAAGTGGTACAGCAGCACACAGTATATCAAGAGACAGCATAACAGTATATCAAGAGACAGCATAACTCTGGAATGCCTGGACCAATTTACACCACACTTGGTACACATATGACTTACAATCAAGGAACAAACACTGTGCGGGTAAGACACCCCTAGCACCCCTAGTGGTGAGACAGCAGCACAGAGTATTTTATCAGACAACATAACTCTGGAATGCCTGGTGCATTTTACACCAAACTTGGTACACATATGAGTTACAATCTAGGAACAAACACTGTGGGGGTAAAACACCCCTAGCACCCCTAGTGGTGAGACAGCAGCACAGAGTATTTTAGCAGACAACATAACTCTGGAATACCTGGTGCATTTTACACCAAACTTGGTACACATATGAGTTACAATCTGGGAATAAACACTGTGGGGGTAAAAGATCCCTAGCACCCCTAGGGGTGGTATGTATACAAAAAAGAAAAACAATATGGTATGCAGAAGTTCCATGAAGCTAATAAGGTTATTAATTGGAACCAACATCAGTTTGTGAAGGATGGATGATGTCAAACAAACTTACTAGGCTTTTATGAAACAGTTAGTGCAAACCTTGATCAAGGTAAGGAGGTGGATGTAATCTTTTTAGACTTTGCTAAAGATTTCGACACAGTACTGCACATGAGACTTATCTATAAGTTACAAGAACTAAGGCTAGGGAGCACAATATGCACTTGGGTCAGAAATTGGTTAGATAATAGGGAGCAGCACATTGTGGTAAATTGATCTATTTAAAATTGGACTGAAGTACTAAGGGGGTCATTCCGACCCGATCGCTCGCTGCAGTTTGTCGCAGCGCAGCTATCGGGTCGGAAATGCGCATGCACCGGTGCTGCAGTGTGCCGGCATATGGCAGTTGTCGCTGCCTAGCGTTCGCCTCTGAGACAGACACGGTTGCTGGGCGGGAGGAGCTGAACGGCGGCGTTAAGCCGCCGTTTAGTAGGCGCGGTCCGGCCAATGCAGGTGTGGCTGGACCATTGGGGAGGCCTACCGCGGCGGCGGCGTGACATCTCACGCAACCGCTGCGGCCAGCGGCAGTGACACACAACTCCCGGCCAGCCGCAGGAGCTGCTCTGGCCGGGAGTTACTCAACAAATACAAGAGCATCGCCGCTGTGCAATGCTTTTTTATTTGTGCGGGGGATGGGGGGGGGGGGCGGCACTTACATGCCCCGGACTAGCCCTGTGCTGGATGTCCCCCCGCATGTCTAAATTCATGATCGTAGCTGTGCTAAATTTAGCACAGCTACGATCAACTCGGAATGACCCCCTAAGTGGTGTGCCACAAGAGTCTGTACTTGGACCACTATTGTTCAACATTTTATTAACGATCTAGCAGTAGATCTAGAGAGCATGGTGTAAATTTTTACAGACAATATCAAATTGTGTAATGGGCCCTACACATTGGGTGACCCGGCGCCGAGCTGCCCGGCAGCCGATATGGCAGACGGGCAATGCGGTGGCGGGAGGGAGTTTCTTCACTCCCCGTCACCCGGCTCCATAGCAGTGCAAGCTAATATGGATGAGATTGTCCATATTGGCTTGCATGCATAAGCAACCTGGCACCAACGATTAATGAGCGCAGGGCTGCGCATCGTTCATCGTTGGTGTCTACACACTGAACGATAGGAATGAGTTCTCATTCATTAATGAACAAGAACGTTCATATCGTTCAGTTATATCGCCTAATGTGTAGGCCTATAAGGTTATAAATTTGGTAAGGGATGCTGAGTCTCTTGAGAACAACTTAGTTAAACTGGAAGCATGGGCAGCAAAATGGAGACTGAGCTTCAATACAGATAAGTGTAAGGTAATGCACTTTGGTAGCAAGAACAAAAATAACATTTACATATTAAATGTGGTAAAAGTAGGGGTTTCTGTACTGGAAAAATACTTAGGTGTTCACATAGATAACAAACTTAGCAGCAGTACCCAAAGTAGGATTGCAGCAAAGAAGGCTAATAAGATATTAGCATGTATAAAGCGGGGAATCGATGCGAGGGATGAGAGTGTTATTCTCCCATTATATAAATCCCTAGTGAAGCCACATCTTGAATACTGTGCACAATTTTGGGCACCATACTACAAAAAGGATATCCTGGAACTAGAAAAGGTTCAGAGATGGATGCCCAAACTAATTAGGGGGATTGAGATGCTGGAATACGAGGAAAGGCTTGCAAGGCTTGGCATGTTTACACTGGAAAAGAGGAGACTAAAGAGGGGACATGATCAACATTTACAAATATATAAGGGGACAATACACAGATCTTACGGGGGACCTGTTTTGGGTAAGATCTACACAGAGTACATGTGGACACACACTTAGGTTAGAGGAGAGGAGATTTCGCACACAGAGGCAGGCGAAAAGTTTTTTTTTACAGTAAGGACAATACGTGTTTGGAATTCCCTGCCTGAGAGGGTAGTAATGGTGGACTCGATCAACACTTTTAAGAATGGGCTAGATAAATTCCTAATGGATAAGGATATATCATTATGGTGCGTAGTCACACACTATAGTTATTAAAAAAGAGGAATAAGGAATAAACACAACGGCTGACATTAGCAACAGACAAATTTAGTCTTAAAAAACAATACAGCGTAGGAATCACATATAGGTTGAACTCGATGGACAAATTGTCTTTTTTCAACCTCAGAAACTATGTGACTATGTTACTATGTAAATCGGCACCTATGCTTAGGGGTCTTTCATGAAGCAGTGAAAAGTGTGGAGAAGTGAGCCTGTGGAGAAGTTGCCCATGGCAGTCAATCAGCTGCTCCTTACAATTGTATAGTATGCAAATTATAAATGTTACTTCAATGCTGATTGGTTGCCATGGGCAACTTCTCCACAGGCTCACTTATCCGCTCTTTTCACTGTATCATGAATAGACCCCTAAGAGAGGGAAAAGCACAATAAAACTGTCCAGCGTTTGTGGGCTACATGCAAAAGCCGCCACCATTTACCCTGCAAGAAACAAGAAAACTGTATTTGCAGTTGCACCCATTCTCCACTTACTTCACCACACTTTTCACTGCTTCATGAATAGACCCCTAAGGCTGCCATGTGTTGGTCACATTGTTGACATTATGCCCAGTTTTTGAAGTGAGGGGTGTGGGATGGCCACTTATAGACTATAAGAGTAAATAAAATAATTTCCAGCATACAGCAGCTCAGCAGTTAGTCCAGGGACAGGCCTCCAATCTCTGTCGGGCCCCAGGACTATTACCAGCCTGATCATAACCACCTGTAACTGATTTACCTCCATACAGATGCAAATACTGTATGTCTATTTAGTGATCAGCATGGGACGCATGCTATATGAAGACATCCTTACTGTACTTTGGGCATGCCTAATATTTGTTAGTGTAAAAGTTTGATATGGTTTGAAATACTCAAGAATTTATGATGCGGTTTGCGCTATGAGAGAGAGAGAGAGAGAGAGAGAGAGAGAGAGAGAGAGGGAAAGTATACTCACATAAGTTATGTCAGGTCATGTTGTTTCTTTCATTTGTTATGGGAAATATATTGTGTGAAAGGAGTGTGAAATGGCTAATAATCACCCATTATCTACTGTAAATGGCCAGTGCTGTGATATCCTTGTGGTATTAATAAAAATGCTTATGTGACTTAACATTATTTTCAACTGACTACTGTATATACTAGGTTTCTTCAGGTTTCCCCTTGACAATCTGAATATTTAAACGGTGTCAAAAGCACAATTTACATGACTGCCATATCTGAATTACCATGCGCTCACACATAGAGGGGGGAGAAATATCTAATCTGTTTTCCTTAGTTCAGTGTTAATAGCTAAATCCTTACAATGCAAGGGATCACAACTATTCATTTCAAGTGTATGTTGGTTTATGCAAAGCAGTCAGGAGAAATGTTTTTCTATTGCTTTGTATGGGATCCGGACTATAGATCTACAATGTCTAGGTCGACAGTCAATAGGTCGAGACCATAAGGTTGACATGCATTAGGTTGACTTTGACAAAAGGTGAACCTATGAAAGGTCGACATCTACAAAAGGTCAACAGGTTAAAATAGTCGACATGGCAATGTTTTTTTTTTTTTTTTTTTGGACATTTGTCATCCTAGACTATCCATATCACAACCTTTGGAAACCTTGTGTTGAGGAAAGCAGAGCAAGACACCATGCCCGCAGCTTGGCAAGCAAAGGTATTTCTACAAATGGTGGCCCAGATGGAAAAGCCATCCACACTAACTCCAAAAATGTAAAAAAAAAATCATGTCATGTTGCCCTTGTTAACCTTTTATCCACATCGACTTTTTCCAGTGTTGACCTTTCATAGGTCGACTTTTTGTCATGTCAACCTTTTTTAATGCCATCCTAATGTATGTCAACAATATGGGGTCGACCTAGACATTGCAGATCTTCTATTTTTTCTTTTTTTTTACTTGAAGCCCGAGGTGCGTGGCTTCATCACCCAGTGTCTGTGACCAAACGTGCTGGGGGCATAGGTTGTTGGACCCTCTCCAAAAGGAGAAGGGCCCCATTACTCCCCTACCCCTCAGAGCCAAAGTGCCTACTGAGGGGAAAAAGGGACTGTGGGTCCCCCCTTGCCGAAGTGCAGAGGGACCCTCGTGTATCCCCAAGGTTGGCCGAAGCTTCCCCCTGGGGATCGAAAACAGCCTCTGGTTCTCCCCAAAAGGAGAGGGCCTCGGCACCTAGGGAAGAGGATGGCTTATAAGGATCTCACCTAAACCCCAAACAAAAAACTGTGATGTGACAAACTAGACAAAAATAAGTTCTTGTGTAGTGCAAAAGTGCAAAACATGTGCGTGAATAAATAAATAAATAAGCCCCAGCCAGAAGGCCGGGGGGTAGTAAAAAAATTATCCTTGTCCTGGCCAAAAGGCCAGGGCAAAGGAAAGTGGGTGCAGACAGGAAGGGTTGAAGTGTTAAGTGCTAAAGTGCCTTCGTGCATGGGTGGTCCGAATCCCCAGTGCATTTCCGGCACCCCTGTCCCTTCCAGTTCCAGGGGCACAAAACACCTCGAGCTTCTAGCTGCTCCGGACCTCTCAGCCAGACCAAGCTTCATACCCACTCTGTGCCAGGGTCAACCCCCAGTACGAGAGTAGATACTAGACCAGGCCGTTCCCGCTCCATGTAAGGGGTCCTATTTCAACCCCTAAGAAGGTAGCGGATACTAAGCCCAGTTTTTCTCCACTCTCGACCAGAGGCATTGCCATACCCCGGCATGGTACTCCACAATGTGTTTCTCCATTCCACACTAGGAACCTCTCACACTCCTAGTGTAAAAACAGGTACTCCAACAAGTGTTTCCCTAGAGCAGGTACTATATACTTGACCTTAGCCAAATGGCCGAGAAGTAATAACAAGATAGAATCAAATTGGATTCACTATTATTTGTATCACTTTTCTGTGCTTTCTCATTGGTTACCTGGATACGGGGACACCGTAGAAGCACCCCTAATTCCTTGGAGAAATATCGTCAGGTTATCTCATCAGCGATTCGATGTCTCATGATAAGATCGCTGACAGCAGAAACCTGTCATATTACCTTCTTGTGAATACTTCCTTCCTAGAATATAACAACTACAATATATGGATAATTGATACATTAGATCAATACCATGATAACCCTCATCATTGTCTTGCTATCTGGATGAGTATTATTATATACAAGAAATACAAAAGGGATTTTTCCCACGCACTCTGCTGGCTGTTAGTAAGAAGAACTGTATACACTATGTAATAATAGAAAATTTAGAGCTCTTCGTTACATATGTTTTGCAAAAGATATGATAAGCCTCCAGGCCACTTCACGGCTGCTCTATTGCTGGAGGTCCCTAACTAAGCATAAGTCCAGGGCTTGGACCCCACAAAGTCGGCTCAGGCCCGACCACCCTAGGGCAGCACACCATTGAAATGCTAAAGTGTTAATATGTGTTAAGAAAGAAGCAGAAGCTATGGGTTAGAAAGTGCTACAAAAATAAGGGTGTTAATAAAATACTCAAAAGAGTAATATTAGTGAAAAAATAGGAGTGTTACATAAGTGCTAAATAAATAATATGGCGCGCTACCCCAAGGTGGCCCAGCCCCACCAGACCTGGGGGGTACCACTCCCCAAACCCATGCACTTATGTAACACTCCTATTTTTTCACTAATATTACTCTTTTGAGTATTTTATTAACACCCTTATTTTTGTAGCACTTTCTAACCCATAGCTTCTGCTTCTTTCTTAACACATATTAACACTTTAGCATTTCAATGGTGTGCTGCCCTAGGGTGGTCGGGCCTGAGCCGACTTTGTGGGGTCCAAGCCCTGGACTTATGCTTAGTTAGGGACCTCCAGCAATAGAGCAGCCGTGAAGTGGCCTGGAGGCTTATCATATCTTTTGCAAAACATATGTAACGAAGAGCTCTAAATTTTCTATTATTACATAGTGTATACAGTTCTTCTTACTAACAGCCAGCAGAGTGCGTGGGAAAAATCCCTTTTGTATTTCTTGTCTAGAGTAACCCCCTCCCGCAGCACCTGGGGATTGTTACCAGCTTGATTAGAGCAGTTTTCCACAATTTATTGCAGTTCAGAGAGGCATAGATGGAGCCAGCATTAGGAGGGCATGCTGGGTCCTGTGGTGCCATTTGGAGGATACAGGGGTGCCTCCAGGTAAACTAGCTCTCAATCTGGATATGTTTTGTATGTGCCATTATCATGTGGCCATACATTAAGCAATTGTATGACCCATAGTGGATGTTATTATTATTATGCTGTGCATGGGTTTGGGGAGTGGTACCCCCCAGGTCTGGTGGGGCTGGGCCACCTTGGGGTAGCGCGCCATATTATTTATTTAGCACTTATGTAACACTCCTATTTTTTCACTAATATTACTCTTTTGAGTATTTTATTAACACCCTTATTTTTGTAGCACTTTCTAACCCATAGCTTCTGCTTCTTTCTTAACACATATTAACACTTTAGCATTTCAATGGTGTGCTGCCCTAGGGTGGTCGGGCCTGAGCCGACTTTGTGGGGTCCAAGCCCTGGACTTATGCTTAGTTAGGGACCTCCAGCATTAGAGCAGCCGTGAAGTGGCCTGGAGGCTTATCATATCTTTTGCAAAACATATGTAACGAAGAGCTCTAAATTTTCTATTATTACATAGTGTATACAGTTCTTCTTACTAACAGCCAGCAGAGTGCGTGGGAAAAATCCCTTTTGTATTTCTTGTCTAGAGTAACCCCCTCCCGCAGCACCTGGGGATTGTTACCAGCTTGATTAGAGCAGTTTTCCACAATTTATTGCAGTTCAGAGAGGCATAGATGGAGCCAGCATTAGGAGGGCATGCTGGGTCCTGTGGTGCCATTTGGAGGATACAGGGGTGCCTCCAGGTAAACTAGCTCTCAATCTGGATATGTTTTGTATGTGCCATTATCATGTGGCCATACATTAAGCAATTGTATGACCCATAGTGGATGTTATTATTATTATGCTGTGCATGGGTTTGGGGAGTGGTACCCCCCAGGTCTGGTGGGGCTGGGCCACCTTGGGGTAGCGCGCCATATTATTTATTTAGCACTTATGTAACACTCCTATTTTTTCACTAATATTACTCTTTTGAGTATTTTATTAACACCCTTATTTTTGTAGCACTTTCTAACCCATAGCTTCTGCTTCTTTCTTAACACATATTAACACTTTAGCATTTCAATGGTGTGCTGCCCTAGGGTGGTCGGGCCTGAGCCGACTTTGTGGGGTCCAAGCCCTGGACTTATGCTTAGTTAGGGACCTCCAGCAATAGAGCAGCCGTGAAGTGGCCTGGAGGCTTATCATATCTTTTGCAAAACATATGTAACGAAGAGCTCTAAATTTTCTATTATTACATAGTGTATACAGTTCTTCTTACTAACAGCCAGCAGAGTGCGTGGGAAAAATCCCTTTTGTATTTCTTGTCTAGAGTAACCCCCTCCCGCAGCACCTGGGGATTGTTACCAGCTTGATTAGAGCAGTTTTCCACAATTTATTGCAGTTCAGAGAGGCATAGATGGAGCCAGCATTAGGAGGGCATGCTGGGTCCTGTGGTGCCATTTGGAGGATACAGGGGTGCCTCCAGGTAAACTAGCTCTCAATCTGGATATGTTTTGTATGTGCCATTATCATGTGGCCATACATTAAGCAATTGTATGACCCATAGTGGATGTTATTATTATTATGCTGTGCATGGGTTTGGGGAGTGGTACCCCCCAGGTCTGGTGGGGCTGGGCCACCTTGGGGTAGCGCGCCATATTATTTATTTAGCACTTATGTAACACTCCTATTTTTTCACTAATATTACTCTTTTGAGTATTTTATTAACACCCTTATTTTTGTAGCACTTTCTAACCCATAGCTTCTGCTTCTTTCTTAACACATATTAACACTTTAGCATTTCAATGGTGTGCTGCCCTAGGGTGGTCGGGCCTGAGCCGACTTTGTGGGGTCCAAGCCCTGGACTTATGCTTAGTTAGGGACCTCCAGCAATAGAGCAGCCGTGAAGTGGCCTGGAGGCTTATCATATCTTTTGCAAAACATATGTAACGAAGAGCTCTAAATTTTCTATTATTACATAGTGTATACAGTTCTTCTTACTAACAGCCAGCAGAGTGCGTGGGAAAAATCCCTTTTGTATTTCTTGTCTAGAGTAACCCCCTCCCGCAGCACCTGGGGATTGTTACCAGCTTGATTAGAGCAGTTTTCCACATTTTATTGCAGTTCAGAGAGGCATAGATGGAGCCAGCATTAGGAGGGCATGCTGGGTCCTGTGGTGCCATTTGGAGGATACAGGGGTGCCTCCAGGTAAACTAGCTCTCAATCTGGATATGTTTTGTATGTGCCATTATCATGTGGCCATACATTAAGCAATTGTATGACCCATAGTGGATGTTATTATTATTATTATGCTGTGCATGGGTTTGGGGAGTGGTACCCCCCAGGTCTGGTGGGGCTGGGCCACCTTGGGGTAGCGCGCCATATTATTTCTTTAGCACTTATGTAACACTCCTATTTTTTCACTAATATTACTCTTTTGAGTATTTTATTAACACCCTTATTTTTGTAGCACTTTCTAACCCATAGCTTCTGCTTCTTTCTTAACACATATTAACACTTTAGCATTTCAATGGTGTGCTGCCCTAGGGTGGTCGGGCCTGAGCCGACTTTGTGGGGTCCAAGCCCTGGACTTATGCTTAGTTAGGGACCTCCAGCAATAGAGCAGCCGTGAAGTGGCCTGGAGGCTTATCATATCTTTTGCAAAACATATGTAACGAAGAGCTCTAAATTTTCTATTATTACATAGTGTATACAGTTCTTCTTACTAACAGCCAGCAGAGTGCGTGGGAAAAATCCCTTTTGTATTTCTTGTCTAGAGTAACCCCCTCCCGCAGCACCTGGGGATTGTTACCAGCTTGATTAGAGCAGTTTTCCACAATTTATTGCAGTTCAGAGAGGCATAGATGGAGCCAGCATTAGGAGGGCATGCTGGGTCCTGTGGTGCCATTTGGAGGATACAGGGGTGCCTCCAGGTAAACTAGCTCTCAATCTGGATATGTTTTGTATGTGCCATTATCATGTGGCCATACATTAAGCAATTGTATGACCCATAGTGGATGTTATTATTATTATGCTGTGCATGGGTTTGGGGAGTGGTACCCCCCAGGTCTGGTGGGGCTGGGCCACCTTGGGGTAGCGCGCCATATTATTTATTTAGCACTTATGTAACACTCCTATTTTTTCACTAATATTACTCTTTTGGGTATTTTATTAACACCCTTATTTTTGTAGCACTTTCTAACCCATAGCTTCTGCTTCTTTCTTAACACATATTAACACTTTAGCATTTCAATGGTGTGCTGCCCTAGGGTGGTCGGGCCTGAGCCGACTTTGTGGGGTCCAAGCCCTGGACTTATGCTTAGTTAGGGACCTCCAGCAATAGAGCAGCCGTGAAGTGGCCTGGAGGCTTATCATATCTTTTGCAAAACATATGTAACGAAGAGCTCTAAATTTTCTATTATTACATAGTGTATACAGTTCTTCTTACTAACAGCCAGCAGAGTGCGTGGGAAAAATCCCTTTTGTATTTCTTGTCTAGAGTAACCCCCTCCCGCAGCACCTGGGGATTGTTACCAGCTTGATTAGAGCAGTTTTCCACAATTTATTGCAGTTCAGAGAGGCATAGATGGAGCCAGCATTAGGAGGGCATGCTGGGTCCTGTGGTGCCATTTGGAGGATACAGGGGTGCCTCCAGGTAAACTAGCTCTCAATCTGGATATGTTTTGTATGTGCCATTATCATGTGGCCATACATTAAGCAATTGTATGACCCATAGTGGATGTTATTATTATTATGCTGTGCATGGGTTTGGGGAGTGGTACCCCCCAGGTCTGGTGGGGCTGGGCCACCTTGGGGTAGCGCGCCATATTATTTCTTTAGCACTTATGTAACACTCCTATTTTTTCACTAATATTACTCTTTTGAGTATTTTATTAACACCCTTATTTTTGTAGCACTTTCTAACCCATAGCTTCTGCTTCTTTCTTAACACATATTAACACTTTAGCATTTCAATGGTGTGCTGCCCTAGGGTGGTCGGGCCTGAGCCGACTTTGTGGGGTCCAAGCCCTGGACTTATGCTTAGTTAGGGACCTCCAGCAATAGAGCAGCCGTGAAGTGGCCTGGAGGCTTATCATATCTTTTGCAAAACATATGTAACGAAGAGCTCTAAATTTTCTATTATTACATAGTGTATACAGTTCTTCTTACTAACAGCCAGCAGAGTGCGTGGGAAAAATCCCTTTTGTATTTCTTGTCTAGAGTAACCCCCTCCCGCAGCACCTGGGGATTGTTACCAGCTTGATTAGAGCAGTTTTCCACAATTTATTGATGTTCAGAGAGGCATAGATGGAGCCAGCATTAGGAGGGCATGCTGGGTCCTGTGGTGCCATTTGGAGGATACAGGGGTGCCTCCAGGTAAACTAGCTCTCAATCTGGATATGTTTTGTATGTGCCATTATCATGTGGCCATACATTAAGCAATTGTATGACCCATAGTGGATGTTATTATTATTATGCTGTGCATGGGTTTGGGGAGTGGTACCCCCCAGGTCTGGTGGGGCTGGGCCACCTTGGGGTAGCGCGCCATATTATTTATTTAGCACTTATGTAACACTCCCAATTTTTTCACTAATATTACTCTTTTGAGTATTTTATTAACACCCTTATTTTTGTAGCACTTTCTAACCCATAGCTTCTGCTTCTTTCTTAACACATATTAACACTTTAGCATTTCAATGGTGTGCTGCCCTAGGGTGGTCGGGCCTGAGCCGACTTTGTGGGGTCCAAGCCCTGGACTTATGCTTAGTTAGGGACCTCCAGCAATAGAGCAGCCGTGAAGTGGCCTGGAGGCTTATCATATCTTTTGCAAAACATATGTAACGAAGAGCTCTAAATTTTCTATTATTACATAGTGTATACAGTTCTTCTTACTAACAGCCAGCAGAGTGCGTGGGAAAAATCCCTTTTGTATTTCTTGTCTAGAGTAACCCCCTCCCGCAGCACCTGGGGATTGTTACCAGCTTGATTAGAGCAGTTTTCCACAATTTATTGCAGTTCAGAGAGGCATAGATGGAGCCAGCATTAGGAGGGCATGCTGGGTCCTGTGGTGCCATTTGGAGGATACAGGGGTGCCTCCAGGTAAACTAGCTCTCAATCTGGATATGTTTTGTATGTGCCATTATCATGTGGCCATACATTAAGCAATTGTATGACCCATAGTGGATGTTATTATTATTATGCTGTGCATGGGTTTGGGGAGTGGTACCCCCCAGGTCTGGTGGGGCTGGGCCACCTTGGGGTAGCGCGCCATATTATTTATTTAGCACTTATGTAACACTCCTATTTTTTCACTAATATTACTCTTTTGAGTATTTTATTAACACCCTTATTTTTGTAGCACTTTCTAACCCATAGCTTCTGCTTCTTTCTTAACACATATTAACACTTTAGCATTTCAATGGTGTGCTGCCCTAGGGTGGTCGGGCCTGAGCCGACTTTGTGGGGTCCAAGCCCTGGACTTATGCTTAGTTAGGGACCTCCAGCAATAGAGCAGCCGTCAAGTGGCCTGGAGGCTTATCATATCTTTTGCAAAACATATGTAACGAAGAGCTCTAAATTTTCTATTATTACATAGTGTATACAGTTCTTCTTACTAACAGCCAGCAGAGTGCGTGGGAAAAATCCCTTTTGTATTTCTTGTCTAGAGTAACCCCCTCCCGCAGCACCTGGGGATTGTTACCAGCTTGATTAGAGCAGTTTTCCACAATTTATTGCAGTTCAGAGAGGCATAGATGGAGCCAGCATCAGGAGGGCATGCTGGGTCCTGTGGTGCCATTTGGAGGATACAGGGGTGCCTCCAGGTAAACTAGCTCTCAATCTGGATATGTTTTGTATGTGCCATTATCATGTGGCCATACATTAAGCAATTGTATGACCCATAGTGGATGTTATTATTATTATGCTGTGCATGGGTTTGGGGAGTGGTACCCCCCAGGTCTGGTGGGGCTGGGCCACCTTGGGGTAGCGCGCCATATTATTTATTTAGCACTTATGTAACACTCCTATTTTTTCACTAATATTACTCTTTTGAGTATTTTATTAACACCCTTATTTTTGTAGCACTTTCTAACCCATAGCTTCTGCTTCTTTCTTAACACATATTAACACTTTAGCATTTCAATGGTGTGCTGCCCTAGGGTGGTCGGGCCTGAGCCGACTTTGTGGGGTCCAAGCCCTGGACTTATGCTTAGTTAGGGACCTCCAGCAATAGAGCAGCCGTGAAGTGGCCTGGAGGCTTATCATATCTTTTGCAAAACATATGTAACGAAGAGCTCTAAATTTTCTATTATTACATAGTGTATACAGTTCTTCTTACTAACAGCCAGCAGAGTGCGTGGGAAAAATCCCTTTTGTATTTCTTGTCTAGAGTAACCCCCTCCCGCAGCACCTGGGGATTGTTACCAGCTTGATTAGAGCAGTTTTCCACAATTTATTGCAGTTCAGAGAGGCATAGATGGAGCCAGCATTAGGAGGGCATGCTGGGTCCTGTGGTGCCATTTGGAGGATACAGGGGTGCCTCCAGGTAAACTAGCTCTCAATCTGGATATGTTTTGTATGTGCCATTATCATGTGGCCATACATTAAGCAATTGTATGACCCATAGTGGATGTTATTATTATTATGCTGTGCATGGGTTTGGGGAGTGGTACCCCCCAGGTCTGGTGGGGCTGGGCCACCTTGGGGTAGCGCGCCATATTATTTATTTAGCACTTATGTAACACTCCTATTTTTTCACTAATATTACTCTTTTGAGTATTTTATTAACACCCTTATTTTTGTAGCACTTTCTAACCCATAGCTTCTGCTTCTTTCTTAACACATATTAACACTTTAGCATTTCAATGGTGTGCTGCCCTAGGGTGGTCGGGCCTGAGCCGACTTTGTGGGGTCCAAGCCCTGGACTTATGCTTAGTTAGGGACCTCCAGCAATAGAGCAGCCGTGAAGTGGCCTGGAGGCTTATCATATCTTTTGCAAAACATATGTAACGAAGAGCTCTAAATTTTCTATTATTACATAGTGTATACAGTTCTTCTTACTAACAGCCAGCAGAGTGCGTGGGAAAAATCCCTTTTGTATTTCTTGTCTAGAGTAACCCCCTCCCGCAGCACCTGGGGATTGTTACCAGCTTGATTAGAGCAGTTTTCCACAATTTATTGCAGTTCAGAGAGGCATAGATGGAGCCAGCATTAGGAGGGCATGCTGGGTCCTGTGGTGCCATTTGGAGGATACAGGGGTGCCTCCAGGTAAACTAGCTCTCAATCTGGATATGTTTTGTATGTGCCATTATCATGTGGCCATACATTAAGCAATTGTATGACCCATAGTGGATGTTATTATTATTATGCTGTGCATGGGTTTGGGGAGTGGTACCCCCCAGGTCTGGTGGGGCTGGGCCACCTTGGGGTAGCGCGCCATATTATTTATTTAGCACTTATGTAACACTCCTATTTTTTCACTAATATTACTCTTTTGAGTATTTTATTAACACCCTTATTTTTGTAGCACTTTCTAACCCATAGCTTCTGCTTCTTTCTTAACACATATTAACACTTTAGCATTTCAATGGTGTGCTGCCCTAGGGTGGTCGGGCCTGAGCCGACTTTGTGGGGTCCAAGCCCTGGACTTATGCTTAGTTAGGGACCTCCAGCAATAGAGCAGCCGTGAAGTGGCCTGGAGGCTTATCATATCTTTTGCAAAACATATGTAACGAAGAGCTCTAAATTTTCTATTATTACATAGTGTATACAGTTCTTCTTACTAACAGCCAGCAGAGTGCGTGGGAAAAATCCCTTTTGTATTTCTTGTCTAGAGTAACCCCCTCCCGCAGCACCTGGGGATTGTTACCAGCTTGATTAGAGCAGTTTTCCACATTTTATTGCAGTTCAGAGAGGCATAGATGGAGCCAGCATTAGGAGGGCATGCTGGGTCCTGTGGTGCCATTTGGAGGATACAGGGGTGCCTCCAGGTAAACTAGCTCTCAATCTGGATATGTTTTGTATGTGCCATTATCATGTGGCCATACATTAAGCAATTGTATGACCCATAGTGGATGTTATTATTATTATGCTGTGCATGGGTTTGGGGAGTGGTACCCCCCAGGTCTGGTGGGGCTGGGCCACCTTGGGGTAGCGCGCCATATTATTTCTTTAGCACTTATGTAACACTCCTATTTTTTCACTAATATTACTCTTTTGAGTATTTTATTAACACCCTTATTTTTGTAGCACTTTCTAACCCATAGCTTCTGCTTCTTTCTTAACACATATTAACACTTTAGCATTTCAATGGTGTGCTGCCCTAGGGTGGTCGGGCCTGAGCCGGCTTTGTGGGGTCCAAGCCCTGGACTTATGCTTAGTTAGGGACCTCCAGCAATAGAGCAGCCGTGAAGTGGCCTGGAGGCTTATCATATCTTTTGCAAAACATATGTAACGAAGAGCTCTAAATTTTCTATTATTACATAGTGTATACAGTTCTTCTTACTAACAGCCAGCAGAGTGCGTGGGAAAAATCCCTTTTGTATTTCTTGTCTAGAGTAACCCCCTCCCGCAGCACCTGGGGATTGTTACCAGCTTGATTAGAGCAGTTTTCCACAATTTATTGCAGTTCAGAGAGGCATAGATGGAGCCAGCATTAGGAGGGCATGCTTGGTCCTGTGGTGCCATTTGGAGGATACAGGGGTGCCTCCAGGTAAACTAGCTCTCAATCTGGATATGTTTTGTATGTGCCATTATCATGTGGCCATACATTAAGCAATTGTATGACCCATAGTGGATGTTATTATTATTATGCTGTGCATGGGTTTGGGGAGTGGTACCCCCCAGGTCTGGTGGGGCTGGGCCACCTTGGGGTAGCGCGCCATATTATTTCTTTAGCACTTATGTAACACTCCTATTTTTTCACTAATATTACTCTTTTGAGTATTTTATTAACACCCTTATTTTTGTAGCACTTTCTAACCCATAGCTTCTGCTTCTTTCTTAACACATATTAACACTTTAGCATTTCAATGGTGTGCTGCCCTAGGGTGGTCGGGCCTGAGCCGACTTTGTGGGGTCCAAGCCCTGGACTTATGCTTAGTTAGGGACCTCCAGCAATAGAGCAGCCGTGAAGTGGCCTGGAGGCTTATCATATCTTTTGCAAAACATATGTAACGAAGAGCTCTAAATTTTCTATTATTACATAGTGTATACAGTTCTTCTTACTAACAGCCAGCAGAGTGCGTGGGAAAAATCCCTTTTGTATTTCTTGTCTAGAGTAACCCCCTCCCGCAGCACCTGGGGATTGTTACCAGCTTGATTAGAGCAGTTTTCCACAATTTATTGCAGTTCAGAGAGGCATAGATGGAGCCAGCATTAGGAGGGCATGCTGGGTCCTGTGGTGCCATTTGGAGGATACAGGGGTGCCTCCAGGTAAACTAGCTCTCAATCTGGATATGTTTTGTATGTGCCATTATCATGTGGCCATACATTAAGCAATTGTATGACCCATAGTGGATGTTATTATTATTATGCTGTGCATGGGTTTGGGGAGTGGTACCCCCCAGGTCTGGTGGGGCTGGGCCACCTTGGGGTAGCGCGCCATATTATTTATTTAGCACTTATGTAACACTCCTATTTTTTCACTAATATTACTCTTTTGAGTATTTTATTAACACCCTTATTTTTGTAGCACTTTCTAACCCATAGCTTCTGCTTCTTTCTTAACACATATTAACACTTTAGCATTTCAATGGTGTGCTGCCCTAGGGTGGTCGGGCCTGAGCCGACTTTGTGGGGTCCAAGCCCTGGACTTATGCTTAGTTAGGGACCTCCAGCAATAGAGCAGCCGTGAAGTGGCCTGGAGGCTTATCATATCTTTTGCAAAACATATGTAATGAAGAGCTCTAAATTTTCTATTATTACATAGTGTATACAGTTCTTCTTACTAACAGCCAGCAGAGTGCGTGGGAAAAATCCCTTTTGTATTTCTTGTCTAGAGTAACCCCCTCCCGCAGCACCTGGGGATTGTTACCAGCTTGATTAGAGCAGTTTTCCACAATTTATTGATGTTCAGAGAGGCATAGATGGAGCCAGCATTAGGAGGGCATGCTGGGTCCTGTGGTGCCATTTGGAGGATACAGGGGTGCCTCCAGGTAAACTAGCTCTCAATCTGGATATGTTTTGTATGTGCCATTATCATGTGGCCATACATTAAGCAATTGTATGACCCATAGTGGATGTTATTATTATTATGCTGTGCATGGGTTTGGGGAGTGGTACCCCCCAGGTCTGGTGGGGCTGGGCCACCTTGGGGTAGCGCGCCATATTATTTATTTAGCACTTATGTAACACTCCCAATTTTTTCACTAATATTACTCTTTTGAGTATTTTATTAACACCCTTATTTTTGTAGCACTTTCTAACCCATAGCTTCTGCTTCTTTCTTAACACATATTAACACTTTAGCATTTCAATGGTGTGCTGCCCTAGGGTGGTCGGGCCTGAGCCGACTTTGTGGGGTCCAAGCCCTGGACTTATGCTTAGTTAGGGACCTCCAGCAATAGAGCAGCCGTGAAGTGGCCTGGAGGCTTATCATATCTTTTGCAAAACATATGTAACGAAGAGCTCTAAATTTTCTATTATTACATAGTGTATACAGTTCTTCTTACTAACAGCCAGCAGAGTGCGTGGGAAAAATCCCTTTTGTATTTCTTGTCTAGAGTAACCCCCTCCCGCAGCACCTGGGGATTGTTACCAGCTTGATTAGAGCAGTTTTCCACAATTTATTGCAGTTCAGAGAGGCATAGATGGAGCCAGCATTAGGAGGGCATGCTGGGTCCTGTGGTGCCATTTGGAGGATACAGGGGTGCCTCCAGGTAAACTAGCTCTCAATCTGGATATGTTTTGTATGTGCCATTATCATGTGGCCATACATTAAGCAATTGTATGACCCATAGTGGATGTTATTATTATTATGCTGTGCATGGGTTTGGGGAGTGGTACCCCCCAGGTCTGGTGGGGCTGGGCCACCTTGGGGTAGCGCGCCATATTATTTATTTAGCACTTATGTAACACTCCTATTTTTTCACTAATATTACTCTTTTGAGTATTTTATTAACACCCTTATTTTTGTAGCACTTTCTAACCCATAGCTTCTGCTTCTTTCTTAACACATATTAACACTTTAGCATTTCAATGGTGTGCTGCCCTAGGGTGGTCGGGCCTGAGCCGACTTTGTGGGGTCCAAGCCCTGGACTTATGCTTAGTTAGGGACCTCCAGCAATAGAGCAGCCGTGAAGTGGCCTGGAGGCTTATCATATCTTTTGCAAAACATATGTAACGAAGAGCTCTAAATTTTCTATTATTACATAGTGTATACAGTTCTTCTTACTAACAGCCAGCAGAGTGCGTGGGAAAAATCCCTTTTGTATTTCTTGTCTAGAGTAACCCCCTCCCGCAGCACCTGGGGATTGTTACCAGCTTGATTAGAGCAGTTTTCCACATTTTATTGCAGTTCAGAGAGGCATAGATGGAGCCAGCATTAGGAGGGCATGCTGGGTCCTGTGGTGCCATTTGGAGGATACAGGGGTGCCTCCAGGTAAACTAGCTCTCAATCTGGATATGTTTTGTATGTGCCATTATCATGTGGCCATACATTAAGCAATTGTATGACCCATAGTGGATGTTATTATTATTATGCTGTGCATGGGTTTGGGGAGTGGTACCCCCCAGGTCTGGTGGGGCTGGGCCACCTTGGGGTAGCGCGCCATATTATTTCTTTAGCACTTATGTAACACTCCTATTTTTTCACTAATATTACTCTTTTGAGTATTTTATTAACACCCTTATTTTTGTAGCACTTTCTAACCCATAGCTTCTGCTTCTTTCTTAACACATATTAACACTTTAGCATTTCAATGGTGTGCTGCCCTAGGGTGGTCGGGCCTGAGCCGACTTTGTGGGGTCCAAGCCCTGGACTTATGCTTAGTTAGGGACCTCCAGCAATAGAGCAGCCGTGAAGTGGCCTGGAGGCTTATCATATCTTTTGCAAAACATATGTAACGAAGAGCTCTAAATTTTCTATTATTACATAGTGTATACAGTTCTTCTTACTAACAGCCAGCAGAGTGCGTGGGAAAAATCCCTTTTGTATTTCTTGTCTAGAGTAACCCCCTCCCGCAGCACCTGGGGATTGTTACCAGCTTGATTAGAGCAGTTTTCCACAATTTATTGCAGTTCAGAGAGGCATAGATGGAGCCAGCATTAGGAGGGCATGCTGGGTCCTGTGGTGCCATTTGGAGGATACAGGGGTGCCTCCAGGTAAACTAGCTCTCAATCTGGATATGTTTTGTATGTGCCATTATCATGTGGCCATACATTAAGCAATTGTATGACCCATAGTGGATGTTATTATTATTATGCTGTGCATGGGTTTGGGGAGTGGTACCCCCCAGGTCTGGTGGGGCTGGGCCACCTTGGGGTAGCGCGCCATATTATTTATTTAGCACTTATGTAACACTCCTATTTTTTCACTAATATTACTCTTTTGGGTATTTTATTAACACCCTTATTTTTGTAGCACTTTCTAACCCATAGCTTCTGCTTCTTTCTTAACACATATTAACACTTTAGCATTTCAATGGTGTGCTGCCCTAGGGTGGTCGGGCCTGAGCCGGCTTTGTGGGGTCCAAGCCCTGGACTTATGCTTAGTTAGGGACCTCCAGCAATAGAGCAGCCGTGAAGTGGCCTGGAGGCTTATCATATCTTTTGCAAAACATATGTAACGAAGAGCTCTAAATTTTCTATTATTACATAGTGTATACAGTTCTTCTTACTAACAGCCAGCAGAGTGCGTGGGAAAAATCCCTTTTGTATTTCTTGTCTAGAGTAACCCCCTCCCGCAGCACCTGGGGATTGTTACCAGCTTGATTAGAGCAGTTTTCCACAATTTATTGCAGTTCAGAGAGGCATAGATGGAGCCAGCATTAGGAGGGCATGCTGGGTCCTGTGGTGCCATTTGGAGGATACAGGGGTGCCTCCAGGTAAACTAGCTCTCAATCTGGATATGTTTTGTATGTGCCATTATCATGTGGCCATACATTAAGCAATTGTATGACCCATAGTGGATGTTATTATTATTATGCTGTGCATGGGTTTGGGGAGTGGTACCCCCCAGGTCTGGTGGGGCTGGGCCACCTTGGGGTAGCGCGCCATATTATTTCTTTAGCACTTATGTAACACTCCTATTTTTTCACTAATATTACTCTTTTGAGTATTTTATTAACACCCTTATTTTTGTAGCACTTTCTAACCCATAGCTTCTGCTTCTTTCTTAACACATATTAACACTTTAGCATTTCAATGGTGTGCTGCCCTAGGGTGGTCGGGCCTGAGCCGACTTTGTGGGGTCCAAGCCCTGGACTTATGCTTAGTTAGGGACCTCCAGCAATAGAGCAGCCGTGAAGTGGCCTGGAGGCTTATCATATCTTTTGCAAAACATATGTAACGAAGAGCTCTAAATTTTCTATTATTACATAGTGTATACAGTTCTTCTTACTAACAGCCAGCAGAGTGCGTGGGAAAAATCCCTTTTGTATTTCTTGTCTAGAGTAACCCCCTCCCGCAGCACCTGGGGATTGTTACCAGCTTGATTAGAGCAGTTTTCCACAATTTATTGCAGTTCAGAGAGGCATAGATGGAGCCAGCATTA
Organism: Pseudophryne corroboree; assembly: GCF_028390025.1. Taxonomy (NCBI): domain Eukaryota; kingdom Metazoa; phylum Chordata; class Amphibia; order Anura; family Myobatrachidae; genus Pseudophryne; species Pseudophryne corroboree. The sequence continues at coordinate 650,452,082 of NC_086449.1, forward strand.
GGAGGGCATGCTGGGTCCTGTGGTGCCATTTGGAGGATACAGGGGTGCCTCCAGGTAAACTAGCTCTCAATCTGGATATGTTTTGTATGTGCCATTATCATGTGGCCATACATTAAGCAATTGTATGACCCATAGTGGATGTTATTATTATTATGCTGTGCATGGGTTTGGGGAGTGGTACCCCCCAGGTCTGGTGGGGCTGGGCCACCTTGGGGTAGCGCGCCATATTATTTATTTAGCACTTATGTAACACTCCTATTTTTTCACTAATATTACTCTTTTGAGTATTTTATTAACACCCTTATTTTTGTAGCACTTTCTAACCCATAGCTTCTGCTTCTTTCTTAACACATATTAACACTTTAGCATTTCAATGGTGTGCTGCCCTAGGGTGGTCGGGCCTGAGCCGACTTTGTGGGGTCCAAGCCCTGGACTTATGCTTAGTTAGGGACCTCCAGCAATAGAGCAGCCGTGAAGTGGCCTGGAGGCTTATCATATCTTTTGCAAAACATATGTAACGAAGAGCTCTAAATTTTCTATTATTACATAGTGTATACAGTTCTTCTTACTAACAGCCAGCAGAGTGCGTGGGAAAAATCCCTTTTGTATTTCTTGTCTAGAGTAACCCCCTCCCGCAGCACCTGGGGATTGTTACCAGCTTGATTAGAGCAGTTTTCCACAATTTATTGCAGTTCAGAGAGGCATAGATGGAGCCAGCATTAGGAGGGCATGCTGGGTCCTGTGGTGCCATTTGGAGGATACAGGGGTGCCTCCAGGTAAACTAGCTCTCAATCTGGATATGTTTTGTATGTGCCATTATCATGTGGCCATACATTAAGCAATTGTATGACCCATAGTGGATGTTATTATTATTATGCTGTGCATGGGTTTGGGGAGTGGTACCCCCCAGGTCTGGTGGGGCTGGGCCACCTTGGGGTAGCGCGCCATATTATTTATTTAGCACTTATGTAACACTCCTATTTTTTCACTAATATTACTCTTTTGGGTATTTTATTAACACCCTTATTTTTGTAGCACTTTCTAACCCATAGCTTCTGCTTCTTTCTTAACACATATTAACACTTTAGCATTTCAATGGTGTGCTGCCCTAGGGTGGTCGGGCCTGAGCCGGCTTTGTGGGGTCCAAGCCCTGGACTTATGCTTAGTTAGGGACCTCCAGCAATAGAGCAGCCGTGAAGTGGCCTGGAGGCTTATCATATCTTTTGCAAAACATATGTAACGAAGAGCTCTAAATTTTCTATTATTACATAGTGTATACAGTTCTTCTTACTAACAGCCAGCAGAGTGCGTGGGAAAAATCCCTTTTGTATTTCTTGTCTAGAGTAACCCCCTCCCGCAGCACCTGGGGATTGTTACCAGCTTGATTAGAGCAGTTTTCCACAATTTATTGCAGTTCAGAGAGGCATAGATGGAGCCAGCATTAGGAGGGCATGCTGGGTCCTGTGGTGCCATTTGGAGGATACAGGGGTGCCTCCAGGTAAACTAGCTCTCAATCTGGATATGTTTTGTATGTGCCATTATCATGTGGCCATACATTAAGCAATTGTATGACCCATAGTGGATGTTATTATTATTATGCTGTGCATGGGTTTGGGGAGTGGTACCCCCCAGGTCTGGTGGGGCTGGGCCACCTTGGGGTAGCGCGCCATATTATTTCTTTAGCACTTATGTAACACTCCTATTTTTTCACTAATATTACTCTTTTGAGTATTTTATTAACACCCTTATTTTTGTAGCACTTTCTAACCCATAGCTTCTGCTTCTTTCTTAACACATATTAACACTTTAGCATTTCAATGGTGTGCTGCCCTAGGGTGGTCGGGCCTGAGCCGACTTTGTGGGGTCCAAGCCCTGGACTTATGCTTAGTTAGGGACCTCCAGCAATAGAGCAGCCGTGAAGTGGCCTGGAGGCTTATCATATCTTTTGCAAAACATATGTAACGAAGAGCTCTAAATTTTCTATTATTACATAGTGTATACAGTTCTTCTTACTAACAGCCAGCAGAGTGCGTGGGAAAAATCCCTTTTGTATTTCTTGTCTAGAGTAACCCCCTCCCGCAGCACCTGGGGATTGTTACCAGCTTGATTAGAGCAGTTTTCCACAATTTATTGCAGTTCAGAGAGGCATAGATGGAGCCAGCATTAGGAGGGCATGCTGGGTCCTGTGGTGCCATTTGGAGGATACAGGGGTGCCTCCAGGTAAACTAGCTCTCAATCTGGATATGTTTTGTATGTGCCATTATCATGTGGCCATACATTAAGCAATTGTATGACCCATAGTGGATGTTATTATTATTATGCTGTGCATGGGTTTGGGGAGTGGTACCCCCCAGGTCTGGTGGGGCTGGGCCACCTTGGGGTAGCGCGCCATATTATTTATTTAGCACTTATGTAACACTCCTATTTTTTCACTAATATTACTCTTTTGAGTATTTTATTAACACCCTTATTTTTGTAGCACTTTCTAACCCATAGCTTCTGCTTCTTTCTTAACACATATTAACACTTTAGCATTTCAATGGTGTGCTGCCCTAGGGTGGTCGGGCCTGAGCCGACTTTGTGGGGTCCAAGCCCTGGACTTATGCTTAGTTAGGGACCTCCAGCAATAGAGCAGCCGTGAAGTGGCCTGGAGGCTTATCATATCTTTTGCAAAACATATGTAACGAAGAGCTCTAAATTTTCTATTATTACATAGTGTATACAGTTCTTCTTACTAACAGCCAGCAGAGTGCGTGGGAAAAATCCCTTTTGTATTTCTTGTCTAGAGTAACCCCCTCCCGCAGCACCTGGGGATTGTTACCAGCTTGATTAGAGCAGTTTTCCACAATTTATTGCAGTTCAGAGAGGCATAGATGGAGCCAGCATTAGGAGGGCATGCTGGGTCCTGTGGTGCCATTTGGAGGATACAGGGGTGCCTCCAGGTAAACTAGCTCTCAATCTGGATATGTTTTGTATGTGCCATTATCATGTGGCCATACATTAAGCAATTGTATGACCCATAGTGGATGTTATTATTATTATGCTGTGCATGGGTTTGGGGAGTGGTACCCCCCAGGTCTGGTGGGGCTGGGCCACCTTGGGGTAGCGCGCCATATTATTTATTTAGCACTTATGTAACACTCCTATTTTTTCACTAATATTACTCTTTTGAGTATTTTATTAACACCCTTATTTTTGTAGCACTTTCTAACCCATAGCTTCTGCTTCTTTCTTAACACATATTAACACTTTAGCATTTCAATGGTGTGCTGCCCTAGGGTGGTCGGGCCTGAGCCGACTTTGTGGGGTCCAAGCCCTGGACTTATGCTTAGTTAGGGACCTCCAGCAATAGAGCAGCCGTGAAGTGGCCTGGAGGCTTATCATATCTTTTGCAAAACATATGTAATGAAGAGCTCTAAATTTTCTATTATTACATAGTGTATACAGTTCTTCTTACTAACAGCCAGCAGAGTGCGTGGGAAAAATCCCTTTTGTATTTCTTGTCTAGAGTAACCCCCTCCCGCAGCACCTGGGGATTGTTACCAGCTTGATTAGAGCAGTTTTCCACAATTTATTGATGTTCAGAGAGGCATAGATGGAGCCAGCATTAGGAGGGCATGCTGGGTCCTGTGGTGCCATTTGGAGGATACAGGGGTGCCTCCAGGTAAACTAGCTCTCAATCTGGATATGTTTTGTATGTGCCATTATCATGTGGCCATACATTAAGCAATTGTATGACCCATAGTGGATGTTATTATTATTATGCTGTGCATGGGTTTGGGGAGTGGTACCCCCCAGGTCTGGTGGGGCTGGGCCACCTTGGGGTAGCGCGCCATATTATTTATTTAGCACTTATGTAACACTCCCAATTTTTTCACTAATATTACTCTTTTGAGTATTTTATTAACACCCTTATTTTTGTAGCACTTTCTAACCCATAGCTTCTGCTTCTTTCTTAACACATATTAACACTTTAGCATTTCAATGGTGTGCTGCCCTAGGGTGGTCGGGCCTGAGCCGACTTTGTGGGGTCCAAGCCCTGGACTTATGCTTAGTTAGGGACCTCCAGCAATAGAGCAGCCGTGAAGTGGCCTGGAGGCTTATCATATCTTTTGCAAAACATATGTAACGAAGAGCTCTAAATTTTCTATTATTACATAGTGTATACAGTTCTTCTTACTAACAGCCAGCAGAGTGCGTGGGAAAAATCCCTTTTGTATTTCTTGTCTAGAGTAACCCCCTCCCGCAGCACCTGGGGATTGTTACCAGCTTGATTAGAGCAGTTTTCCACAATTTATTGCAGTTCAGAGAGGCATAGATGGAGCCAGCATTAGGAGGGCATGCTGGGTCCTGTGGTGCCATTTGGAGGATACAGGGGTGCCTCCAGGTAAACTAGCTCTCAATCTGGATATGTTTTGTATGTGCCATTATCATGTGGCCATACATTAAGCAATTGTATGACCCATAGTGGATGTTATTATTATTATGCTGTGCATGGGTTTGGGGAGTGGTACCCCCCAGGTCTGGTGGGGCTGGGCCACCTTGGGGTAGCGCGCCATATTATTTATTTAGCACTTATGTAACACTCCTATTTTTTCACTAATATTACTCTTTTGAGTATTTTATTAACACCCTTATTTTTGTAGCACTTTCTAACCCATAGCTTCTGCTTCTTTCTTAACACATATTAACACTTTAGCATTTCAATGGTGTGCTGCCCTAGGGTGGTCGGGCCTGAGCCGACTTTGTGGGGTCCAAGCCCTGGACTTATGCTTAGTTAGGGACCTCCAGCAATAGAGCAGCCGTCAAGTGGCCTGGAGGCTTATCATATCTTTTGCAAAACATATGTAACGAAGAGCTCTAAATTTTCTATTATTACATAGTGTATACAGTTCTTCTTACTAACAGCCAGCAGAGTGCGTGGGAAAAATCCCTTTTGTATTTCTTGTCTAGAGTAACCCCCTCCCGCAGCACCTGGGGATTGTTACCAGCTTGATTAGAGCAGTTTTCCACAATTTATTGCAGTTCAGAGAGGCATAGATGGAGCCAGCATCAGGAGGGCATGCTGGGTCCTGTGGTGCCATTTGGAGGATACAGGGGTGCCTCCAGGTAAACTAGCTCTCAATCTGGATATGTTTTGTATGTGCCATTATCATGTGGCCATACATTAAGCAATTGTATGACCCATAGTGGATGTTATTATTATTATGCTGTGCATGGGTTTGGGGAGTGGTACCCCCCAGGTCTGGTGGGGCTGGGCCACCTTGGGGTAGCGCGCCATATTATTTATTTAGCACTTATGTAACACTCCTATTTTTTCACTAATATTACTCTTTTGAGTATTTTATTAACACCCTTATTTTTGTAGCACTTTCTAACCCATAGCTTCTGCTTCTTTCTTAACACATATTAACACTTTAGCATTTCAATGGTGTGCTGCCCTAGGGTGGTCGGGCCTGAGCCGACTTTGTGGGGTCCAAGCCCTGGACTTATGCTTAGTTAGGGACCTCCAGCAATAGAGCAGCCGTGAAGTGGCCTGGAGGCTTATCATATCTTTTGCAAAACATATGTAACGAAGAGCTCTAAATTTTCTATTATTACATAGTGTATACAGTTCTTCTTACTAACAGCCAGCAGAGTGCGTGGGAAAAATCCCTTTTGTATTTCTTGTCTAGAGTAACCCCCTCCCGCAGCACCTGGGGATTGTTACCAGCTTGATTAGAGCAGTTTTCCACAATTTATTGCAGTTCAGAGAGGCATAGATGGAGCCAGCATTAGGAGGGCATGCTGGGTCCTGTGGTGCCATTTGGAGGATACAGGGGTGCCTCCAGGTAAACTAGCTCTCAATCTGGATATGTTTTGTATGTGCCATTATCATGTGGCCATACATTAAGCAATTGTATGACCCATAGTGGATGTTATTATTATTATGCTGTGCATGGGTTTGGGGAGTGGTACCCCCCAGGTCTGGTGGGGCTGGGCCACCTTGGGGTAGCGCGCCATATTATTTATTTAGCACTTATGTAACACTCCTATTTTTTCACTAATATTACTCTTTTGAGTATTTTATTAACACCCTTATTTTTGTAGCACTTTCTAACCCATAGCTTCTGCTTCTTTCTTAACACATATTAACACTTTAGCATTTCAATGGTGTGCTGCCCTAGGGTGGTCGGGCCTGAGCCGACTTTGTGGGGTCCAAGCCCTGGACTTATGCTTAGTTAGGGACCTCCAGCAATAGAGCAGCCGTGAAGTGGCCTGGAGGCTTATCATATCTTTTGCAAAACATATGTAACGAAGAGCTCTAAATTTTCTATTATTACATAGTGTATACAGTTCTTCTTACTAACAGCCAGCAGAGTGCGTGGGAAAAATCCCTTTTGTATTTCTTGTCTAGAGTAACCCCCTCCCGCAGCACCTGGGGATTGTTACCAGCTTGATTAGAGCAGTTTTCCACAATTTATTTGAGTATTATTATATACCATAAGAAATTGTTTTTCTATATAAAAATGTTTTTATTAAAATTTTTCGCTGGGCACACTATCCATAACTGGTATATTTTGCTGATAGGGACCTCTCCCCTGCACTCTCATACTGAATATGGATATAAGAAGGTTTAACAGCAGATGCAGGATCTTTGGACTTATACTTATGCCCAATATGGTTCTCTCATTGTAAATTCGATGCTTATATAGCAGATTTACAAAAGCAGAAACGGTAAATGACATATACCCTTCTTCCTTCTGAACTTTATCTCTGGCACATTACGTGGTATTACTGTAGGACATTTAGGAAAATCTCCCAGCTCCTACAACCACCACTCTGAGGTAATCAATAACATTCAGCTGGTTTAACACATCAGCCTTGATGTATGATATGACATGGCAAGGTTTGGTTACTTTTGTTTTGTTTGTATCCAATATAGGTAACATTGTTATTATTAGCCAGTGGTGAGGGTGAGACAGTCCAACCAGATACAATTTGTTAGTTTGTGGCTGTGTGTTTATTCAGAAGAAATGTCTGAATAGACATATTACCATTTATATGATCCAAGTTCAGAGATGAACAAATAGAAAATCAGTCAATATGAGAGATGGTTTAGTACAGGTTGAGTCTCCCTTATCCAAAATGCTCGGGACCAGAGGTATTTTGGATATCGGATTTTTCCGTATTTTGGAATAATTGTATACCATAATGAGATATCATGGCGATGGGACCTAAATCTAAGCACATAATGCATTTATGTTTCATATACACCTTATACACACAGCCTGAAGGTCATTTTAGCCAATATTTTTTATAACTTTGTGCATTAAACAAAGTGTGTGTACATTCACACAATTCATTTATGTTTCATATACACCTCATATACAGAGCCTGAAGGTCATTTAATACAATATTTTTAATAACTTTGTGTATTAAACAAAGTTTGTGTACATTGAGCCATCAAAAAACAAAGGTTTCACTATCTCACTCTCACTCAAAAAAGTCAGTATTTCGGAATATTCCGTATTTCGGAATATTTGGATATGGGATACTCAACCTGTATCAGCAAAACCAGTTAATTTTAATAAATTATATGTTAAATGTTGTGCTGTGTTGTCTTGTCTTTGTTAGTCAATCAAGTTACAATAAAGTTAAGTTTTAAATTAATTTAACAAGAGTGCCCCACAAAATAGAGTTGTCCTTTCTCCTCTTTCAATTTTACATAATGAAAACAGGTACAGAACTAACAACTACACTATTCCGAAAAACCTACGGACCACAATTTGATACTACAAGCAACGAGTCACCACCCTCTGGCTTTAAAAGATAGTCTGCCAATCTCCCAATATTTAAGAGTGATGAGAATTAATTCTGAGTCTGCACGTAGAAAAGATCAATGTACAGAAATTACCACTCGTTTTTCGGAGAGGGGTTACTCCTCTAAAACACTTAAGCAATGTCTATAAAAAGCAATCAACATTTTTTGGGGCAATACATCCAAAAAGAAAAAACAAGAGCACATGATTTTCTCTTCACAATTTGATGGGAGCGCAGTAAATATGAAGAAGGCCCTGCACCGACATTAGCCGATTATAACCTCTGATGCAGATTTGCCAATTACGCAAGTTAGAGCACCTATGATGGCATACAGAAGAGGAGCTAACCTGAAGCAACTATTAATGCGTCCGACTATGTTCCCTGAAGCTGTATTGATACAATCAAAACCTGTATTTATACAATCAAAACCTGGGAGCTTCTTGTGTGGAAATTGCACCACCTGTCATTCCATGATGATAGGGGCAACATTCAATCACCCGCATACTAGAAAAATAATCAACATCAGATATCATTTGCACTGTAGACTGGACTTTGTAATATACATCTTGAAGTGTCCTTGCGGATTATGCTACTGTATGTAGGTCTCACCACATGTATGTTCAGTGACCGAATAGCCAATCATAGGTCATCAATTCATACGGCACTATTGACCGGACACACTGACAAGCCGGTTGCCTGTCACGTCTTACTGGCAAAGCATCAAGTAGCCAGTCTGAAGTGTAAATTGATCGACTGGATACCGCCAAGGCAGATGGGTGGGGACAGAACATTGGCCCTTAAGCAGCGTAAAAGCTTTTGGATTTACAAACTTGACACAGTAGCCCTTAGAGGTTTAAATGAAGCAAATCCACTAAACATGTTCTTATAAGAAGAATTTCATCTGCAACTACAGAATATGAAGTCATAATAGTAGTCAAATTTTCAACAATTTCTTGATAAATTGAGGCATCTTTGAAAGCTACATGTTACGCTATAGTGATGGGACTAGTCAGTCTTAAATGTCTTTAAATTTAAGGCACACATCAATATAATTTATAGACTCAAGTGTAAGACTTGACATGCATGGTGTATCTGATGATTATCTACATCTTTGGTTGTTTAAGGCTTTTTTGCATATTTTTTTTACATGTTAGTTATTTTCTATATGTGTTGTATTTTTCTATATATGTTTTGTATTTGTTTATTTGTTGTCTGTACCTACACTTTGTGCTGCTTCACAGGTCTCTGGTGAATATTTGCCCTACTATTGCCACCCATACACAGTAGGTTGTGAGGACATTTCCCAACGCTTAGGTCCACCTAAAAGAATATGTGATGTTTCTTTGACAGACTATTGTGACATACCATTGTTACATAGGACCTCAATTGTGGCCTGTTGTAGGGCGCACTCTATCGATTCGGCATATATTACTTATCTCAAGTGTTTTTTGCACCTATATCTTAGAGGTGTTTTTTTGACAGTTGTGTCCAGCTAGGATTATCTTTATTTGTATGTCAGCGACATCCTAAATCTAAGGTATATACTTTTATTAGTGGTTGATGTTGGAATACAGCTGTAACATGATGGACCTGTGGAACGGACGGACTTCCGGTTGGTGGAACGCATGTATTGCTGGTGATGGTGATTTTACGGTATGTGCTAGTCTGACCCATTAACTGGTTGCACTACTCTAACCCTATGTGTGTAATCCATTATTTCTTGATAGTGTATAGAGCTTCTGATGAAAATGTCGTACTTTTTACCATGTTTTGAGAGATTGTCCATTTGTGGCTGATATGATCTACAGGTATTTAAATACTATACCCCTTGGGGGGAGGGGATGGTGATTACATTACTCTATTAGGATCTATCACTCCTGTTTTTTCTGAGGTGGTGGTCCTACTAATAGAGGGGCATTTTTCACATCGGGGCCTGTGAGGCATGTGATCGTAACTGTAAATGTTGTCCTTTACAGATGAACTTTGTTTGTACTGTACTTTTATACACACTGAAATATTAACTTGGTGTATCACCTGTCTTGAAAAAGGTCTGTGAACAGACCGAAACAACGACAATAAAAATACTTGGTGATTAAGAAGAATCAATGGCTGAATGAACCCTGTGACCTAGTATAGGTATGCGAGAGTGCATCATCCACGCTGTGGAACTTTTGCGATATATATATATATATATATATATATATATATATTGTCACGATCCAGGTAATTCCTTATCAGTATTTACCTTCCAAATGCCTCCTGAGACTGTCCCAGTGTTCCAAGCCTGGATTCCATCTGCACTGTCTGCATGCAGCACGCTGCATCTCATTGTCTCTAAAATCTTTACTGTGATTCTGGCAGCTTCATGGTTAAAGCTCACATACAAGTTACAAACAATCTTTCCCTCCAAAAGCAAACATGGGCGCAGCCATGTTTGCTTTCATCACATGTTGCTTTTCAGCCTATCAGCTGCACTCTGGTTTCTACCTAATTACCCAGCAGCTGCACTCTAGACTCTGCTTAATCAGCCAGCCAATCCCTGTTTCCCAGCTGGTATAAATATCTTGTTCCTGGGGTGGAAAGAGGTCAGTGCTTCAATTGTCTTCAGTGATTCTAGTGTGCAGTCCTCCCATGGACTTTCTCTGCAGTACAGCCTGACTCTGCAGTGTCTCATCATTGCATCCTGTGACTGGCAGTTACCGACACCAGCTTCCAGCAGTGCTCTGCCCTGCCAGTAACCATCGGTGTTCCACCATCGATCTCCAGTGACCATCGGTGTTCCGCCATCGATCCCAAGTCTCCATCGGTGTTCCGCCATCGATCCCAAGTCTCCATCGGTGTTCCGCCATCGATCCCAAGTCTCCATCGGTGTTCCGCCATTGATCCCAAGTCTCCATCGGTGTTCCGCCATCGATCCCAAGTCTCCATCGGTGTTCCGCCATCGATCCCAAGTCTCCATCGGTTTTCCGCCATCGATCCCAAGTCTCCATCGGTTTTCTATCATCGGTATTCCTCTGAACTGTTTCCTGTTACCAGTACCAAGTCATCAATATTCCTCTGAACTGTGTTTAATAAAACCTTTGAACTTTCCTTCGTTGTCTTGGTCACGCCTTCGGGCATTTGTTCTAAAGGTACCCTGTATGTCCAAGAACCCTGTACTGCCTCCCAGGTACACATATACCTCAGCCCCTACAACTGAGGATTCCCCCTGGTCAGCACCAGCCCTCAGTTGTGACAGTAAGCACTGACCAAATGGATCCGGCCGGAGACCAGGTCCAAGTGACCAGGCCGATGCAAGAACTTGCAGCCTGCCTTGAACGTCAGGAGACTGCACAGGGCCATGTGATCCGCTGTCTCCAGGACCTCTCCTCTCGGCTGGATGGAATACAAGTAACCCTCGGTGGTTCAGGGGCGTCCAGTGTGCCGACTGCAGTACCTTTGGTGGTGTCCCCACCCACCATTCCTGTTTCTGCTCCTTGTCTCCATTTACCGACACCTGCCAAGTTTGATGGTTCCCCAAAAGCCTGTCGGGGTTTCCTAAATCAGTGTGAGATATATTTTGAGTTACAGCCTGGCTGTTTCCCAACTGACCGCACCAAGGTTGCTTACATCATCTCCCTCCTCAGTGGCTCCGCCCTCGATTGGGCATCACCTCTATGGGAGCAGTCAGATGCCGTGCTGTCTTCATATGCAGACTTCGTGGCAACTTTCAGGTGCATCTTTGACGAACCAGGTCGTGTGACCTCTGCCTCCTCTGATATCCTCCGGCTACGTCAGGGGACACAAACAGTTGGTAAATATCTGGTACAGTACCAGATCCTAGTGTCCGAACTTTCCTCAGCCCAAGAAGGGGCGTCTGTGTCTACAGCCCAAGAAGGGGCGTCTGTGTCTACAGCCCAAGAAGGGGCGTCTGTGTCTACAGCCCAAGAAGGGGCGTCTGTGTCTACAGCCCAAGAAGGGACGTCTGTGTCTACAGCCCAAGAAGGGGCGTTCGTTTCTGCAACCCCAGGAGGGGTATCCAATGTTCAAGCTCTAGTAGGGGCATATGAGTCTTCTCAAAAAGGAGTTTCTGATCTGTCAACCCCAGGAGGGGTGCTGGAGAAAATAACCCTGAGAGAGGTGTCTGATTCGTCAACCCCAGGAGGGGTCACCAAAGTTTCAGCCCCAAGGGAAGTATCCAGAGCCAAGTTCCCAGATGGAAATTTTTGTGCTACAGATGCAATTATGAACTCCTGTTTGCCGTCTTCAGAGAGCACCACCCTGTTGGCATCCAGCATGGACCAGGTCCAGGATGGTCTAACTGAACACTCAGATACCACTCATTCCGGTTCTAACCGGATTCTGACTCTTTCAATTCCAGCTGATTCAATGGTCTCCAAACTCAATCCTGTCCTATCCGTCGGCCCAAAGTCTCCGCCGGTCTCAGCCGGTTCAAGTTTGTCTGGACTCAATCTGGTCTCGTCCATAGGTCCAGTACAGTCTCCTGTGGTTCCAGCCAGTTCAAGTTCATCAGGATTCAATCTAGATTCTTCCATTTGTTCAGGTAAAGAATTTATAAGAAGTGTCCTGGGGCCACTCCTAAAGGAGGGGGTGCTGTCACGATCCTGGTAATTCCTTATCAGTATTTACCTTCCAAATGCCTCCTGAGACTGTCCCAGTGTTCCAAGCCTGGATTCCATCTGCACTGTCTGCATGCAGCACGCTGCATCTCATTGTCTCTAAAATCTTTACTGTGATTCTGGCAGCTTCATGGTTAAAGCTCACATACAAGTTACAAACAATCTTTCCCTCCAAAAGCAAACATGGGCGCAGCCATGTTTGCTTTCATCACATGTTGCTTTTCAGCCTATCAGCTGCACTCTGGTTTCTACCTAATTACCCAGCAGCTGCACTCTAGACTCTGCTTAATCAGCCAGCCAATCCCTGTTTCCCAGCTGGTATAAATATCTTGTTCCTGGGGTGGAAAGAGGTCAGTGCTTCAATTGTCTTCAGTGATTCTAGTGTGCAGTCCTCCCATGGACTTTCTCTGCAGTACAGCCTGACTCTGCAGTGTCTCATCATTGCATCCTGTGACTGGCAGTTACCGACACCAGCTTCCAGCAGTGCTCTGCCCTGCCAGTAACCATCGGTGTTCCACCATCGATCTCCAGTGACCATCGGTGTTCCGCCATCGATCCCAAGTCTCCATCGGTGTTCCGCCATCGATCCCAAGTCTCCATCGGTGTTCCGCCATCGATCCCAAGTCTCCATCGGTGTTCCGCCATCGATCCCAAGTCTCCATCGGTGTTCCGCCATCGATCCCAAGTCTCCATCGGTGTTCCGCCATCGATCCCAAGTCTCCATCGGTTTTCCGCCATCGATCCCAAGTCTCCATCGGTTTTCTATCATCGGTATTCCTCTGAACTGTTTCCTATTACCAGTACCAAGTCATCAATATTCCTCTGAACTGTGTTTAATAAAACCTTTGAACTTTCCTTCGTTGTCTTGGTCACGCCTTCGGGCATTTGTTCCAAAGGTACCCTGTATGTCCAAGAACCCTGTACTGCCTCCCAGGTACACATATACCTCAGCCCCTACAACTGAGGCTTCCCCCTGGTCAGCACCAGCCCTCAGTTGTGACATATATATAATTCACACATGAAGTCAACAGCGAAAAAAATCAACTATCTAGATCTAACTCTGTCAAACAATGGAACACAGATTACTACCAGCAATCACATAAAAAATGTCGACACTAACAGCTACCTGCACTTCAAAAGCTGCCATGCTAAAAATTGGAAAAAGAACATTCCCTATTCTCAGTTTTACCGTATCAAGCGGAACTGTAGTGACAAACAAGACTGTGACAAGCAGCTAACCACCTATGCCGATAGATTTAAGGAGAGAAATTATCCTGAAACCGTGATTGCTAAAGCATTGGAAAAAACAGAGAATACAAAGCGAGAAGAACTTTTCCACAAAAAAACCAAGGAAAAGGATAAAAATTTCATCCCCTTCATTACCACCTTCAGCAACCAAGAACAAAAAATTAAACAATCCGTTAGGAAACACTGGGACATTCTTCTACTTGACCCAATTCTTAAAGAAATTCTCTCCCCTAAACCCGACACAGTTTTTCGAAAACCCGTAATTTTAAGGATATCCTGGCCCTAAGTCACCTGTTGACTAAGTCACTGAACACAAGCAATAACTTTGTAACTTGCAAGGGATGCTATAAATGCGGTAACTGTAATGTTTGCAAATTTCTTCATCCGAATAGAATTTTTTTTTTAACCACAACAATACAAAGGAATATTTCATAAAAGATTTCCTTACCTGTAATTCCACAATGATCATATATGTCTTAGAATGCACCTGTGGATTCAAATATGTTGGCAAAACCAAGAGGATCCTAAAGCTACGCATACAGGAACACATCCGAAATATCAAGAATAAAGTCGATAATCACACAGTATCCAGGCATTTCACAGAAAAACACAAATCAAACCCTGAAGAAATCAACTTCAAAGCCATTGAATGCGTCAAACTCGGCGATAGAGGAGGCAACTCAATAAACTCTCAAATGAGAAATGTTTTGGATTTATGAACTCCAAACATTATCACCACAGGGACTTAATGAAGCCTTTGAAATTGCCCCATTCCTCTAATTCTTTAACTCTCCATGTATCTCAACTCGATATTTTTGAATGCTATTCCACTCCCTTTCACTTAAATAATATTATAAATCAATACCCTATATTCTCATTTTTGAATATATTATCGCTAATTAATAGGAAATACATAAGTCTTGTTTTCTTGCTTCCTTTCTCCAGCGTATTCATTTCCATCGAATTCTACCAAAGTGATACACCTACATTTTGGACCCGAACCTCTGGATTCATCTAAATCTATTTATTAGAATATTTTAAATACTTTTATTCCTTTAGTCACCCCCTACACCCTGGTGGTCATCCTTTTAAAATATTGGTAAATTTATGTCTCACGGGTATCATCTTTATTTAGTTGTGAGACTGTCTAAACCATTAAGGTTATATATGTCTCTTCATCTTCACTATCGGACATGTTCCGATTCCAAAATGGCGGTGCGTTCCACCAATATCTTTCAATTCACCCTCCTCAAAATGGTGGTGCATTCCACCTTCGTTTATTATAAAAGGCGGTGTCTTCCACTACACTCGCCATGCACCAATCATACCACATTTTTAATACATTCAGCTTTACACAATTCACTATAGAGCTGCACATCCGCCGGCTAGGGTAATTTACGACGGACACCCGTTCACATTCAATGGCGGTGCGTTCCACCAGTCCATTGCTCCAAGTGGCGGAAGTGACGCGCCCAAGATGGCACTGCGTTTCACTTGATACACTGACGGCGGTGTGTTCCATTTAGCAGCCCACCGCCGCCTCACCATCCCTCACATTCACTCCACGGAGCTTTCTCCCAGCCTGCTAGGGCACCAAGCGGTGGGCATCTAATCACTTACTATGGCGCTGTTATTCACCTGTCCATTGTACTAAACGGCGGAAGTGACGCGGCAAAAATGGCGCTGCGTTCCACCGGTTAATTAGACGGCGGTGCGTTCCAGTTTGCGTTCCACCGCCGTCTTATCACGTTTTAGCACTTGTAACTCTCTTCTTTCTCTTTATTTCACTAAATCCTGCACTGGTAATCTATTTGCTACTATCTAAGCACTCATGCTCCATTAAAAATATCTTCTTTGTCTCAAATTTGGTGACTAACACATACATCACTACAGGAAGTGATGTCAGATTGACTAGTCATGTGCAATTACCATTTGAATGGTATAAATAGAGGACCTTAGGCCCACTGGTCTTATCCCCTTGAAGAAGTCCAGACTTTGACGGACGAAACGTGTTGGGACTGTTTTGCTGCTGAACTCCTCTAATGGACAGATAAGCGTTTGAACTTTTAATTTCCTGTACGCATGTTTTTCGGCTATTTTATATCCATTGGGACTGTCTATTGCGGTGTCCCCCTTTAGATGGACAGATAAGCTTTTTTAAACATTTGATCTTGTACGTGTGTTGTCAAGCCATTGTATGTCTTTGTATATTAAATTGTTACTATTTTTAAATGTCTGGGCTACTAATTATGTCTAATTGGAAATAAGCATGTTTCCTAATTTACTGCCCTTCATATGCAAATAATCTTATTTGATTGTGAGAATGGTACACACTATGTTCTGTTGTGTTTTTCTCTCTACATGTTAATCCAAAACTGAGGAACACTCGCTGGAAGTTCTGTTACAACCAGATAAGTGTTCTTGGTTATAATTTCACCCACCTGGCTATTTCCTTTTTAATTCATTGTTACACTCAGAAGCGCTTATTTTCTCCACTACCAATTTTTGTCTATGTGTACACCATACACAATATTTTGTATTATGAGCTGCTACCCTTAAAGGGGTTAAGGAGTGTTATTTAATATTACCCCATCATTACACATTTGTACTAAAGCGCCTAGGTTTCTGCTATTCTATATATATATATATATATATATATATATGTATATTTATATATACTGACACACACTATATATATATATATATATATATACACAAGGTGTTTGAAGTGGCACTGTCACAATATATTCATCCACAATTTCTGGGGTGCCAATATTCCAGGGCAGCACTTGCTCCTGCAAGAATATAATCAAAGGCACTCACCAGACTTAAATTAAATTGCAAATAAAACTTTTTATCGAACCTCACATCAGCAGCATAATAGTGGTCGGTCAACGTTTCGGTCCCAAGCCGGACCTTTGTCAAGACCTGAGTATACAGCAATCCAAATAATTTTGTCTATATACATATATATATATATATACTGACACATACATATATATATATATATATATATATATATATATATATATCAGGCAGTATCTGCTGCACTCAGGACTTTTCAATGTTACACATAGCATAAACGGTTAGCATCAACGATTCAATCTTCACACTTGTGGCTTTGCTTGTCACAGGTTACTATTCCCATTAGATGTCCACGTGGATAGTGAAACTGATAGGCCAGGGGTCCAATGTCCAGAACTTGAGATATAGATAGATAGATATATTACACAGATGTGTCCTGCTACAGCCCTGCTGCTTTTAGCAGGGTGCTGTAGCTGGACCATGATGCAAACACAGTGCGGCATTCCATGCTCATTCGCATCGCAGCTGGGTCCGATAGAAGTAAATTGGAGGTGGGTGCAATGGCATGCGGCTCCCATTCACTTCTATGGCACAGCAGGAGCATGCGATCGTGCTCTGCTATGCCACGGCAGCCCTGCTGCAATGTGTAAGCTGTATAGGGAAACATCTGTATACGCACATACTAATTTATATGGGCACACCAGTTAAGTTGTATATAGTTACATTGTGCCAGTTTAATAAGTTTTACTTATGTAGTCATAATGTGCTATACAGAACTTTGCAGAGAATATTGGAACACACACACACACACACACACACACACACACGCACACACACACACACACACACACACACACCACTCCCTGACCCAGTGAAATTATATATAAATATCAAGGCCGGTTCTAGACCTTGCGGCGCCCAGGGCAAACGTTTTCTTTGGCGCCCCCACATTCAAAACAGCTTCATGGGGAAGGGACATGGCCACAGAATAGTACTAATTCACATTACACCACACAGCAGTGTCCGTCAGTCACATTACACCACACAGTAGTATACCTTATACACATTGCACCAGGTAGGGCCCTTTATACACGTTACGTCAGGTAGAGCCCTTTATACACATTGCACCAGGTAGAGCCCCTTATACATGTTACACCAGGTAGAGTTCCTCTATATCTATATATAGAGAGAGAGAGTGTGTGTATGTGTATGTGTATGTATGTATGTATGTATGTACTGTATGTATGTATGTATGTATGTGTGTGCCATCCACCCTACTTCCTGTGTCCTTGTCACTCACCATCCAGCTGCGGCAGTAACTCTTTGACCCCTGCCATTGCATGATAAAGGACCTGGCTAACAGTGGTACTAGCCATAGCACTGAAGGGAATCAGTATCAAATGGCGGTGCACGGGATCCCAGTGTTCATAATACCAACGCAAGGATTCCGATGTATGAAATACCGGCCCTGGGTTTCTGATATTTTATATTTATTCAATATTTTAAATGCCAACTGTTTTTCTCTTCAATGCTAATTTCCAGAATCACTGGGATTGTAATTGAAATTCATTTATGCATGTATGATGTACTGTATGCTAACATATTTTCTATTCTATTACTAATCATTTTAATTATACCTTGTGCAGTTAAGGTTGCTATGTTTTATACCATATTCCACTTTTTGCTGGAATGACAGACCCCGTGCGTGTCTGGCAGCAGCGTGACCCTCAGATGACATTTGTCACCACATCTCTTACCTATTCTGAGTTGCTGGAGAATGTACCTCACTATTTGTGCACAGCAATGTCCCACACCCTCCTGCTGACTGACTCTGTTGATAGTGATATACTCCCAAAGTATAATGTCAAGTCACCCCACAGAACTCAGCTAATGACAGCATGCTCTAGGGTAGGGCTGTCTTAACAGCATTGGAGGCCCTGGGCAAAGCAATGCACTGGGCCCCATATCTTCCAATTCATGGGAATAAATTTTAAAAAATTATTACTTACTCTTCCTGCAGTCCCGCACCTTCTCTCCACATGCTTCCATACAGTTATTGGCTGTCAGAACATTGATACCGCCTAACATTCACCAATCAGCATGCTGACAGCAATTCATTGTCTGACTGTAGAGTGGGAGGTAGGTAGAGGATGCTGCAATTTGATTGGTGGATAGCTTCAGCCATTTACCATTCAATATGCTGACAGCCATTCACTGTCTGGCTGCAGGCTAGGAGGCAGGTAGAGAATGCTACCTGGCCACTCTGTGTGTAAATCACAATCAGAGCAGCAGGGAAACATTCTCTACCAGCCTCCCATGAAGCTCAAGAGTCACCACCCCAGGGGCAGATACCCAATATCTCAGCCAGTCCCCACTCAAAGGCCCCTAGAATTGCTGCTTAGTCTGTCTATATGTTAATATGGCCCTGACTATAGTATGTGAGTTAAGCAATGAAGACTGGTAAAATGGTATAAGAGAGAGTGACACATCAAGTGTTTGAAACAGGCCAAAAGGTTGTGTGGCCTCGTGGGGAAGAGGGCGTGACCTTGTGGCACCCCCCCATTTCCATCACTCCAAAGATGCTGAGCAGCTCCCAAGGGCTCTCCCAGCACTGCTGGCTTCCCAGTAATTAGGAGCTAGGTACTGCGGGATAATGTCAGAGCGCAGTACCCGGTGTTACTGAGGAGGAGATGGTATTTTAGTGTTACCCTCTCAGATGGTGACAAAAGGTGTGGTTTGCACTACCCTAATGATGCAACTGGAGAGCGTAACATCATTCTAAGAGATAGAATGGTGTATAAATCATTTATTTCACGAGCAAAGATGGTAAAGGGGTTCCGGGCATGAAATCTTATCAGGATTTATTTGCAGGATTTCACCAGTTGCCCCTCAAAATCCATGAGCCCTAGGCTTCAGCCATACCAGCCAATGGTTTGCTCAGGCATCGTGAGAGTGATTCAGGATGGACTTTTTTGCATTAAGCACTTGCACATTTTTGCATATGTCCGTCCTAATCTGAGTTGGACAGAACTTGACTGATCTGAACTTGGATCTGTTCTTTCCATGAAATTGGGCATATTGTACAGGAACTGGGCAGTGACAATGTGATTACATGGAACAGCCCTGACTTTTGGGAACTTCATGCATATGGGGAAGTGAAGCTTGTATCTGTAGGTTCTCTTGCACCTAGCATGAGGTTGGTGCACGTGCCCATACTGATGATGCTTGTTGTGGCAGCTAGTGTAAAATGAATGGGTGTCCCAGCTTCCTGCTTGCATATTCACAGACTCAGTGGTGGACCTACATTTTTGGGACCCTGAAGCTTGAACTGTTATGAGGGCCCCTTCGCAACCAGCAACAATAGGGCAACATCCAATAAGGTCCAAAGGGCCTTGCTGCCATTGCAAGGACCTTGAGGCCCAAATAATGGAGAACGGGGTGGTGCTGTTATTGAAATGGGTTATACAGTGAGTCTCTTCCCACCAGCTTGTGTTTGTAGGAAAAGGTCAGGTATTTGGCACAGTGAGTCTGCAGAGGCAGATGTGATTACAGCACCAAGCCCCTTTAATATCCTCTTCTCACACCAGTTTCCCCTTCAATAATCACATAACAGCACCCCCTTCAGTAATCACCTCACAGACGTGATTTCAATAATCAACTCACAGAACCTCCACTTCATTAATCACCTCACAGCACTCTCTTTCCACCCCCTCTTTTCAATAAACACCTGACAGCACATAACACCTGCAAAATTGCCTTATTAGATGTGTCCTTGTCCTGGGCTCCTTCCTTCAGTTCATTGCTCCTAGCCTCCTTCCTAGAACAGGCCATCTCTGGTTCTGCCATTCCTTGGAATGTCACAAAGAGAAGTTCTGCAGGCTGGCGGGAATTGTAGTTTAGACCGGATACATGTTTCATGTTATTTACAAAGCGCATATCGCAGTACTACACTACAACTCCCAGCAGCTCCCTTGCTACTAAGCAACATGTATTCAAGCTGTAATAGCTGCTATGCTGTAGTAGAATTCTGGTTTTACTCAATATCCGGATGATAGTTCGACAGTTAAAAGGTCCACAAGCAATATTTCGACACCAAAATGGCCGACATGCACATAATCCACATAGTCAAAAGGTCAACATGGCAATGGTTGACATAGCATATGGTTGAAATTTTTAGGACTTTTTCATTCTTTACTGTACCATCCATGTGGACTACAACTGAGATCGGTAGGTGAGGCATCTTGTGCAAAGCATGGTGAATGAATCAAACCTCGGGAGGGGATACAGTGCACTAATTGGGGGTCCATGTGCTGGAAGGGAAATTTGACAACAAAAAAACATAATATAAAATGTCAACCATTTGGTGTTGACCTTCTGACTGTTGACCCTTTGATCCATAACCATTGTCATGTTGTTATTGGTGATGAGCTACAACCATACAGTACATTAAAACAAGAGGTGAACATAGGGCCCTTCGGGACTACAGGCCCTGAAGCGTAAGCTTCATTATTTTCAACAGATTCTTTCAATAGTGTAAGGTAGTAAATCTGGCTTCTGCGGCTGCTCCCAACTACAGCCTCTTTGTGTCCAGCTCAGAATCAGCACCTACAGTATATGTCTACTTGAGTTGTAATTACTTGATCAATACATGGTCTATTCTTGTCCGTCCCTTTCTTTCCCCCAGTTATAAGAGTAATTGGTCCCATACATCAGAGCCACAATTCGCAGTTCTGCTGATGCTGGTCCGATCTACCAATCAAAATCATTGATTGGCGGACATCAATGTTTTTTGATTTATCGGGGAATAAAGTCCCAATCATTTTTTGGTCAGAATCGGTGGATTGCGGATTTCAACCATGTTGGATTTCCTTGATCCCTTGGCCCCAGGCGTCATTAGAATGTGGAACTGCCCAGATTCTCCCCTGATGTATGGGCCCCTTAAGATATGCAAAGATAATGCATACTTTTTCTTAGGTACGCATGACCAGTACAGAATGCATGGCACATGCAAAATACATAAATAAATAAAAAAAATCTTATTATAACTAGAGATGAGCGGGTTCGGTTTCTCTGAATCCGAACCCGCCAGAACTTCATGTTTTTTTTCACGGGTCCGAGCGACTCGGATCTTCCCGCCTTGCTCGGTTAACCCGAGCGCGCCCGAACGTCATCATGACGCTGTCGGATTCTCGCGAGGCTCGGATTCTATCGCGAGACTCGGATTCTATATAAGGAGCCGCGCGTCGCCGCCATTTTCACACGTGCATTGAGATTGATAGGGAGAGGACGTGGCTGGCGTCCTCTCCATTTAGATTATAAGAGACTGAGAGAGATTTACTGGAGCTGACTAGGAGGAGTACTGTTACTGTAGAAGTGTAGAGACTGAGTGGAGAGAGTTTACTAGTGAGGACAGTGCAGTTTACTTTATAATCTGTTCTCTGCCTGAAAAAAGCGATACACAGCACACATTGACTCAGTCACATACCATATCTGTGTGCACTGCTCAGGCTCAGGCCAGTGTGCTGCATCATCTATTATCTATATATAATATTATATATATCTGTCTGACTGCTCAGCTCACACAGCTTATAATTGTGGGGGAGACTGGGGAGCACTACAAGAAGTGCCAGTTATAGGTTATAGCAGGAGCCAGGAGTACATAATATATTATATAGTGAGTGACCACCAGACACACAGTGCAGTTTATTTAATATATCCGTTCTCTGCCTGAAAAAAGCGATACACACAGTGACTCAGTCAGTCACATACCATATCTGTGTGCACTGCTCAGGCTCATGCCAGTGTGCTGCATCATCTATATATATTATATATCTGTCTGACTGCTCAGCTCACACAGCTTATAATTGTGGGGGAGACTGGGGAGCACTACTGCAGTGCCAGTTATAGGTTATAGCAGGAGCCAGGAGTACATAATATTATATTAAAATTAAACAGTGCACACTTTTGCTGCAGGAGTGCCACTGCCAGTGTGACTAGTGACCAGTGACCTGACCACCAGTATATATAATATTAGTAGTATACTATCTCTTTATCAACCAGTCTATATTAGCAGCAGACACAGTACAGTGCGGTAGTTCACGGCTGTGGCTACCTCTGTGTCGGCACTCGGCAGCCCGTCCATAATTGTATATACCACCTAACCGTGGTTTTTTTTCTTTCTTTATACATACATACTAGTTACGAGTATACTATCTCTTTATCAACCAGTCTATATTAGCAGCAGACACAGTACAGTGCGGTAGTTCACGGCTGTGGCTACCTCTGTGTCGGCACTCGGCAGCCCGTCCATAATTGTATATACCACCTAACCGTGGTTTTTTTTTCTTTCTTTATACATACATACTAGTTACGAGTATACTATCTCTTTATCAACCAGTCTATATATTAGCAGCAGACACAGTACAGTGCGGTAGTTCACGGCTGTGGCTACCTCTGTGTCGGCACTCGGCAGCCCGTCCATAATTGTATATACCACCTAACAGTGTTTTTTTTTTCTTTCTTTATACATACATACTAGTTACGAGTATACTATCTCTTTATCAACCAGTCTATATTAGCAGCAGACACAGTACAGTGCGGTAGTTCACGGCTGTGGCTACCTCTGTGTCGGCACTCGGCAGCCCGTCCATAATTGTATATACCACCTAACCGTGGTTTTTTTTTCTTTCTTTATACATACATACTAGTTACGAGTATACTATCTCTTTATCAACCAGTCTATATATTAGCAGCAGACACAGTACAGTGCGGTAGTTCACGGCTGTGGCTACCTCTGTGTCGGCACTCGGCAGCCCGTCCATAATTGTATATACCACCTAACCGTGGTTTTTTTTTCTTTCTTTATACATACATACTAGTTACGAGTATACTATCTCTTTATCAACCAGTCTATATTAGCAGCAGACACAGTACAGTGCGGTAGTTCACGGCTGTGGCTACCTCTGTGTCGGCACTCGGCAGCCCGTCCATAATTGTATATACCACCTAACCGTGGTTTTTTTTTCTTTCTTTATACATACATACTAGTTACGAGTATACTATCTCTTTATCAACCAGTCTATATTAGCAGCAGACACAGTACAGTGCGGTAGTTCACGGCTGTGGCTACCTCTGTGTCGGCACTCGGCAGCCCGTCCATAATTGTATATACCACCTAACCGTGGTTTTTTTTTCTTTCTTTATACATACATACTAGTTACGAGTATACTATCTCTTTATCAACCAGTCTATATATTAGCAGCAGACACAGTACAGTGCGGTAGTTCACGGCTGTGGCTACCTCTGTGTCGGCACTCGGCAGCCCGTCCATAATTGTATATACCACCTAACCGTGGTTTTTTTTTCTTTCTTTATACATACATACTAGTTACGAGTATACTATCTCTTTATCAACCAGTCTATATATTAGCAGCAGACACAGTACAGTGCGGTAGTTCACGGCTGTGGCTACCTCTGTGTCGGCACTCGGCAGCCCGTCCATAATTGTATACTAGTATCCAATCCATCCATCTCCATTGTTTACCTGAGGTGCCTTTTAGTTGTGCCTATTAAAATATGGAGAACAAAAATGTTGAGGTTCCAAAATTAGGGAAAGATCAAGATCCACTTCCACCTCGTGCTGAAGCTGCTGCCACTAGTCATGGCCGAGACGATGAAATGCCAGCAACGTCGTCTGCCAAGGCCGATGCCCAATGTCATAGTACAGAGCATGTCAAATCCAAAACACCAAATATCAGTAAAAAAAGGGCTCCAAAACCTAAAATAAAATTGTCGGAGGAGAAGCGTAAACTTGCCAATATGCCATTTACCACACGGAGTGGCAAGGAACGGCTGAGGCCCTGGCCTATGTTCATGGCTAGTGGTTCAGCTTCACATGAGGATGGAAGCACTCAGCCTCTCGCTAGAAAAATGAAAAGACTCAAGCTGGCAAAAGCAGCACAGCAAAGAACTGTGCATTCTTCGAAATCCCAAATCCACAAGGAGAGTCCAATTGTGTCGGTTGCGATGCCTGACCTTCCCAACACTGGACGTGAAGAGCATGCGCCTTCCACCATTTGCACGCCCCCTGCAAGTGCTGGAAGGAGCACCCGCAGTCCAGTTCCTGATAGTCAGATTGAAGATGTCAGTGTTGAAGTACACCAGGATGAGGAGGATATGGGTGTTGCTGGCGCTGGGGAGGAAATTGACCAGGAGGATTCTGATGGTGAGGTGGTTTGTTTAAGTCAGGCACCCGGGGAGACACCTGTTGTCCGTGGGAGGAATATGGCCGTTGACATGCCAGGTGAAAATACCAAAAAAATCAGCTCTTCGGTGTGGAGGTATTTCACCAGAAATGCGGACAACAGGTGTCAAGCCGTGTGTTCCCTTTGTCAAGCTGTAATAAGTAGGGGTAAGGATGTTAACCACCTCGGAACATCCTCCCTTATACGTCACCTGCAGCGCATTCATAATAAGTCAGTGACAAGTTCAAAAACTTTGGGTGACAGCGGAAGCAGTCCACTGACCAGTAAATCCCTTCCTCTTGTAACCAAGCTCACGCAAACCACCCCACCAACTCCCTCAGTGTCAATTTCCTCCTTCCCCAGGAATGCCAATAGTCCTGCAGGCCATGTCACTGGCAATTCTGACGAGTCCTCTCCTGCCTGGGATTCCTCCGATGCATCCTTGCGTGTAACGCCTACTGCTGCTGGCGCTGCTGTTGTTGCCGCTGGGAGTCGATGGTCATCCCAGAGGGGAAGTCGTAAGCCCACTTGTACTACTTCCAGTAAGCAATTGACTGTTCAACAGTCCTTTGCGAGGAAGATGAAATATCACAGCAGTCATCCTACTGCAAAGCGGATAACTGAGTCCTTGACAACTATGTTGGTGTTAGACGTGCGTCCGGTATCCGCCGTTAGTTCACAGGGAACTAGACAATTTATTGAGGCAGTGTGCCCCCGTTACCAAATACCATCTAGGTTCCACTTCTCTAGGCAGGCGATACCGAGAATGTACACGGACGTCAGAAAAAGACTCACCAGTGTCCTAAAAAATGCAGTTGTACCCAATGTCCACTTAACCACGGACATGTGGACAAGTGGAGCAGGGCAGGGTCAGGACTATATGACTGTGACAGCCCACTGGGTAGATGTATGGACTCCCGCCGCAAGAACAGCAGCGGCGGCACCAGTAGCAGCATCTCGCAAACGCCAACTCTTTCCTAGGCAGGCTACGCTTTGTATCACCGCTTTCCAGAATACGCACACAGCTGAAAACCTCTTACGGCAACTGAGGAAGATCATCGCGGAATGGCTTACCCCAATTGGACTCTCCTGTGGATTTGTGGCATCGGACAACGCCAGCAATATTGTGTGTGCATTAAATATGGGCAAATTCCAGCACGTCCCATGTTTTGCACATACCTTGAATTTGGTGGTGCAGAATTTTTTAAAAAACGACAGGGGCGTGCAAGAGATGCTGTCGGTGGCCAGAAAAATTGCGGGACACTTTCGGCATACAGGCACCACGTACAGAAGACTGGAGCACCACCAAAAACTACTGAACCTGCCCTGCCATCATCTGAAGCAAGAAGTGGTAACGAGGTGGAATTCAACCCTCTATATGCTTCAGAGGTTGGAGGAGCAGCAAAAGGCCATTCAAGCCTATACAATTGAGCACGATATAGGAGGTGGAATGCACCTGTCTCAAGTGCAGTGGAGAATGATTTCAACGTTGTGCAAGGTTCTGATGCCCTTTGAACTTGCCACACGTGAAGTCAGTTCAGACACTGCCAGCCTGAGTCAGGTCATTCCCCTCATCAGGCTTTTGCAGAAGAAGCTGGAGGCATTGAAGAAGGAGCTAAAAGGGAGCGATTCCGCTAGGCATGTGGGACTTGTGGATGCAGCCCTTAATTCGCTTAACAAGGATTCACGGGTGGTCAATCTGTTGAAATCAGGGCACTACATTTTGGCCACCGTGCTCGATCCTAGATTTAAAGCCTACCTTGGATCTCTCTTTCCGGCAGACACAGGTCTGCTGGGGTTGAAAGACCTGCTGGTGACAAAATTGTCAAGTCAAGCGGAACGCGACCTGTCAACATCTCCTCCTTCACATTCTCCCGCAACTGGGGGTGCGAGGAAAAGGCTCAGAATTCCGAGCCCACCCGCTGGCGGTGATGCAGGGCAGTCTGGAGCGACTGCTGATGCTGACATCTGGTCCGGACTGAAGGACCTGACAACAATTACGGACATGTCGTCTACTGTCACTGCATATGATTCTCTCAACATTGATAGAATGGTGGAGGATTATATGAGTGACCGCATCCAAGTAGGCACGTCACACAGTCCGTACTTATACTGGCAGGAAAAAGAAGCAATTTGGAGGCCCTTGCACAAACTGGCTTTATTCTACCTAAGTTGCCCTCCCACAAGTGTGTACTCCGAAAGAGTGTTTAGTGCCGCCGCTCACCTTGTCAGCAATCGGCGTACGAGGTTACATCCAGAAAATGTGGAGAAGATGATGTTCATTAAAATGAATTATAATCAATTCCTCCGCGGAGACATTGACCAGCAGCAATTGCCTCCACAAAGTACACAGGGAGCTGAGATGGTGGATTCCAGTGGGGACGAATTGATAATCTGTGAGGAGGGGGATGTACACGGTGATATAGCGGAGGGTGAAGATGAGGTGGACATCTTGCCTCTGTAGAGCCAGTTTGTGCAAGGAGAGATTAATTGCTTCTTTTTTGGGGGGGGTCCAAACCAACCCGTCATATCAGTCACAGTCGTGTGGCAGACCCTGTCACTGAAATGATGGGTTGGTTAAAGTGTGCATGTCCTGTTTTGTTTATACAACATAAGGGTGGGTGGGAGGGCCCAAGGACAATTCCATCTTGCACCTCTTTTTTCTTTTCTTTTTCTTTGCATCATGTGCTGATTGGGGAGGGTTTTTTGGAAGGGACATCCTGCGTGACACTGCAGTGCCACTCCTAGATGGGCCCGGTGTTTGTGTCGGCCACTAGGGTCGCTAATCTTACTCACACAGCTACCTCATTGCGCCTCTTTTTTTCTTTGCGTCATGTGCTGTTTGGGGAGGGTTTTTTGGAAGGGACATCCTGCGTGACACTGCAGTGCCACTCCTAGATGGGCCCGGTGTTTGTGTCGGCCACTAGGGTCGCTAATCTTACTCACACAGCTACCTCATTGCGCCTCTTTTTTTCTTTGCGTCATGTGCTGTTTGGGGAGGGTTTTTTGGAAGGGCCATCCTGCGTGACACTGCAGTGCCACTCCTAGATGGGCCCGGTGTTTGTGTCGGCCACTAGGGTCGCTAATCTTACTCACACAGCTACCTCATTGCGCCTCTTTTTTCTTTGCGTCATGTGCTGTTTGGGGAGGGTTTTTTGGAAGGGACATCCTGCATGACACTGCAGTGCCACTCCTAGATGGGCCCGGTGTTTGTGTCGGCCACTAGGGTCGCTTATCTTACTCACACAGCGACCTCGGTGCAAATTTTAGGACTAAAAATAATATTGTGAGGTGTGAGGTATTCAGAATAGACTGAAAATGAGTGTAAATTATGGTTTTTGAGGTTAATAATACTTTGGGATCAAAATGACCCCCAAATTCTATGATTTAAGCTGTTTTTTAGTGTTTTTTGAAAAAAACACCCGAATCCAAAACACACCCAAATCCGACAAAAAAAATTCGGTGAGGTTTTGCCAAAACGCGTTCGAACCCAAAACACGGCCGCGGAACCGAACCCAAAACCAAAACACAAAACCCGAAAAATTTCAGGCGCTCATCTCTAATTATAACACCACAAGAGCTCTAACATAAGCAATGTCAGAGCTGAGGCAATGTGGAAGTGAGACAAGTCTGTCTGGTTGGCAGCAGTTTATAAGGGAGCTCTGAGGCATATAGGAATGCTCAACACACCGTAGATACTTGAGCAAGAGTTAATTTGTTTAATTCACTGCATTAACACTGACAAGTTGAAAATATAACACTCTCAGTATAAATCCAAAAATAAATGAATGTGTCTGCTGCAAGAAGTATTCTCTTTAGAATAACACTATTAAGCATTATTCAGTGGCCTTGAAAGTGCTGCCTGCGGGTGCCTTAAGACTGTGTTAAAGATTGCATGTTATTACACAAAAACAGCAGAGATTATACTTTTCATAACTCATTATCAGTTCAGCACAACTAATTGAATTTAGTGGAGATTCACAGCTAGACAGATTTGTTAAAACCCAGTAGATCAGAGACTAAAGTGATGCTACAAAATATCTATTAAACCTTGTATACTTTGAGTTTTCTAGAAAATGTATTCTAAAAGTAAAGTAGGGTTTGTTTGTTTGTTTGTTTGTTTGTTTGTTTTTGCACCATATAAATTGTATGGTATATTTGTCTTTAGTTTTGCATCATAAATGGAAACTGACTAGCCAGAGGATGACAAAAGAGAGCAATAAACGTGTAGCAAATGCCAGGATGAGGAGAGGGAATGCCGCTTGGCTTCAAAAGACAATTCTCAAGGATAATGTCACATCACTTTAGGATAATTTTGGCTCCACCTGTAGGTTTACAGATATTATTTCCTGCTGCCAAAAATAATTACTGTACTGTATGCATCTAATGTATGCTATTTGAAGCAATAGCTATTAATTGCTAACGAGCATTCTCCTGCTAGTTAACTCTTTTTGAAAGGACCATTGATGTATTTTGCAGTTTACATGTAACAGGAAAAGAGACGAGCAGCAGATTACTTTGTAATATTTATAAGTCTCCATTTTGTTCTCCCTAGTACATTAGCAATATGCACACTGCATTATAACAATCATGATAATAAATCAATGAATTTCTGTGCTACACAGATACAAAGTGCACAAATAAGCAGATATTGATGATATCAAAAGGACAGGATGGAGTAGCGTCATAGACAAGGACAATAATGTGAAGGGTAGGTGTAGGATCACCTCTAGGTAATGCCAGTTGCTACACAGTAATTTCCCAAATTCTTAATAATTGTGCATAAGTTCCACTGAGAAATGATGCCTAGAATATGGGGTGTGCATATTACTCTTTGCTATGTTAGCTACAAAATGACTATAAATATGGATGCGGTATGATATACCGGCAGATGGGATGCCGGCTGTCAGGAAACCGACAGCAGCATCCTGCCTGCCCATATACCGGCAGTGGGTCCCTGTGAAGGCTCGCTGCGCTTGCCACGCTTTGGACCCACCCAGGGTCGGACTGGCCCACAGGAGTACCAGGGAAACCACCGGTAGGCCTCACTCCTTCCTCTAGGTATCAGGTTCCAGACTGTGCACTTCTATTCTACATGGTAGATATGTTGCATTACACTGCACTAAACTATTGTGTATTTCAAGCATCTGTGGAGGCTGGCCACACCCCTAAGTATGGGCCCCTATAACTGCATTCCCCCGGTGGCACCTTCATGCCCCAGTCCGACACTGGACCCACCAACCAAGTGGGAATTACGGGGGGGTGGGAGTTGTATCGGGATCCAGACCGCCGGCATTTTGAATACATCCTATAAATATGATACATTGTGAGGTGGGATTGGCTAGATATCTCATATATTTGAAACAATGCTTCTTAGAGATTTGCAACTTGCACACCACCTGTAAATCCACCTTAGCTATGTGTCATATTATTTTCTACATGCTCCGCTATTATGGACATATAATTTCAAGTCATAAACCATATCAAATGTGATGTGACTTTAATCTGGTGTAGGTACCCATGTGTGAGCACCCCTTCCTTAACTGGAAATTGGAGAGAAAAGGATTTGCACTCTACAGGTCCTGTCAGATAAGTTGCCTCTTCCTGCTGATTAAGTTAGCATAATTAAATGTACATTGAGATTGACACTCTGCTCAGGATTTCCAGAGTTCATTACCCTTCTAATGAAGCTTACTATTTCTGTATGTGCAGACTAGTACATAAAAAAGGTATTCATATAATTGGAGTGTCCTGGGATCAAAGTCACCCTGAGCAGGGCTGCAACTGGGGGTGGGGGTGGCATGGCGTGTGCCCTGATATCAGATTTGAGAATGCACTGACTCCATACCCTCCAACTCTACTGATTTGGCTGGCACTGTACCGTTTTTTTTAATGGTCTGTACCTGCAAATGTGGCTGTACTGATTTGTACTGGATAGCAGTGCGCCGCGGCAGAGAAAGACTCTTGCAGCGCTGCTCACTGAAGTGACTGAAAGGAGGCGCAGCATGACGAAACAGACTATAGAACTATATTTCCCAGCATGCTTTGCTGTAAACAGAGACCTTGTGCAACTTACTTAGCCAATCATGGGATTTTTTCCTGTTACTTCCTGTCTTACAGGGATAGACTGACATTAGCAGAGAGGGGGCTACACACAGATGTATATACAGAAAGGGGGAGTATAATGTATGCGTTGATGTGCAGGCATTATGTCTGTTGTGGAAAGGTGGGTTCAAGCATTATGAAAGGGTGGGGTGCAGTTACTGGGTGAAGAGTGCAGATATTTAGTGGGTGCTGGCATTGGACATAGGAAACTATAACTTGCAATATGACTTGTGATATCATAATATCAATATTCTCTACTTAATATTTATATTCTTCACAACTACCAATACCTGAAAATAGCTGTAAGTGCCATGATGGAGGGAAAAAAAGGAGCATTTGAATTATTTATACTATAAGTTGCTCCTACTGTGCAATATATTTTGCCTCTGTTGCAGTGGTTCTTATAAATGTATTTAGAAATCACTGAGTCCAACCTCCTATCACATTAGTAGCACTACTTTCAATAAATCTCTACTTTTACTACTAAAAACTGCAGGCATTTAAATGCCCGCCCATTTTGTGACATCAGTCATGACGGATTGGGCAATGTGTATGCACAACACACTTACCGATCCGGCTATATATATATCTGCAGATCCATTGATCTGCAGATATGTCTACAAGTGTGTACCAAGCTTAAGGGTAGAGACATGTCTGTTTTTAATACAAGTAGTGATTTTGTTGCTGAGTACATACAGTACTACATATAGAAATGCACTTTTCTACTAATTTATAATGTGAAAGGCACAAAATAGGCCTCATTGAAAGTATGCAATACAACCCAAACTCTTCAAGCTCAGTGCTGAAACTGACCTCACTAGAGAGATGGCGCTCGACCAAAATAGGAAATAAATATTTTTATAATGCACAGGATTTAGACCCTTGGGATTTACAACTAAACTAAAGGATATAATGCAGGGTATTTACATCATTTCATAAACAGAAGATGTGCTTATCATAGGATGAATTACAGTAGTGGGTTATGGAGTAGTCTAATACCCCTTTCAGACCGAGTAAGGCACCCAGAGCCGTACACGGGTGCTTCCCGGGTATGACCCACTTGAGCCCTTATTTGTCGCTGGCTCTAACACGACATATTGCTGGGTTGGTGACGTCAGCGGTGACCTGGGCAGGGGTAGTTCTTGGATATATCTAAGTGCTGCCTGTCCCTATAATGTGAACGGAAAACGGATCACATCGACCAAGCTTTCCGGTTCACACAGCACAGCGTGCCGGGTTGAACATGCATTCAACCCTGCTCGCTACCTCAGTTGAAATACTGGTTCGCTCTACCCGGATCATTTCAACTGGCCACTTTCAGACCGCATTGCAGCGTGGGATATGTGCGCTCATGTGCAGTAACCTTTGTTAAAAGCTAGTGGTCTGAAAGGGGTATAAGTGATGCAGTTCTGTACATTCCAAAGCATAACTTCAGCATGATTAAAGCTTTAGTAGTGGGACAAGGACGTGGTACAGTGACTTCTAAAACTTGCTCAATAATTTTCAAATATCTCTGTTGCATTTTCAGTAAATATTTTGCCACTCTTTCTACCCAATTTCTGCTATCTGATTAGATTTTAGCAATAATCCCAGTCTGTTAAAAATGAAGTTGAAAATGACACATACTCTTGCATTGTATTACAATAACAGATGTTATGTAAATCCTACAACTGTTACATGGATACAATTCATAGGTCTATCAGAAATAGTAGCTTTTAGGAGGTTCTGTTATTTATGCAGTGAAAGGAAGACAGAAATTCTTGTTGGAATAACAGTTCATTAATGGCTATAAACGGGATATTTGTATGGCTAATATTTCTGGTGAAGAGAGTGCCTGTTTGTCAACCTGATTTTATCAGCTTATAAGTTAGTCACTAATGCACAGTCAATGCACTTGCTTTCCTGTTATTTTTGTTTAAAGACCAATTTTTCACTACAAAACTCTGTGACTGCCTTCTGTGTCGCTGGCTCTAACACGACATATTGCTGGGTTGGTGACGTCAGCGGTGACCTGGGCAGGGGTAGTTCTTGGATATATCTAAGTGCTGCCTGTCCCTATAATGTGAACGGAAAACGGATCACATCGACCAAGCTTTCCGGTTCACACAGCACAGCGTGCCGGGTTGAACATGCATTCAACCCTGCTCGCTACCTCAGTTGAAATACTGGTTCGCTCTACCCGGATCATTTCAACTGGCCACTTTCAGACCGCATTGCAGCGTGGGATATGTGCGCTCATGTGCAGTAACCTTTGTTAAAAGCTAGTGGTCTGAAAGGGGTATAAGTGATGCAGTTCTGTACATTCCAAAGCATAACTTCAGCATGATTAAAGCTTTAGTAGTGGGACAAGGACGTGGTACAGTGACTTCTAAAACTTGCTCAATAATTTTCAAATATCTCTGTTGCATTTTCAGTAAATATTTTGCCACTCTTTCTACCCAATTTCTGCTATCTGATTAGATTTTAGCAATAATCCCAGTCTGTTAAAAATGAAGTTGAAAATGACACATACTCTTGCATTGTATTACAATAACAGATGTTATGTAAATCCTACAACTGTTACATGGATACAATTCATAGGTCTATCAGAAATAGTAGCTTTTAGGAGGTTCTGTTATTTATGCAGTGAAAGGAAGACAGAAATTCTTGTTGGAATAACAGTTCATTAATGGCTATAAACGGGATATTTGTATGGCTAATATTTCTGGTGAAGAGAGTGCCTGTTTGTCAACCTGATTTTATCAGCTTATAAGTTAGTCACTAATGCACAGTCAATGCACTTGCTTTCCTGTTATTTTTGTTTAAAGACCAATTTTTCACTACAAAACTCTGTGACTGCCTTCTGTGTAGGTACAGTATGTCACTATGAGTAACATGCAGACCTTTTAATGATAAGAAATTCCGCTCCCAAGTTTTTAGTTTCATGCACAGATTTTGATTACTGCAAACTTTGTTTTTGCTGCAACAGAAAGTGTAGACCTATTCTATCACAGTGACTGTAGTGTGCCAAAGATCACTGGAAAATAAACTGTCTCGGTTATCTTGTATTTATCTTAGAGAAAAATCTATAAGAGTCAATGGATTTTGAGAAGTACCTAGTCCTTTTATCCCGGAGTCTTGTATTTTGCGATAATCTTCCAGCTTGGGTTAAGGTTACGTCAAAGCTGCACACACATACAGTATCTCGAAAGAAGCAGATACATAGATTTAAGTTAGCATAGAACTCTGTAGCGGGAAAAGTTTATTTTCTGTAAAAGATACTGCCAGTGTTTGAGAATCAATAAAGAAAAGATAGAATTGAAGCAATTTTTTATGCTCTCAAGGTTTCATCGCTGCTTAAAAGTAAACAGCTGCAAAGCAAATAAACAAAGAAAGAAATAAGTATATGAGCAAAAAAAAAAAAGAAAAGAAAAGAAAAGAAAAGAGACCATGTCTTTAGGTTTACATCCTTGACAAATTAGTTTACATGAGATAATACTGGCTTTCTATTTTCCATGTTAACCTCTTCCTGTTATTTTACATTAAAAAGCAAAATAAATAAATAAATAAATCAGTGTTAAAACATAAAGATTCTTCATGAGGTTCAAGTCCTACCAGGCGTTATCTGTATGGAGTTTGTATATTTTCCTTGAGTTTGAAGTGGTTTCTTCTGGGTTATCTGGTTTCCTCCTACAGTCTGAAAACATACAATGATCTGCTGATAAAATGCATCTGTAGAGGCCGTTCATGATGTGAGACATGGTGAGAAGCACTTTGATATATCCACCTGAAGTTTAAAATAGATAAGGACAGCTTTGGTGTAGGACATTACATTTCTAATGTCATGATCTCAAGCATCTGATGACATAACAAAGTAAAAGGCCTACTTTGTATGTTAAAGTCAGGGTGACAGGCAATCTGCCTGTGAAGGTAGGATGTACCAAATACACAGAATGTTTGTGTGTGTCTGTATGACAGGAATAATGTGAATGCTCACAAAATTTCTGTTTAGTGCTGCATAATATATATGCATAACATGATTGTTGTTTTTGAAATAAATGTAATAATAATAATAATAATAATAATAATAATAATGCCGTTATACTTAATGTGAAACACAGGTCTCTAAAAAAGCATGTTACACACTACGTAATCTGGAGATAAAAATAGTAAGCTTCAGTCTGCGAGTTTGGGCTACCATGTCCCAAAAACAGTTACAAACAATAGAGGAAATGTATCAACCCTTAGAAAAAGATAAAATGAACAGAGATAATGTACTAAACAAAAATTCTCGGTCTTCGACACCGCTCCAGATCAGAGTGACGGAGATGACACCTGGGAATTTGCAGAGTTGAAGATCTGGCAAATTCCTGGGTTGCAGTGGAAAAGGGGTATTAGAGAGCACGCCAGAGCTGCAATCCTGTTAGCAATGGTTCTATGTATTGTTGTATGGATTGAACAGAACCAGCATAGAAATGAGGCAACGAGACAGTTACTCATTAGTCTGTAGTGCAGGAATAGATACAACAATGCTGTATCGCTGTTCAATTTACCACTTAACTAATATTTGTTCCAAAAACTGCTCGGAAATTGTTGGTTTTTTTTAATGATTGAATTAGGTTAAGAAAATGTATTTAAACTTAAGTACAGTATATGCAATACCATTTTTTTAAAATAAACATTTTTTTTAAATAAACATCAGTGATTACAAAATTGCAACCATCGTGACTTCAGTTTCCTGCCACCTGATTTTCTCTGCAACCTCGGGGACTCCACAGGGAAGGCAAGGGTTGTTTTTATTTTACATTTTCCCAGCAACTGCTAATGTCTGCAGTCACTGGGTGGGGAGTGCTGCCAGGCTGACCAATCAGCAGTGATCAGCAGCATGGCAGGCACTGGGATGGAAGGGACCAGGAAGCAGAAAGACCAGAGACCCCTCAAGAGCAGCAACTGCAGGAAGATTCTCTTCCTGCAGAGGGAGCTTTCTTCTTTGTGGGTGCACTCTTTGTAATTAAATACAATGTGTAAATGATCAAATTAAAACTTAACTTTTAATAAGGACACTTAAGAGATTAATCTCCTTCAACACAGACAAGACATATAACATATCGATAATTAAAAAGGCGATTGGCAGTAGGACTGGGAATTGTCTGAAGTATCCAATTCTTATTAATTGTGAGATTAACGGCGGTGAGAAAGCCCATATACTGTATTAGTCTTGTTAGGACCCAATATAAATAGTGTATGTGCAGCAAGCCCGTGTCTGATGGGTGAAACGCGTCAACCCATTCCTGCGGTTGTGGCGGATCCAGCGGTCAGAAACCTGGGGAACCCAGCGGCAGTGGTATCAGCGGTAACATTATCCCTTTTCCCCAGACTTGAGTGAGCACACTAAACGATGCATAGCAGCAGCGGCGGTTATGGGGTGATCTCTCTCCCGCAGAACCAGCTTACAAACATACACCGGTCTCTGCTCCTAAATTAAAAATTAAGAGTTTGTCCCCTCTTTATCGGAAGGAGGACTCTTAGTCTTGTTGTCTATAATTTGCAATGTTTATGTCTTGCATTGTTTAACCTGCATGAACATCAGTTTGTTATGTGTGGGAAACAGACTCGTGCTGACACATATCCTTTGACTCAAAAGTATCAATATTTTGATGTGCTGATAGACGGGTGGGTGCAGTAAGATTCACACTATTTGGCATACCTCCATATACTGATGGTCTCACTCTAAATAGCAGTAATCCAGCTCTGGCATATACAACCAGGGCAGACCACTTTTTTCTCTGAATAGGAGATTAAAACGAACCCTCTAACAGTAACCGGCTTATCACAAATAATTTTTATATGTTTTGAATTATGCAAATGTATAAAGATATACAACATATCAATGTTAAGCTACTATTTTTGCTAACCAACTTGCCCTTTTACAACATTCTGATATAAATGTTGCTATACATTGTTTGTTTCTGACACTTTAATTTTCACAGAAGGGCAACAACGTTTACTGACAGATTCTTTAAGCATTACAGGCCATTTGCTTGCTCTTGATACTATAGTCTTCACAGCAGGGCAACAATTATTACAGGTTTAATAAGCACTATAGGCCTTTTTGAACATAATTATTCCTACTTAGTACCTATACTGTTACAGGGCTGCTGCCTTTGGAGAATACTTACCTTTTCCATTCAGGACTCTCATTGGTGATTTGGGGGATGTCCTCCCATGGCAGTTTTCCAACTGATGGGATATCTGTTCACCACCTAACACCGAAAGCAGATACTTCATATCTTCACTCTTTGATCACTTCCTTCTGAACTCTCATCAATGATTCGGGAGACGGACGCAGGCAAATATGCCTAACTTACTGTCATACCTCACTGTCATGCCCAATCTCGTCCGATCTTGGAAGCCAAACAGTAGAGGACCGGGTGAGTACCTGGTGGGCGACTACAAGGGAAGACTTGGTGCAGTAGGTTGAAAACCTAGGAACAACTCCAGTCAAACATTGAAAGCAGAATCACACTTTCTCTTGCAATCTATCTCTATTACTCCAGGCATCCCATTTTTCATCGGGCCCATTCATTTCTAGTGCTGCACATACACTATTTATATCGAGTCCTAACAAGACTAATATGGTATACAGGCTGTCTCACCTCCGGTGATCTCCCAATTAATAGGGAATGGATACTTCGAACAATTCCCAGTCCTACTGCCAATCGTCTTTTTAATTATCGATATGTTATATGTCTTGTCTATGGGGGATATTAAATAGTTTGAAAAGTCGGTTGGGTGTCTGTTTTTTGCTGTCTATTAGATAGGAAAAAACAGACACCCATCTGACTTTTCAAACATTTGAATCTCCCCCTATGTGTTGTAGGAGATTAATCTCTTAATTGTTCTTATTATAAGTTAAGTTTTAATTTCATCATTTACACATTGTATTTAATTACAAAGAGTGCACCCACAAAGAAGTCTTCTTTCTTTTTCTTGTTTAATAAATGTACAGTAAGTAATTACTGACTTCAGGGTGCACCACCAGTCCAATCTACAGCTCTGCCGAGATATCTAAGGTATACTGGCAATATAATTAATTTTATAGACCATATACCAGTGCAGAATCAAACCCAGTTCTTTAAGAGTGAGCTTTCTGACAGGTCGCATCAGATATTACCATGCCAGGCAAGTGTCAGGAGTCAGTGGCAGATAGATGAGGCAGTCCAAGGGAATCCAGTTTACACTTTCAGAAAAGAATGCACAGATGCAGCTACGCTGATTGCACCTGCGACTATTAGCAACTAATTTGCCATGACTAGTGTGCACGTTCACGAGTACGTGTGAATAGTCCTACCCGCAGTCCATAGGAAATGCATTATGTGATCATGGGTGTGACTATTCCAACTGGGAGAGTGTAGTCCATACTTGCCTACTTTTGAAAAAGTATTTCAGGGAGATGTGAAAGTAACAGCTATCAGCGCGGACGTGTACTGCTACTGAGAGGTGTGTCATAAAAATGACTGACATCAAAATGTAAATGAGCCCTAAAGTTAGTAAGATCTACTTGTTGAAGAAAAGACTGATATTTTTCAGGATTTATTCATGTATTGCGTTTTACAAGAGGTTCTATATACTGCAAGTGGCCACGAGAAAACTTATTTAAAATGCATGTATCCATAGGGACCATTGTGTCTTATAACCAATGCCGGGAAATAGTGCTGATGATCCCATTTGAATGCATTTATCTCTGATTTCTTTTTTTCCTCAAGGATGTAACAGCTGTATAATGGGGATAAGGTGTAATCACAGAGATTGCTGGTCTATTCAGGGAGTGAGGGAAATACTGTAGCTACTATTTCAGGGAGTCTGCTACAGAATGTGGGAGGCAATTATGGTGTAGTTGCTGCCATGATGCATGCTTGCAAGCGCATACCTCCCAACATGAGCTTCTCCAGGAGGGACAAAATGCTCTGTTCCTGGACTTCCCTCTTGTTGTATCATTGCCATCACCTGTGGTGAAATACCTTTCTTATCCATTAACCTGTTCAAAATGGGTGACGCCAATTATAAATTAAGAGGGAAGTCCAGGAGCAGAGCATTGTGTCCCTCCTAGAATGGGTCATGTTGGGAGGTATGTGTGTGTACGCATCGTGATAACGATGAAGGGGACTACATCTGTACAGCAGACATGAAATTCTATTAAGTGTGCAGATGAGAAATCCTGATCAGTGTCAGACAAGGGTCCAGGGCTATGAGCAGGCTGTGAAGGAAGTCAAGGAAATTCCAGATATGACCTAGAACAGGATAATGTGAGCAGGATAGAAATCTGTGGCTGTGGACAATGTTAAATCAGAGAAGACTGAGAGCGGTATAAGAAGTTTCTTGGTAATAGACAGGAGTACATTAGACTATCACCAGCACAGGAGATTCATTGAGACCGGGCTATAAGGAAGCCTCACCTGACCCTTTCCCAATCAGCTGATCTCGGAGTGTCCCACAATAGTTACGCCCATAACAAAAGTTCCCAGTAACCATGACGTTAAGATGCACAAGTTGTAGAATCCGATAATTATCTCTGGGCCTCAGTGTCCTGAATAATGCAGCCCGTCCCATGGCATCTAACAGTACCCCAAAAATGTGTATAATTTAATGAATAAGTATCAGAGGTAGGCTTACTAAACTAGCCCTTGGATCCTCATGGATTACATAGGTTCTGTGGTTGATGAAAACCAGGTGAAATGTAGACATGAAGTCAGCCAGCCACAGAACCTGTGTAATCCATGAGTGTTCCTGTTTTAAGGGATAATATGGTAATTCTAATCAGAGGTAGTGTTTTATATTACTATTTATTATCATCCAAACACCTATGACAAGAAGTCTGACCTACTAAAGTATTTACACAATAAGTGGTTGCTTAAATGCCGCACATTGAGTGTACAGTATGTCATTCCTCCCAGTGATGCACGTGTCTAGGAGCTCTACTTGAGCAGACTCCCCTGTATGAGAGTCCTGCTAGACCGCTTGCCTAATGAAGTCATGTTATTTATTTTGTTGTTATGACTTATTTTATTTTTTATTATTTTATTATTTTGTAACTGTGGGAGGAGGACAATGGGCAGCAAATTGTGAGGTGGGAGGTGATGGTGAGGGGAATGAGGATGGGGTTACTTTGGCAGTCTAGAGACATCAGGAGTGATGCTGAAATGAGAGGAGTGAAGGGAACAGTGACGTGATGTGTGGTGGTGGTGGTGGTGTGGAGTGACCAATAAGGTTGTGCCTAGTGGCAGCCTTACCCCTAAATTTGCCCCGTCCCTCCCCATGATGCAAATGTTATAGTGAAGGGTATACTGCTTAACTGGGGGGGGGGGGGGGGGGGGGAATGCATGCATTTTGAGCATGGTAGAGGCAATGTTACAGTACTGCTGGATTTTATGTACATTGCAATTATTTGCCACCGTGACAGCTGCTACATAGGGTAAATCCTATGTTTCTACCTTTTGCTTTCAGCATTTAGCAGAAACTTGCTTGGAAAAGGTAGTGCTTGCTGCAAGTATTGTACATGCATTCTTGAATAATCTCTTATAAAAGAAATAAAGAATAAAAGGCACGACAGGTATGCGGAATATCGTGAAATATTACTGTGTTTGCAGAGCTCATTTTAGATTTGTAGGTCATTTAATAAGAAATAGAGATTGTGCGCTTGCCAAAAAAATCTTTTGGGATTGTTAAGAGATGTGTGCAAGACAAATAAATAATACAATATTGTATATCCATCACCAAGTCAGAATAAAATTATTGTTAAAAGAGAATCAATATGAATACGGAAAAACAAATTGAGGTGCCATTCTGTCATAACTGTTCCCTTTTTTGTGATTAAATGGGCTAAAAGAAAAAAAAAAGAACTTTAGTGACCATCAGATATTGTATTAGTAATAAGATCGGCTTTTATTTATATGGATAGCCACATTAAACAATTGTTACTAGGTACCTGATGTTTATTTATTTTGTTATTTCCATTAATTAATTTTAGAAATAGAAGGTTTATATGATAAGGTATATGAAAAGTAATGTCAGCACCAAACACACATATCTTCTTTATTTTATAACTATATGCATAATTTAATACAGCAGATTCTACTAACAGTCATTGCTAACTTTGTGGATAGGTGAATTAAAATATATGGAGAAGGCAGAGTGCTAAAACAAAGGTACACTTCCAATAGATCAAGTAAGTTCACAATTTATTCAGAAGTATAAAAATACAAATTTCACTTATAAACGCTAATAAAATAAGCATGTGGCAGGTTAATTCTCTCCATTCTCAGCTGCTACACATTTTGTAGATTGTCTTCTTCAGCAAGAAAATGGTACATACTGTAGCTGGCCGCTCATGCAAATTAAATAATCCTCATCCAGGTAACCAGTGATAACAGAGCATCTCTCTATGCCGATGATGAACTACTCACAGATGCAGACTCTTACTAAGTGCTTTTGCACCTCTTTAATGAAGTAGGTCAACTTGCAAGATGTCTGGCTATAAAGTCAATCCTCAGAAAATTAAGGTTCTGGACTTCTATTTGCAAGAAGGGTTGGGGGTCTTCATGGAGAAGGCTTTACCATTTAGGTGGAACCAATCAAATATTTTGGTATTTAGTTTACCAGAAAGTACGTACCATCAGCTCTTCAATGCAAACTTTTCTTGTCTCAAATGTAGACAGATCTTGCCCCTTGTTACTGTTACTTCATTATGTGTGGCGGACACTGTTCGGGTTTTGTGTTTTAATTTTGGATCTGAATCCCCGCTCGTGTTTCGGATCTGGATTGGTTTTGCCAAAACCACCCTTTCGGGTTTTGGTTTTGGATCTGGATGACTTTTGAAAAAACCATAAAAACTGCTAAAATCACAGAATTTGGGGGTAATTTTGATCCTACAGTATTATTAACCTCAATAACATTAATTTACACTCATTTCCAGTCTACTCTGAACACCTCACAATATTGGTTTTATGCCAAAAGGTTGCACCGAAGTAGCTGGATGACTAAGCTAAGCGACACAAGTGGGCGGCACAAACACCTGGCCCATCTAGGAGTGGCACTGCAGTGGCAGACAGGATGGCAGTTTTAAAAACTAGGCCCCAAAGAGCACATAATGCAAAGAAAAAAAAGAGGCGCAACAAGGTAGCTGGATGACTAAGCTAAGTGACACAAGTGGGTGGGACAAACACCTGGTCCATCTAGGAGTGGCACTGCAGTGGGAGACAGGATGACAGTTTTAAAAACTAGGCCCCAAAGAGCACATCATGCAAAGAAAAAAATAGAGGTGCAAGATGGACTGTCTTGGGCCTTCCCACCCACGCTTATGTTGTTTAAACAGGACATGCACAGTTTAATAAACCCATCATTTCAGCGAAAAAGCTCACCAAGTTCTCTGAATCATAGCTAGCTACAAACATACCACCTCCATATTTAATGACTTTTCACATTATGAGTAGAGGCAACAGGAAGAGGACAGTGTCAAGAAGGTGATTAAAAATTAGAGAGGCACATGCAATCAGGAACAACACACAGGCTTTCACCTCCACTCCTTTATTGGAGTGGAACAGAAAGGACTTCAACAGAGAAAATATATAATTATTAATTACCACATTACTGAACAAACTGAAAAACTAGGGATCAAAGCCTCCAAAACTGTACCTCCTTCTCCATTTTCAGGGATTAAGATAATCTTGGATTAAGGGGCTAATTCAGGTTGGATCGCAAATTGCGATCCAGCCGGAATTTTTACGATCGCCCCGCAGACGCATGCGCGGTGACCGTCCTGCACATGCGCCCGCACTTTCTGCGGGGGGGGGGTGCAGAAAATGCGATCGCCTCTACCTGTTAATCAGGCAGAGGCAGTCGCGGGGCGTGCAACGCTCTGTTTCCAAGGAGGAGATGAAGTGTTGCGGGGGCGGTGCGGTGAGAATGGGGGGTGGAGTCTGTTGAACGGGGTCATGTCGTGGGCGTGATCATGGTGGCTATGTGATGTCACACGC
This sequence comes from Pseudophryne corroboree, assembly GCF_028390025.1. NCBI lineage: Eukaryota > Metazoa > Chordata > Amphibia > Anura > Myobatrachidae > Pseudophryne > Pseudophryne corroboree. The sequence continues at coordinate 650,494,916 of NC_086449.1, forward strand.
TGCAGCCGTGGTCAGAGAGAAGGCGTCGGGTCTTCTGCTGCACCGGCAGGAGACTTCCAGTATTTCTGCTAACAAGCAGAAATTGCACACACTCGCAATTTTTGCTGGTTGAATGGGAGGGAGGTTCCGGTCATGGGCCAGTGATGGGCAGCCACCAGCATGCTAGGAAAAGGATAGCAAATTCTGCTGATTAGCAGAATTTGCTATTCTTACTGAATTAGCCCCTTACTGTTGAGATGCAAATAAACTGGTGTATACCACAGGATCAAGATTGGATATTTTTCCCTCCATGGAGTCTGGAGACTTATTTTGTAAAAATCTTGTGGGTTTCTTTTTTTTCCATTTTTTTATTGCATTTTTATTTACATATTTTGTGGCAGATGACTTTTTTTTGTTTTTCACAGCTCCCAGTTACACGCATGTGAGCATACCTGTGTGTCCCAGTTACACGCATGTGAGCATACCTTGTCTTGTTTATTTAATTCATATTTTCTTTTTAAATAAAGCAGCCCCTTAGATGTTTTAGCAGCCCCTCCTGAGCCCCCACAGCAGCCCTGGATGGGGCAAGTTGAGTTCGGGTGGGTTCGGTAAAGTACTAAGCATGACTGTGCAGTAAAAATTTTTTATTATTGAGCCCCTGCCCTAGTAGAGTTTACAAATCTACAGTCCAAACTCATTTCATACTATAAGTAGGACTGTGTGAGGAAGCAATGCTAACCTCTGTGCCCACAGCATGCCTCAGCCTTGCAAACCAGACATCTTCCTGGCTGTAAGCCACCATGATACTCCATACTGGGCCTTATTCAGTAACTGTGCCTCACAGGAGCTCCTGGCCCATCTAGTGCTGCAGTGCACTGGAAAGCTGATACAATGCAAGATCACTGAAACTCTATTCTTCTAACACCGCGAGGTCTTGCGATAACCCTACGCAGCCCTTAGGAAAAGAAGATCCCTGTACAACAAATGCACATTTTTTAAATAAATAATCCCAAAATCTGGAACATCAATAATAAATCAAAATTAAGGTTGAGTAATTGGAGCCATTCATTTGAGTGAGTCCCTAACATGAAATAATTGAGAAGACCCTCTCTCTAATGCTCTGGCAGAAAATATCACTTTTACCTCTCCGGCAGTTGCGCTGGATTATGATTCAGTCTTTTCTGAGTCACACTGACTTTGGCCACAAATGTGTTCTCTCCCCAATTTATTTAAAAACACTTTGGCAATTTCTATTTCCACCTTTGCGGATAGTTTTCACAAATCTATTTGTGATGTTGAAGCTTGTTTCATATCTGCTCTAGGCTTTCATTTAAAACTAAGATCAAGTAAAGCAGCACCTCTGGAATTATACAGCAGCACCCCAGGACTTATACAGCATAGGCAGCACCCCTGGAGAATTACACAGCACAGCAGACAGGCAACAGCACCCCCAGACTTAAATGACAGCGGGGCAGCACCCCTGGACTGAAAGGGCAGAGGGGCAGCACCCCATATAGGGCAGTACCCCTGGAATGATGTGGCAAAGAAAAGACTTGTAAGATGAAATTGTCCTTGGGCCCTCCCACCCACCCTTATGTTGTATAAACAGGACATGCACACTTTAACAAACCAATAATTTCAGTGACAGGGTCTGCTACATGACTGTGGCTGAAATGATTGGTTTGTTTGGGCCCCCACCAAAAAAGAAGCAATTAATCTCTCTTTGCACAAACTGGCTCTGAAGTGGCAAGATGTCGTCCTCATCTTCAGATTCCCCCCATTCAGTGTTTACATCCTCACAAAGAAATACTATTCAAACAAACAAACAAACAAACAAACAAACAAACAAACCACATCATTTAGGTGTCAGTGGACTGGTTACGCTATTACCCAAAGTTTCTGAAATCGACAAAGACTTATGATAAATGAGCTGCAGGTGATGCAAAAGGGAGGATGTTCCTATGTGGTTAATGTCCTTACATCTACTTATTATTGATTCACAAAAGCAACAGATGGCTTGACACCTGTTGTCCGTATTTGTGGAGAAATAATTCCACACGGAAAAGGTGCCTTTTTTGGTATTTTGCCCAGGCATGACAATGAATTTTTTCATCCCATCGGCAAGAACTGTCTCTACTGGTGCCTTATTCAAACAAACCACATTACCATCAGAATCCTCCTCGTCAACTTCCTCCGCAGCGCCAGCTACACCCATATCCTCCTCATCCTGGTGTACTTCTACAGTGACATCCTCAATCTCAATATCAGCAACTGGACTGGTGGTGCTCCTCCCAGCACTTGCAGTGCACTGGTGATAGGAGCCTCCTCTTCCCATACAGTGTTGTGAAGGTCAGGCCTAGACATAGCAACCATGACAGTGCCAGCACCCCTGTATTTTCACAACACCCCTGTAATTTTACAGCATACAGGACAAGGCCAGTGTTCATTTATTTTCACTGCACCCCTTAATTTTTACAGCACACAAGACAGGGCCAGTGTACATTGATTTTCACTGCACCCTAGAATTATTTTAGCATACAAGACAGGGCCAGTGTACATTGATTTTACTTCACCCCTGAATTTTTACTGAATACAAGACCAGTGTAATATTATTTTAACAGCAGCACCCCTATATTTTTACAGTATACAAGACCATTGTGCTTTTCATTTTTAATCAACTGCACCCCTGAATTTTTACAGCATACAGGGCCAGTGTAATGTTATTTTAACAGTAGCACCCCTATATTTTTACAGCATACAGGACCAGTATGCTTTTAATTTCTAACAACTACACCCCTGAATGTTTACAGCATGCAGGGCCAGTGTAATGTTATTTTAACAGAAGCACCCCTATATTTTTACAGCATTCAGGAGCAGTGTGCTTTTAATTTTTAACAACTGAACCCCTGAATTTTTGCCACATACAGGGCCAGTGTAATTAATTGTAATAGCAGTGCCCCTATATTTTTACAGCATACAGGAGTAGTGTGCTTTTAATTTTTAACAACTGCACCCCTGAATTTTTACAGCATACAGGGCCAGTGTAATGTTATTTTAATAGCAGCACCCCTACATTTTTCAGCATACAGGAGGACAGTGCCCCTTCCCCCTGTACAACACAGTGAGAGCCAGGACAGCAACACCCATGTACAGCTGCAGCACCCTTAACAGCACATGAAACACCAATGACATCTAGGAAAGCCAGTAAAGCACCGCTAACACAGCACAGGTACACCAAATTGACTGCATCAGCACCCCTACAGAGCACACACTAACCCCAGCCAATGCCACCATGCATAGAGAGAAAGAGGTCTGTCTCCCTTACTCTCCAAGTCCATAATGAAAATGGCAGCGATGCGCGGCTGTTTATATGGAATTCAAAACCTGTGAGAATCTGACAGTGGAATTATGACGTTTTGCCTCGTTCTGGTTTCCGAGTCTGGCGGGAAGTCCTGAGCAGGGCTCAGATACCGGCTCAGAGTGTGAAGTTCGGGTGGGTTTGGTTCTCAAGGAACTAAACCCGCTGATCTCTAATATATTGCACCTCTTTCAATCCCCTTACTTTCATCTCCACATTCACCCATGTAACCCTAAACCTTATATTTTATACGAGAGGATAAACATTTACAGGTATACCTTAGAATTCTACAGAGACCTTCTGGCTTGGGTATCTAAAATTTGAAATTAATTCTCACTAGGCTTAACACATTTGTTCCCCAGATGGTGGGTGGCATTTTGTGTAAATGTACACAATTAAACTTGAGCACCTATATTCCTTTCTTCGAAATTCATTCCAAATTTTAAATCTAAGCAATAAGTAGTTTCATTATTTCAGTTTCTCCAACTTAGACATTTCCATGAAAACAATAAGGATATATTAAGTCAGTGGCATATCTATAATGGGTGCAAGGGGGTTTATTTGCTAATATTTGTGTTTGTGCCATTTTTAAGGGTATTTGATCTCGAATGGTATCGGGTGCATTTTACTGCAACTTTTTGAATCCTGATACGGTAATTTACTAAGCTGCCGAGTTTTCAACATTTGTATTTTCTAATGTTGATGTGATTCGTAATGTCAGGCAGTGTTTTACGGGAGTGATTAGTAAAACACTACCTGACAAAATACAAGGAATCCCGGCCGGATCTGTGAGATCCGTGCAGGGCTTCATTGTGTGCATTCTGAGAAATGCAGAATGGGTTAAAACATTTTTTTTTTTATTTAACAATTTTTATTAGTGGTATATTTCCAAATTACAACATTTGTATACAATAAGACATGGAGCATAGGTTACACAGATGTTGAAAAATGTAGGTTAGTCTTATCTAGTCATCTTTGGATCGAGTATGTGCCTGGTGGCACTGCATGGTGGAGGAACAGATCAGTATATGTTATACTGAGGAAATATCCATATAGCAAAAAGGCATCATAACATCTACCACTTGAACCCGTTTAACAATATTGAGTAACAAAAGATATACTATAACGGTGTTAAGAACTATTCAGTTATCTTTATCGATAGCTATCATGCCTGAGTAATGTCGTCTATTCCTGTAAAAGAGCTAGTGGTATTTTGGAGTAAAAGGAGATAATCGCCATACCATAGATGATGATATTTGTATATCACATTAGCCATAAGATGTTGCTCCACGATATTAAATAAGGAATAGTATACCGAAATATAGGGTAAGAGAGAGGAAAGAATAGTTATAAAGAGATAGAAAGTGGGATAAGAAGAATGAACCTCAGAAGATGAGCCCAGAGAGAGGCTAAGAAAGGACAGAAAGAGAGAAAGGAAGTAAAGAGGGCAAAAGGAGTGGTTTGGAAAGATGAAGAGAGAAAAAAAAAATACAGCTCTACCATAATGTAGTTGTGAAAAAGGCGATATTTGATGATAACACATTATTAGCGTAATCTATATATCTATCTCTGTCAAGACAAATACTTCAAAGAATAGTATGGGGGGGTAAGTGAGAGAAAAAAATGAAGTGTAAAAAGAAGAAAGGTGGGGTGGGGGGTGGGTGGACTCTCCGAACCTGGGCGGCACGTTAGAGGGGTGAGGAGTGATACTATGAAGAGGGTGTGGAGCCCTCGAGTATGTAATGGAGCCTGGCAGATGAAAGTATATATGAATAAGAAAAATACATTAGTGAAGAGACCAACGAGCGATGTCAAACATTTTGGTTAGCGAGAGTCTCTCTTCGTCTGGTAGGGACAGTAGGTAGTAGTGCCATTTGTTCAGAAATTTAGATAGGATCTTTCCTCTGGCCAGAATCAAAGATCTTCTGTCAAAGAGGAATATCTGTCTAAGCTTCTGCAGTACCTCATTGAGGGATGGTGCAGATTTGGTGGTCCAATGAATTAGGATTATCTTTTTTGCAATCGTCACTATAATGGTAAGTAGTGGATGGATCTGAGGTGAGAACGGACCAATTTTCCAGTTTGTGAAATTTGCGCATAAGCATGCTAAGATGTCAGGTTGTATCCTAGCTTGAAATAGTCTATTAATGTAGGCTATAACTTTGTGCCAGAATTTTTTGATCTTCCCACATGACCAAAAGGAATGTAGGAATCTGGCCATGTGTGCTGAGCATTTTGGGCAGTTTCCCGATTCCTCCAAGACCATATGGCTTCTCTGTGCTGGAGAGATGTATGCTCTATGGATAGTTCTGAAGTGGACCTCTTGTAGATAAGAGGAGTTAAGCCAACTCATGGATTGACTAAAAGTAGGGCACAGATCAGAGATTTCGACTACTGTGGGTATGTCTTGTGACCATTTCGAGGGATTGGCTGGTGGAGAGGTAGGATGTCTGGCAAACATAAGTTTAGAGTATAAAAGACTAGTCTTGTATGGTCTGCGTGTTAGGGATTGGAGTAGTATTAGTATTAGATCCTGTGTGTCCGGATGGAAATTATGTGTATGTATAGATGTTGCAAAATGGCGGGCTTGTAGAAACATGAAGAATTGGTTATTAGGGAGTTGGTAGGTCTGTTGAAGGGCGGAGAAAGGGAGAGGTATTCCCCCTGGGTCAAAAACTTTTGATGTTGTCGATAGTCCTTTAGCCTTCCAGTCAAGGTACTGGCGGTTGGTTAACGAGGGTGGGAATCGTGGATTGCCCCAAAGCGGGATGTGTATGGATGAAGTGTAATCTCGGTGTAGGATTTTGTTGATGGAGATCCATGATTTGTATGTATCTGTGAAGATGATGTTGTTATAGATATGTGGTGGGATGTCTTGCTTCCTGGCGTGGAGCAATGCACATGGGGAGTATGGAGCAAACATGGCTGTATCAAGATTTACATCTGTGTAGGTGGAGGATTCTAAAATCCAGTCAGAAATGTATCAGAACATAACAGAGTGAGTATACATACGAAGGTTGGGGGCTTTAAGGCCTCCGTGCTTAATGGGATTTTGCAGTTTGTTTAGCGAAATTCTGGATTTTTTATGTTTCTATAGAAATCTAGAGGTTAGTTTGTCAAAGGTAGCAAAGTCAGAGGTTTTCAAAGAGAGTGGCAACATTTGAATGAGGTAGAAGATTTTGGGGAATATAATACTCTTTATAGCCGCAAGGCGGCCCAATAGTGACAGTGGGAGATCCTTCCAGTTATCATACAGTGTAGCTATTTTTGTTAGTAGGGGGGTATAATTAAGTTTATAGATGTTAGCGGTGGATGGTGGAATTTTGATCCCTAAGTATTTTATACCTTCCCTGGCTATATGAAAAGTGGAAAGGGATGGGGTGATTTGAGTGATGGGGGGAGGGCCATTAATGGGTAGGATTTCGGATTTAGATATGTTTATTTTAAGACCTGCAGTTTGGCCAAACGCTGAGATGAGGGACATAACTTGGGGAACCGAGGAGGAAGGGTCAGAAAGGAAAAGAATCATGTCATCTGCAAATAAAGAAATTTTTAATTCTAGTGGTCCTAAAGCGATTCCAGGTATATTGGTCGAATTGCGGATAGCTATAGCGAGAGGTTCAATGGCTATGTTGAATAATAATGGTGATAATGGACACCCTTGTCTAGTGCCTCTAGCTATAGGGAAGGGGGAGGAGAGAGACCCATTACAGGAAATTTGGGATGTGGATTTGGAGTATAAGGCTGTAATTATATCAATAAATGATTTAGGGAATCCGAATTTGGAAAGTGTGTGATATAAGTGGGGCCATAGCACTAAGTCGAAGGCCTTCTCGGCGTCCAATGATAAGATAATGGCTGGTTTGGCGGGAGGAGAGATGTTCATACTTTGGACGACCGAGAAGACCTTCCTCAGGTTTATCACCGAGTGACGGCCAGAAATGAAGCCTGTCTGGTCTTGATGAATTATGTGGGGCAATATCGGTTGGAGACGATTGGATAGAATTTTTGTCAGAATTTTGTAGTCAAGGTTGAGTAGAGATATGGGCCTATATGAGCTGGGGAGGGACAAGTCATGATTTGGTTTGGGTAAAGTTTTTATTATTGCTGAGGTGAAGTAGAGTGGGGGATTGAGGTTTATAAGGAGGTGGTTGTATAATAAAACTAAGGTATCTATAATTTTGGGGGCTAGTAATTTGTAGAATTCGCCTGAGAATCCGTCAGGACCTGGGGCTTTGTCTCGATGAAGATGTTGGATAACTGAAAGGATCTCCTTGGCTGTGATGGGAGCCGTTAGAGAGTCAGAGAGGGATTGCGGGATGGTGGGGAGAGAGGGATATTCCCAAATAGGGGTGGAAGAGAGTGTATACTGTGAAGGGGTGTTTGTAGGGGGGGGGGGAGAAGGTGCAGAGTATAGTGATTTGTAGAATGATTTCATCACCTCTGAGACTTGTTGATTAGAGGTTGTCATTTTACCATCAGGTGTTTTTAGAGGGCGTATAAAGGAAGGAGGGCGGGAACCATTAAGTAAGTTGGTCAAGAGCTTGCCTGTCTTGTTGCCAAATTTGTGATATTTAAAGTTTATGTTAAAGAGATGTTTATCGCCTAGAGATTGGAGATGTATTTCAAAGTTATTTTTTGCCTTGGTGTATAAATCTTTGTTTTCAGGTGAGGGTGATGTTTTGAATTGTTGGAATGATGATGTTAGTTCTGACTGCAATTGTAAGTAGGTTGAGGCCAGTTGCTTTTTAGATTTAGAGGTGTATGAGATGATCATGCCTCTTAAAACTGATTTGGCTGTTTGCCAGAATATTGGGGGGTTGGAGGTGAGGTAAGATATATTATTAGAGGCAAATTCATCCCATTTCGCTATTAGAGCTTCACAAAACAATTGTGAGCGTGATAAATGAGTTGGGAATCTCCAAATTTTCGTGACAGAAGGGTCATGTGAGAGTTTGAGATCAAACCAGATGAGGGCATGGTCCGAGAGAGAGATGGTTTCTATAGTGGTAGAAATAATATCTGGGATTAGAATATGGGAAATTAAAAAATAATCTATTCGGGATAGGGTGCCATGTGCGGCAGAGAGGCATGTGTATTCTCTGTCGATGGGATTGAAGGCTCTCCAGACATCAGTGGTTTGGAGAGAGGAGGCGAGGTGAGGAATACCAAATTTTGGTAAAGAGGTAGGTTTAGAGGAAGTGTTGGAGCGATCAAGAAGTGGGGAGGAGATTAAATTGAGGTCACCTCCAATGATTAGTCTTTCTTGGAGGTAGGGGGTTAATTTAGCTATCAGTGTGGAGAAAAAAGATTTATTGTAGTTATTGGGTGCGTATATGTTACACAATACATATGAAATGTCTTGTAGGGTAATGTGTGCTATGATGAATCTGCCATTAGGGTCGGGTGTAGTCCTAGTCACTTTAAATGGTAGAGAGGATCTAGCCAATATGATTACTCCTCGGGCCTTGGAGGAAAAAGGAGCTGCTGCTACAACTGTCCAGCCAAGGGTTCCTAATTTTTTTGATTCTAGATCCGTTAAGTGAGTTTCTTGTAGATATGCTAAGTCTAAGTGTTGTTTATTTAGGTATTGCAGGATTCTACGACGTTTGGCTGGGGAATTTATGCCGCCCACGTTCAGAGAGCCAACCTTAAGGTGAGAGAGTGTCATATGTGGTATTTACCATGTGAGGAGGGGACAGGGATAGGGCATTGTGTAGGCCATATTTTGAGTATGTTGAGATGGAAAGGTAGAAGGAGAAAAGGAAGAATTGATAGAAGAAAGATAGCATTGAGAAGATAAACAAAACATAATGCAAAAAAGTCCTAGTTAGGACAACACTAGGAAACAACCTAGTTGATCTGCGGCATGGCCAGCATACCAACTTTCAATTCATCGGAGTAAAGGAAGGTATAACCTCAAGGGAGCCTTAGCTGCCCGGAACTAACCCACCAGGTTAAAACATATCGAAGGGGGTGAACCCATGGGAAGTGGGGGAGGGGGGGTGGGGAGGGTGGGGGGAGGGGAGGGGGGGTGGGAGGTTGGGATGAGCAGGTGGGTGTATGTCATAGCTGCAGGCTGCGTGTCATTAATGACCACAAGGGGCATCACATCAACCCATATACTATCTAGTTACATATATAATAATGTCATAAAATCAAAGGGTTTATCCTTAATAGTATTTGGTGTAGTATCGGAGATAGGCCTATTAGCCCTGCTTATAAGTGAAAAACAATCATGACAATAAACAGTGGTACGTGTCAACATAGCTGTCCTTCAGTGGTTGCGCTGGAGAGGTGAATAGCCCATCACGAAGGCTATCTAGGACGTTATGCAGTGTCAGAAATGTCCTCATGATGTCCTTGCGCTTCTTCTTTGAGGAATGCATCTGCGTCTCCAGGAATGTTAAAGTCGTAAAATGTGTCTCCTGTGAATATGCGTAATTTAGCTGGATATTGGAGGGCAAATTTCCTTTTCATCTGTATCAACTGAGCACAGATAGGTGAAAAAGCCTTTCTGGCCCGTGTGAGTTCAGGAGAGAAGTCTTGGAAGATAAGTAATTTATTTTTTTCCCATATCAGTGGGCGTACTTGTCTGGAAGCAATCCAAAGGGCTTGTTTGTGAAGGTAATTTAAGCAGCGGAAAATGACCACTCTGGGACGGGTATCTGCAGGACGTAGGTTGGGGCCAATTCTATGTACCCTTTCTATGACAATGTCTTTACAAGCGTCAGTGATATGCAGCAGCTGTGGTAGTGTGTGACTCACAAAGCGTTCCAGGGCTGCATCTTTCACTGATTCAGGGATGCCAATTATTCTCAAGTTGTTTCTCCTGGATCTATTTTCAATATTATCCAGCTTATTTAAAAGATGATAGTTTTCCTTTTGAAGGTGGATGATGTCGTGCTGTGCATCTGCCATGTCATGAGCTATCTTCCCTATTTGTGTCTCGGTTGTGGTCACCCTATGAGTGAGATTTTTGAGCTGTGTGGAAATGTCAGTGACAGCCTGTGTCAATAGGGGCCCCATCGTGGCCGTTATAGCTTGGGCCAAATCAGCGTGTGTGATGGGAGAATCAGGGTGTCTCTGTGAGACAAACTTATCTGTTTCCGAAGCGGCTTTCTTGTGTGCCGGAGACGCTGGCGGCGAGTCTGTGCCGGGCGCCATCTTTGGATCTGCTCGTCGCTTCTCCTGCCGAAACAGCTGCGTGCGGGCGGAGGTATTCGGAGCCAGAAATTTCTCCATACACTGGGGGGAAGGAGGGGAGGTTCGTCCCTTCTTGTTGGAGGCTCCGGGGAGCCGTAAAAAGCTTGTTCGCGGTGAGTGAGTCCCGGGAGCTGCACGGACACGCTGCTCACAGCATGAACCCGGAACCGGAAGTGGGTTAAAACATTTTTACAAAATTGCGTGGGGTCCCCCCTCCTAAGCATAACCAGCCTCGGGCTCTTTGAGCCGGTCCTATTTGTAAAAATACAGGGGAAAAACTGACAGGAGTTCCCCCATATTTAAACAACCAGCACTGGGCTCTGCACCTGGTCCTGTTGCAAAAAATACGGGGGGACAAAAAATGTAGGGGTCCCCCGTATTTTTTACACCAGCACCGGGCTCCACTAGTCAGAGAGATAATGCCACAGCCGGGGGACACTTTTATATTGGTCCCTGCGGCCCTGGCATTAAATCCCCAACTAGTTACCCCTGGCCGGGGTACCCTGGAGGAGTGGAGACCCCTCAAATCAAGGGTCCCCCCCTCCAGCCTTCCAAGGACCAGGGGTGAAGCCCGCAGCTATCCCCCCCATCCGTAGGCGACGGATGGGAGGCTGATAGCCTTTTGTGTAAAAAATGAATATTGTTTTTTGTAGCAGATCTACAAGTCCCAGCAAGCCTCCCCCGCAAGCTGGTACTTGGATAACCACAAGTACCAGCATGCGGGGGGGAAATGGGCCCGCTGGTACCTGTAGTTCTACTAAAAAAAATTACCCAAATAAAAACAAAACACAGACACCGTGAAAGTAAAAGTTTAATGAACATACATGCACACTTACTTACTTACATACATACAGTACATACTTACCTATGTTGACACAAAGCACTCGGTCCTCTTGTCCAGTAGAATCCTGGGGTACCTGTAAATAAAATTATACTTACAAAGAATCCGGGGTAGATCGGTCCTTTTCTTAAAAGTTATAATCCACGGACTTGTTAAAATAAAAAAAACAAAATACCCGGTCCACGAACTGAAAGGGGTCCCATGTTTACACATGGAACCCCTTTCCCCGACTGGTGGGACCCCCCGTGACTCCTGTCAAAGAGGGTCCCTTCAGCCAATCAGGGAGTTCCACATCATGGCACTCTCCTGATTGACTGTGCGCTCCTGCACTGTCAGTCAGGCAGAGTACTGTGGATACAATGTAGCGTAGCGGCGCAACATTATATCCAATGGTGGGAACTTTGAGGTCTGCGGTAGACCGCGAGGTTAAGTGGGGCCAACCACAAGAGTGACCCCACTTAACCTCAGTCTACCGCAGACCGCAAAGTTCCCACCATTGGATAAAATGTAGCGCCGCTACGCTACATTGTATCCACAGTACTCTGCCTGACTGACAGTGCAGGAGCGCACAGCCAATCAGGAGAGTACCATGACGTGGCACTCCCTGATTGGCTGAAGGGACCCTCTTTGACAGGAGTCATGGGGGGTCCCGCCAGTCGGGGAAAGGGGTTCCATGTGTAAACATGGGACCCCTTTCAGTTCGTGGGCCGGGTCTTTAGTTTTTTTATTTTAGCAAGTCCATTGATTATAACTTTTAAGATGAGGACCGATCTACCCCGGATTCTTTGTAAGTATAATTCTATTTACAGGTACCCCAGGATTCTACTGGACAAGAGGACCGAGTGCTTTGTGTCAACATAGGTAGGTAAGTATGTATGTATGTATGTATGTATGTATGTATGTATGTAAGTGTGCATGTATGTTCATTAAACTCTTACTTTCACGGTGTCTGTGTTTTGTTTTTATTTGGGTATTTTTTTGTAGTAGAACTACAGGTACCAGCGGGCCCGTTTCCCCCCCCCCGCATGCTGGTGCTTGTGGTTCTCAAAGTACCAGCTTGCGGGGGAGGATTGCTGGGACTTGTAGTTCTGCTACAAAAATCAATATTCATTTTTTACACAAAAGGCTATCAGCCTCCCATCCACCGCTCATGGATGGGGGGACAGATTCGGGCTTCACCTCTGGTCCTTGGGTGGCTGGAGGGGGGACCCCTTGATTTGAGGGGTCCCCACTCCTCCAGGGTACCCCGGCCAGGGGTGACTAGTTGGGGATTTAATGCCAGGGACACAGGGACCAATATAAAAGTGTCCCCCAGCTGTGGCATTATCTCTCTGACTAGTGGAGCCCGGTGCTGGTGTAAAAAATACGGGGGACCACTACGTTTTTTGTCCCCCAGTATTTTTTTGCACCAGGACCAGGCGCAGAGCCCAGTGCTGGTTGTTTAAATATGGGGGAACTCCTGTCAGTTTTTTTTGCTGTATTTTTACAACCAGGACCGGCTCAAAGAGCCCGAGGCTGGTTATGCTTAGGAGGGGGGACCCCACGCAATTTTTTTTCCATTTTTACACTAAACAGACCCTTTCCCATAGATGTGAGGGAATAGGAGTACTTAGCTATGCTCTGTATATCCCAATAGTTGACCGGAAAGGCTCTGTGTCCGGGTCCTTGATGGAACACTAGGTGGAAAAATGCAGTTCCATATTCCCAATTTATTCGAATTAGAAAAAATTGCAGTGACCTTGAAACATACTTGGAACAATCCTCAAGGCACCTAGTAGACTTCTTAACCGCCTGAAAACAAAGTAAGGCCTTACTTTCTTCTCATACCAGCAATTGCCCTGCTGACATTCTCATCCACCTTCCTCCAAACCAGTTTGTTTTCAGGCGGTTGAGAAGTCTACTAGGTGCCTCGAGGATTGTTCCAAGTATGTTTCAAGGTCACTGCAATTTTTTCTAATTCGAATAAATTGGGAATATGGAACTGCATTTTTCCACCTAGTGTTCCATCAAGGACCCGGACACAGAGCCTTTCCGGTCAACTATTGGGATATACAGAGCATAGCTAAGTACTCCTATTCCCTCACATTTTCCACTCTTGCATGAACGTTAGCGCCATCTAGTCCACAAATCACTTTTTTCTGTCCAAATTCTTGGATCTTTTTTGGGATAGGTCCAATCTTGGATTTAGAAGGCAGCCAACGATAGACAAGAAGCACCCAAAAGGATTTTCACCTTTTCTGTAGCCTTTCCCATAGATAACCATGCACAGATCTCACTGATCTGTGCATGATTATCCAAACTCACCAGGAAAAAGCAGGTCTATTTTTTTGCTGCTTTTTTTAACGAATTGCAAAAAATACACCTGCAATTGAGCATTCAGAGACTAACACCCAAATTCGAATGACTAGTAAATTCCCGTGTTGTATGAACAAACAGCCGCATTTGACCGGTGGTCTATTCATTCGTATTTCAGAGCTTTGCCGTCAAAACCATTACGAATAGCCCAAACACTGCCGAGATTTGTGCTTAGTAAATTCCCGTTTTGACACTTAGAAAAAACAAAAATCGGACAAACTCTGAACTTTAGTAAATAAACCCCAAGGTGTCCAATGCACATGGGACCCTAGGTCCACGGGGGCCTACACTTCATACTGTACCCTGCACCCATTACTTGAATACTTATTCCTCAACTGTTGAAATTTCTCTTTGGCGGCAGCAGCGATGCACAAATCTATGGGAAAATAGTGTGACGGACATTTTCCCAGCATCTTATGCATGCACAGTACGAACATCACTGGTAAAATGGCTACCATGACATTTACCCAGAGATCTGCGCATGCGCACTAGCCTTTAGTAAAGCACTAAGGTCTCCTAGTGTCCCTAGTGCTCATATTCTACTGAGCTGCTGGTTAGAGAGGTGTGGGTTCAGAGGAAGACTGCAAATGGGCCCCTTCTTCTCTTATTGTGTCCCTGCTTTAAGTTATATATCAGAGATTCCTAACTGCAATGGAATTGCTTTGCCTGAAACAAACCTCCACTAAGGGACACATTTCCCCCTCTATTTCTCTCTCCACTTTAAACTAACATCTGTCAGTCCAAAAGATCCCCATGAATAGCACAGATGGCTGATTTGGGGGCATGAGGCTGGAGGAAAGTTGAACAGCGTTAAATCAGAGAGAATGCCACCTCCAGCTTTATCTGTGTAAGGATTAAGGAACATGTACTGTATATAAGATATTATACGGTGGCATTACTGTACTTAACAAGGACACTTATGCAGATCCATCAAGACTCCTTTGTTTTGTTGCTGATTGGACTACCCTTCACTGGGCTTGTTTTTCCACTTCTGGTTGGGCTGCCCAATACTCTCTGATATTTGGCACAATACCAAAAATGTAATACTAGCAATTATCTGCATAAATATTCTGTTAATTTTGTACTTCTATGTACCATTGCCTTCCCATTATAAAAACAAACTGATAAGATACATTCTCTCAGAAGCTACCTGCCTGTTTGTAAGTTGCAACCACATGGAAACAGCCAAAACTTCCCTTGATGCAGTCATTTCTCAAAATAATTTGGAACACTCACTGTTTGTTGTGCATAACTAGCATCATCAAAATCTCCAAATTCTTCATCAAAACCTTCAGCAACATACTTCAAGACCTGTATCATGGGATGATATTCGCTTCTATTCTGTACAGTCTTTCTGACAAGCTACAGTACTGCACTTTTGCATGACTTTATTTGCACTTAGCTACATCACTTCCCTCATCCTTCTTTACCTAATTTTTACTGAAAATTGGTCATTATTGAATAATATCGACATTCCCTTTCTTAGATCTGTACTCATCTTTCTTTCTTTTCTTTTTTTTTTTTTTTACCTTTTCTTCCTTTTATTTATGTCTTTACTATTATCCATGTGTTGTCTTTTTCAATATTGGGGCCTTGTTTTAAGTTACTCTAGACCCTAATATAAATTTGTTAAAAAACAAACAAACACCCAGGTGCTTCAATTAACATGAAGTTATGTTAGAGAGATTATGGGTCACAGGCAGAGCCGGCGCTACCCGCTCAGCAAGGGGATGCAGTGCAGGGAGGCGCCGTGCTGAAGGGAGGCGCCGTCCTGCTCTGCAACCCCGCTGATGCTGGCAGCGTGTAGCGCGGCTCTCTCCCTGCATCCTTCCCCAGAGAGCGGCCTCAGGCCGACGGGTATCATTTTGGGGGCATGGCCTAATCGCAGGGAGCGTGTCCACGCCCCTTGTGAAAAAAGTTGTTTTTTTTAATAACTTTGGCGTGTCGAGCAGGGTGTAGGGGTTCAGGGGGAGGGGGGGAAGGAATCCTGAGCCCTGAGACAATTTGAGGGGGGAGTGTGATCACTTCCCCCCACTACCCAAATCATACCTCCCAACATGACCCTCTCCAGGAGGGACAGAAGGCTCTGCTCCTGGACTTCCCTGTTAATCTATGATTGCCCTCACCTGTGCTTAAACACCTTTCTTGTCCATTAACCTGTTCAGCACAGGTGCCGGCAGTTATAGATGAAGAGAAAAGTCCAGGAGCAGAGCATTGTGTCCCTCCTGGAGAGGGTCATGTTGGGAGGTATGCCCAAATAGGCATTGGCTCAGCAGTAGCAGCAGCCTCACAGCAGCACAGCACACTGCAGCATGTGCTGTGCTGCCAAGATACGTGCTTATGCTGCTGTCCAGTAAGAAGGGAGGGGGTAGGGTGTGCGGTGGACCAGGGCTCCATCAGTCCGTGGCCCGAGAAATTAGTACCCGTTCCCTCCCTCTCGGCATAACTGCCGACATCCTACAGAGCCGCTGCTGCGGTGGTAACGGCGCCTCCGAGAGACATTAGGAGAAGGCAGAGGAAGAGCAGCGCCGGAGTCGGGGACCTCCTGCAGGTACTGGGGCAGTGCTGTGGAGGGAATGAAGGATGTACCTGGCATAATATGTATAATAGGCTCTACCTGGCCGCATGTGTATAAGGTGCTCTCCTGTGTGGGTACTACTGTGCAGTGTAATGTGACTAACGGACATTACTGTGCGGTGTAATGTGACTAACGGACATTACTGTGCGGTGTAATGTGACTAATGGACATTACTGTGCGGTGTAATGTGACTAACGGACATTACTGTGCGGTGTAATGTGTGTAACGGACATTATTGTGCGGTGTAATGTGACTAACGGACGCTACAGTGCGGTGTAATGTGATTGACGGACACTACTATGCTGTGTAATGTGACTAGCGAACACTACTGTGCAGTGTAATGTGACTAAAGGGCATACTATGCGGTGTAATGTGACGAGCGAACAACACTGAGCAGTGTAATGTGACTAGCGAACACTACTATGGGGTGTAATGTGACTAACGGAAACTACTGTGCAGTGTAGTGTGACTAATGGACACTACTGTGCAGTGTAATGTGACTAATGGACACTACTATGAGGTGTAATGTGACTAGCGAACACTATTGTGCAGTGTAATGTGAATTGGTACTATTTTGTGGCCCCTATATTTTTGGCGCTTCCCCCTGCTGGGGGAAGCTGCATGTGTAAAAGGGTGCTCTACCTGGCGCAAAGTGTAGAAGGGTGCTCTACCTGGAATAATGTGTGACTGGCTCTACCTGGTGCAATATGTAAAAGGGGGCTGTATCTGGCGTAATGTATATAAGGGGCACTACCTGGCGTAATGTATATAAGTGGTAATACTGTGTGGCGTAATTTTGAATAATGTTGACTACTATGTGTCATAATTATTTTACACCCCTATATTTTATGTCATTTTTTTATGACCCTATATTTATAGATCTTGAGGGGGGGGGGGGGGGGGGGCACCAAAATGTCTAGTTACAGCTCTGAGGATGAGATCAGTCACATTTGTATTTGTAGAAAGGCGCAAAATTGATAGTTTGCAGGAGGGTGCCGAACACCCTAGCACCTGCCCTGGTCACAGGTATCTAAGTGGAAAATGGACAGGCACTGAGCACTGGGAATCCTTGTTAGAGAAAATTAGATTATACAGTAGCTCTGTCCACATGTCATCTAAGTATTCCTATCCGATTATATCCCCACTGTACAGTCTGCACATATCCTCCACATATTTTCTCTCTCTTCACTTTCCCTTCTTTCTGACCATGGTTCATCATTGCTGTGATGTAATATCATGCAACCCACCTAGAACCTTTGCAATCCAGTGGACAAATATGCAATAGTGCCTTTCCTTGTGCATCAAAGCCTATTTCCCTATGGATCGTAAGCTTGCGAGCAGGGCCTTCCTACCTGTTTATTACCCATTTTTTTATCATTGTATACACAAAAGAACTGGCGCTGTTTTGTGTCTCCAATAATATATACGGATGGACAAAATTTAAAATGATTTATTAACATTAATGTAAATTCATTTAAAAAACATGATTAAACATGAATAAATGCTGAGAAGTAAAAATGAATAATATATAACTGCTCTCCTTCTAATCCACAGTAGGATCACGGACAAATAGTAGCAATTGCTCCCAATAGGTACCGAATAGGTACAGATGGTATTACCCGTTGTTGTAGTGATATCCAAAGGCACTTGGAATGTTCAGCAGGCAAGCTGTAAAGGTACAGTCCACTGGGTGTTCCAAATGATGCTGTATTGCAGTCGGTCCAAGAAGTAGATTAAATCCCGGGAGTCTAGTTAAAAGTCCATATCTGGATCCCTTTGTGCAGGTGGAGAAGGCAACGGCAGTTCGGTGAGCTTAACGCGTTTCTCTAGGCACGGCCACCTAGCTTCATCAGATGACTTCATATGTCAGATGTCAGTGTCAGATGGCTCAGGCTGGTCTCTTATTGGCTAATTCTCAGTCAGCTTTTGGGACCTTATTATTGGATTAAGGACTCTTTTTTATTGTTTTATACTGTCATATTATTTGCCATTTCCCAATTAGGAAATGTTTTTGTTTTTTTTACGGTACTGTTGCCTAACATAAATCCGTAAGTTTTGGCTTGTGGCTCGTCACCATAGGTGTGCGCAGGGGGGGGGGGTGCCTCGTGCGCACAGGCACCCCCTAATATCTGGCACTCCGATCACACATGCCTGATGCAGCGATCGCCGAGCAGGCTGATTACTGTCCCCTCTGCGCTGCACCCTGTCAGGACTGCAGTACTGACCGGACGCCTGGGTTAATCAAGGGTGCCACTGCCACCGGCTTTCAAGCTCCTGGCTCCACTTCCATGTACAAAAACAGCGTGATGTGATGTGATTACGTCATGCTGCTCGCACGCGCACCCGCCACATGCCCACCTCTCTCCTTCTATGCTATGCCAACGCCAGTCACTGATGAGGATCAGCATGCAACCAGCATTCCTCTTAGGAAGACAAATTCAATACTGGCAGGCGGCCGGCAGCAGCATTTTCCAGCAGCAGCAGTACTAGTCTGCGACTGTCAGTGTCAGTGAGCGACTGACTTGTAAGTAAGCTGCTGCAGCTTGCAGGGGAAAGAGAGGGGGATCCAGACCAGGCTGAGGACGAGCACTGTAATTGCAGTGAGTGCCATCAGGGGTGTTTGGTGCACACCACAACATCTGACAATGTATCTGCTTTATTAGGATTGGTACAAGGGTGGATATTTTATATTGCGATGACACTCCCAAAAGGCGGTGCTAGACACACCCCTCTGATGGTGCACCCCCTAATAAAATGTGCTGCGCACGCCTATGCTCGTCACTTGTATATTCTGTCCCATTATCTGCATGTTGTTTGTTTTGGAAAATGTCCAAACTTGTTCTTTACTTGAGCAATGTATTCTTCAAGTTTTTCTGAGAATTCATCCTTACTGTGCAGCAGGTAAAAGGTTGTGAACTTTGAGTAATCATCACTGAATTTGAAAAAATATTGATTTTGTCCTTGGGTCACATTTTTCATTGGTCCACATAAATATGTGTGAGTTAGGTCTCAACACTTCTTAGCTCTGTTTTTATTGGTGTTTAGAAAACCTTTTCTTGTCATTTTCCCTTTTAAACCACTTACACATTTAATTACTTGGGTGCAGTGATCATTCTTTATACTGTTTGCGTGCTATATTTGGGCAAGTATTCTCATGACTTATGGATTCCTGTGCCCTAGATGACAATGCCATACATGAATACAGTTAATATGCTCCTGCGTAGGGGTATTTATAGTTTCATTTAGAGATGAGCGGGTCGGTTCTCCGAGATCCGAACCCCCCCGAACTTCACCCATTTTACACGGTTCCGAGGCAGCCTCGGATCTTCCCGCCTTGCTCGGTTAACCCGAACGCGCCCGAACGTCATCATCCCGCTGTCGGATTCTCACGAGATTCGTATTCTATATAAAGAGCCGCGCGTCGCCACCATTTTCACTCGTGCATTGAAGATTGAACGGAGAGGACATGGCTGCTTTCTCTCCCTGAAAAGCTCCGTAATCTGTGCTCAGTGTGCTGCAAATATCTGTGCTCAGTGTGCTGAAAATATCTACGTTCTCTGCCTGAAAACGCTCCATATCTGTGCTCAGTGTGCTGCAAATATCTGTGCTCAGTGTGCTGAAAATATCTACGCTCTCTGCCTGAAAACGCTCCATATCTGTGCTCAGTGTGCTGCAAATATCTGTGCTCAGTGTGCTTTATTGTGGGGACTGGGGACCACCAGTATATAATTATACTTATAGTAGTACAGTACAGTAGGCCATTGCTGTATCTTGCAGCTCTGTGTCACTGCAAGTATCCATTCCATATCTGTGCAGCATTTTTGTGAGCAGAATATATATAGTATTACAGTGCAGCATTTTGGTGACCCAACAGTATATAGTTGTGTACAGTAGGCCATTGCTGTATCTTGCAGCTCTGTGTCACTGCAATTATCCATTCCATATCTGTGCAGCATTTTTGTGAGCAGTATATATAGTATTACAGTGCAGCATTTTGGTGACCCAACAGTATATAGTTGTGTGCAGTAGGCCATTGCTGTATCTTGCAGCTCTGTGTCACTGCAAGTATCCATCCATTCTATTTTCTTTCAGTGATTTGGACCAATAATACCATTGATTAGAACGAATAATTCCAGTGATTTTGTCCTTTTCTTCCAGTGATTTGGACCAATAATACCATTGATTAGAATGAATAATTCCAGTGATTTTGTCATTTTCTTCCAGTGATTTGGACCAATAATACCATTGATTAGAACAAATAATTCCAGTGATTTTGTCATTTTCTTCCAGTGATTTGGACCAATAATACCATTGATTAGAACGAATAATTCCAGTGATTTTGTCATTTTCTTCCAGTTATTTGGACCAATAATACCATTGATTAGAACGAATAATTCCAGTGATTTTGTCATTTTCTTCCAGTGATTTGGACCAATAATACCATTGATTAGAACAAATAATTCCAGTGATTTTGTCATTTTCTTCCAGTGATTTGGACCAATATACCATTGATTAGAACGAATAATTCCTGTGATATTGAGGTGTTTTTGTCGCTTAGCTTAGCTGTCCAGCGACCACAGTGCACCTCTTTTTCTATTTTCTTTGCATCATGTGCTGTTTGGGGCCAATTTTTTTAAGTGCCATCCTGTCTGACACTGTAGTGCCACTCCTAGATGGGACAGGTGTTTGTGCCGCCCTCTTGGGTCGCTTTGCTTAGTCATCCAGCGACCTTGGTGCAAATTTTAGGACTAAAAATAGTATTGTGAGGTGTGAGGTGTTCAGAAAACTGGAAATGAGTAGAAATTTTGGTTATTGAGGTTAATAATACTATAGGATCAAAATGACCCCCAAATTCTATGATTTAAGCTGTTTTTGAAGGGTTTCTGAAAAAAAACACCCGAATCCAAGACACACCCGAATCCGACAAATTTTTTTTAGGGAGGTTTTGCCAAAATGCGTCTGGATCCAAAACATGGCCGCGGAACCGAA
This sequence comes from Pseudophryne corroboree, assembly GCF_028390025.1. Taxonomy (NCBI): domain Eukaryota; kingdom Metazoa; phylum Chordata; class Amphibia; order Anura; family Myobatrachidae; genus Pseudophryne; species Pseudophryne corroboree. Next base: position 650,516,222 of record NC_086449.1, read on the forward strand.
TCCAAAACCAAAACACAAAACCCGAAAAATTTCCGGTGCACATCTCTAGTTTCATTACAATTTAACTGAAACAGGTGACTTGTGATATGTCCTTTTACAACGCTCTTGCTTGGTAAGATATTTCACAGAGAACATTGGTGTCATGATTAAGCACATATTAGATATTCTTCATAAGTATCTTATTGGTAAATGTTGGAGACAGAACAGTAAATATAACCTTATATTCCCTCTGAGATCATATAATGACCATTAGCTGTCGCTATTGCTTCTAAATGACTTTGGTCTAATTGCGTAAAGAAATACTTAGCATTTGTCATATGACTTGTAGCTCGAGTCAATACACCAAGCAGTTGTCAATGTGCCTGTGTTTGTATTGAAAGCACATTCAGCATTAGAAGTACAGATATGTACCCTTACATTGTTGCCTGCATTGCGTTCGTGTCATGGATATGGATAGTGTATGGTAAAGGGCAGTGTGCGTCAGGGACGTGCAGTCAGGGGAGGCAGAGCCTCACCTGTCATGCTCCCTGTCATTCTCCAGAGTTTTGACTATATAATGATTAGAATAATACAAAGAAAATATTTATAACAAATAATCATCTTCTTTGTATTAAAGTGATCATTTGTATAGTTAAAACTCTGCAGGTTTTAAGATCACTGAGGATCTGAAGGGAGAAATGAGACGTGAGGCATCAACAGCTCTGCCTCACGTCTCATAGTTGGGAACTGCTGCAGCGCTGCCTGTGGAGGGAGGAGAGGATACACAGCGGCCTATCACATCATTTAAAACAGATCCAAGTGAGGCATGCCTCACACTGGCTGGAGCCATGATTGGGGACCTCGGTCATGTGACCATCCAGGAAGAGACCTGAGCCACCGCGTCAGGAAACATTGACGCTGGCTGGCCATCGTCTGCATCCCGGGCCCGCTGGTATAGAGACTGCACACCCTCCTGCCGCCTCCCCAGACCTGCTGGTGAGGTGACCCCCCCCGACCCGCTGTTAAGGTGCCAGCATACCCCCCTGCCCCCGAACCAGCTGTTAACGTAACCGAATCTCCCGATAACCCCCCCCCCCCCGACCCGCTGTTAAGGTGGCCGCATACCCCCCTCCCCCGGACCAGCTATTAAAGTATCCTCATCTCCCGATAACCCCCCCCGCCCGGACGCGCTACTAAAGTGACCGCACGTCCCCCCCCCCCGGTCCCGCTGTTATAATGAGCGCACCCCCCCCCCCACACACACGCATACACATAGGAGCTGACGCCGTCTCTCACTGTAACGCTGGGACCCGCATCCCAGGAGGAGATTGCAGCACTGACCAGAGGAAGCCTGGCCGTATACCTGGGGAGAGGGGCGCAGACCTGAGTCCCCTGTCCACCGCCAGCCGCCAGCAGCCCACCGCTCACCGCTGCCAGCCACCAGCAACAAATGAGGTAATGTTCCTCTGCTGTCACCTCTTTCCCTGTCGTTACCGTCCCTGTCCCTACTGTCACTCTCTCTCTCCCTGCTGTCACTGTCGTCACTCTCTCCCTGTCGTCACTCTCTCTCCCTGTCGTCACTCTCTCTCCCTGTCGTCACTGTCGTCACTCTCTCTCCCCGTCGTCACTCTCTCTCCCTGTCATCACTCTCTCTCCCTGTCGTCACTCTCTCCCTGTCATCACTGTCGTCACTCTCTCTCCCTGTCGTCACTCTCTCTCCCTGTCGTCACTGTCGTCACTCTCTCTCCCTGTCATCACTGTCGTCACTCTCCCTGTCGTCACTCTCTCTCACTGTCGTCACTCTCTCCCTGTCGTCACTCTCTCTCTCTCCGTCGTCACTCTCTCTCACTGTCGTCACTCTCTCCCTGTCATCACTCTCTCTCTCCCTGTCGTCACTGTCGTCACTCTCTCTCCCTGTTGTCACTGTCACCACTCGCTCTCCCTGTCGTCACTCTCTCTCTCTCCGTCGTCACTCTCTCTCTCTCCGTCGTCACTCTCTCCCTGTCATCACTCTCTCTCCCTGTCGTCACTGTCGTCACTCTCTCTCTGTCGTCACTCTCTCTCCCTGTCGTCACTATCATCACTCTCTCTCCCTGTCGTCACTGTCACCACTCTCTCTCCCTGTCGTCACTCTCTCTCTCTCCGTCATCACTCTCTCTCCGTCGTCACTCTCTCCCTTTCGTCACTCTCTCCCTGTCAACACTGTCATCACTCCCTCTCTGAGGTAATGTTCCTCTGCTGTCACCTCTTTCCCTGTCGTTACCGTCCCTGTCCCTACTGTCACTCTCTCTCACCCTGCTGTCACTGTCGTCACTCTCTCCCTGTCGTCACTCTCTCTCCCTGTCGTCACTCTCTCTCCCTGTCGTCACTCTCTCTCCCTGTTGTCACTGTCGTCACTCTCTCTCCCTGTCATCACTGTCGTCACTCTCCCTGTCGTCACTCTCTCTCACTGTCGTCACTCTCTCCATGTCGTCACTCTCTCTCCCTGTCGTCACTCTCTCTCCCTGTCGTCACTGTCGTCACTCTCTCTCCCTGTCATCACTGTCGCCACTCTCTCTCCCTGTCGTCACTCTCTCTCTCTCCGTCGTCACTCTCTCTCTCTCCGTCGTCACTCTCTCCCTGTCATCACTCTCTCTCCCTGTCGTCACTCTCTCTCTGTCGTCACTCTCTCTCCCTGTCGTCACTGTCATCACTCTCTCTCCCTGTCGTCACTGTCGCCACTCTCTCTCCCTGTCATCACTCTCTCTCTCCGTCGTCACTCTCTCTCCGTCGTCACTCTCTCCCTGTCGTCACTCTCTCCCTGTCAACACTGTCGTCACTCTCTCTCCCTGCCGTCACTCTCTCTACCTGTCGTCACTGTCGTCACTCTCTCTCCCTGTCATCACTCTCTCTCCCTGTCGTCACTCTCTCTCCCTGTCGTCACTCTCTCCCTGTCATCGCTCTCTCTCACTGTCATCACTCTCTCTCACTGTCGTCACTCTCTCTCTCACTGTCGTCACTCTCTCTCTCTGTCGTCTCTCTCTCCGTCGTCACTGTCGTCACTCTCTCTCCCTGTCGTCACTGTCATCACTCTCTCTCCCTGTCGTCACTCTCTCTCTCTCCGTCGTCACTCTCTCTCCGTCGTCACTCTCTCTCCCTGTCGTCACTGTAGTCACTCTCTCTCCCTGTCGTCACTCTCTCTCCCTGTCGTCACTGTCATCACTCTCTCTCCCTGTCGTCACTCTCTCTCCCTGTCATCACTCTCTCCCTGTCGTCACTCTCTCTCTCCCTGTCATCACTCTCTCTCTCCCTGTCGTCACTCTGGCTGTCCCTGCTGTCACAATTTCAGCTCATTCAGTGTGCTACAATGTGAATTTCGGCTCATTCAGTGTGCTACAATGTGAATTTCAGCTCATTCAGTGTGCTACAATGTGACTGTCGGCTCATTCAATGTGCTACAATGTGAATTTCGGCTCATTCAGTGTGCTACAATGTGAATTTCGGCTCATACTGTGTGCTACAAGGTGAATTTCGGCTCATTCAGTGTGCTACAATGTGAGTTTCGGCTCATTCAGTGTGCTACAATGTGAATTTCGGCTCATTCAGTGTGCTACAAGGTGAATTTCGGCTCATTCAGTGTGCTATAATGTGAATTTCTGCTCATTCAGTGTGCTACAAGGTGAATTTCGGCTCGTTCAGTGTGCTACAATGTGAATTTCGGCTCATTCAGTGTGCTACAATGTGAATTTCGGCTCATTCAGTGTGCTACAATGTGAATTTCGGCTCATTCAGTGTGCTACAATGTGAATTTCGGCTCATACCGTGTGCTACAAGGTGAATTTCTGCTCATTCAGTGTGCTATAATGTGAATTTCGGCTCATTCAGTGTGCTACAATGTGAATTTCGGCTCATTCAGTTTGCTACAATGTGAATTTCGGCTCATACCGTGTGCTACAAGGTGAATTTCTGCTCATCCAGTGTGCTATAATGTGAATTTCGGCTCATTCAGTGTGCTACAATGTGAATTTCGGCTCATTCAGTGTTCTACAATGTGAATTTCCGCTCGTACCGTGTGCTATAAGGTGAAAGGGGCACCAGTACTAGATAGTATAAGGGGTTCTACTACACTGGACACGCCCCTTTGGGTGACCACGCCCCTTTGGGTGACCACGCCCCCTTTTCTGGAGCACGCGCATAATTACGTCCTTGACTTTTGCATACCCCCACTTCAAAATTTCCACTTCGACCACTGTATGTGTATGTATATATATATATGTGTGTGTGTGTGTAAATCCGACTCTAATGATAGATAGTGCCTCCCCAGTCATTAACCTCCCCGCACGTCACTTGTGTGCGTACACATGCTCTCTGCTTCCCGTACAGAATGCTGTGAGAGCTGGCTGACTGGAGCAGTCCTTATTGTTCTGCCCTGTCCGAAACACATTGCAGTCTCTAAGGTACAGTGGCTCTCCCAATTCAGTGCATCTCCACAATGCAGGACTTTGAACCGTCTCACAGTTCACCTTTATCTCGTTCGGCAGCTGTTACTTCCAAGATGCCCCTTAATGGCAATCCACTCCCAGAATCTTACATAGTAGTTACATAGTCAGTGAGGTTGAAAAGAGGCAAACTGCCCCTCGGGTTCAACCTGTATTCTGCATTAATCTATTCATATTATATGTGTATGCTGGAGTAATGGCTTAGTACCAAATGAAAACCATAATTCTTACCACCCCTAGATAATATAATGTCAATATGTTAATTGCTATAGCCCTGTATACATTTACCAGTTAGGAATTTGTACAATCCGCTTTTAAATACATTTACAGAGTCTGCCATTATTACCCTCTCCAGCAGGGAGTTCCAAATCTTTATTGCCCTTACAGTGAAGAACCCTTTCCTATGTTGTGTACGGAATTTTCTCTCCTCTAACCTAAGCAAGTGCCCACGCATCCTATATAGAGTTCTTTTTTATAAACAAATCCGCTGCTAGCTCCTTGTAATTACCCTTTACATATTTGAAGATATTAATAATGTCTCCTCTTAGACACCTCTTTTCTAGTGTATACATATTTAACCTAGCAAGCCTTTCCTCGTACTCCAGAGACTCTAACCCTTTTATCAGTTTAGTAGCTCTTCCTTCAACTCTTTCTAGTTCCCCGATATCTTTTTTATAATACGGTGCCCAGAACTGAACACAATATTCCAGGTGCGGACGTACCAATGATTTGTACAGTGGCAGAATTACATCCTCGTCTCTTGTCTCTATGCCCCGTTTAATGCACGCAAGCATTTTACTTGCCTTCTTTGCTGCACTTTGACTTTGTGTACTGTTATTAAGCCTATTATCTATGAGCACCCCCATATCTTTTTCCACCATAGTTACCCCTATATTTTCCCCATTTAATGTGTAGGATGCATGTGTGTTTATCCCCACAAAATGCATAACTTTGCATTTGTCTATATTAAACCTCATTCCCCATTTAGACGGCCAGGTTTCCAGTTAAACTAAGTCACTCTGTAAGGACTCCACATCGTCTACTGAATTAATTACCTTACACAGTTTAGTATCATCTGCAAATATTGATACTGTGCTTTCCAGGCCTATTCCTAGATCATTGATATAGTGAAGAGCAGAGGGCCAAGAACTGACCCTTGTCGTATTCCGCTGACTACTGGTGCCCAACTGGAGGACATCCCATTGACCACTACTCATTGCACTCTGTTATCCAGCCAATTACTTTTCCATGTACAAATAATGTTACCTAGGCCAAGTTCCCGTAATTTGTTGAGCAGTCTCCTATGAGGCACTGTATCGAAGGCTTTTGCAAAATCTAAATACACCACGTCCACTGCTTTTCCATGGTCAAGATTCTTGCTCACTTCCTCGTAGAAGCTAAGTTGCCCAGATGCAGATATATCTGTAGGATTACTCTCTACAAAGTGCCTCTCACATTAGACAGGATTGTCCAGTGGCACACCTTACCCAGAGGAAATCACTGCCAAATGTCAGAATCAATTGGCACCAGTACAGTATACCTGAAGCTGTGTGCCTGCTAACAGCGGTGGTATACACATGCTGCCGCTACCTATAGATTTGAATGGGGTGCTGGCCACTGCATTAGGCAGTGGGAGCAGTGGTGAATTTCCCATTAGGCACATGCTAGGGGCAGCACTTGTTTGGGGGCAGCACTTGGATGCTTGTGTTGGTACTGTCAGCCCAAAATGTACCAGTAACTTAAAAATATTTCCACTGTACTGTACCATATTTCATCTTGAATGGCGTGTAAATGAGTAGGACATGCACAGTCTGCCTCTGTAAACTGTCCTACTTAGTAAATACTGTATCAATACATAATAAAAAAATAAAAAAATGTTATAGTAGTTTTTTTTATTAGTCTATTAAATTGGCTATTCTAAACTGAGGGCTTATAACCAATGAATAAAAATAATAAAATTAGGCAGACCAGGGACGGCCATTACTGTTGTGCATAGGGGCAGCCTCACCCCTGGATCCACCTCTGTGCGGGAGAAAGTGCTATGCTGCAATGTTTATGCATCACCACAGTGCCGGGATATTCTGCCTACCGCAGCAACATTATAGCAGGCTACTATACTGTATTCCCCACATTTTTATAGCACTCTTTGCTTTTTGTTTTGCATCTTGTTTCTTTAGCTGATTTATTCTGGCTTCCAGACTCTACAGTCTGCATTTTAATGACCAGGTTTCTTGGGCACAAAACATTTATGTTTTTCTGGTCTCTGACTAGTGCTTTTAATAATGCAGCCAATAACTCTTAATATTGTTTCATGTTTATTTGCAGACTTTGTCTTGCAATTAAATTCACCCACAAGTATCCATTTAACAAATTTTAATGTCAGTTCAAAATCTGGTCTGGCATTAATTACTGTTATAAGTGACTTATATTAGTCTGGGAGACCACTGAATAGCAGGGCTGCTATATGAAAGTCTTTTATTATTATTTTCCTATGCAGTGTAGACATTCATCCATTTTTAGAGTAAACCTTATGTTATCCTTCATGTTCTGCACTTTATGCAGTTTAGTCTGGTACAATGTTCTTATTAAATGCAGCTTATTGCTACAGTATATTTATCTTTCTTATGCACTTTCTGCTGCACATCCCACATGTATCTTGCAGTATCACACCTACATATATACACAGTCTGATAATCTACACTGAGAAATATTGTACTCTGTGCTTTCTAGTCTTTTTCAGTCCATTCTTGTGACTGGGTCAGATTTACTCTCTTGCATACATTTCCACATACCTTCTTTTATGAGTAGCATCTTTACTTTGAACCTCATTGTCTGATCAATAAGACTTAGCACTGTGAAACTGGTTTAAGCACTGGTAGCAATCACCATTCCCTCTAGGCATTGCTTTTCATTCTCTGTGATTCTGATTCTTATAACTTTTTTCTTTTCTTTCTGCAGTCCTGGGCCCATAACCTGTTAGCAGATACACCATATAGGAGTAGCAGCAAGTATTAACTCTGCATTACATCATCACATTTAAGGGAAATCTGCTGGAATGTTACCTCAGTTCCGCTGCTGGACCTAGAAAGTTCAACTGACATTGCTGTGGCAATCTCTGCTCCTCCTTTGGTTATTTCTACTCACTCCTTGTGATAGCAGATTCTGTCACAACTTTTGCTGTATAAACAAATGTCCTGGCTTTCTTTCCAGCAAAGGGCATGGTGCCAAGGAAACACACCTGGCATATATGATACACCCAATCATTGTTGGACTGGGGCATGAAGGGCCCACCGGGGAAATACAATGGTAGGGTCTAATGTTTAGGGATGTGGCTAGTCTCCAGAAGGGGTGTGGCCAGCTGCCCCATTGGTTTACCTAACCATTAGAGAGTGCATAGACTGGGTCCCTTGATAAATATATACAGTATATAGTAAATATTGCTAGTGCATTCATGATAATGTACCATATTAATATCAATGCACTGTAGAAAATAAACCATAATCCTGTGCAGTATAAGGTAACATATGAATAATTCAAGTGCTTACCTTGAACCTGATTCTTATAGGAGGGGTTGGGGTCCCCAGGCAGTGTGGCCCATCAGGGGTTTCCCCAGTACCCCTGTGGGCTAGTCCAACCCTGCACCCAATTAGCACATGAGTGCTCATATAGAACATTAGCAAAAGTATCATCCAGAACCAGAAGAAGCACATTTCTACAATGACCATACTATTAATGGAACTCATCACCAATGGCTGCTTTTATATTTGTGGCTGATAATGTTTCTGCCTTACAGTAGCCATACACACTTTTACCATCACTTAACTGGTACTCTCTGGAGGAACATTAGGCTGGATGAGTAACATTAAGTCACTTATTCAGAATTTTAGGTGCAACCTAACCATTGACATCCTAGACAACTGCCCAGGTTTTCCTAATGGTAGTGCTGCATACTATGTGTCAAAAGGAATGACTCCGAATCCATGCAGTCCAAAAAAATGTAATGACGCCCGAGTCTGGCGGCCGTGTGGAATGCCGGCCAAACTTGAATTTCTTTTAAAGGGGCAATCACTTAGGCATGGTTTTGCTTTGTAAATGAGTGCCCCTTTAAAAAAACGCCCGAGTTCGGCCGACATCCTGCTGAAAATGGGGTAGTTTTGTTAATTTTACATTGGATTCAATAAAATACAGGAAATTATTATAGGAGCAGGCAGAGCAGAACAATAATAAAAAAAAGTCTGACAAATAAAAGTAGGCACAGATTGCAGTGGTTGCAAGTCTGGTTAGAGGAAGCCACGTAATCAGCAAATTGCAATTGTAAATGGATAAGGGCATACGTTAACATTTTTGCAATTTATTCTGTGAGAAATGTGAATATCGTGGAAAGTTTCTTACATGCATGTAACAGGATTTGGAGACAATATGGCCAACAAAGGATAGTTTTGAGTAAAGAAGGACACCTTGGGGGTAATTCAGACCTGATCGCAGCAGCAAATTTGTTAGCAGTTGGGCAAAACCCTGGGGGTCATTCCGACCCGATCACTCGCTGCAGTTTGTCGCAGTGCAGCGATCGGGTCAGAGCTGCGCATGCGCCGGCGCTGCAGTGCACCGCACATGCCAGCTTTCGTTACCTAGCTATCGCCTCTAAGACAGAGGCGGTCGCTAGGCGGGAGGGGGCTGAACGGCTGGCATTAAGCTGCCGTTTAGGAGGAGCAATCTGGCAGACGTGGCTGGACCGCTGGGGGGGCGGGCCACGGTGGCTGCTTGACATGTCACGCAGCCGTTGCGGCCATCGGGAGCGACGAGCAACTCCCGGCCAGCCGCAGCAGCTGTGCTGGCCGGGAGTTACTCCTCAAATACAAAGGCATCGCCTCTGTGCGATGCCTTTGTATTTGTGTGGGGGGGGGGGGCGGCACTGACATGCGGGGCGGACTAGCCATGTGCTGGGCGTCCCCCCACATGTCTGAGTTAACGATCGTAGCTGTACTAAATTTAGCACAGCTACGATCAACTCGTAATGACCACCCATGTGCACTGCAGGTGTGGCAGATATAACATTTGCAGAGAGAGTTAGATTTGGGTGGGTTATATTGTTTCTGTGCAGGGTACATACTGGCTGCTTTATTTTTACACTGCAATGTAGGTTTCAGTTTGAACACACCCAGAGGTGTAACTAGGGTTTTTGGAGCCCAGGGCAAGATGTAAAATGGCGCCCCCCCCAAAAAAAATAAAAACATAGCAAAAGAAGTATGTGCAAATGGGCGTGGCCACACACCAGAAGGGGTGTGGCCACTGAAAATGGCCCACAGTGCCAGTTACATTGCCCCACAGTGCCAGATACAATGCCCCACATTGCCAGTTACATTGCCCCACAGTGCCAGATACAATGCCCCACAGTGCCAGTTACATTGCCCCACAGTGCCAGATACAATGCCCCACAGTGCCAGTTACATTGCCCCACAGTGCCAGATACAATGCCCCACAGTGCCAGTTACATTGACCCACAGTGCCAGATACAATGCCCCACAGTGCCAGATACAATGCCCCACAGTGCCAGATACAATGCCCCACAGTGCCAGTTACATTGCCCCCCAGTGCTAGATACATTGCCCCACAGTGCCGGATACAATGCCTCACAGTGCCAGATACATGCCCCACAGTGCCAGTTACATTGCCCCACAGTGCCAGTTACATTGCCCCACAGTGCCAGTTACATTGCCCCACAGTGCCAGATAAATGCCCCACAGTGCCAGATACATGCCCCACAGTGCCAGTTACATTGCCCCACAGTGCCAGTTACATTGCCCCACAGTGCCAGATATTTGCCCCACAATGCCAGTTACATTGCCCCACAGTGCCAGTTCCATTGCCCCACAGTGCCAGTTCCATTGCCCCACAGTGCCAGTTACATGCCCCACAGTGCCAGTTACATTGACCCACAGTGCCAGTTACATTGCCCCACAATGCCAGTTACATGCCCCACAGTGCCAGTTACATGCCCCACAGTGCCAGGCCCCACTCAGTGCCAGTTACATATGCCCCATTTGGTGCCAGATACATGCCCCACTGTGCCGCCAAGCCCGCCGCCCCCCCCTGCCCCCCCCCCCATCACTCACCGCTTGCTCTATGTGAGGGGAGGAGAGCGCAGCGCCTCTCCTTCCCCTCACCGCTCCAGGTCTCCGGCGGCTGTCTGGCGCCGGTTCGCTAGCCAATCAGAGCTCGCGGACCGGCAGCCAATCAGGAGCCGGTCCGCAAGCTCTGATTGGCTAGCGCTGGAGACCGGACACAGCAGCGCTGCTGGCAGCGCTGCTAGTGCTGGCAGCGGCGGTGAGGGGAGGGAGAGACGCTGTGCTCTCCTCCCCTCACATTTAGGGTTGACGGGGGCAAGTGGGGCATGATGCCCTGGTCGCCGGTGGCGCCCCCCTCTCCTGGGCCTGCCAAGGCACCCAGGGCACGTGCCCCACTCACCCTACCCTAGATATGCCTCTGAATACACCCCACCCAAATCTAAGTCTCTCTGCACATGCTATATCTCCCCCCACCCCTGTAGTGCACATGGTTTTGCCCAACTGCTAACAGATTTGCTGCTGCGATCAACTCTGAATTACGCCCCTTATTGCCAAGAGAAACAGTGCTGTAATGTAAGCAGTTTCTGTTTTCTGATGCAAAGATTAATAGCTTAGCTTTATAAATATTGAGGTATGGGCTGGTGACATGTCATCAAGATGTAATTGCAGAAAGAAATTTATTAATGAAGGCTCCATTGAGATAATTACTGACATTGCAGTGGTTTCCATCTTTTCGGGGCCTGGAGGTGAGAGGAATTCACTTCAAATGTATAGGCTTTGGGAGGGCAGACATGCGTCCCTGGAATCACTCTATATTTTGTCAGACCAAAGAAGATGGTGAAAGATTGATGATGAAATTAACTATTTACTATTCTTTTCATTAGAATATACCATCTAAGTGAGCTAATAGATGTTAGTTAATTAGGCACTTTCATATTGTGTCTAGAAGAATAAGAAGAACATGAACAAAACCACATTTTTTGGATCTGATATTTCTGTGGATGAGGCTACATTTGCCGATTTTGTGCCATGGTAAATGCAAAGTTTATAGATTACTGGATCTGCAAACAAAAATGACCATATACAGTTAATTGTGTACAGTACAGTTTATTCACATACAGTACGTGGAAGTCCCATTTTGTTGTGATGCTACAGGCAAGTCACATTACTACATCTATTTAATACTAGCAAGATATAAGTTGCTTTATGTTACCTTAGAAAATATGTAAAATAAATGAAAGCAAAGAGTTGGAAAAGTTACACGCACAACCAATGACAACATTTTCAGAAATAATATTTAGTTTCTTGTAGTGCCAAGTTTTTTGTGGCGTTTCCGGCACATTCGAGTATAACATTTCACAGCCAGATAATATAAACAAAATGCAGGTTGCTATCTTGCCTGACCATATTAAATCTAGGTTGTATAATTCATAATATTAAATGTTAGTAAAATATGGTATAAAAACATAAAACATTTAACAAATATAGCTTATGGTTTTGTTTTTTTAATGGAATAGATTTTATATAAGTTAGGACAAATGATTACAGGCATTAAAGTATACATAATTCATAACAATTGTGTTTTCCAAGTTTGTATTGATTAAAATAAAGGCTTATATTGTGTCGCAGAGAATGCTACCATATGCTATGAAAGGCCTGTGAGTAGAATAAATGCATTTGAAATAGTTCACAGTTCATGTAATTTCATTGACAGTGTTCACAAAAAATAAAACAGTTCAATTATTGTCTGTCTTTTATAACCATGTTATCCGAATGACACAATAGATTTAAGGTCATCTGACTGATCTTCCTTTGTGCTTTTAACCTACATCTTAGTTGTCTTGCATTATTTTGGGGTAAATTGGTTAAATTGTTATTGGCACAATTCTTTGGCTGAGAATGAAATGTCATAGTGTGCTACAATATAAGGACTATTGGCTTAAAATGTGAAAGATGGCATCTATTAGCTTGTTAATTTCTATGTCATGAGTCATGAAATAGTTAAGATTGCTCTTTCATTTAGAACAGTGGGGGAGACATTACAATGCCCAATGGTGTCCAGGGAAGAACAATTAAGACTGTCAATGTAAGTGGTCAGTTGAAAAGCTACTGTAGGTTAAATCTTGCTTTTAAACTTTCAGTGACCTTCTAATCAAAATATCCCTTTGGAATTGCAATCAGAATTATCGCTAAAGGTGAAACTGAATATAACAATGCAAGTAGGAAATGGAATTTACAGAGAAAAAAAAATCAAGCATACAGTAACAGTCCTATAAAATGAGAACAAGCATTACTATAGAAAGGCATTACTGATGCATAACGATTAAACCCGGTTAACAGTTTGCTATATTCTTTTAAAGATGCTGTGATTATTTGTATTTACAATCAAATTCAATTTATCAGTTTTAGCATAATTATTGAATTTTTAATTATTTTTCTTTTGCAATAACCAAATTCAGGCTTTAGACTACATCCACATGGAAGTATATTAATTTGACAGTATTATAGTGTGAAGCAGCAAATTATGCAAACTTCATTTTCACGCTGCTACAGTATTTGCTCTAATGTTCTCTCCACTCCTCCATGCCTGTGTGATATGTATTCACTTTGGGGGTGATTCAGACCTGATCGCACTCAGGCGGTTTTTTGCAGTGCTGCGATCAGGTAGTTGCCGCCTATAGGGGGAGGGGGTAAACGCTGTGCAGGGGTGCGATCGTTTATGCAGAGAGCTGCACAAACAAAAGTTTGTGCAGTCTCTGCACAGCTCAGGACTTACACAGCCACTGCGATGATCTGACCTCGAGCTGACGTCAGGAACCCTCCCTTGAAATGGATGGACACGCCTGCGTTCGGGCGGACACTCCATAAAACAGTCAGTTGACACCCACAAACGGCCTCTTCCTGTTAATCTTCTTGCGATCACAAGTGCGATCGCTTTCTTCATTAGATCCATCGCTGTCCGGCGATTCCCGTCGCCGGCGACCGACGCGCCTGCGCATTGCGGAGCATACGCATGCGCAGTTCAGACCCGATTGCACCGCTGCAATAAAAGCTAGCGTGCGATCGGGTCTGAATTACCCCCTATGTGTTCATTTGTATGGCACCTTCATGTTATGTGTCATCTTCCAGAGATTATTGAATCATTGGCTATTACCATTTAAATTGCACACTACAAAACACACAAGGAGGTATACTGAAATCATAGAACATAGCAGTTTTTTCTACAATTACCTGTAAAATGACTGTTACATTTATTAATGAGTTCCCAAATTTAAGTAGTCCTGTCAACAATATAAAACATGGTAAAGGGACATTATATCTCATGTGCTATTATTTTCAAACAAACATGTTCATGCTGCAGATTAAATTTAGTGTATATAGGGGTATATTAAATTGAAGTCAGATCCATTCCGACATGCATTTGTCGGAATGGATCCGACAAGGGCTATTCAATGGGAATCTCAATTCGACTTCCAAAAAAGTTAAATTGAGATGAGGGAGCTGAGACGGGGGAGAGCCACGGGGAGACGGGGGAGAGCCGTGGGGAGACAGGGGAGAGCAGTGCTACAGCAGCAGGTACAGCAAGCGTAGCAGGAGGATGGAAGGACACTGCTGTGAGCGGCGGCTGTGACACATCCTCCTGCTATGCTGCTGTAGCGCTGCTGTAGCGCTACTCCCCCCTGTCTCCCCGCAGCTCTCCCCCATCTCCCCCCATCTCTTCATCTCCTCCTCTCAGCTCCCTCATGTCCCTCATCTCAATCCGACTTTTTTTAAAGTCGGATTGAGATGGTTGGAAAGGGGGCCAAAACCTGTTGGATTTGGCCCCGTTTCCAACAGAAGCACGCAGATCGGCAGCTATTCCTCGATTTGTCGGATAATTTTGGGGTATATTGAATAGGTCGGAACCACTTCTGATCTAAAAAAGTCGAAAACTGCCGTCTTTCCGACAGATGACAGCTTTCGACTTCAATTGAACATACCCCATAATCTGTGAACATCGCAAATTGCATCATGTTCAACTCTCAGTGGGATCTTGTAACTGTATTTTACTGAGATATAGATCCAGGATTGAAAGCATAGCAAGTATTCTCAATATTCTGTAATACCTATCATTTTCTAGAGATGTGTGGCAGGCACTTTTCGTGTTTTGTGTTTTGTTTTTGGGTCTGGATCCTCAATCGTGTTTTGGATCTGGATTGGTTTTGCCAAAACCACACTTTCGGGTTTTGGATCTGGATGATTTTTGGAAAAAATACAAATATAGCTAAAATCACAGAATTTGGGGGTAATTTTGATCCTACGGTATTATTAACCTCAATAACATTCATTTCCACTCATTTCCAGTCTATTCTGAACACCTCACACCTCAAAATATTGTTTTTAAGCCAAAAGGTTGCACCGAGGTAGCTGGATGACTTTGGTGTGCAGCACAAACACCTGGCCCATCTGGTGGGATATTGTAACTGTATTTTACTGAGACATAGATCCAGGATTTAGAGCCAGGATTTAGAGCATAGCAAGTATTCTCAATATACTGTAAGAAAGTACAAATAATACCTATAATTTTCTAGAGATGTGTGGCAGGCACTTTTCGTGTTTTGTGTTTTGGTTTTGGATCTGGATCCTCACACCAAGGTAGCTGGATGACTTTGCTAAGTGACACAAGTGTGCAGCACAAACACCTGGCCCATCTAGGAGTGTCACTGCAGTGTCAGACAGGATGACACTTTTAACAACTAGGCCCCAAACAGCACATCATGCAAAGAAAAAAAAGAGGTGCACTGAGGTTGTTGGGTGACTAAGCTAAGAGACACAAGTGTGCAGCACAAATGCTTGGCCCATCTAGGAGTGGCACTGCAGGGTCAGACAGGATGGCAGATTTTAAAACTAGGCCCCAAACAGCACATCATGCAAAGAAGAAACAGAGGTGCAATGAGGTAGCTGGATGGCTAAGCTAAGTGACACTATTGTGCAGCACAAACACCTTGCCCATCTAGGAGTGGCACTGCAGTTACAGACAGGATGGCAGATTTAAAAAATAGGCCCCAAACAGCACATCATGCAAAGAAGAAAAATAGGTGCAATGAGGTAGCTGGATGGCTAAGCTAAGTGTCACAATTGTGCGGTACAAACAGCCCATCTAGGAGTGGCACTGCAGTATAAGACAGGATGGCAGATTTTAAAAATAGGCCCCAAACAGCACATCATGCAAAGAAGAAAAAGAGGTGCAATGAGGTAGCTGGATGGCTAAGCTAAGTGACACAAGTGTGCGGCACAAACACCTGGCCCATCTAGGAGTGGCACTGCAGTGTCAGACAATATGGCAGATTTTAAAAATAGGCCCCAAACAGCACATCATGCAAAGAAGAAAAAGAGGTGCAATAAGGTAGCTGGATGACTAAGCTAAGCAACACAAGTGTGCGGCACAAACACCTTGCCCATCTAGGAGTGGCACTGCAGTGTCAGACAGGATGGTAGATTTAAAAAATAGGCCCCAAGCAGCACATCATGCAAAGAAGAAAAAGAGGTGCAATGAGATAGCTGGATGGCTAAGCTAAGTGACACAAGTGTGCGACACAAACACCTTGCCCATCTAGGAGTGGCACTGCAGTGTCAGACAGGATGGTAGATTTAAGAAATAGGCCCCAAACAGCACATCATGCAAAGAAGAAAAAGAGGTGCAATGAGATAGCTGGATGGCTAAGCTAAGTGACACAAGTGTGCGGCACAAACACCTTGCCCATCTAGGAGTGGCACTGCAGTGTCAGACATGATGGCAGATTTAAAAAATAGGCCCCAAACAGCACATCATGCAAAGAAGAAAAAGAGGTGCAATGAGGTAGCTGGATGGCTAAGCTAAGCGTCACAAGTGTGCGGCACAAACAGCCCATCTAGGAGTGGCACTGCAGTGTAAGACAGGATGGCAGATTTTAAAAATAGGCCCCAAACAGCACATCATGCAAAGAAGAAAAAGAGGTGCAATGAGGTAGCTGGATGGCTAAGCTAAGTGACACAAGTGTGCAGCACAAACACCTGGCCCATCTAGGAGTGGCACTGCAGTGTCAGACAATATGGCAGATTTTAAAAATAGGCCCCAAACAGCACATCATGCAAAGAAGAAAAAGAGGTGCAATAAGGTAGCTGGATGACTAAGCTAAGCAACACAAGTGTGCGGCACAAACACCTTGCCCATCTAGGAGTGGCACTGCAGTGTCAGACAGGATGGTAGATTTAAAAAATAGGCCCCAAACAGCACATCATGCAAAGAAGAAAAAGAGGTGCAATGAGATAGCTGGATGGCTAAGCTAAGTGACACAAGTGTGCGGCACAAACACCTTGCCCATCTAGGAGTGGCACTGCAGTGTCAGACAGGATGGTAGATTTAAAAAATAGGCCCCAAACAGCACATCATGCAAAGAAGAAAAAGAGGTGCAATGAGATAGCTGGATGGCTAAGCTAAGTGACACAAGTGTGCAACACAAACACCTTGCCCATCTAGGAGTGGCACTGCAGTGTCAGACATGATGGCAGATTTAAAAAATAGGCCCCAAACAGCACATCATGCAAAGAAGAAAAAGAGGTGCAATGAGGTAGCTGGATGGCTAAGCTAAGCGTCATAATTGTGCGGCACAAACAGCCCATTTAGGAGTGGCACTGCAGTGTCAGACAGGATGGCAGATTTAAAAAATAGGCCCAAAACAGCACATGATGCAAGGTTGCTGGATGGCTAAGCAAAGCATGAGAAGCTGAGCCACCAGTCATGAACACAGGCCAAGGCCTTCGCCTTTCCTTGCCACTTTGTGCAGTGAATGGTATATTGACAATTTTACATTTCTCATCAGATAATTTCATTTTTTTCTGATTATTAATTTTTGCTTCTTGGATTTTACACGCCCTCTATGACATTGGGCATCGGCCTTAGCAGATGACGTTGATGGAATTGCATCATCAATGTCATGACTGGTGGCAGCAGCAGCTTCAGCACTAGTACTAGGAACTGGAAGTGGTTCCTGATCTTCCACTATTTATTCTCCGAATTGTTGTTCTCCATTTCACCAGACTGTACCACTTTATTATTACAGCACACAGAACAGTGCCCCTTTATTTTCACAGCACCCCTGTATTTTTACAGCATACAGGAGCAGTGTGCTTTTAATTTTTAACTGCACCCAAACTTTTATAGCAGACATGGCCAGTGTAATGTTATTAGGACATCAGCACCTCTATATTTCACAGCATACAGGAACAGTGTGCTTTTAATTTTTAACTGCACCCAAACTTTTATAGCAGACAGGGCCAGTGTAATGTTATTAAGACATCAGCACCCCTATATTTCACAGCATTCAGGAACAGTGTCCTTTTAATTTGTAACTGTACCCAAACTTTTATAGCAGACAGGGCCAGTGTAATGTTATACAGACATCAGCATCCCTATATTTCACAGCACACAGGAACAGTGTGCTTTTCATTTGTAACTGTACCCTAACTTTTATAGCAGACAGGTCAAGTGTAATGTTATTAAGACATCAGCACCCCTATATTTCACAGCATTCAGGAACAGTGTCCTTTTAATTTGTAACTGTACCCAAACTTTTATAGCAGACAGGGCCAGTGTAATGTTATAAAGACATCAGCATCCCTATATTTCACAGCATACAGGAACAGTGTGCTTTTAATTTGTAACTGTACCCAAACTTTTATAGCAGACAGGTCCAGTGTAATGTTATTAAGACATCAGCACCCCTATATTTCACAGCATTCAGGAACAGTGTCCTTTTAATTTGTAACTGTACCCAAACTTTTATAGCAGACAGGGCCAGTGTAATGTTATAAAGACATCAGCATCCCTATATTTCACAGCATACAGGAGCAGTGTGCTTTTAATTTGTAACTGTACCCAAACTTTTATAGCAGACAGGTCCAGTGTAATGTTATTAAGACATCAGCACCCCTATATTTCACAGTGCCCCTGCCCCCTGTACAACACAGTGACAGCCAGGACAGCAACACACATGTACAGCTGCAGTACCTGGCAGTAACACCAGTGACAGCCAGGACAGCAGCCCTAACACAGCACAGTTAAACCACAGTGACTGCAGCAGCACCCCAACAGAGCACACACTATCCCCACACCACCACCAACAGAAAGACAGAGGTCTGTCTCCCTCACTCTCCAAGTCCGGCGTGAAAATGGCAGCAATGCGCGGCTGTTTATATGGGATCCAAAGCCCACGAGAATCCGACAGAGGAATGATGACGTTTTGCCTCATTCTGATTTCCGAGTCTGGCGGGAAGTCCCAAGCCGTGCTTGGATCCGGGCTCAGGACGTGAAGTTCGGGGGGGTTCGGTTCTCAGGGAACTGAACCCACTTATCCCTAATATTTTCTATATTCCCATGTGTTAGAAAAGTTGAAAAAACCCTACAGTATTACACATACACTATAACTTAGGGATTGGTGATACAGCTCAAAGTATCAGGATAATAAGAATATCATATTAATTTAGACCATAGACTCTTAGGGAGACCTGGTCAGCATACTGGCATTCGGGATGCCGTAATCCCAACATGGATCACAATGCCGGTGTCGGAATCCCGACTGCTGGCATCCTGATAGTAAGCATGCCGGGGTGGGTTAGGGTTAGACTGCAAGGTTCCGGTATGAATGGTCGACAATGTTAAGATCGACACTCATTAGGTCGACCACTATTGGTTGACATTGACATGGTCGACGTGGACTAATGGTCGACACATGGAAATGATTGACATGTGAAAGGTCGACACATGAAAAGGTCAACATGAGTTTTTTTTACTTTTTTTGGTGTCGTTTTCTGAGTAAAGTGACGGGGAACCACAATTAGTGCACTGCATCCCATCGCATGGCTCGCTTCGCTCACCATGCTACGGGCAAGGTGCCTCGCTCCGCTACCACTGCGCTCGGCACGGCACAGGTTGCCATTCCCAGTCGTAGTCCACGTGGATCGTAAAGTATGAAAAAGTTCCAAAAAAGGAAGAAAATGGGAAAAACTCATGTCGACCTTTTCATGTGACGACCTTTCATGTGTTGACCATTTTCATGTGTCGACCATTTGTCCATGTTGACCATGTCAATGTCGACCAATAGTGGTCAACCTAATGAGTGTCGACCTTAACATTGTCGACCATCTGACTGGATACCAGACTGCAGGGAGGGGAGGTTAGGTTTAGGCTATGGGGGGAGGGTTTGGGTAAGACTGCGGATGAGTGGAGAGGATAGGTTTAGGCTGCGGGAGGAAGGGTTAGGATTAGGCAACACCAGGGAATGTTAGGCTACAGGGAGGGGGGATTTAGGGTCAGGCTGTGGGAAGGAAGTGTTAGACTACTTACTTACCAGGTGTTGGGATTCTGTGCATCAGGATGCCGCTGTCGGTAGTGTGGCTGCTGGCATCCTAAGCGCTGGGATCCCGATACCATCCCCCACTTAGGTTATTTTTTTTTATTGACTTTCTGCTCTAAGAGGTAGATTTACTAAAGTTTTTAAACAGTAGTGATATTGACCATAGCATCCAATCAGATTTTCTAGCTATCATGTCTCTATTGCATCCTAGAAAATGAAAGACAGACTCTGGTTGCTATGGGCAACATCTCCACTTTTCACTTTTAGAAGATTTAGTAAATCTACCCCTTAGCATCACTTATTATATGTCTTACACAGTAGTCAGTGATTTTTTTTTTTTTAGATAAAACTGGTACTCACATAGGGCTTTAAGAGCACTGTGGGGTCCCACATGGGTCTTGGCTACCCCCAGTCAGGTATCCCATGCAGTTGCACTGCACCTCTGTAAAGGTGGTTGCCCTGGTACTATTATTACTTGCAAAAAAAAAATAGATTCTTGGTTTTCCTATTTATTGGCTAAGGAGACAAAAACTGAGACATTAAATTGTCCTATTTATAGACACCTGGGATACTCAATATATTTGATATACATCTTTTTCACAAAAAAACCCAGGTCTGACCTTGGTTTTTGGACACGGTTTCAACCTGGGTCAGACCACCGCAAAAACCTGGGTAATTCCCAGGTTAACCTGGGTCATGGCTCGGTGTGTAAGGGTTAACCTGGGTCCAGTGACCTGGGATTCCAATCCAGGTGGCCACTGGAAAGGAACTGGGTTACAGGGCAGTCTGAATGGGTAACACGGGTTGTCTGATCTGGGTCCCATTCACTGCATAGGGAAAACTGAAGTCCAGGCACTTGGAGATTACATCATCTCCAAGTGCCGCCAGTGGCAATATCCCAGGTCCAGACAGTGGTATGAACAGGTTTTTAAGCCAATGTGACACAGCTTAAAACCCATGTTCAGTGATCTGGGCTGGACTTTGAGTTTCAGCCTGAAAGGGGTATTACAGTACACTGTACCTTGGACCTTGGTTATTCCTGGGTTGGCCCCATTTACACTAAACCCGGGTCTGCCCTGCATATCACTCAACAGACACTCCCTTGAGACGGACCTCTGCATACACATCCAATCAGCAGCTTTTAAAAAATAACCCAGGCCGGATAATTCAGGTCACGCTGTTTACACTGCACCATTACCTGGGTCCTTGCCGGGTCCAACCCTAGTTGGATTTCTGGGTCACTCAACGCGGTTTATTTTTCAAGGACCCTTTTACATCAAGACGTGACCTTAGTAGACCTGGCAATTACCTAGGTTTTTGCGGCAATGGAAAAGGGGTATTACCTAATGGACAGATATTTGGGATGAACTTGTTTGGAAACTTTCCACCTATACTCTTGCCTAGCGCAAACACGCGTATGAAAACTGTATACTAGTTTAGTAATTGGTTAAAAAAGTAAAAATAAAACTGGTTTTCTTAAAAGAAAATGAATGGTTACCTGATCTATACTGATACCACAAATGGCAGTCCCATCAATTGTTAGTTGCAATATATTTATTTAAAATGTATATTTTGATCATAATAAGCGGTAAAACATGTATCATTTTTAGTGACATTAAATTTCAATATGTCAGTCTCTTAAATGAAAAAGTGTCAAATTGCAAAAATGATTGTTCAGGCTTTATGCTGCTTTCCCTAACCTCACCAATCTTTAGTCATCTGATTCTGCAAGACCTTTGCTGTCTTTTGCAATGCCTGTGGGCAGCTGAGACATTGCTGGCCTTGCCTTAGAGTGAAAGTGATAATTTGGTATAACAGAAAATGTCAGAAAATATCAGGCTGTGCTGGTGGGCAGAAAGCCCGCTCGCCGTCCAAACCAATAAATAAACCAACATCATAAATATAAAGAGACAGTATTGTCAGAGGACTGGTTACTCTTCCTACTTGTATTCTGGGGGCAAAATTCTGATGAGAAAATAGCCTTTTAGGTAGGGAACAGTTGATTTACAAAATATAATGCAAAAGATGAATCATTACCAAAACAACAACCTAAAAAAAGATGGAATCAATTCTGCAAAAAATATGTGAAAAATATGTAATAATAATAATAATAATAATAATATTAATAATAATTCCTAGGGAATCTTTTACGAAGTAAATGCAATTACTCCTGAATACTTGCGGGAGACTTTAATATGGTAGAAGACTCTTCCCTGGACAGATCCCCCCGCCTCTGCGACATGCGGGCATACTATATCACCACCTTACCACATTTAAACACAACTTAAAATCAGACCCATGGCGGTTATTGAACCCTACTGATAAAACCGATACTCACTTATTACTGGCCCACGGCTCTCTCTCCCGTTTAGATAAAATTTGCGTCTCTGATGACGGCCATTCAACAGGTTGATATACATGATATTGTTATATCGGACCATGCACCTGTGTGTCTGGCCCTCTCTTACCCTCAGATGCAACCTACTGACAGCATTTGGTGGTTCCCCCATTATCTGGCCCAATCAGAGGATTTTAAAGCTTATCTCATTCAACACTGGACCAACTAAGGTGACGACAACCTATAATATTGGGACCGCCCAGCTCTTTTCTGGGATGCCTCCAAGGCAGTGATGAGGGGACACATCATTAGCTATGTTTCCCGTAAAAGAAAAGAAGCAAAAACTGAATATGACAATCTCAAAGTGACAGTGCAAGACTTATTTGCACAATACACAATGAACACCTCTGAGGAGACACTGACCATATATAAACAAACTAGACAACTACATGAAATATACTTGGCGACTCAAGCTCGATATTCCTTAGAATACACAATATACAAATGTTATCTCTGGGGTAACAAAGTGGGCAAACTTAGCCTCTCTTTCCAAACCGTCTAAATCTCGCTCCATAACCACTTCTTTGAAACACCCCTCAACCAGAACTGTACTCACTAGATCCAAAGCTATAATCTCACATTTCCAGACACACTTTACGTTCTTCCCTGTATATATAGTATATACATTAACCATTAACTTTGGAACAAAGGTAAACTGTGGTGGGAGATATCACCATGGAGAAACTTACCATAACTCTGTAATTTCTAACCTCCCTAACAGTAAAACCCCTGGCCCCAATGGCTTCTCTGGGGAATACTACCATATATTGCAACCTCACCTGACCCCCACTTTACTGAATTATTCAGAGGCATTCAAGACCACAAAATATCCTATCCTACCAACGCCGCTCACGTGATCCTTCTACCCAAACCCAATAAAGACCCCACTTTGATAACATCCTATAGGCCAATAAGCTTGTTAAATGTTGACTATAAGCTCTTGGCAAAACTTTTGGCCACATGTCTCCAAGCCATCCTTCCCCACCTATTGATGGATCACCAAATGGGATTTGTCAAGGGTCGCCACTCAATAAAAGCAATCAGAATGGCAATAGCAGTGGTCGCCAATAACATGCCCAGTGAAACTATGTTTTTGAGTCTTGATATTTACAAAGCATTTGATATGGTTCTATGGCCGTATTTATTTGCAGTACTGGACAGGAGGGCTTTTGACACTCTCACTACCTTTATCAAAGTCCCTCAGCGTCCTTATTGCTCAATGGCATTGTGGGACCTCGACTTACTTTAGAAAGGGGCATGCACAAAGGTTGCCCACTATCCCCCTTACTATTTAACCTGACTTTAGATCCCCTACTAAGGTCCCTTCAAAATGACCAGACCTTTCAAGGCATTAAATTGGGACATCAAGAAGTAAAAATCTCTGCATTTGCCGACGTCATTCTCCTCTACATAGGCAACTCAGAATTGTCCCTCCCATCTATTTTACGCAGGATAAACCTTTTTAGCTCAATATCAGGCCTATATATTAACATGGACAAATCTATTGCAATTTCGTTGTGAGGCTTAATTGGGTGACCCCGTTGGGCCCAGCAATTCCCATTTATATGGGCAATGCACTATATCCCCTGTTTGGAAATTGTGTTACCTCATAATTTGCATTCACTATATAGATTGAATGTTAAAAAGGCGATTGCTGTGCTCACCGAGGACGTAAAGTCATGGGATCGTCTAACACTATCGTTTTTGGGTAGGGCTTACCTTCTTAAAATGATAGCAATCTCACGTCTATTATATCCCATCCAATCATTGCCAATACTTTTAACATGAATTGACTCTTCATCAACTCAATAATTCATAGATTTACTTGGAAAGGTACTGTACCAGAGCTAGAATCGCCTTGCAAAAACTCCACCAGTTAAAACATAATGGAGGCATAAACTTCCCGGATGTCATGACCCATAATCATGCAGCACTTTTGCGTCACTTGCGAGATTGGATTTCCAAAACATCAGTATATACCGACACGCCCCTAGAACAAAACTTTTTAACAAATTGTGACCTGACCTGCTTTCTTCAAGAAATATCGGAGTCATTACGGTCGAATACACTATTGTGGTCCACCAGATGGCTATAGCAGATATTACGACACAAAAAGGACTTAATGCATACCATTCCCTTCACTTTCTCCTACTCCGGAACCCCAACTTCCTTGATGGCATGGCTGCTCATCCTTTCTCTACATGGAGTCTGGTAGGCTTACACACCCTATGGTCATTAGTTTCCATCACTCAAGAACGCCTCTTAACACTCAGGGAATTATTGGCTTACCACTCTGTGGTGAGCCCTTATCCACTGGCATTTTTGCAATTATGGTTTTATGCAACCCATGTATTGAAACATTTCTCTAAACGGGATTGGAACAACCCCCTAGACACCTTCCTGACATGTCGGCCGCCTCAACGCAAGGCCTTATCAAGTCACTATAATTTCTTGAGGGATATTGTGGATTATGCTGAGATTCCAGGTGGCATGTCAAAATGGTTACTCCATTTCCCAACTCTAACGATACCAACCTTAGAGAAAGCTGTAGTGTTTTCCCAAAATCGGATAGCATGTACAGATGGGTCCACGGTTATCTTGACTAGTTTTCTGCGCCTAGGCACAACATGACTTATTAGCATAAACCCTTCATCTATTGTTCTCAGCTGCAATACAATACAGACAACAATACAGCAGGGGATTAAATCATTACAGCAAGGAGATTAAGTCTGACTGGCCAGTCTCAGTTAATCCTATTAAAGGTCAAGATAAACGAGGACCCATCTGTATATAGAATTGTTCTTAAAGACATACCACAATGCGTACTTATCTCCACTGAAACGTTATCACGTGGGCACATCTGAAAGCCACACCTGCTTGCGTTGCCACCAAAAAAAGGCTGACACTTTGCACTGCTTATGGGCTTGGCCCATAGTACAGTACTTCTGGCATTTGATCCACAGATATGCGGAAGCTAAACTTATCAACCATGTCCCATTCACTCCGGAATGGTCAATCCTGGGAGTATTCGATCCTAACCAATGAATTACTCCAGAAAGCAAAAAACTCCTGCTCGCACTTAGTGCAGCAGGAAGGAAAACTATACTACAAGGCTGGTTGGATAGCACACCTCCGCAAATACCCTTATTCTTGACTTAGGGGCCAAGAATGTAGTGCCAAGTCTTGGGGACCCGTGCGAATAACTGAGGCTAGGGGCTGTTGGTGCGTTGGGAGAGGCATCTAGCCGTAGTCATTTGAAACTCACCTTTTCAAGTGGTAAGAGTTTGTGGTTGCAGAGATATAGCAATTTCAAATTGGGTCTATCTTTTTGAAACACCCTCTATAATATGTAACTAGTGGAAACCCAGCAAAATCAATATAATTTTTTATTTTTTTTAAAGAATGAACAAGCAAGAAATGTAAAGTTGCTCACTCACATTTCTCCCAAAGACTTTACTTAGGAACTTTGTCACTCCGTAATGCCTGAACTGTTGCTCCAATCTCATTTTTCTCTTTTACTGACAACACTCCTTGATGGTAAGACCTTTATTTTGATACCTTAGCCATATTTTTATGCTCTTTCAAAATAGGTCTCATGATGAAAAAAAACCTTATAGAATTAATATATAGATAGGCATTTTTATGAAACAGCTGCCTGCAACAGAGACAAATTTCATCATAATATGGAACTTGTCAGAATTGAAGATACAAAAAAAACTATTCTTGTTCCATGGAGATTATTTCTGTTCTCTTTGTATAACTTTATTGTTACTGAACTGTAACAATAAAATGACCACACATTTTTAAGACATACATTTAGAATTTGGCTGTCCAGCTTTTATTAAAGTTCTCAAGTAACATTAAATGAGTTATCAATTTTTATTGGTTTGTTTTTATGCGCTCAAATTACAATCAACAGTAATGTTTTCCTTTTTATGCTTTGGCCAGAAAACACGTTTTTTTTTGGCCAAAGCATAAAAAAGGAAAGATAAATGATCTTTACTGGCATATTAAGAGACATGACTTCTTTAAAACAAAAGTATTTAATTAATTATCTCATAGGCCAATATACATAGTGGCCATTTCAACATGTGATAAGTCAAAACTTTACCAGTGTCTTTGAAGTTTTGCTTCAGCTTGCAATGAGAGATATTCACTAGCTTGTGTTGCATTCTATCATACTGTACAATAGTAAAGAACTTTTACCTGTAAGCGTGTAATTATTACCTACATGTTGCTTGTCACATTAAAAGCCTGAACTACACCAAACAACGTTTTGCTCAATACATCTGTCTAATTTTACATCTTACATTTCTAAAATATTACATAAAAGGTCACAGTATTTTATATAAGGTTGGAGAACAGAGCATGCTCATTAATTTTGTGATACCAAGCATATTATACCGGCTCTTTTTAATTAATGATCCCGAGGTCAGAGCTTTAAGACTTGTAAAACCAAATAACATATACTTTGCTATGTCTGTCTCTATTAAAGGATACTGCATCTAAAGTGGAAGTTATTTTACATTTAACAATTGCTGGAATTAGCCACACTTCCACACATGTTATTAATTGTCTTTTAAACTTACAGCACATTCATTATATTGCCATTAAATTAACATCATAATAATTCAGATTTATATAAATAGGGGCATGTTTATTAATTTTATTTTGTGGAAGGATACATTTAAAATGTGTTATTTTCAGAATGTAAGTAGGGGGGAATGCCTCCATTTTCATTGGCAAAAGTAGCCTCAGTAATGAAGGTTTCTGTTGTGGAAACTAAAATATGATATATAACAAGGTCTAGAAATGGTATCCGGATAATAGATAGACACTGTCTAATTAGACAGTCAATAGATAGACACCATATGTTAGAAAGACATTAGGTCGACAGAGCCAAAAGGTCGACAGTGTCAGAATGTCACCATGAAAAAGGTCGACGGGGTCAAAAGGTAGACAGGGTCAAAAGGTAGACAGGGTCAAAAGGTCGACATAAAAAAAGACACAGAGAAATTTCCGGAGCTTGTCTTTGATAAGTAATGTCATTTTAGCTGGCGTTAACCATTGTAACGTGTGGGTGCAAACCACCACCCATTATAATAAATCTGCCCTGTAATTAAATAAATGCATAAAACTCTGCCCAAATTTCCGTGTTTCGACTCTAATGACATGATTCTAAAGGACCATTCAGTATTAGGAGTTTACAGAGGACATCAGGCAATGTTTCAAGTAATACTGTTAGTGGGATGAAATGGAGTCCGAGATCTCCAGAGGTGCGGGATGCCGAATGGTCTCTGAGGTATTTTTAAAGGGGAAAACACTTACAAGGCAAAATCATGCCTTGTAAGTGATTGTACCTTTAAAAAATACTTCTGAGATCATCTGGCTTTCCCGCAACTCCGGCAATCTCAGACCCCATTACATCCCACTGTTTAAGTGTTTATTTGATTCTATCTGAACTGTATCTTCAACTGATAACATGCTTATATAATTAAGGTTATTTATGTTAAAAATGCAATTAACTGATTTGTATTATAAACCAAATTCCATTTTAGGTTTAGTAAACCTATCTGACAATCGGTAAGTGCATACACATTTAGCGATTGTTGGGCCAATGTGTTGTGCCTGATGTCACAGCTGCCTGCCCAGTTGTGATGTCAGTCACCTGTGGCCTCTGCAGTAAGTGTACAGGTGGTTTGTAGACAGTGCGTACACACAGCACGATGCACCAATATATCTGCAGATGTAACAGCCATCGGCTGTGAAGCAGTGCTGCTGCAATATGTCTGTGAATTATGTAATTCACAGACATATCAGGTGTACACACCTGCCGATGCACCCACTATATATCGGCTGTTTAATTGAACAGCCTATATTTCGGCCAGTGTGTACCCAGCTTTAGTTTTGACATCAGAAATGGTATTATATTTGATACCTGGCAAAAGATATACAGATGTGCCCTTTTACACTTTGGCTGCAGATACACCAAACAGCCTCTCTCGGCGCCAGGTCCCATGTGACTTGGTAGTGCTGAATATCTTTCTTGCTCAAAATTTGCATCTTATTATTTGCATAAAGACTACACTGATCAAATTGATGTATGATAATTGCACATCTTACACCAAGTTCTGTGTTTAATCTGCGACTGTGAATTTGTGTAAACCCAAATCCTGTGTTGCTAGTGGCGCAGTCCAGCATCTCTAATACACTGTGAGTGGCTTTTTTCAGATGCTGCTATGCGTATATGATGCTAAGAGATGTAGTCAGGATCCCGGTGGTCCCCATCCTGGCAACGGCACTAGCGGGAGGGTTTGGGTTAGGCTGCAGGTGGGGGCATTTAGAGTTAGGCTACCAAAGGGGATGGTTATGGTTAGGCTGCAGGAGGGGTGGGTTTGGGTTATGCTGTGGAAGGGGGCATTTAGGATTAGGATGCCGAAGGGAATTGTTACAGCAGTTCCGTACCTAGGTGTGTGCGGAGGGGGCACCGCACATAGCGCTGCATGGTGGGGGGCACTGTGGAGGCACTTGTCAATTATCTGTTTTAATTACTTTCACATGCAGCTTCCCCCTTTATGAAGCCCAGCATCTCCTGACCGCCACTGAGCTATCTGTCCTTGCATTAAAGGTGGAAAATTCTAACTATTTAAAGCTTACCTTGTACTTTTTGAAAAAATGATCAGCATTGCGGCTGAGCAGATCTACAGTATCACAGGGGATTTTTGTCCCACATATATATTCTATAGTTATTTTGCAATAGCAGTGCAGGAACACTCCACTTTTTGGTCTCTAGATCAACAGTATGTAGTGTGTGGCTGCAAGAGATTGGATGGGTGGCTGCACACTACATAGATCTGCTCAATTGCAATGCTGATTATTTTTTTACAAAATACCAGTAGCTTTATATAGTGCTCATAGTTTTTATGCAGGATCACATAGCTCAATGAGTGGGGTGATTGATTAGAATTCAACAAGTTATAGGTTTGAATCCTGGGTATGGCAGTATATTGATATGTATTATTTAATAAAGGGTATTGTAACTAATGACTCTATTTACTAAGCCTTGGATGGAGATAAATTACCAGCCAATCAGCTCCCAACTGTCATGTAACAGTCTGAGTTTGAAAAATGTCAGTTAGAAGCTGGTTGGCTGTTACTTTATCTCCATCCAGAGTTTAGTAAATACTAAATAACAACGAGCTCTCAAGTTAAGTGTATGAATGTATCCAAATACATTTTCTTGCAGTGGTCTATAAATGTGTGTATTATATATATACTTATATATACACTTATATGGTTACTCCAAAGAGTTGCTAAAATCAGCTAAATTGAAGGTTATGAGTATGGATAGGAGGTCTTTGTTACAGAATAAGATCAAGAGGGATGAACAACATCAAACTAAGTTCCCATGGGTAAATAAATTGAATACTAAGTCCAATGCTATAACACAAATTGCTAAAAAACACTGGCCCTTATTAGAAACAGATGCACAGTTACATTTGTCCGGTTCGAGGCTAATGCCCTGTTATTCCAAAGGGAAAAACTTGAGAGACTATTTGGTAAAAACCGATGTCTCAGGTATTTCACAGGATCCATTAACATCAACCACACATTTTTTGTCTCAAACAACCTCCAAATTAGGTTGTTTTAAATGCACATGTGTTACCTGTCAATATTTATTGACAGGGGATTCATTCAATCACCCACAGACGGGTAAAAAGATCTTGATACGACACCGTCTAACTTGCAATTCGACATTTATTATTTATCAGATTGTATGCCCATGTGGGCTCAGTTATGTCGGTAAATCCGAACGTAAATTTAAAGAAAGGATGACCTGTCACAGGTCGGCCATTAGAAAAGCTTTGGAGACTGGCAGCAGTGATCAGCCCGTAGCCAGACATTTTGCCATTTGCAAACATCCTATCAATAGTATACGGTATAGGATGATAGATCACATCCCTAATAATATCAGGGGTGGTGATCGGGCGTCCAAATTACTCCAAATGGAGACAAAATGGATTGCTTATCTGGGGGTGATTCACCCAAAAGGTTTGAATGAGTATCTATCTTATTCTTGTTTTTTATAACAATATACCATCCTTATAATTTTATACTGTATTGAGACACAATCAGGTTGATTACAGTGATCATTGTGGGCTTATGTTGGGATACAAGTATTTTGTTTAAATGATTATTGGTTATGAGGAATATGTCAGTATCATTTAGATAGACCGCTTAGAATGAATTGTGCTGCTGTGATCGTGCATCTAAAAAATTCATCTATAGATGTGTTCCTTGTTTGATATTACCTAACCGTATTGCTTTTGATAGCTACTTGATTGCAGTTTGTTCTAACTAGTAACATTTCAATGATATCTGTATATGAGCGTTTTTGGTTACCATGGTGATGGTTTCTTCTTTCAGTGAGCTGACGGCACTATCACGTCATTTCCGTCCGCCCGACCGGAAGTTCGAGTCTGGACTGTTTCCTAACATGCACGTGGGGTTCTATAAAGGTAAGATGTCTTTTAATGTATTTTAATAAAGCCTGACGACAGTGG
Source organism: Pseudophryne corroboree (assembly GCF_028390025.1). Lineage (NCBI taxonomy): Eukaryota > Metazoa > Chordata > Amphibia > Anura > Myobatrachidae > Pseudophryne > Pseudophryne corroboree. The sequence goes on from NC_086449.1 coordinate 650,547,080, forward strand.
ATTGCCACTGAAACGTTGCTCTACCTCAGCGACTGATGTCCTTGTGATTCTTTGCAAATTTGCCGTGAGTGCCACGTCTTTTTCTCTCTATGTTGTACCTTCATGGAGGCACCGGCATTATTCACATCTAAGCATTTTGGAGTGCCTATCCATGCATATATATATATATATATATATATATATATATAGCAATAAAAAGGAAGCGGCACTCAGAGACGTGGTGAATTGTGCAAAATAAAGCGACCAAGCTTTAATGTATCATCACATCATCAACGTTTCAGGGTTGTCCCCCTTCATCAGGATGAAGGGGGACAACCCCGAAACGTTGATGATGTGATGATACATTAAAGCTTGGTCGCTTTATTTTGCACAATTCACCACGTCTCTGAGTGCCGCTTCCTGTTTATTGCTGCATGTGCAGGGGTGCTGACCCCTTAAAGAAGGCACCGGAGCATATATGACCATCTATGATTGGCGTGCCGGATCCTTTGCATGGATATATATATATATATATATATATATATAGTGCATCCGGAAAGAATTCTCAGCGCTTCACTTTTTCCACATTTTGTTATGTTTCAGCCTTATTCCCAAATGGAATAAATAATTTTTTTTCTTCTCAAAATTATATACACAATACCCCATAATTACAATGTGAAAGAAGTTTTTTTGGAGATTTTTGCAAATTTATTAAAAATAAAAATTAAGTATTCACAGTCTTTCCTCAATACTTTGTTGATGCACCTTTGGCAGCAATTACAGCCTCAATTCTTTCTGAATATGATGACACAAGCTTGGCACACCTACTGTATCTTTGGGCAGTTTCACCCATTCCTCTTTGCAGCACCTCTCAAGCTCCATCAGGTTGGATGGGAAGCGTCGGTGCACAGCCATTTTCAGATCTCTCCAGAGATGTTCAATCAGATACAAGTCTGTGCTCTGGCTGGGCCACTCAAGGACATTCACAGAATTGTCCTGAAGCCACTCCTTTGATATCTTGGTTTTCATCCAGGATGTCTCTGTACATTGCGGCATTCATCTTTCCCTCTATCCTGACTAGTCTGCCAGTTCTTGCTGCTGAAAAACATCCCCACAGCATGATGCTGCCACCAACATGTTTCACTGTAGGTATGGTATTTGCCTAGTGATGAGCGGTGCCTGGTTTCCGCCAAATATGATGCCTGGCATTCACACCAAAGAGATCAATCTTTATCTCATCAGACCAGGGAATTTTGTTTCTCATGGCCTGAGAGTCCTTCAGGCATATTTTGGCAAACTCTATGCGGGCTGCCATGTACTTTTTACTAAGGAGTGGCTTCCGTCTGGGCACTCTACCATACATGCCTGATTGGTGAATTGCTGCAGAGATGGTTGTCCTTCTCAAAGGTACTCCTCTCTCCACAGAGGAATGCTGTAGCTCTGACAGAGTGACCATCGGGTTCTTGGTCACCTCCCTGACTAGGGCCCTTCTCCCTAATCGCTCAGTTTAGACGGCCAGCCAGCTCTAGGAAGAGTCCTGGTCATTCCCAACTTCTTCTATTTACAGATGATGGAGGCCACTGTGCTCATTGGGACCTTCAAAGCAGTAGATATTTTTCTGTACCCTTCCCCAGATTTGTGCCTCGAGATAATCCTGTCTCGTAGGTCTACAGATAATTCCCTTGACTTCATGCTTGGTTTGTGCTCAGACATGCATTGTCAAGTGTGGGACCTTATATAGACAGGTGTGTGCCTTTCCAAATCATGTCCAATCAACTGAATTTACCACGGGTGGACTCCAATTAAGCTGTAGAAACATCTCAAGGATGACCAGTGGAAACAGGATGCACCTGAGCTCAATTTTGAGCTTCATGGCAAAGGCTGTGAATACTTACTGTATGTACATGTGATTGTTAGTTTTTTATTTTGAATAAATCTGCAAACATCTCAAAAAAAACTTTTTTCACAATGTCATTATATGGTATTGTGTGTAGAATTTTGAGGGGAAAAATAAATTTATTCCATTTTGAATTATGGCTGTAAAATAACAAAATGAAAAAAGTGAAGCACTGTGGGGTATATTTACTAAGCTCCCGATTTTGACCGTGATGGCGTTTTTTGTTCTAAGTGGCATCTCGGTCATTTACTAAACAGTAATCACGGCAGTGATGAGGCTATTCGTATTTTTTTTCTTGTCCAAGTGAAAAATTACGAATGAATACACCATCGGTCAAATTACGCCTGTTTAAGTATGAATCTCGGTCATTTACTAACCATTCGTAATTGTATTTGCTGCCGCGAAAATGGTTTCGCGGCCGCGAAAAATTACGATTCGCATTTTTTTCCTAAAAAAAAACGCGCCAGCCTTTGAAAACCGCGTTTACATGTGAACTGAATTATCCATTACTCACACCTGTTTTTTTGGCCCTATAAAAGTGTTTCAGGCACATTCTGAACTTCTCTCACTCTGAAATGGCGGCTGTGGTGTGTGGCAATGGATTTTTGTTGGCTGTGGGATACGTTAGACTGCTCCATGAGAATTCCAGGAATCAGGACCAGGTAAGTGAACATGGCCAACAGGTTGTCCAGGTACCGCGGAGGCTGCGCCAGCCTCGTTTTTTTAGAGGTCGTTTAAACCTAAATGCATTGTCCGATGATAGGGTCATACAGATGTTCCGCCTAAATAGAAACAACATTTTTCACCTGTATGACCTTGTCAAACTGGGCATAGACCCTGAGACAGCACGCTCTCGCTCTGTCTCAGGCCTACACAAACTCCTGGCTGTGTTACACTTTATGGCTACTGGGAGCTTCCAGGCTGTGGCAGGCGACGTCATTGGGATCTCACAGCCCACCTTTTCAAAATCTTTGATGCAGGTGAGTCTAAAAATACATATGCGGTTATGGCTAAGTGTTGCTTGTGTAAGTTGAAACACCACAGTATTGTAGAGAATACCTAACATGACACTCACCTTAGCTTATTTAATGTCCACTCAGGTTTTGGATGTGTTGGAGCCACACATTAAAGCCTCAATCTGCTTCCCTACTGAGGAGTCGGAGTGGAGTGCTGTCAGGGTAGCTTTCTATGAGCTTGCTGGCATGCCCAATGTGCTGGGGGCCATAGATTGCACACACGTTCAGCTGAGATCACCTAAGGGCCGCCAGTATATATATACTAATAGGCATATGGATCAATCAACTAATGTCCAGGTGGTCTGTGATGCAAACTTAAAAATTATGAGTGTTGTTGCAGGTTACCCTGGTGCATGCCATGACTCCTTCATCCTCAGTCAGTCATCGCTCTTCGATAAATTTGAGGAGGGACAAATGCCTGATGGCTGGCTGTTGGGTATGTTGAAAATGTTATGTGTGTATGTCTTTTAACCACAGCCTAGATTTTGGAGGAGGTGAGAGAATAATCTAACATATGTCCTAATGTTGACTATATATGTTTTTCAGGTGATGGGGGTTACGGCTGCTACTCTTGGCTCCTTACTCCATTGTCCCTACCTGATTCTCCTGCTGAACACAGTTATAATCATGCACATAAGGCTACGCGGAATGTGATAGAAAGATGTTTTGGGGTGCTGAAGTCACGTTTTCGGTGTCTTGATAAATCTGGTGGCCTTTTGTTGTATAGTCCCTCAAAGGTGACTCGAATTGTGTTCTGCTGCTGTTTTCTCCATAATCTGTGTTTAAGTCAACATCTGGCACATGGTGAGGGAGAAAGCAGTCAGCAAGCAGAGGAGTTAGATACATCTGGTGACAGTGTGAGTACAATTGTAGGGAGGCAGGTACGTCAAGAAGTGATCCTGCGATATTTTACAGGTAAGTTTTATTATGCTGTAATTATCCTTCACTAAACACTTTGCTCTACTTTCTATTGTGTGTTCTGTTACTTACTGTTTGTTGTTTATAGTGGTGTGTCCATTGTGCTTAGTTGATGCTAACAAAACATTTACAGTCATTACCCTTGAAAAACATAACTACATACATACAGACCAGCTTCTTAAATTTTGGAGACGGACACAGGAATGTGTTTTTTTAACAAATTCTTTTATTTATTTGCACAAAAAGTTTTATGTTATTTTTTTCTTTTGTGTGTGCTGGGTGCTGGCTCACTGGCACGTGCTCTTGATGAACGCCGGACAGGGGAGGTTACTGGCGTTTGAACAGGGGTCGTGGTTCCCGAGCTGGAGGTAACTTGCTGAGCACCCATCATAGCAATATTGCTGCTCAGATTATTTAAACTGGCAATCAGCTGAGTGTTTGTAGCAGTGTGGCTGGCTACAATCCTGGATAAGGCCTCATTCACCACTTGATTGTGTTGAATTATCTGAACTAGTGCCTGCTGATGTCGCTGTTGTTCATCTATAATGCGGGATAAATTAGCATTCATTTGGCTGTTTTCTGCCCTAATTTGCTCCATAGAGGTAGCCATTCTCCCTACTTGTACTATTAGTCTGCCCGAGTTGCGACTAATACGCGGTAGATGATGGGGCAGACTGGCAAGGTGTTGTGTATGTTGGGTCAGGGTGGCATTGCTTTGGGCCTGTTGGCTTGTCCAACTTGCCCAAAAATCGTCCGGAATTTGGCTTGGGGGCGGAGCTTGTGGCAGTTGTGGACTGCTGGATGGTTGGGGTATATCCTGCAACTGGATTGGCATGCTTGGATCCACAGCTGTTAATTGCAGTGTGAAGGATGGCTGTTGTTCTGGTCCCTGCTGGTCCTCGGCGGACATCAGGTTGTGCTCTGTATGGGGTAGGCAACATGCAATGTTGTAATTTTTAGAATTTGTCAAGGCTAATGCAACACATTATTACATTCCTAAAACTACATTTTTGCATTAGTAGCTCTTGTTTTTTGCAACTTAAAAAATTGTTAACATTTTGTGATAAAAAAAACAACACAGGCGCAAACATTGGCAAATTAGCATATTCCTCACCTAACTAACTTCCCTCCACAACATTACACTGTTAGATTCCCTCCCCTCACCACGATATAGACTACTTACCTGTATAGTCCAGAGGAGCTGAGCAAGTAAGCCATCTACATACTGGACAGGGGCGATGTGTGAACACTGTAATAGGTTTTTTTTTTGGGCCCAAAATTTATTTGTCTTCATATTTTTGAAAAATGTGAACGTGTGTGTGCTTAATGTATACTCAAATCTGTTCTTTTCATACAAATAGGTTGTCTAGACCATCCACTAAGACCTTATCTATTTTTAATAAAGCACCTTGAGCAATTGAAGACGTGACATCACATTGCTTGTTGAGGAAAACATGTAAACTCCAAACCAACTAACAACATCTTAAGTGTACTGTGTATATTATTGCTTATGTGTTTAATTTATGTTTTTACTCACCAGATAACTGAGGTGATCTGGGCTCATCACTCTGCGAACTCGCCAATAGTGCCAGTGGTGGCTGGGGTGACACTGCCGATAGTCTTCGCCTGGGTGGGGATGATGGAGGTGCAGAATCAGAGCCAAGACGCCGTGTCTTAGTTGGCCTCCTGGGTAAGTGTCCCAAGCCCTGTGATGGGCGCCTTACAGGAGGTCGGCTTCCAGAAGCAGAACCTAGGTGCAAAATTTAGCATTATTATTTTGTACTTCTATGTGTTTTCAGAATATGTGACTACAGTGAAGACTTACCTGCAATACCACCATCATCCTGACTGGTCTGAGGCCTGTCTGGGCGGCTGGTCTGTGTGACTGTGGAAAAAGTGACCCCAACATTATTACCATGTTTTTTGTCAAATGAACCAGTGAAAACCATTAATGTACTGTAAGCATCTATTTGGTTTGGTTTCCAAAAAAAAAATAAGCTTAAGAGCTTCTATATTCATGATTTTTAGTTGAATATCAAAATGTACTTGATGTGGCACACAATAAAGTTTATACCTAAAAGATTTTGGACTCAGATATTGCAGAGATTCAGTACTTGGCAATTTTAAAATAATTTAATGTTTTAAAAATTGCCCCGCTTTTAAGTTTTTACTTAAAACAAATACATTTTGAGGTTTTAAAACAAACACACATGTTCAAGCATTATCGCAAAAAATTGCACCAAAAAAAAAAAAAAAAAATTTAAAAAAACTGCACGTTTTTGTTATAAAAAAAAATAAAAAAATAAAAAAGGAGCAAAAAAACACAATTAAAAAAACAAACACACCTTAAGGGAGCATAGGCATGCAATCTGTTTTTTGCAAAAAAAAACATCCTTAAAACTTTAAAAATTACATTAAAGAAATTGAACACACATTTTAAGAACAATAATACAAAACAAACTTACCATCCTGCGTGGGTCGGTCCGAATCCCGGACATGAGTAGCAGACACCACCTCGCCAGGAATCAATGCCCGCACAGGCTCCTCCCAGTCCCGATAGCTTACACGTAAAGGTGGCCCACCTCCGGTTCTACGTGCAGATTTGGACTCTTTGGCCATCTTGGCCTTGACACGCCGCTTAATATCGTAAAATCGCTTGCGGCACGTGTCCTCTGTCCGCCTCACCACACCCTCACTATTTACAGCAAGTATAACTTGCCCCCACAGGGCAGACTTCCTGCGGGAGGACACCCTGGCAGCATCCTGACCAAACAATTGGCGATGGTGCTTCATCAGCTCACGTACCAACGCCATGTTTTCAGCATAGCTGAACTTTATATTCCTGCCAGTCTTGGTAGTGGTGCGTGGCTGCGGAGCCACAACACCATCACTATCACTGGAAAATCCAGCAACAGGCACCCCCTCCTCCTCCTCCTCACTAACCTCCTCCCTCTCACTACCCCCCTCCACCTCACTACCAGCCTCCACCTCACTACCAGCCTCCACCTCACTACCAGCCTCCACCTCACTACCAGCCTCCACCTCACTACCAGCCTCCACCTCACTAACCTCCGCCACCACACTGACCTCTGAGTCGGACATGACAAACAACATAAAACACTGAAAAATGAAAACACAAAACACACTCCTCCACTACTCCTACTACACACCACACAGCCAACACACGCTCACTCACTCACAAACAATGACAAAAGACTGAAATAATAAAACAAGGACAAAAAAGCTTACAAACTGGGAAAAAACAATACTACAAAGTTCACAAGACTCCTAACACACACAGTACAGCACTCAACAATCACCAAACTCCTCTCCAAATCCACCAAAAACTCCACCAAACTCACCAACTCCAAATACACCTTCCTCTCTCCTCTCCACTAGCTAAACCCACGAGGTGCGGAGTGTTTGGGGCGTTTTTATAGTAACATGCACAGACACTCCTCCTTTACGAATACAACCAATCACGGCCGCGTGACGTAAACGAAACTTAGAAGTCAAAACGCGGCAGCAAATTCCAAATCACTGCCGTAACAGACTTGTGACGCAGTCGTAAAAAAAAAACCCCAACGCGGCCGCGAAATAGCAAACGCGGCCGCAATCAACAGCAGAAAAGCACGAATGACATCGACATCGGAAGATTGAAAAAATACGAATACGAACGCTTAGTAAATGAGTCGTAATCAATTCAAAAAGTTGCAAGTTTACACTGTCGATGTCAGTCGCGATTGAACTTGAACATGATTCTGAAATATACGAATCTTAGTAAATAAACCCCTGTGTGTCTATCTATCTATCTATCTATCTATCTATCTATCTATCTATCTATCTATCTATCTATCTATCTATATCTATATATAAAATGTGGGAAGGGGCCAACCTGATTCTAAAACCTAGACCCCTTTTCCACTAGCTGTTTTTACCCATGTTTTTGCACGGGGGCGCTCATCGACGCGGGTTTTTAGTAGGTGGAAACGGGTCAACGCAGGTTGAGTGACCCGGAAATCCTACCCGGCTATTTACCTGGGTAGAACACGGTAATGACACGGATAACGGTGCAGTGGAAACGGTCATTACACGTGTTTTCAGACCCGAGTAACGCTCTGAGACGCTGATTGGTGCTTCTGGGGCACTGTAAGATGATGTCATCCCTGGGAGACACGCTGGGCACATGCAGGCACCGCAGCAGAAAACAAACGCGGATGCACATCTATTGCAGCAGCTACAACACTACGCTGGGCACATGCAGGCATTGAGGCAGCTTGCAAACAAAACACTCTGAAGTCACGCTGGGTACATACAGATATTTTTATTGCAGCAGCTTCCAAACAAATAGACAATATACAGCAGCAGAAGCTCCAGCACAGCAACATGGCTAGCCATACCTGGTCAGACACAGAGATCAAAGAGCTGCTTAATATTCGGGGAGAGGAAGAAATTAGGGTTCCGGTATGAATGGTCGACCATGTTATGGTCGACAGTCATTAGGTCGACCACTATTGGTCGACATTGACATGGTCGACATGGATACATGGTCGACACATGAAAATGGTCGACACGTGAAAGGTCGACATATGAAAAGGTCGACATGAGTTTTTTTTTACTTTTTTTGGTGTCGTTTTTTGCGTAAAGTGACTGGGAACCCCAATTAGTGCACCGCGTCCCCTCGCATGGCTCGCTTCGCTCGCCATGCTTCGGGCATGGTGCCTTCGCTCTGCTACCGCTTCGCTCGGTACACTTTACAGTTACAATCGTAGTCCACGTGGATCGTAAAGTATGGAAAAGATCCCCAAAAGAAAAAAAAGTAAAAAAACTCATGTCGACCCTTTCATGTGTCGACCATTTTCATGTGTCGACCATTTTCACGTGTCGACCATGTGTCCATGTCGACCATGTCAATGTCGACCAATAGTGGTCGACCTAATGACTGTCGACCATAACATGGTCGACCATGTGAATGGATACCGAAATTAGAAGGCAGGTGACTGGAACAGTTAAGGATGCTATCGTCTACAAGAACATATCCCTTATGCTGGCAGAAAGGGGCATCCAAAAAACCCAGCAACCAAGTCGTTAACACATTGAAGGCACTACGCAGACAATTCACCAAAGTACACGACCATAACCGCAAGAAAAGTGGTGCTGGTCATATGGAATGGGCATATTATGACCTATGCTATAGTGTCTTCGGCAAAACTGCGATAACAAATCCCATAGCACTATCGTCATCCAGCTCTCCCAGTCGCCAGATGTCAGTCGACGAGGACTGTGACAAAACACAGCACAGCCTTCCAAGCTCACAATGCAGCCCATCAACCCCGCTGATTATATCGGACAGCAGTTTTGAAGACTCGACCGTCAATGATGATTCCATCAGTGCCACTACCCCCCAAGACCACGACTTTGCGCTCAAATAGTAAGTATTACCATTACAAATACAGTTGCAGCAGTCCCTATACAAAATTTATGTAAAGGCATGGTAATGTTGCAGAGTATAGCTAGTGTGCAGGTGGGAGAAGGCCACAAACACGTATATGCTACCACTGCTATTTGTTAATAGAATCATGGTAATGTTGCAGAGTATAGCTAGTGTGCAGGTGGGAGAAGGCCACAAACACGTATATGCTACCACTGCTATTTTTATATTGTTGCTTACATTCTGTTTCATCCCCTTCACAGTCTACAACGTTCCACAGCGGAAAAAGAAATTGAACACAACAGAACAAACGGTCAGAGCAATGAAGTCCATTATTGTGGATCACCTGCGTGAGGCGGATAGTGAGCTCAATGCCCAGGAAGATGCACGGCTTGAGAGATTTCTTGCGTCAGAAAAAGAAATGCATCAAACTTTTATAAGGCAGTTAATGACCATGCATGATAGGCAGATGAAATTTTTTGAACGCACGTTTGCACGTACCATAGGGAATACCACACAAGCACAACAGCAAGACACAGCCTACCCACAGCACCCATATGGTCCATACAACTATGAACCTCCCTCAAATCCCCCAACACAAATCCCGCAATCCTCAGAATATCGGGTATATAGACAACTGCCTTAGAGCAGTGGGTGATAAAACAATGTTTGTGTTTTAAGGTTCTGTTGCACTGTATCCTCATCCCTGATACCTACAAATCCAAACATTATTTTGATTTTACAGAGTGCCCTGTTGGCACTTTAAACTTTTATATTGTTACCTCAGAAAACGGGCAGTGGGATCCAGATATTGGGGCTACCTTTTATATTGTTACCTCAGAAAATGTGCGGCAGTGTGATCCAAATATTGGGGGTACCCCGATACCTGCCAAACCACACATTAGGGTTTTTTTTTACAGAGTGCCCTGTTTGCACTTTACTCTTTTATACTGTTACCTCAGGGCAGGTGTCTTCACCATGTGGCCCTCTAGCTGTTGTGGAAACACATAGCAACACATGCTGGTACATGTTGTTCCACAACAGCTGGAGGGACACATGTTGAAGACCCCTTGCGTTTTGTGGAATTTTACAGTGTCATGTTTGCACTTAAATATTTTATATTGTTACCTCAGAAAATGTGTGCCAACTGTTTAAAAGAAAACATATAATAACATAACTTTTGAACCAAATTTTTATCACTGAAAAACAAAATAAACAAAAATTGTTTGCACACAAAAACTTGTCTGTCTTCTCTACTGCAACATTGTTTGAAGATTAGCTGCAATGGTGGCCCTTATGCACTCGCTGGCAGCGTCATGCCCCCCCACCAAGCCTGGTGCATCATGTACAGTGACCCCCGCCCCATGATCATGTACATTCCATTCGGGTAGAAAGTTTTCCTTTTGAATCTCACATATGTTATGGAGAATGCAGCAGGCTGCTACTATATCTGCCATTATTTTCAAGTCCACATCATTCCTCTTCATGAGGCAGCACCAGCGTCCTTTTAAACGCCCAAACGCATTCCCCACTGCCATACGGGCCGAACTTAGGGCATGGGTATATGATGTCTGTTCGGGGGATAAGTGAACATGCTGGGTGTAGCCCTTCATTAGCCAGCGCTGTAATGGGTATGCTGCATCACCAATGAGGTGGACCGGGATGTCCACACCATGGCCCTCATTCCGAGTTGTTCGCTCGGTATTTTTCATCGCATCGCAATGAAAATCCGCTTAGTACGCATGCGCAATGTTCGCACTGCGACTGCGCCAAGTAACTTTGCTATGTAGAAAGTAATTTTACTCACGGCTTTTTCATCGCTCCGGCGATCGTAATGTGATTGACAGGAAATGGGTGTTACTGGGCGGAAACACGGCGTTTCAGGGGCGTGTGGCAGAAAACGCTACCGTTTCCGGAAAAAACGAAGGAGTGGCCGGAGAAACGGTGGGAGTGCCTGGGCGAACGCTGGGTGTGTTTGTGACGTCAACCAGGAACGACAAGCACTGAACTGATCGCACAGGCAGAGTAAGTCTGAAGCTACTCTGAAACTGCTAAGTAGTTAGTAATCGCAATATTGCGAATACATCGGTCGCAATTTTAAGAAGCTAAGATTCACTCCCAGTAGGCGGCGGCTTAGCGTGTGTAACTCTGCTAAATTCGCCTTGCGACCGATCAACTCGGAATGAGGGCCCATGTACGATCACCGATTTCTGTTAATAAAACATTAATATTATTACAGGGGTAAAACTTGACTATTGGTTTATGGGCGAACATTAGTTTAAGTAGTAAATAATCTTACCTCTCGAGGGAAAAGCCATCCACCAAGCTTGTCCTCAGCAATACTGTAAAGATCGGAGTTGGCGAGAACCCTTGCATCATGTGACCGTCCGGGCCACCCTATGAAGACATCTGTGAAACTAAAAATAAAGGTTTATGCATTATCATAAAACAGGCCAAGCCTATTTCAAACACATTAGTGAAACAGTGCTTACCAGTATTTGTGGTCCACTACAGCTTGCAGAACAATGGAATACCATCCCTTACAATTGTAATAGTCTGCTGGGTTGTCACGAGGGGCGATGATGGGGATGTGGGTCCCATTTATGGCACCAGCACACTGTGGGTAGCCACTCTTCTTAAACCCTTTTATAGTCGCATCTAGCCGCTGTCCTTGTGGCAAGGAAATAAAGCGATGGTACATGGTATCCAGCAATGCCTGCGTGACCTGGTAGACAATCTTGCAGACCGTGCCAATCCCTACTCCAAATAAACTAGAAACTGTGCGATACTCTCCAGGGGTAGCATACCACCAGAGAGCAATCGCTAATCTCCTGGCTGGCTCAATGGGCTTCCGGAACCTGGTGGTCTGCATGGTTATTGCGGGGGACAGTAGTTCCAAAACATACTCGAATGTAGCGCGAGACATCCTGAAGTTTTCCATCCACTGATCCTCCTGATATGCTAGAATGGTCTGCATGAATGCTTCTCCATGTCTACGATCTCTCACCCACATTCTTCGGCTTGGTGTAGAGTTTATTGTTATGAGAGAAATAACAACAGTGAATGATATACGCGCTCTCCTCCTTTTCAAATATTTGCGTCGATAGGTAGCCCTCTCTGCAAAGAATTGAGCTCTCCTTCTCCAGCTCTGCAGTAGGTAGCACAAGGTGAAAAGCTGCATCAAGCTGTCTGTAGCAGAAATAAGCAGCAGTAAACTGCAAACAGTCTGCGACTCCATGCTAGACACAGCTACTGCACCGGCGTCCATTGCTGCAATGCTATGAGTAGGCCCCACCCCTCCCTTTTGGTCCTTTTGATTACATCATCTTGATGAGACAGTAAAAAGTCCATTTGTAATGACAGCAATAGGCTTTTACAGAGCTTACCCGGGTTAGGTGGAAACAGATCAGACACGGGAATAACACGTGTCGAAGTGTAGTAGAAACGGGGTGGCCGACACGGGTTGTAGCCGTGTTAAAAATCCCGGATCGGACACGGTACTTAGGTGGAAAAGGGGTACTAGTCTGCTCTGAGTGAATTGCAGATATTTCTCAAAACTCTTTTTTTTTACTTTTCCTACTGTATTTTTTTTCAAAGAAAATATAAAGTAATAAAGTTATGTAGACAAATACATTTGTGGACCTGGAACGATTCTCAAACTGTAGCTATTGTTGATCTTCAATTAATTAAAGCCAATAATATGGATTGCTCCTGAACCTTGGGATAAGCGTGTAAGCGCGTACTTAGAGATAAGATTACAGTGCTGTACACTTGGGACAATATGAATTGCAAGTAGGAATTACCTAGGTTATGGATTTGAATCACTAGCACATTCACTCGCTTTATCCTATGGTGTAATATAATTCATGAAAAATGATTGTCATTAACACAGGATTTTGTAGTTTTCATTGAACAATCGAAAACCATTTTATCAATTCTAATATCAACCGAGCGAGCTTTGAAAGTGTTGTTAATCTCCATGCAACATGCTATTGCAGTATAAAAATAGCATGCTCTGTCACTTGTCCTGTGTATAAGTGACTAAATAAAGTAAGAAAAGTGCTGCCTGAACAATTTAGTGCCCAGTAATCCCCACACCCTGCACCCATTTTTTCAAAACTTACTGTACCTCTCCGGAGTCCTGCGGCAGTGACAGTGACTTTGAGCACTAGCTGGCATGCAGGTCTCTTGGAAAATAGCATAGCAGCCATTTTACCAGAAATTTACGCATGTGCAGTAGGGAAAATTTCCAGGAAAATTGCCACCACGCCAATTTCCCTGGAGACTTGCGCAACACCTAGTGCTCAGAGTCACTGTCACTGCTGCAGTCACTGCCAGACAGACTGCACACAGGCCCCCTTCTTTCTTAATATGCCTCTGCCAGAGACCACAGCTGTGTGCCACTGTGATCTCTATGTATGATACTACTGTTACTACTAGTAAACGCGCAAACTTGGCTAAGGACCGCTGTGTCAGGATCCAGATGGTTTGGATTCCGGTTGTCAAAATCCAGATGTTGGAATCCCGACACAGCTCGGAATGCCGAGGCCGGCGTCCTGAATGAGATTGCAATCCTGGCACCGGCATCCCAACAGCCATGATCCCATCTGAATGTCTGCCCCGGTAGGTTTAGGCTGCTGGGAAGGTAAGTGGGGGGGTGTAGGACTTACCTCCATTGCATATTCTGCTGGTACCCACCCAGGTTCTTTATCAGTAGGTTATATGAATAGTTTTCACTTCATACATACACCATGTTTCCTACCTGTTTTCAGCTTGGTGCAGGTGAGGTGCAAACAGACGGGGTTGTTAATCATTGCTTCCCTCCCTTTTTATTTTCTATCACTGAATATACTTTGTGACACTTTTCTTACTTAATTTGGCATCCAGTAATGTTTTTCTAACTGATATTGACAGTGGCAACCAGTAATTTTTCCTCTAGTACTGATTATTGTACCAATATACTGATGCATAGTTTAACAATTCTTTAAGTTGATGTCTTATTTGCTTTGTACCTACATCATGATCTGGAATATTTAATGGAATATCTAACAGTCTTTTGTTGCATGGGGCACCTGCATTTAATTTGCTGCACCCTCCTGTATAGCCATATAATGAGCAAATCAAACACAGCTGAAATATGTGATCATTTTGCATGAATTCCAAACAAGGCCAAACAGGCTGATCAGCAGCCGCCCCTACAACAGTTACTGGCTCCAGGTAGTTCAAGTGGTCTTCACTGTTTGTTACAACAGGATCTCCTTTAACCATCAGATAAATGACTTCCTGATAAAACTGACGCACTGACCTTTGTCTTCTTTGTCAAGACTTTCAAGATCCTTAAGTGAGTTGGCAAGGCAGAAACTCTGAAGCTCCCCAATATCAAAATTGGCCTCCATGAACTCTCAGATAACAGCGTTTAAACTTAGACTTTACCGAGCTGACTTTGTTGACCATTCTGTTGGTCTTCTTGAAAGGTATAAAACTTTTCTGGAGCAATAGATGTTCAAACTTTTTAGTAAAGAGATTTTCAAATCCCAATTTGTTGTGAAATGGGTGCACAGTATAGCAATGCAAGAACCACCTTCTGGAACACCAAAAATGTTATTGCCAAAAGGCCAGAAACTAAAGGCAAGGACATCCAAAGTAATATTCTCCGAAATATTACCCATACCACGTGCTAGCCCAGGGAGACAGAGGTAGATTAGGGAGGTAAATTAGTGGCTTAGAGACTGGTGTAGGAAAGAGTGGTTTGTGTTCCTGGAAGATTGGGCAGACTTCTCAGTCAGGCGCCATCTTTTTTTCTTATGACAGATTGCACCTGAATGAGGAAGGGGCTGCAGTGCTGGGGGGAAGGATGGTTAGTAGGTTGGAGGAGCTTTTAAACTAGGAGCCTGGGGGGGTGGTTTAGCTAGAATATATGGGTCATGCAGTGAGAATAGTGAGGATGGAGGCAGTGAACGAAATTGGGGTGGAGAAGGGGGGAGAGAAAGAGCAGCCGGCAAGGGCAAGGGTATTAACATGGGTACTAACAAGGGCGTTACCAAAAGGTATTGCCAAAACACGAACTAACGATGATTATGGGTCATCATTACTGCATATAGAAAATGTTGTCCCTAGCACTAGGGGATATACTTATCTTAATTGTATGTATGTAAATGCTAGAAGCCTTGCAGGTAAAAAGGGGGAACTAGAAGTCCTTGCAGCAAGCAAACAGTATGATATTATAGGCATTACTGAAACTTGGTGGGTCGAATCTCATGATTGGACAGTCAATCTAGAGGGTTATACGCTGTTCAGGAAAGACAGATTAAATAAATGAGGTGGAGGGGTATGTCTTTACGTAAAGCCATTTTTAAAACCTGATATATGGGAAGATATTCACGAGGGGACTTTAAATACTGTTGAGATGTTATGGGTAGAAATTGCATGCGCAGGGAAAGGGAACAATAAAGATAGTATTGGGGCTATGCTACAAGCCGCCTGGTTTTAATGTGTCTGATAAGGAAATGTTACTGAAGCAAATTGAAAAAGCAGCAGGAGCAGGGGACGTAATAATGATGGGAGATTTTAACTATCTGGAGATAAATTGGACAAATGATTCATGTGATACTGCTAGGGGTTATATGTTTTTAAACACACTAAATGATAACTACTTACTTCAACTATCTGAGGAACCAACTAGGTACAATGCAATCTTAGATCTGGTATTAACTAACAATGCGGAATTGATATCAAATAGGGGAGCCCATGGGAAACAGCGACCACAATATGGTCACATTTAATATCAGTTTTCATAAGCAGTCCTATTTTGGCTCAACTAGGACTCTAAACTGTAGCAAAGCCAACTTTGATATGATGAGGGAAGCTTTAAGGGACATTGAATGGGAAATTTTGTCTCAAGGAAAAAATACTAGGGAGAAATGGGAGGTATTAAAATCACTGCTCGTTAATAATACTCACAAATTTATTCCCATGGGCAGTAAACAAAGGACTAAAAATTCCAAATCAATGTGGCTTAACAAAAGATTAAGGGACTAGAGGGAAAAAAAAGGCAAGCATTCAAAAAATACAAATCAGTCGAGAATGCAGTCATTCCAGCACTATAAGGATTGTAACAAAATATGCAAAAAAAAAAAATAGAGCGGCTAGAGTACAGATGGGGCCTTCCTTATCTTGGCTCCCTGAGGCGCAGGCGTGCACTCCTGGCATAACTAGGTGATCCGTCCGCCTAGTTATGCCGGGAGTACACGAGCCGCTTCCCATTCGAGCATCTCTGTCCGGGCACGTGGACAGAGACGATCTCCATTAAAGTGTATGGGTAGTGTCTCCATCCGGGTACACGCCCGTCCAGACGGAGATGCTCACAGTGACTAGGTGCACCCAGGCAGGTGCGCCTAGTCACATAAAAAGCCAAGAAAAAGAAGGCTTCATCTGTAGAAACTGTAAAGCTAGTAGCAAAGGAAAGCAAATCAAACCCCAACTTTTTTTAACTATATCAACAGCAAAAGATTAAAGTATAGGCCCTTTAAAGGACAAGCTGGGAGTCTTAATCAAAAACGATAATGACATAGCGGACAAATTAAATCAGTTTTTCTCATTGGTCTTCACAAGAGAGTACCAGATGCAGGGATTAACACACAATCTCAACAAAGATAATGTCCCACTGCTAAGTGCTTATTTAAGTGAGGAGGATTAATAAGTCACCTTGTCCTGACAGTATTCATCCAAGGATTCTCATGGAGCTTCACTCTGAACTAGCAAGAGCGCTATTTTTGATCTTAAATGACTCACTTACATCAGGCATGGTTCTCAAAGACTGGCATATAGCGGAAGTAGTGCCGATATTCAAAAAGGGAAGTAAAACTGAACCGGGTAATTATAGACCAGTTAGTTTTACATCTATAGTGGGGAAAGTACTGGAAGGTATTCTAAGGGATAGTATACAGAAGTTAATTGAAGCCAATAAGGTTATTAATAGATAACAAAATGGATTTGTGAACGATAGATCATGTCAAACAAACTTACTAGGCTTTTATGAAACAGTGTGAACCTTGATCAGGGCAAGGAGGTGGATGTAATCGTTTTAGACTTTGCATTAGCTTTCGACACAGTATCGCACATGAGATTTATCTAAAAGTTACAAGAACTAGGGCTAGGGAGCACAATATGCACTTGAGTCAAAAACTGGTTAGATAATAGGGAGCTGCACGGTGTGGTAAATGGAACTTTTTCAAATTGGATTGAAGTACTAAGTGGTGTGCCACAAGGGTTTGTACTTGGACCACTATTGTTCAACATTTTCATTAACGATCTAGCAGTAGGTCTAGAGAGCATGGTGTCAATTTTTGCAGATGATACCAAATTGTGTGAGGTTATAAATACAGAGGGAGATGCTAAGTCTCTTAAGAATGACTCAGTTAAACTGGAAGCATGGGCAGCAAAATGGAGAATGGGCTTCAATACAGACAAGTGTATTGTAATGCACTTTGGTAGCAAGAACAAAAATAACACTTACATACTAAATGGGATAAAATTAGGGGATTCTGTACAGCAAAAAGAGTTATGTGTTCACATAGATAGCACACTAAGCAGCAGTACCCAAAGTAAGGTTGCAGCAAAGAAGGCTAACAAGGTATTTGCATGTATAAAGCGGGGAATTGATGCAAGGGATGAGAGTGCTATATTCCCATTATATACATTTCAAGTGAACCCTCATCTTGCATACTGTGCACAATTATGGACACCATGCTACAAAAAGGATATCCTGGAACTAGAAAAGGTTCAGAGACAGGTGACCAAACTAATTAAGGGGATGAAGACGCTGGAATACTAGGAAAGGCTTGCAAGGCTAAGTAAGTACACTGGAAAAGAGGAGACTAAAAGGGGACATGATCAGCATTTACAAATATATAAGGGGACAATACACAGAGCTTGTGGGGGATCTGTTTTGGTAAGATAAACACAGAGGAAATGTGGACACCCGCTTAGGTTAGAGGAGAGGAGATTTCGCACACAGAGGCGAAAAGGTTTTTTCACAGTAAGGACAATACATGTTTGGAATTCCCTGCCTGAGAGAGTACTGATGGCAGACTCGGTGAACACTTTTAAGAATGGGCTAGATAAATGTCTAATGGATAAGGATATACAGGGTTATGGTGCGTAGTCACGCACTATAGTTATTAAAAAAGAGGAATAATTAATAAACACAATGGCCGACATTAGTAACAGACAAAATTAGTCCTAAAAAATTATACAGCGTAGGAGACCACAAATAGGTTGAACTCGATGGACAATTTGTCTTTTTTCAACCTCGGAAACTATGTTACTATGTAAAACACACAGAGCAGCTAGACCTCACCTGGAGAGGTTAAAGGGCCCTATGGAATTTAATTGTCAATGGGTTGAAGCCTTTCCAAACTTCCATGGTTGTGCATGAGAGATTAGATTTTCCCCAAAATTTCATATGCCGTCCTACAGTATACCCAGCTCTCATCTGTTGCTGAGGCCCACTCCCATTTCTTTGACTTCCTGAGGGAGGCAGCGGGCTGGTTGGACCTGCATGATCTTGCAGGAGTATAGATGGACCCTTATACCATAACGTTTTTCTTGATTTAGTAATATAGCTATTTCTATTGTTTACTTGTTAGTTGGCTGGGGTTTTCCCACTATTCCCATAAACATCGTCCAATGTATTTCTTGTAGTCATGTGGAGCTACAGTAAACCTCAATAATAATGCAATGTTTGAGATTCACTCCCTGCCTTTTATCCCCACGGCCTGCATGTCATTGGGTCAGGCCAAGAAGTGAGAAGATGGTAAATACTGTATATACTATTGATGATCATGTATACTCAGCTGGTATCAAGGTGTACAACATCTGCTGTGGCTCAAGTGGCAAAATGCAGGTACAGTATATAAATCAAAAGGTCACAGGTTTAAATCAAGGGAGCATCAGTGTCTTTTCTTGCCTAAATGTGTCACTGGTATGCTTGTCTGACTGTTATTGACATCATTCTCAGAGGTATCTCTGACCATTCTCTCACGGATGACTCTTAATCTTATACCTGACAAGAGTATAACATTATATAAAACTTTTTCCTTGTGAATGCATTGAAACAAAATATATTAGCAACTACAGTACATGTTATTCAGTTTCATGCTCATCTCAGCCATATCTCCACTTTCAGCTAAAGGAATACAACTGAGAAGCAACTGGGTGTTTGTACATAGGTCAAGTCAGAGGTTCCTAAATGTTGATTATATACATGCTTGGTCATAGGTGATTTAATTAATACCTCAGTCAGTTGAATTTTACCATCTGTGCTGAGCAATGGATATACTTAAAATCTGGACCCTTAGGATGCCTTGAGGACTGTGTATGGGAACCTCTGAGTTAGGTGTTTTTCTTAGAGAAAAGTGTGTTCGTTACAGAAATGCATCAGGAGGACTCACTTAATTCGGACCACTGTACCCTTAGCCATGTACCACAGTACATTAGCTACTGAAGTGCAGCTCTGCTTAACAAACTTAAGAAATGGTCTTTTGGTTTGTACCTCCGTATTTAGTTTCTTAACCCAGAGGAACCAGACCGATGCATATTATAAAACGGATGCTCTCAGGAGATCTGTAAGACTTTTCATTACCTTCTTTCAAAATAATCACTAATTCCATATCTGCTTGTAATCCTTATCCCTAAATCATCTTACTCATTATGCTACAGTTTGATCTTCAGTTAAGCTGATCTCAATCTGGATCATAATTATTATATACTGGACTGTGTTTCTAATATCTTTCTCTCAAAAAGAGGAATAATTTGCTTTATATAGTGAATAGTTTGAAAAATGATTAACTATTATTGAATACATTTTAGATACATGTGATTGTTGTGTATATAACAGAATAAATTTGTATATACTTGACAATTTAAGATAATTGGTTTTTATGTCTCTATCTGTTGCTACGGAATATTTGAATAAAGAATACAGCATTTAATTATTTGCAGGTTTAAATTATTCTACACAGCGATCAGTTGATTTCAGAGAGATTCTCTGCATCGATGGCAGGGCTGGTAGAAATACTGTATGCACTTTTAGTGATCATGATTTCTACTTTTACAATGTTAGAGGCGGTGCCTCTGCATACAGAAGATGCAGCCAACTAAACGGTCATGTTTTCAATTCATCTTACTAAGACACATTGCTGTTTTCTATATTTTAGGTTGACATGGGAGGTGGATAGATATATGGCCTACTGGATCTGCAATAAATGCATGAACAAAACAATATTAGTCATACTCTACTTAACAGCCATAATATTATGCATTATGAGCCTGTGAAAATAGCAAAAGTTTATTATTATTATTATTATTATTATTATTAATTCCACTGTAGTTACACAAATTGGGTGCAACCAGGACTCTAGTTTTGTTGTGTATTGTACCCAGTTGAGCAAGGTTCATCTCTTCCCTGAATTCTATCATCCAATTTCACTCCTAGCTATGCATGTTAGAATCCTGGTATGCAGTGAAGGTCACCATACTCAATGCAGTGGTAACTTTTCTGACACCTCCTGCTTAAAATCCAAAAAGTCAAAAGGATCATAAGGACCCGCTTTAATGGACTGGTTTTTTTTTAAACTGGAAATCCTCCCAGAAAATAAGGTTCATGCATGGGAAGTCCAGCACCATAAACCTCAGGCCTTTATTTATTTAAAGGCAGGTGTCTATGTTGACAGGGGAGAAGGCAGTGGTTCTGTTCCTGGAAGCTGCCAAGACCTTTGACTCAGTCAAGTGGACTTTTCTGTGTTCTATCCTGACCAACTTTGGATTTGCACAATGATTGAGACTCCTCTATTTTGCTACAGTGGTCGAATCTGTGTCAATGGTAATACTCTCTGGCGATAGAGTAACTCATATACCTCTCTGCTGATGATATTCTATTGTTTATGGCATCTCTCTCTGACTCTCTGTTTATCTATCTCAAGGTTGGCAACCAGGTTGGGCATTTTTGGGCTTTACTTTTTTTGGGACAAACTTAATATTTTCCCAGTAGTTTGGTCTGCTACATATGGTACTTTGACTTGCCACTCATTAGTTTGAATAACATTAATTATCTGGTTATCTGAGTTACTTGACATGTCATGTGATTGTGTTAAGCTTTATATAGACCCAATGATGGATCATTTTACAACTACTGTACTCTCAATTTTGAAAGAAACTCCCTCTCTGAATGACAGATTAATTTGTTATTACAATGATCTTATAACCCAAGTTCAACAAAGTATATGTACCCTTTACACCATTTACCCATCTACCTGCCATTAAAAGGTTTTCAAAATGTAAACAGGCATTTTTCTTCTCTGGTGTGGGGTTATAGATGAGTGAGGGTTCAACCTTGTACTGTATACTCCAGAAATCTAAGTTAATAGGTGCCTAGCCCTCCCGGATGTTCACATTTATTATATTGCCTCCCAGCATGCCTATCTGCTTGAATTGCTCAAGGACCAGCCCAGGGATGCTTTTTTTGCAGGTTCTCTAAACTCACCACATTACTAAATGAGTGGCTTACTACACAGCACATAACTCAGACATGACACCTCACTTTGAGGAATACTTAATTCCTGAAATGACCTAAACTCACTAAATACAGTCAGTGAATCAGTGACGTGCGGTAGGGTATATGGCTAGGGAGTGTCAAAGTCAAATTGCATATTTCAATATTTAGAATACGCTATGGCATTTATTAATGGATGCATCTACGATGTATGCGTCGATACGGTAAGGCGCGTATGACCATAATGGCAAGTTACTGTGCGCATTACGGTAGAATATGCATTTGTTAATAAATGTCATACTGTGACAAGAATAGCAAATAATTCTATACACACACTCAAATGTATTACAGCCAGAAATGCAAATTCCTATAGTGTCCTAAAACATACAGTCAGATTGCTCTGTCCAAACAGCCATTGTGAACATACAATGGGGTGGTTCTTTACTCATAGGATTTCTTTGTTGGGAAGGTAAATACTTTATGTGTGCCTGACTGTAACCACGAACAATTGAGAATTGAGTATTGAGTCAATAGATACTGGACTGTCATTGTTACACTAGACAAGAACACAATATAACATACAAAAGCCAAACACAAGCCAGACCCTTGTTTGCTTAATACCTTTCAAGACCATGAAAAGATGACATTCAATATTATACAGACCAGACATTGATGTATGATATGTCAAATGTATAACATTTATATTCTCCTACACATAGTTTTAAACACATCTAATCCACAGTTTATATATATTTTATAACGTAATTGTAATAGCAGGAAACTATATATATATATATATAGATAGATATACATCACAAGGATGGAATTAAGGATACCATGTGTGGGATATAATTGTTCAGGGTCACATGTGTGGGATCAAATTGTTCAGGGTCACATAAGCAGTAATCCGGTGGTTGCAAAGATATTGTCGCTTATTGCGGCAACAAGTTATTAGCAATACTGGATTCATGTATATTACTGTATAATAATGTGATGGGTTTGACTGGTCTTGGGGCGGGAACTCAGATGTAAACAACAGTAATCACATCTCAGGACTTAGTCATCACCCACCGTTTGAGCTGACCAATGATTCCCAGTGTACTGGATATGTCCCACCCCTGGACCAATAGCAGAAGACTCAGTCCCAGACATGTATCTTCTCCAATACACAGTATATAAGTATTTTCCCTAACCCAGGAAGTTCAGTTGGTGCTGATTCTAAAATGGAGGTGACTGTCCACTGAGCAAAGGGTGATGTATGCTGGCTGTAATTGTTTCCCATGTAACTGAACACTGTAACCCTATCTTATATTATATGTTATACTTAATTATATACTGTACATATGATACTTTGTATGCATACCATTTAATATCAAATACATATATATCTCAGCATACCATGTGTGTGACTATTTGCTTTCTCTTAAGGGACACAGTGCTGCGACGTTCAGCGCACTATTATCATATATGGTAATAAGACGCAATTTGCATCCGCAGTATATAATAATACTGGTATTTAAATTTTTATTTAAAATAATAGAAATTAACAGTTGGTGGCTACATCAGGGATATCACGTACTTAATGATGCGCAGTACAGACGCGCTGTGGTCTACCAGCTAAGGATGGAAGCATCTAATGCTGATTAACCTCATCCGCTTTTGGCGCTATCAGTAAGGTGCTGATATGAATCAAGGGGCAATAGATTTCTTTGTTGCCTTTGGGTGTGACAAAAACGCACAATATTAGAAATGTTACAGTGTACAGTACTTTTTATTGTTGCTAACGGGGTTCAATAAGTCATATTTTGTTTGATTCAGATTGGATTGTTTATCTGTTAAGTACATTTAAAAAGCGTTTAAAAGTTGGTGCATGTGTCTAATTCGCATAGCACGGATATAGCTGTGTTAGCACGCTGCGTCCTTTTCGCATAGTGCTAACACAGGCCTGAAGTAACAAAGCTTTGTTCGCGCTGAAAAAGATGCAGCGTGTGGAGGCATTGTTACCATGCAGTGGGAATTGTCCTTCAGGGTGACTTCCAGTGCTTGTATAATTTGGGATTTATTTGTGACAAAGGATATAGCTAGTGTTTGTGTTCTGCTGCATGGCTTGGACACCATTTTCTGTCCAAGCACATGGCTTGGGGGGGGGGGGGAGCAGTGGCCATTTTAGGTCTAGTGCAAGGTACAGTAATGAATACCAAATATTACCTGTTGTTTCTGCTGTACAAATCTGCATTGGTCTTAAAACCCAAATAACTTAAAGTCACTCCCTACCCACCTAGCTAACAGCTGACTTTCAGCTGTTCCTGAAAGCCAATGTTAAACAATCTGTAACCTCTGTCACAAGTAAACAATATACATGTACATATCCATCACCATTTAAAAGCTACCAATGAATTTAACTAACCCATGCCATAGTCAATTATAAATAGTGTTTCAATTAGACCTAGTGAGATTAATAGTGAGATTAAAACATAGTTAGAACTAGGAAGATAATGAGTGTGTAAAATGACCCTCTGCTTGTTACAAGACCTAGACAATTGAAATGTTAATAAACTTGTTCAACTACTCTGGAACAAGAGTACAGCAAGCATGTGGACATCTGTTGAGATGCAAATTAGGCTGCTGTGGAAACCACAATCAGTATATGTGTATAAATATATATGCTGTGTTAGGGTTTCATAGAGTATATATATATGTTATATTATTATTATTATATAAAATATGTATATTTATATCATTGTAGGTTCCGCTAGATAGCTATCCAATTTGAATCATAGCATTTAAATTATAGTCAATAGCCATATGAATTTAAGTGTAATACCTTTAGAGGGATGTTATCAATCACTGGTAAAATTATTCCTTTTCTGTACAGAAAATATTGTGAATTCGTGTGGGTTGAAAGTAAGTGTGAGTAGATTGAACCCCGGAATTCGGGATCCTGTAGGTTGACACTCATTGAGGAGAAGCTGCAGTGGCATGGTGGCTCTCAACCACACGTTAGTATAGACAGGTGTGGAGTTAGCCCATTTATAAAACACTCTAGGTGACGGAGACATAGCCTACTGTAAAAAGTAAAATTGTCTTCATAATCGTAAGGCACACAAATAACAAGTATGTGAGTGACAATGCCTATTCTATACCTTGTATAAAATACTCTAAAAGGTTAAAGAACACAGTACGCAATTGGCGCACAAGGTACCATAAGGGTACGCCCTTAGCGTAGCGGACGCTGTATCGGAAGCGAGCCGCTCGAGCGACACAAACGCTCGCAAGAATACGCTATTGGTATCGGGCACACTAGAGGTGAGCGACTACCGTAATGCTACGCTATCAGCGTAGCGGACGCTCGAGACCACGAGGAGATCACGAGCGGCGCAGATGCTCACGAGATAACAATCAGTAGACCTTGAATGCAACACACAGAAAGGATATTCTTATACTGTAGACCTTGTACTGAAACACTGTAGCGATATAACGCTGCTTAACCTTGTTTACACTAAAGCTGTATGAGCGATAGAGACGCTCCTATTACCCTCTGCAATATAATGAACACACAATACCAGTCTAAGGGTCTAACGCCTTTTAAGGAAATGAATGAACGTTCAATTGCAAAAGGATAATACAATACAAGTTATACACTACCAAGATAACATAAAATACCTAACCGGATAACTACACATAAAATACAATAAAGATACAATTACATTTAAAGGAGAGGAAGGAGAGAGAGAATGGCTTATAACATTAAATAAGAGGCAATATGGTTGCAGAGAACTTACGCACCAGGGGAAACAATCGCAAGCGCCTTTCTGGATATCCAGCTCCCGATTATCAGCAATGAGAACCGTTGAAGAGAGTAGTGAGCTGGCCCAGATCGGCTTGTCTTTATATACACTTACACATAGTACAGTACAATGGTCCCTACATTCTTATTGTTCATTGGACACAGGAATTCGTCTCTGTATTATAACAAAAGGTCATAGGTTGGTTCATACAGGTGGGCTGTGACTATTTCAAACTGCTCAGGTGGGAGGGAAACTGGGTTTCCCGCCGCATGGGTAATAAAGTGCAAATATAGTAAATGTCCATAAACTTCTTATGTCCATAACTATACGCACGAGCGATTAATCCGCTTCAAACCAACACCGGAATATTGCTAATTATATTCTCTTCCGATGGATACTAAACACCACTGTGTAACCCCTGTCTGACCCTTCGTATCAAACAAAGAGGAATCTCCTTGTCCCCGAACATGCTATATTAACTAAACTTTCAGATTCTATCAAAGGGACCATAATCTACAAAATACATTATATGACTAAAATATGTTACGATTGAGTCGCCCGCTAGACGCACATAAACTCTACCGTAAATGCGCATACCGTGCGCCTGCGGGTGCACGCAACTGAGAGTATGCGCACGCACGGGAGGGCTCATGCACACGCAGCAGGCACTCACATGAGGTGCATATATGGCAGTGTGTAGCGTGATATTTTTCTGACTTTGACAGTCCACCCTTTGGCAGTCACCAATAACTGCCACTTCCTAAAACATTTCAAAAAGAGAAAAATATATGTCATGTGTAAATACATTTCTATGGTTGGGTAGGGGAGGAGAGGAGAAGGTGGGAAAACGGTATGACCTAGTGAGATAGCAGAAGCATGTATGTATGAATCCATGTTTGGGGGGTCATGTATCATCGTGCCGTACGTGTTTTAAATCAAGCTTCGAGGTATTGCGAAGTATACATTTGAATTCATTCTTATCCCGTATTAAGGGTCTGTGGATGGGCTGTCAAACTTTACCGAGCTCTTTTCGGCTTTTGGTTGCGACAAAATGGGGGAGCACATTTTAGTTGATGATACATGAATAGGGGGATATGTGAGTGCTGATATCTGTGCCTATATTCCCTATCGACTATGTGTGTCATTACGTGAAGGTTGTAGAGATGAAGATAAGAAGCAATTATGGTAAATGCAGTGATAAACTATGTGAGTTTAATATACATTTGCCGATTGAGGTCTTGTCTTGTGTCTTGTCTTGTCTTGTCTCGATGTACATGTTGACTGTAGTCTCCTTAGGCTTTTGCCAACAATGCAAGCAAAGCTTTATCAATGTCCATAGACTTACAAAAAGTGTTGGGCTAGCGTAAAATTTAAAGTACTAGGGATATGGGGGTCTATGGCATAGTCCATCAGTTGTCTGTGTAAAAGGTTGTCAAATTCTTCTTCCAAGCGGATGTCTTTGTACCTTGGAGGAAAACAAAGGAGAAACGGGTGAAAGAAACGGACCATGGAATCACATTTTCATCACAACATTGTCTCTATCGTTGGGTCATAAACCAAATCAGTCGTTGTTATTACAGTATCTTCACTTCTTAAACTCATCACTCGGGCGCTACGTTTACACTTTGTTAAAACCCGAACGCATCTAAATATCAGACTGATCAATATGATGACACCCAGAATACACAAAAGAAATTTCCCTACATCCATGATAATTCCTTGAGTCCATTCTCCTAAACCAGAGAACCAATTTCGTGGGTTCAACCATGACACCCAACTGGTCAGCTCATTACCCACAGCGGCAAGGGTGAGATTGTGTTTCCTTCGGAACTCCCATTTTAATTGCAAAATGTCATCCATCTTTTTGACTATGACCTCGGTCGGGTCCTCGGTGCTGTTTGTAATATATGTGCAGCACTTTATTCCATACTGAGTCGCTAGGGTAACACAATACCCGCCTGTCACAGCTGTGAGATAATTGAGAATCATCCTATGCTGAACCAGTTCTGTTTTATAAGCTTGGAGCTCCCTTCCGGTATACCTGAATGTGTCATCATACATTTCAGTGATATTGTCTAATAAATTTGCAAGCGCAGATATATATTTATAATTTATCACTCCTCTGGCGGTACGAGTGATATCTAACGCGATTAGGAATTGAATCCCGGTGGATTCATGGATCAGGTCAGAGGCCGGATGCTCTGTTCTTTCTATCAGGTGCCGTTTAACGATGTGCTCGTAATGAGTGTGAGTATAAGGAGCTTGGGCACTGCGGTGAATATCCTTCATTTTGGGATACGATCATTACTTCAGGCAGTACTTTTCCAATATAACATAACCCTTCTGAGTTTGGGGCAAGCCACTTATACGCCTTCCTCCCGCATATGAAATATGCATCATCGGGGAGAACATATGGGACGGAGTAGGACATTACCATATTACACACTTTCCATATGAAATCTCCTAACCCTAATCCTCCCATCTGTTTAGTACACGTATCAGTTTGTACGATATGTGCACAGTATCCTGGTGATACCTCTCCAACTCTCATGGTCCTACTTCCTAGGGTATACCTATATCGGAAATATTTTCCGCTACCGGCTATGTGGCGTATAAGTTCTGTATCTGTTGGAATTCTATCGGCTCTGTATGAAAAGGTCATGGTTTGGTTATTCCATGACACTTCCCAATTTCCCGGCTTTCGGGGATTGGAAATGTTAAAACATACTAGGGATCTATCCACATGATATTGGTGGAGCTTCAAACTAGGAGGACTGGAGATATTAAACCTCCTGTCCACCGGCCTCCCACCACTTAGCTCAAGTACCTCCCCTATAGTTAAAGGGAAGGGCACTAATCCTGATTTGCTATGGCCTTGAGGTACTTGAGAGCATACCTAACAATCTGTCTGATTTAACACTTTACCCACTAAGGAATGATAGTCACTCAATGGATGCCGGTCCATGTTAATGTTAAAACTGGACTGACATTTCTTGATACACCCATCCTCAACTACACTGTCACAGAGTCTACAGATACAGTTCTCTTCAGCTAACAATCCTTCACAATGTCTATAAATCACATGGCTGCTGGATCGTTTCCGGTACTCGCCTTTGCTCGGTGATTGTGCTGCTATTGGAACTTTACACCTCCGTCTTAGTCATCAGAAACCCTTCTGGATCCTTTCTCGACCTCACTGGTACTCTCACCGAAACAGACTGCTCTGGTCAACATCATGGTCAACAGGAAAATCCATATCACAGTCTCTTGGGGCAAGTCCATCTTACAGGAGGAGAAAAGAAGAAAATTTGTAATGGGGGTACAAAAAAACAGTTTGAGGGGGAGAGAAACTTGTTACGATAATTAGTTCTCTAGTCTTGTTGTTCTTCTTGTTCTGCTGTCATCTCAAAGGTGCTGTCTCTCAGTCTTCTAAACATTCTGGTGATACAATATTTCTTCTAGCTCAGCGCTCTTTCTGTAAGGAGAATAAATCTTGCATTACCATTTGTCCAACTAATGTGTGACATACCATCTTTAAAACATGAAAACATGGGTGAGAAGAGAGAAAACAAAAAAACAAACAAAAGAGAGAGAGAACAATTCATATATATATATATATATATATTACATAAACCAACAATAAACAACAACAGGAAAAAAAAACATTTTTCAAACATTTTAAAACATTGTCAGATCTGCCGTTCATCATCAGGCTGTCATATCTACATGTCCAATGGTATCCTTGCTCAGTCCCTCCCACCAGCACCTCCATACTCCACCCTTTGTATCTGGCCAGGATACATTGATGCGGGTAGGTCATGCTGGGGTTTGGTAGACTTCTGCAAAGACCAAGTAGCTATGCAATGTTTGAGTCCTACTGATGACCGTCAGAGATGGGGAAAAAGAAAACATTTCACAGATACATTACAAATTTTACCCGGTCATTCCTGTGTCTTCAGGGAATGACCTCCCAATTTATTAACCGTTACCTCAGGCTTGCCATCAATCCTAATGATCACCTTTTCCTGACTACATATCATTGGTGTGGCCCAAAATTCTTCCTATATGATCCCTGGTTATAATTTGGTGTGTCATAACTTTGCTCATGTTCTTGTCTAGGGGGTCTGACTTTATGTGGGCTGTTGCAGTTGCTGGCATAATGCCCTTCTCTTTTACAAAGATAACAAGCCCTGGGCTTCCTCCAAGTGCCAGTGACCTGAGGTCTTGGTTGATTTGATGCCTCCTCAAACGCTTGGATGCTCATCACCATCAACCGCTTTCCCTGTACTTCCCTGATTTCTTGGATACCATGGTTATGTTGTTGTCTAGGGGGTTGATATGACTTTTGTATATTTCTTGATTACAATCTCGTGCAACATGACCCTCTTTGTGACAATGGTAACAAACTACCACATTTGAATTTCTCACAGGATTTTGGGTCTTAAGCTGGTGTGGCTTTTTGGTTAGAGCCTGTATACTTACAGCCATCAGCTTATTACTCCGTGACTCCCTGTGTCTGGTGATGTTCTGATCATGATCAATAACGACCTCTCTTAATGTAGCCACCGAGATATTTCTCCAGTTTGGGTTGGTGGTCTGTACCCTTGTTCTCAACACCTCCTTTAAACCATTCATTAATAACTTAACCGCTACTTCTTTATGCTGTGCATTTGTTTTGATGTCTGTAATCCCAGTGTCTCTAGCCATTACTTGCAGTGCTCGATTGAAGTAGTCAGAAGTACTTTCCCTTTCTCCTTGTCTTATGGAGAGGATTTTGTTTCACTTGGCAATGGCTGGGAAATATACTCCTAACTGCTGGTTGATCTGCTTAATACATTCCTGATTGTTTTCCTCCGTACGAGGTACCTCTGTGTTTAATTTACAATCAGCAATACATTTCGCAGGGTCAACACTGGAGGGCAAACATGCCCTCAGCACTGTCCGCCAATCTTTGTTGGTGGGTTCTGTGGAGTTTCCTAATTCTTTAATAAATCTCTGACATGCAACTAACTCTTCCCTGGGATCAGGGAATTCAGACATAATTGCTCTCAATTCCATCCGGGACCAGGGACGGCGCATTGCACTGTCCTTGGCGGGAATGATTCCCTGATCGTCAGTCTTTCCATTGGGGACTGTGATCACCCTGACAGGACTAAATTCAATTACATCACCTTGTTCTACAATATGAGGTACATTTGTTTGTGCGTGATATATAACACCGTACGTACCTGTGGACACGACCTCACCTGACCCTCCGTTAGGGGGTTTGATTACTGCCTTTACCGATTTGGTCGCGTCCACCTGGATGTCTTGTAGGATGGCTTCTGGAAGAGGTACCGACATCGTGCTGGGCTCACTTTCTTGTTTGTAATCCTGAGGGAAGTTTAACATGGGGTGCAACTTGCATGGGTTAATAGTTGTACATTTAACAGTATTACAATTATCATCGTTACGTTTATTACAATTAGTCTTATCATCTATAATACAGTTGCTAAGTGCATTTTTATCATACACCATTGCGCCATTCTCTGCAACCATAATCCTCTCCATTGCCATGTCTCTCTGTTAGGGTCTCCTGCCCTGTGCTGCCACGTCGTCATGGCAACCGGGAGACAAGTGCTAGCGGAGTAACCTGAGCGCAGCTGATACTCCGGTTCGGGTCTTTTGCTGTGCAGTGGTTATAGGCTCTGTGCATGGCAGGGGATCCGGTGCTGGTTTTTGTGCTCACAGTCTGTGAGGTCTGAGTGGGGCGTGGACAGCACCTGCTTTATAAGGCCTCTTCTCAGAGTAAGCAGATGCTGCTGAATCTTTGTTGGTTAGTCAGTTTCTGAAAGTTAGCCAGTACTGTGTAGCTTTGTATTTGTTTGTTGCTTACTGCAAATAGGCCTGGGGATTTGGTATTACACTCTGCCAATCCAGACCTAGCAGTAAGACTGGAGTCAGTCGTTTAGCTTGCTGGGGTTCTGTTACTACTCTGTGAACTTAGCAAGTTTGCGGCTGTATTCTAAGACTTGCCTGTCTAATCCTGTCTCACTGTGCTAGGTGTCAGGGGTCAGTTTAGTGGCAGTAAGCTGAACCTGTGCACTGCAAGTGAGAATTAGGATTGTGGAGACTCTCCTTGTGTCTATCATTCCATCTCTGACCAAGGAGTTTACTGCCACACCCATTGGTAACCCTTTAGGGTTTTGCTGTTGCCCTTAGCAACAGCATTTCGGGTTCTCTACGTATTAAAACACAACATCTTGCGTTTCCCATCTGAGCAGTTCTAATACAAGGGAGATACCCAGTTCCTTAGCCTCTGGGCTTCTCTGTTCACTTTGTGTGTATTTTGTTACCCTATCACCTTCTGTGTACGTTATGTCATTTTCCCTAGTCTGTCTGTGAGTCCATTTGTTTTGCATAACAGTTCAAACACCAGTACATTCCTGCAGGCACTGGAGTGCATAACAGTCCTGACACCAGTACTTTCCTGCAGGCACTGGTGTGCATAACATATTCAGCAGCCTAATACTCCTGTTGAAATTTTGTGGGAATATGGAGCATACCCCGCAAAATACGTTGCAACAGGTGGTCGATCAGGTGCAGGTCCTGACTCGACAATTTAATGATTTGTCCATTAAAATGCACACCTCCCAGGCTGCTGGCGGAGCTCCCGCAGCAGCAGCACCTGCAGGGGTTAAGGAGCCGAAAGTAAATCTCCCGGATCGTTTTTCTGGAGATCGCTCGCAGTTCTTTTGTTTCAAGGAGAGCTGCAAGCTATACTTCCGGCTTAGGCCTCAGTCTTCTGGGTCGGAGATTCAGCGGGTGGGCATAGTGATTTCCTTGCTACAAGGAGACCCACAGGTCTGGGCATATGGGTTGCAGCCTGACTGTCCGTCGCTTAAAAGTGTTGATGTTTTTTTTACGGCACTGGGCATGTTGTATGATGACCCTGACAAGACGGCGTCAGCCGAGGCTCAGATTTCGATCCTTAAGCAAGGGCGAAGGCCAGTTGAGGTTTACTGTACGGAGTTTCGGAGGTTGGCCCATGATACCCAGTGGAATGACCCAGCCCTGAGACACCAGTACCGAAGAGGTCTTTCTAACCAGATAAAGGACCAACTGGTACAATATCCCTTGCCTGATAGCTTGGATCAGCTCATGCAGTTATCCATCCGGGTGGATAGACGGCTGAGAGAGCGTAGGCTTGAAAGGGAGACTGAGATTTCCTTCCTTCCCAAGGGAACCTCAGACTCTGAGGGATTTTCCGAGGAGCCTATGCAGATTGGGGCCACCCGCCTCTCCTCGCGTGAGAAGACGCGGAGGAGACAGCAGGGGTTGTGTTTGTACTGTGGGAATAAAGGTCATGTGGTAGTATCATGCCCAGAAAAGCCGGAAAACTTCAGGGCCTGAGGGTGATGGGAAATATCCTGTCAGGCCAGAAGTCAGAATTTCCCAAGAAGACTTTTATCATTCCGGTGACCTTGAAGATCCTCGGTCAAACTGTCAAGACTGAGGCCTTTGTGGACAGTGGGGCCGACGGGGTTTTTATGGACCGCCAATTCGCCCTGAAACACTCTGTTCCCTTAGTACCCTTGGCATCGGAAATTGAGATTTGTGGGTTAAACGGGGAACCATTATCCCAAGGTAAAATTACCTCTTGCACTAGCCAGATTTCTTTGTTTATTGGAGCCACACACTCTGAAAAATTGTCCTTTTATGTGACTGTCTGTACTTTTGCCCCATTGGTGTTGGGGTTACCCTGGTTAAAGGCCCACAATCCTCAATTTGACTGGGTCTCTGGGGAGAAACTTAGTTGGGGTACTGATTGTTTCAGGAGTTGCTTGAGCCTTCCAGTCAGGCTCTCGCAGCTAAGTTTGCCAGGATTGCCAGGGTGTTATGCAGATTTTGCAGACGTGTTCTCCAAAAAAGTTGCAGAGGTACTACCTCCCCATCGCCCCTATGACTGTGCCATTGATTTGTTGCCAAATGCTAAGCTTCCCAAGAGCAGGTTGTACTCCCTGTCACGTCCTGAGACTCAGGCTATGGCAGAGTACATTCAGGAGAACTTGGCTAAGGGATTTATCAGACCTTCACAGTCTCCAGTTGGGTCGGGGTTCTTCTTCGTGGGTAAAAAGGACGGTTCGTTGCGACCCTGCATCGACTTCAGGGAATTGAACCGTATCACGATTAAAAACTCATACCCACTGCCTCTCATTTCGGTCTTGTTTGACCAGCTTCGTACTGCCACCATTTTTTCTAAGATTGACCTACGCGGTGCGTACAATCTAATCCGAATAAGAGAGGGGGATGAATGGAAGACTGCCTTTAATACCCACTCAGGGCATTATGAATATTTGGTGATGCCTTTTGGGCTCTGTAATGCCCCGGCAGTCTTCCAGGATTTCATGAATGATGTTCTCAGGGAATATTTGGATAGATTCTTAGTTGTATACTTAGATGACATCCTAATCTTCTCCCATTCCTTGGAGGAACATCGGAAGCATGTACGCTTAGTCCTCCAGAAACTCAGAGACCACCGGCTTGGGGCGAAGCTGGAGAAGTGCGAATTTGAAGTTCAGCAAATCGCATTTCTAGGATATATTATCTCCCCAGAAGGTTTCCAAATGGAGGGTTCCAAGGTACAGGCAGTCCTGGATTGGGTGCAGCCCACTAGTTTGAAGGCGCTTCAGCGTTTCCTGGGCTTTGCGAATTTTTATAGACGATTTATCGCTGGATTTTCGTCTATAGTGGCGCCCTTGGTGGCACTCACTAAGAAAGGGGCGGATGTTGCTCACTGGTCTTGTGAGGCTAAAGCGGCTTTTGCCCGTCTCAAAAGGGCATTTGTTTCGGCCAAGGTGCTGCGACACCCAGATCCAGAGCGTCCTTTTGTGGTGGAGGTGGATGCCTCTGAGATGGGTATTGGGGCAGTGCTTTCTCAGATGGGAGTGTCTGATAATCGCCTTCATCCCTGTGCTTACTTTTCCCGTAAATTTTCGCCTGCCGAGATGAATTATGACGTGGGTAACCGGGAATTGTTGGCTATTAAGGATGCACTCGAGGAGTGGAGACACTGGCTTGAGGGGGCTAAGTTTGTGGTCTCAATTCTCACTGACCATAAGAATCTGGCATATTTAGAGTCATCGAAGCGTCTCAATGCCAGGCAGGCACGATGGGCTTTGTTTTTTGCTCGCTTTAATTTTTTGATAACATATCGCCCTGGGTCAAAAAACATCAAGGCTGATGCGCTCTCACTGAGTTTTGCTCCAATCCAGGAGACCACCGAGGAGCCGTTGCCCATTGTTTCCCCATCATGTATTAAAGTGGGCATTACCCAGGACCTCTTATCATTAGTCCTTAGAGCACAGGAGCAGGCTCCTCCAGACCTCCCGGTAGGTCTTTTGTTTGTGCCTCCTAGGTTAAGACAGCGAGTGTTCCTGGAATTCCATGCCAAGAAGTCTGCAGGTCATCCGGGTATTGCCAGAACTCGGGAGTTGCTATCTAGGGCGGTGTGGTGGCCCTCGGTGGCTAAGGATGTGGATCAGTGGGTTCGGGCATGTGACATCTGTGCCCGAAATAAGACTCCTAGAGGGGTTCCTGTTGGCCCATTACATCCACTCTCTATCCCATCTAAGCCATGGACCCACATTTCAATGGATTTGGTGGTGGACTTGCCCAAATCCTCGGGGATGACAGCCATCTGGGTTGTCGTTGACAGGTTTTCGAAGATGGCGCACTTCGTTCCACTGGTTGGGCTGCCATTGGCCAGACGCCTGTCTGAATTATTTATGCTACATGTTGTGCGTCTCCACGGGTTGCCACTTGATGTGGTCTCTGACCGCGGATCCCAGTTTGTGGCCAAATTCTGGAGGGCATTTTGTTCCGATCTCCAGATTTCTGTCAGCTTGTCGTCGGGCTACCATCCGCAGTCTAATGGGCAGACTGAAAGGTTGAACCAGTCCTTGGAGCAGTTCCTCAGGTGTTATGTCTCCAAGTGTCAGACTGACTGGGTTGCTCATCTGTCCATGGCGGAGTTTGCCTATAACAACGCGGCTCACTCTGCTACAGGGATCTCTCCCTTCCTTTGTGTGTATGGGCATCATCCTAAGGCCAATTCTTTTGACCCCCTGGACTCCACGCCTGGTGGTTCCTCTGTGGTTTCGGTCCTTAGAGGTATTTGGCGGAAAGTGAAGAAAGCCCTTGTGTCTGTGTCATTAGTGACCAAAAGGGTTTTTGATAAGCGGAAAAGACCCTGCAGCTTCAAATTAGGAGACTTCGTCTGGTTGTCTACCAAGAATTTGAAGTTGAGACAGCCATCTCATAAGTTAGGCCCCCGGTTCATCGGCCCTTATAAGATCACCAGGGTTATCAATCCGGTGGCATTTCAGTTAGATCTGCCCCGTTCTTTGGGTATCAATAAAACATTTCATTGTTCCCTTTTAAAACGGGCGATTAGTAATCCTTCTTCCAGTGGAAGACCTTCCCCTCTTCTGATACGTGGCCAGAGGGAGTTTGTTGTTGAAAGGATTCTTGACTCCAAGGTGGTTCGGGGTCGGCTGTCATTTTTGGTGCACTGGAAGGGGTATGGCCCGGAGGAGCGGTCGTGGGTGCGCAGTTGTGATCTTCATGCCCCCAGACTGATACGCTCTTTCTTCTCGCAGTTCCCCGATAAACCCGGTGGTAGGGGTTCTTTGACCCCTCGTCAGAGGGGGGGTACTGTTAGGGTCTCCTGCCCTGTGCTGCCACGTCGTCATGGCAACCGGGAGACAAGTGCTAGCGGAGTAACCTGAGCGCAGCTGATACTCCGGTTCGGGTCTTTTGCTGTGCAGTGGTTATAGGCTCTGTGCATGGCAGGGGATCCGGTGCTGGTTTTTGTGCTCACAGTCTGTGAGGTCTGAGTGGGGTGTGGACAGCACCTGCTTTATAAGGCCTCTTCTCAGAGTAAGCAGATGCTGCTGAATCTTTGTTGGTTAGTCAGTTTCTGAAAGTTAGCCAGTACTGTGTAGCTTTGTATTTGTTTGTTGCTTACTGCAAATAGGCCTGGGGATTTGGTATTACACTCTGCCAATCCAGACCTAGCAGTAAGACTGGAGTCAGTCGTTTAGCTTGCTGGGGTTCTGTTACTACTCTGTGAACTTAGCAAGTTTGCGGCTGTATTCTAAGACTTGCCTGTCTAATCCTGTCTCACTGTGCTAGGTGTCAGGGGTCAGTTTAGTGGCAGTAAGCTGAACCTGTGCACTGCAAGTGAGAATTAGGATTGTGGAGACTCTCCTTGTGTCTATCATTCCATCTCTGACCAAGGAGTTTACTGCCACACCCATTGGTAACCCTTTAGGGTTTTGCTGTTGCCCTTAGCAACAGCATTTCGGGTTCTCTACGTATTAAAACACAACATCTTGCGTTTCCCATCTGAGCAGTTCTAATACAAGGGAGATACCCAGTTCCTTAGCCTCTGGGCTTCTCTGTTCACTTTGTGTGTATTTTGTTACCCTATCACCTTCTGTGTACGTTATGTCATTTTCCCCAGTCTGTCTGTGAGTCCATTTGTTTTGCATAACAGTTCAAACACCAGTACATTCCTGCAGGCACTGGAGTGCATAACAGTCCTGACACCAGTACTTTCCTGCAGGCACTGGTGTGCATAACACTCTCTTCCCAAGATGAGAGTCAGATATGTAAGTTAAATTTCTTTGCATTTCACTTTCCTGTTGCCACAATTTTAAATCATCATAATGTCTAATACGCCTTTTTGAAGACTTAATCAGACAAACTCTTCTCCTTAACTTCTGTAACACTTCTGGATTAAAACCACCTACCCGGGGAAACTTTTCCCCGTCATGCACAGTCATCCTTTCCCATTCATTGCATATTATTTCTGTGTGATGACCATCTTGGTCTGATTTCTCACACATTACCTTGCCGACCTGATTGATCGGTTTCAAATCAACCTGAACCTGGTTTGATCGCCCCTTACCTGAACAAGTGGCCCCCATCTCTGCAGGCGTTGCTTTCACTACCTCTGACTTCCAATCAGGGTCTCCGGCAACCCTCACAGAAAACCAAAATGTCCGGGGTAAGGCTGCGGTGGGGGTTTTGCCTCGAGGTCCGCCCACTTAACTCCGCCCACGTTGGCCAGTACTGCAATCACTGTTCCCAGAGCTGCTGTACCCAACCTAGGGCCCCTATGAACCTTTATTTACTGGGGCGTGTTGGACCTTCCAGTCCCCAGCAAGTATCGGTTGTTGGAATGTCCCCGAGTGATCAGGCTACTTCCCTTAAAATAAAAAAAATTACACAAATCACGTTAACAATGTGCAAGTAGCGTTCTTCTGAATTCAAGACACGCTAATGCACACAATCACATGCGATACAATTGTATCTGCACATAAGCAACTAATCTTATGTGCGGAACGATCAGTGGAATCGAAAATTTCTGCTGCGAATTCCTTCAGCGATGAGCTTCTTTGGCCTATATGGGTCTCGCACCAACCCCTCTTCGGTTGTGCTCTCTACTTCTAGTCTGCTGTACCTGAACCTCCTGGTCTGTGACCTCCTGGTCTGTTACCTCCTGGTCTGTTACCTCCTGGTCTGTTATGTACAGCAGACTCTACTGCTCATTAATGTGTCGAGTCTAACAAGGGACGCCTCCCAAGCCACCCCACGATATCACTCTCGCTGGTGTATCTCTCTACTGGCCTATGGTTCCCACCTCCGTAATAAAAAAGAGAGATCTTATATATACACACACTCTTACCACATGTACACTTTAATTTTTTTATTTCTGCGCAGAAATCCTTTCATTCAGTAATAGTCTAACCCAGAAGAATTGCAACAGAGAAAGTCTTTTTCTTTTAACTTTTAAACTTTTGGATTTGAGATAAATTTGTGTTATTTTTCGCGTTATTTCCTAATCGCTTACTAAACAATACTATCGTGCGGTTTGTATCATGTGGGCGTATCCGTACGCTCCGTTGCGTAATACACGCTCCGTGCGTCGACCCTTGCTGCGTACGCCCTGCCCTTGTAAGGACACGTGTACACAGACCAAGTACGTCCACAGTTACACACTGCACGTTTATCAATGTGAATGATCTTTAACAGTAATCCTTCACTGACCACCACTCAAATCTCCCTTGTATTCTAGGCGAGATTGTGTGCGTGCCTTTTACAATTATTCCCTTAAATATTACTTTTAACTATTAATAACAACAAATGTCTCAACACGTTTATCACTAGTATGTGGCAATCAGGGGAATGAGGCACGAAAACAATACTAAACAAGAAATACAGATGTATATGCTTATTGCTTATGTTCGCAAAACAGAAACTAAACAGGTTTTAAAAGACAATAACGTACTGTTCCTACCTTTTTGTTCCGGATTCCTTCAGCACTCTTTACTAAGCGAAGCAGACGCTTATCTGGTCAGCACTACGAGGAATATTACCTCCCGCCTTTTGCTGACCGATAATGTCTGCTGGAATTACCTAGTGCAGATATGTGAAGAGCGGGCGAGTCCCCAATTGACAATGCCTATTCTATACCTTGTATAAAATACTCTAAAAGGTTAAAGAACACAGTACGCAATTGGCGCACGAGGTACCATAAGGGTACGCCCTTAGCGTAGCGGACGCTGTATCGGAAGCGAGCCGCTCGAGTGACACAAACGCTCGTGAGAATACGCTGTTGGTATCGGGCACACTATAGGTGAGCGACTACCGTAATGCTACGCTATCAACGTAGCGGACGCTCGAGACCACGAGGAGATCACGAGCGGCGCAGACGCTCACGAGATAACAATCAGTAGACCTTGAATGCAACACACAGAAAGAATATTCTTATACTGTAGACCTTGTACTGAAACACTGTAGCGATATAACGCTGCTTAACCTTGTTTACACTAAAGCTGTATGAGCGATAGAGACGCTCCTATTACCCTCTGCAATATAATGAACACGCAATACCAGTCTAAGGGTCTAACGCCTTTTAAGGAAATGAATGAACGTTCAATTGCAAAAGGATAATACAATACAAGTTATACACTACCAAGATAACATAAAATACCTAACCGGATAACTCCACATAAAATACAATAAAGATACAATTACATTTAAAGGAGAGGAAGGAGAGAGAGAATGGCTTATAACATTAAATAAGAGACAATATGGTTGCAGAGAACTTACGCACCAGGGGAAACAATCGCAAGTGCCTTTCTGGATATCCAGCTCCCGATTATCAGCAATGAGAACCGTTGAAGAGAGTAGTGAGCTGGCCCAGATCGGCTTGTCTTTATATACACTTACACATAGTACAGTACAATGGTCCCTACATTCTTATTGTTCATTGGACACAGGAATTCGTCTCTGTATTATAACAAAAGGTCATAGGTTGGTTCATACAGGTGGGCTGTGACTATTTCAAACTGCTCAGGTGGGAGGGAAACTGGGTTTCCCGCCGCATGGGTAATAAAGTGCAAATATAGTAAATGTCCATAAACTTCTTATGTCCATAACTATACGCACGAGCGATTAATCCGTTTCAAACCAACACCGGAATATTGCTAATTATATTCTCTTCCGATGGATACTAAACACCACTGTGTAACCCCTGTCTGACCCTTCATATCAAACAAAGAGGAATCTCCTTGTCCCCGAACATGCTATATTAACTAAACTTTCAGATTCTATCAAAGGGACCATAATCTACAAAATACATTATATGACTAAAATATGTTACGATTGAGTCGCCCGCTAGACGCACATAAACTCTACCGTAAATGCGCATACCGTGCGCCTGCGGGTGCACGCAACTGAGAGTATGCGCATGCACGGGAGGGCTCATGCACACGCAGCAGGCACTCGCATGAGGTGCATATATGGCAGTGTGTAGCGTGATATTTTTCTGACTTTGACATGAGTCATGCGATTTGACCGAATCTCTGCTTATGTGATACGTGTCACAACGTGATATGGTTTTTGCGACATTTTGTGCAAATAGCATCATCATACATGCTGTGTTAGCATACGCAGAGTTGATTGAGTAAAGAGTTAAGAACTTCACTGATCTCCCAGGAAGATTCTTGGTGGACATTCATTGGCTGGTGTGGTGACACTTCCCACGCAGAATTCCAGTGGATAGAAGCCCAAAAGTAGCAGGCTTTTAACCTCCACTGAAAAAGGCAGGGTATTAATTTATTGCTGTTAATACTTCATACTTCCAGTGCTGAGGGATCTGGTAGGTTCCTCATTCGGTACGCGGGGCAACCACTACAGGAGTGGACCGTGGTACTGTCCAGAGGAGATGGAGCACTTAGTGCTTGTGTTTAAAAAGTCCACAATGGGAGCTAGGTGTGCACGCGAGAGGCGTTCAGGAGCCAGGGTTCAGGCTGAGGAGCAGGGGCCGAAAGGGTCCACTGGTTATGTGTAGGAAGTATGTTCCATACACGGAGGCTTTTTGCAATGATTGGGTAAAAATGACGATGAATGAGTGAATGTCAATTTCCAGTGAAAGGTAAGGTATTGCAGGTAGTATGAAAACAAATATGTTTAACCATAGTCATATAAGATAAGAATGAAAACATAATAATTGTTTGAACTCGTAGCAACAATGGGGAGAAGTAAAAAGAGAAAGCAAGTACACCACCACTGCCAATCGTGGAGGGGGAAACAGTTACAGCCAGTATACACACTTTAGAAAAAAAAAAAAATATATGAAAAAATATGAATGTAACCTATAATATGTACTAATGAATGTCAAAAGTTTTATTCAGGAGGAGATGGTGACCCGACTCTGGTTTCATCCATTTCTCATGCACTCAGAGGAATAATATCCATGTGGTAAAAGAGGGGCTGTAGCCTGCAGGGGAAGTGGCTGAGACCAGTGGAACTGGTAAGTATGGTGCAATTCAAGTACATATATAGTAAGACCCAAAAGTAAAATAAAAATCAAGAAAGTAATAACATAAATGGAGAATATCCTGTCCGCACATTAGTATTTCCCGGTAGGAAAGCGGACAGAGAAGGGGTGACCCCCAGGGTGCTTCTTTTTAACTACCACATAAGAAGTATTAATTTCTAGGAATGCCCTAGTCTAGAAGAGCTCGGTAAATGTTTGTTGGATCATGTACAGACCCTTAATATGGGATGAAAAGGATTAAATGAATACTTTGCATGACCTAGAAGCTTTTTTTTTGGAGTACTAGAAAATTCTCTGTTATGAAAAGGTAAACACTAATTCGGCAAATGGGAGTAATGAGAGAAGTGCAACATTATCCTTTGCCAAAACCTGCAGACGTTACTATTGGGCCTCTATGATGCTAAACCCTTTTCTTTTTTCCTGGCAGCAGTGGCTCCTGACTAACTTAATCGATAGAGATTTTGTTGTGTAAATTGAAATGTGTAATACATATATTGTACTCCCGCTCAGGAAGTACAAGGTATGTTAGATACTCCTCAAAGACTAATGTTGCATTCCACTGTTCTAGATTCATGTCCATCACAGGTACAAGAAATTATCTCGCAGATACCGGGTTCCCATGAACTTAGGATGGACAGGACACTGGATTGATGGCTGTGGTAGTTCCAGTAGGGACACAGCAATCACAAGATTTAAGGGGGGTAGACCAAGTAGTTAAGAATCAATTCCCTGTAGTGCCCAATCCAGCTGTCATTTTAATAAAATCCTCTCCATCTCTACAAACTTTACTGTCACCAACCCCTATTCTGTTTCCTTCACTGTTTCTTCTTCATCTTTGCTTTCACAAAGGGGGTACAATACATGGACCCGACTCTCCCAAGTTTCATGGACGGCCATACAGAAACCAGACAGAGTAGCTGTTATTAAGTGCCAGACCCACACTTACAACCAAGACCCAGTCTCACTTGGTAACAAGCCATGCAGACGAAGCTGCTAAATGGGCAGCAAGCACCACTACACAAATTACCACCACACAACTGATGACATTCGATACAGTAAATACACAACAGTTAATTGAGATGCAAGATTTGTGTTCTATACAGGAGAAGGCGGTCTGGAAGGCGAAGGGGTTTTGTCAGGAGTTCTCAGGACTCTGGAGAGATGGACAAGGTAAGCCAGTAGTCCCCCAAGCCTAGCTGAGGCGGCACATGGTCTGACTCATCTGGGTAAGGAGGTACTGTATGTGCTAATTGGTAAGAGCTTCCTGGAATGTGCCAGGGTTCACTCCTCAGGCGAGCAGGAAAGCAATAACCTGTCTTACTTGCATGAGGAACAACATTTGGTAAGGTAGTACCAACAGAGCCATCCCATACTCCTCCTGCAGACAGACCTTTTCAGGTAATACAAATAGACTTCATACAGCTACCACCATGTGAGAATTTGAACTATGTATTGATGTGCTCTCATGTTTTCTCAAACTGGGTAGAGGCATTCCCCGCTGCTGCAAATACTGCTGTATTTACCGTGAAGGAAATTGTGCAGAAATTTGTGTGTAGATATGGTATCACTAGGATTAGAAACAAAGTGATAGCTGAAAGTGGACTATTGTGGTCATAGACACTGCCACTAGTGTTATGTAGCATCGGAACCACTCCCAGATCCCCACTTAACAAATCACCCTCTTTGAAATTTTTGTTTTGTTGTTTTGTTGTTTTTTTTTTGGGGGGGGAGACAAC
Source organism: Pseudophryne corroboree (assembly GCF_028390025.1). Classification (NCBI taxonomy): domain Eukaryota; kingdom Metazoa; phylum Chordata; class Amphibia; order Anura; family Myobatrachidae; genus Pseudophryne; species Pseudophryne corroboree. The sequence continues at coordinate 650,590,287 of NC_086449.1, forward strand.
CTCATGTCATGATCGATCCGCACCATGATCTGAAATACACCAATGAGGTGACAGTACAGTTCCTTATCAAGCCAGCATTTGAGAACTTAGCAAAAGAACTTGAAACTGTTGATTCCTGGTATGCCAGCTACTAACTGTCTTGATTGTGAACCAAGAGACTGTGTGATTACTCTTACGCTCAGGTTGCCTAATAGACAGGTGGGAAGGACCGTACCACATTTTGTTGACAGCACGATTTCAGTCAAAGTAGCCGAGAGAGAGACTTGAGTCCATGATTCCCATTGCAAGAACGTCGTTAGTCTGGAAGGAACTCGTAAATGGAGTGAAATCGCAGAAATATCACTTGAGAATCTGTTTCCTTGAAGACTGAGAGATGGCACTGTTGAACACTACCTGAGCGTACTAAAGGATTACAGAAAGACCAGTCGTTGTAATAGATTTGCTATAAGCAAGATTTGTTTTGTTCTATCTTTCTTTTTCTTTTTCTTTTGATAAACATTTTTTTTTCTACAGGACATTCTTTTTTGTGAGGTTTACTGAGGAGTTGAGCATGGGACTGGAACTGGTTCTGGAGAAAGGAGTGATGTCTTTATAGGATCCCAGGACCAGCCTATCACTTTGTTTAAAGCCAGAGTAATCAAAGGTCTAGTAATTACGAAGTTCGGAGGCAATGTGATAGGCTATTGTCTGAGGAATACTGTATTTTATAGTTACTGCGACCCTATAATTGAAGATTAGTGCATCCAGAGATGTCAGTTAGGCAATAATGTTGAATTTAACAGACATCCTATGAGTGATTACCATTCATTAGTGGGTAAGGTCTTAAACCAAACGGAATGTTGGATGTGCTCACAGGTACCTCTAAGACAAAATAATGCAGAATTAGTGCCATATTCTTTATAGTTAGCTGAGGTACTTGAATGACATGGAGGGGGGGGGGGAACTGGTGGATAAGGAATATAATATAACTATACCCCCTAGTCTAAAGATCCACCAGTACCATAGATAAATCTCTGGTATGTTTAAATCTCACCAATTTCATGAAATCAAGAAATTGGAAGGTAATCAGGCACAAACAGACATTGGCCTATTCACACATAGCAGATAAAGAGCTCATTAATACCATGAAAGTACAAAAGATTGTTATATGTGGAAGAAAAGTCTATGAGTGGCTCTCCCCGAACTCCGAAGGTTTATGTTATCTAGGAAGGACACTACCTGAAATAATGAAACAGATTTGCTATACGATGCAGAAATTTAAACAATGTTCAGGGAGTGATAGGAATATATACCATGAAAATGTTATATGTCTCTTTCACAACATGTTTTCTCCCTCTACCTAGCAAAACCTCTATCGAATTCGAACATCAGTGTACAAAGACGTAGGTACATGTATGTATGCAACGATCGTTCAGATCAGACATCACAGGCTATAGCACTGTCCCAGCATACTCTATAGGTTGAATGTCATCCCACATCCAGCCAGTGGTCTCACGACCGCCGAGCGCATATAGAGGATGTCCCATCCTCTTCCCTGTCTTCCCCAACTATAGTCAATGTCTGATTTGCGAAATGAATACATACGTGTGTCTAGGTCACCAATCATTGTTTGAAATATTTTTATTATGAAATATGAATTATGACAGCTATGTGATAGTTTTTGGTTACTATCAAAGGGTGATCTGTCAAAGTCAAATTGCATATTTCAGTATTTAGAATACGCTATGGCATTTATTAATGGATGCATCTACGATGCATGCGTCAATACGGTAAGGCGCGAATGACCCTAATGGCAAGTTACTGTGCGCATTACGGTAGAAGAAGCATTTGTTAATAAATGTTATACTGTGACAAGAATAGCAAATAATTCTATACATACACTCAAATGTATTACAGCCAGAAATGCAAATTCCTATAGTGTCCTAAAACATACAGTCAGATTGCTCTGTCCAAACAGCCATTGTGAACATACAATGGGGTGGTTCTTTACTCTGGATTTCTTTGTTGGGAAGGTAAATACTTTATGCGTGCCTGACTGTAACCACAAACAATTGAGAATTGAGTATTGAGTCAATAGATACTGGACTGTCATTGTTACACTAGAGGTCAGAACAAACAAGAACACAATATAACATACAAAAGCCAAACACAAGCCAGACCCTTGTTTGCTTAATACCTTTCAAGACCACTAAAAGGTGACATTCAATATTGTAAAGACCAGACATTGATGCATGACATGTCAAATGTATAACATAGTATAAATGTATAACATAACATCCTACACATAGTTTTAAACACATCTAACCCACGGTTTATATATATTTCATAATGTAATTGTAATAGCAGGAAACTATATATATATATCTATATCTATATCTAGCATATGGATGGCGGCACTCTGAGGACTTGTTGATTGTAGTAAATATAGGTGACAAACACCATATAATGCTGTTAACGTTTCAGTTTATTTACTAAACTTTCGTCAGAACAAGTATACAAAAAGACAGTTCTTACCTTTATAGAAGTACACCCCGTGCATCTAGTGATGTGTGTCTCGTGCAGGGCGCCGAGCTGGTGACGTCACAATCCCGCGACGTGCCTTTCTCGGCGCCCTGTTCGAACAGACAGTAACCATAGCAACAATGTAAACAAGAATGTGATACCATCACCGCAAGATACAAGCCTGAGACATGTACAGGAAAAGCATTGAAATAAACATAATGTGCCCATTGTGTATCATGGCAGGAGCATTGGGGCTAAAAACAACTACATGTTATGGTTTATAGAACATGCAGACCCCCGTTGCCGTAACTATGCAACACAGTACGGGCATCACAAATAAAGATTTAAGGCAAAGGCATGGTGCATCCTCCTGAATATGTGTTAAGTATGTAAAATCACTGGTTCCCTATTCTGAAAAACATGCTCAAATAGTAAACCATATGTACATAATCATGGTTAAAGAAAACAATTTAGGTTTAACTGCTCATTTAAGCCCATGGGGGCAATCGTGTTTAGTTTATGAATCCAGGTGGACTCCAGTTGAAGTAGCCTGCGTCCTCTGTCACCACCCCTGATATTGGGGGGGACCTGATCAATCATTTTGTAACGCAAAGTGGCTAAACTGTGATTGTGAGACTTAAAATGTCTGGCCACTTACGAAACAGAAGAATTTGCCTCTACCAGCACCGGTAAACCCCCTTTAGGGGTTCGCACCCGCGCTCAGCGCGGTCCCCCAAAAGCGGCCGCACGAGGCGCAGCGGCCAGTGGAAGAGGGACTTCCAAAAAAATAACAAAAACAAAAAAATAGACACGGTTTTCAATCTCTCTGATCGCACCCTCACGAATAGTGAACTTTCTGTATTAAATAGAGGACTTTCCTTTGTACCCACGGGTCATTTTAATGAGATGCAGTGGAAGGTTGATTCCTATCATTTCGCACGTAGGCTACGCATTAAGGAAACACTTTTTTGATATAATAAAATAAAAATAAAAAAAAAAATAAAATAAATAATGCTGCCCCCCAGACACTACCATCTACTCCAGAAGCCCTGCTTAAGATTTAAACCTAAATCTAGGTTTGATCCTTTTTCCAACAACATGTCTATTAAATGCTTTACCAAGACCCTTGATCAGACAACTTTGACACATGCTAGAAACTCTCCATGTATCCGACATAACATTACACTAGAGGAGAGAAAAGCCATCAATGATTTACGCACATATACAGATATAGTGATTAGGCCGGCAGATAAGGGGGGTGGAATAGCGGTACTTAATCTTCAGGATTACAAATCTGAAATATATACACAACTGGCAGACGAATTAGTATACTGTACATTACCCACAGATTTACTATTTGAGCATGTTTTTCAGAATAGGGAACCAGTGATTTTACATACTTAACACATATTCAGGAGGATGCACCATGCCTTTGCCTTAAATCTTTATTTGTGATGCCCGTACTGTGTTGCATAGTTACGGCAATGGGGGTCTGCATGTTCTATAAACCATAACATGTAGTTGTTTTTAGCCCCAATGCTCCTGCCGTGATACACAATGGGCACATTATGTTTATTTCAATGCTTTTCCTGTACATGTCTCAGGCTTGTATCTTGCGGTGATGGTATCACATTCTTGTTTACATTGTTGCTATGGTTACTGTCTGTTCGAACAGGGCGCCGAGAAAGGCAGGTCGCGGGATTGTGACGTCACCAGCCCGGCGCCCTGCACGAGACACACATCACTAGATGCACGGGGTGTACTTCTATAAAGGTAAGAACTGTCTTTTTGTATACTTGTTCTGATGAAAGTTTAGTAAATAAACTGAAACGTTAACAGCATTATATGGTGTTTGTCACCTATATTTACTACAATCAACAAGTCCTCAGAGTGCCGCCATCCATATTCTATATACCACTCGCTGCAAGGCGTTTGAGGAGGGCACCAAGGCAAATATCATACAAAGAAATTGAGTGCCGGCTTCTTTTGCAATATATCTATATCTATATATCACAAGTATGGAATTAAGGGTACCGTGTGTGGGATTAAATTGTTCAGGGTCACATAAGCAGTAATCCGGTGGTTGCAAAGATATTTTCACTTATTGCGGCAACAAGTTATTAGCAATACCAGATTCATGTATATTACTGTATGATAATGTGGTGGGTTTGACTGGTCTTGAGGCGGGAACTCAGATGTAAACAACAGTAATCACATCTCAGGACTTAGTCATCGCCCACTGTTTGAGCCGACCAATGATCCCCAGTGTACTGGATATGTCCCACCCCTGGATCAATAGCAGAAGACTCAGTTCCAGACATGTACCTTCTCCAATACACAGTGTATAAGTATTTTCCCTCACCCAGGAAGTTCAGTTGGTGCTGATTCCAAAATGGAGGTGACTGTCCACTGAGCAAAGGGTGATGTATGCTGGCTGTAATTGTTTCCCATGTAACTGTAACACTGTAACCCTATCTTATATTTATATATGTTATAGTTAATTATATACTGTACATGTGTTATTTTGTATGCATACCATTTAATATCAAATACATATATATCTCTGAGCATTGGACATCAGAATGTGTGTGACTATTTGCTTTCTCTTAAGGGACATAGTGCTGCAACGTTCAGCGCACTATTATCTTATATGGTAATAAGACTCAATTTGCATCCGCAGTATATAATAATACTGGTATTTAAATGGTTATTTAAAATAATGGATATTCACAGGGGACACTGGCTAGTATCAGAGCCAGATTTACACGCACATATATGAGCCCAAGGGTACATGTGGCATTATACACAGGTGCAGCAATATATACATGAGGACATTATACACAGGTTCAGCAGTATATACTGTGGGCATGCTACACAGGTTCAGCAATAAATACTGCTGGAAAGTTGGTGAGTTTTGATCAGAGATGTGCGGAAGAGGTAGGCAGTGCCTCACCTGTCATAGTCCAGGGTACTCCAGAGTTTTGACTATAAAAATGATTAGAATAATACAAATAAGATATTTAGAATATATTCTTTGTATTTTTTATATAATTTTTATAGTCCAAACTCTTGAGTACACTGAAATATGACATTAGAGACTGTGCCTCACCTGCCCACCTGACCGCAAATCACCGTAAGTGGTATAGGGTAGTTGTTAGTGTTACTCTTGGACAGGATGAGTTTCCGTTTTCCAATATATTCACAGATGCTACAGTATGAGATGATGTGAAGTCTCAATTTGACATGATCCCTCCACCTCTACCTGATCCTCCTCTTAAGGCAGTTATGCATAAAATGGGACCTATATATATTTTTGACACCATTATTCTTTACTCCAGATGCAGTTTTCACCAGAAAATGTTAGGACCAAAATCTAAATGGGTGTCTAATTCGGGTAAACAATGTTTGGATCTGAAATGGATTCTACCTCCTATATTAGAGATCAGCAGATACACTTCTACATATTACACAAGTCACCCGATTAGCTTGTATGGGCAACTACAGTTAACCCTATGCACAGTATAGCAGCTAATTATCGTGGACTAATTGATCTGCCGGAGCTATTCAATTAGAGCCTGTGATCAGCCTGTAGGCTGCAATTAATGTAGGTTTTTGTTTAAACCTGATGGAGGCTCAAACAGAAATTTGTACAAAATGCCCTGAATTTACCCCAGATTCTATACGTTAATACGCATTATTGAGTCATTAACTGTATGGGAAAAATGGACTGTAATTGAATAGTCCTGGGCGTTAAAACCCAAGGTTAGTACCCTTTTCCTGGCACAGTAAATTACTGCATCTAATTGAACCGTTTGATGGGCGGCACCCAACAAGCGAACACCAGGATTGCAAATTCTGCTACTTAGCAGAATTTGCAATCCTTACCAGGGGCATAGCCAGAAATGTGTGTGCCCTATAGCAACATTTTGCAGGGGCCCCCGTCCCAATGCTTCTAAAGAGACACTTTACTGCAGCAGTTGATAATTTTATGTCCTATAATAGTGCCCTAGTTCATTTTCTGAACCATAGTAGAGCCTTATTTAATGTTTTGCCCCATAGTAGTGCCCTAGTTTTTTTTATGAATCGTAGTAGTGCTTAAGTTCACCCAATGTCACATTTTAGAGCTGCCAATACACATTGTGCCGCATAGTACCCCCAATTCACATTATGATACATAGTGCTCCCCATTCATATTGTACCTCATCACAGTGCCCTGGTTCATATTATAGAACATTAAAATGCCCTTCAGTTAATTTTATACCACACTACACTAAGCAGGTCAAGGGTCATACCTAGATATATTGCAGACCCCATGGAAAAAGTTTGAAAGGATCCCTACATACAGTACCACCCAATGTCGAAAAATGTATAACACACTTGTAACTTTGACAGGGAAGATGGGCCCCATAGCAGCTGCACTGCCTGCACCTATGGTAGCTACGCCCTCGATCCTTACTGAATAGGGCCCTTATTGTGGAATTTTCCAGTTGTACCTACCTGTAAATTTTGAGGGCAATGAGACTGAGTCTGAGTTGGGGGCAAAGCATGTATTATGTAAGCATGTATTATTATTATTATTATTATTATTATTATTATTATTATTTTTTGCATTCAGGGTAAATACAGGCTGCTTTGCATGTTACCCAGCTTTATTTTAAAACAGCAATTTAGATTTCAGTTTAGAAACCCCTCTCTCAGTTCTACATCTCTCTGCACATTTTATAACTGCCCCACCTGCTGCTCAACATGGTTTTACTTGCTCTCTTTCTGCATTGCTCCGAACTCAGAATTAGATTATACACTGTGGCGCATTCTAGGGATGATATCATTGATGGGTAACATTGTGAAACCATCTGAAAGGGACCCATCAATGGTTTTACCCACTGATGGTTTCCCCTGCTTTACAAATCAGTAAGCCATGAGAGCCCAGGGACGAAGCTTCATGGGAGTGTTGGGAGTGGGGCCAAGCTAAGTGTAAAAATAAAATAAAATATTCATTGCTTGTGCATCATTGATGGTGGGAAACCATCTGGTTCTGCCCTAGCAATGTCAAAAGTATTCAACATTGGTCATAGACCATGATTTTGAAACATTGATGGTCAATGGCCTTCCCTAGTGCATCCAGGGCTGCTATCAGACATTGTGGGGCCTGGGACTGACAAAACAAGCTCAGTCAGTGTATGCGTGTATGCCACCCTACAGTCAGAGTATACACCACACACCCTTCGTTTGTAGCCCGCAGGTAGTGGTACTAGTGTACTTAAAAGCATACTGCAGGCACTGGGTGCAGGCAGGCGTAGGCAACCACACGCAAGAACACAAACCTCACCCTCTTCAGTGTTCACTCTTCTCTGAGTGCTCCTCAGGCTGGCTCCAATATCCATGCGTGTGACCTCATATGCGCATGCTTCATGACATCACACATACAACAGACTGAATAGGACATAGGATAGCACTGAAGCCAACACCTGGCAGCTGTCTAATCACTGACAGCCTGCTGGGAGTATTTAGCCCATTGTTTGGACATTTTAGGCTTAGGTTGCAGTCCACCAGAAATGCCCTCCGGCTAAAAGATTCAGCCTTGTCGGTGGATCCTACTGGACCCTAAGTGCCCGCTTAGGTTGGCTAATGGTAAATCCGCTACTGCCCAGAACTGTGATCTCCTGCTCACTGGCATAACTACAGCCTTCACTTTGGTTTGGAAGTGCTGTGCTTGGGTCACCAGCGCTGTATATGCAGATTTCCATGCGCACTAGCTGTCCACATGTAAATCTGCTAAAAATATCTCTAAAAAATGGCCGCCGCCTAGGAGGAGACAGATGCTAGAGGTCATACTTGACCTCTAGCATATACCAAGGAGCACAGTGCTACCTAATTATTCGGAAGTGTCGGGAGTGCTCACCAGTGAGTGTTACACCCCTGGCAACGAGCATGACACCCAAAGCATGAAACCCCTGGCAATGAGCATGACACTCTTGATAACGAGCATTACACCCCTGGCAATGAACATGACATCCAGAGCATGAACCCCTGACAAAGAGCATGGAACCCAGATAATGGAAACCCTGGCAACGAGCATGGAACCCAGAGCATGAAACCCCTGGCAATGAGCAGGTAATTTAAAAGTAATTAGAAGCCTTACTGTCTGGCATAATGTATCACTGACTTTACGGTGTGTGGAATAGTGTGTCAGGGGCATTGTGGTGTGGTATAATCACAGGCATTATGGTGTGTGGCAAAATGTGTCTCAGGCATTGCAGTCTGTGGCATAATGTGTCACAGGCATTACGGTGTGTTGCATAATGTATAAAGGGCATTGTGGTGTGTGGCATAATGTATCAGTGGCATTTTGGTGTGTGGCATAATGTGTCAGAGGCATTGCAGTGTGTGTTCCATAATGTGTCATGGGCATTAAGGTGTGCAGTATATTATGTAAGGTGCATAACCTGTGTGTTGCATAATTTAACACAGGCATTACGGTGTGTGGCAACATGTGTAAAGGGCATTGCAGAGTGTGTGTAGTAATGAGTAAGGGGTAATGTGTAAGGGGCATGTGTAAGGGGCATTACTACAGGAAGGAAAATTATAAAAAAATGTAAGGGGCATGAATCAGGATTCTTTTTTTCCTGTGGTGGCCAACATATGGGTGTGCAGGCTGCAAAACTGGAGTTAAAGGTAATCTTTACCAGCAATGCCATGCCCCTTGCAATGAGGCCACACACACCCTCCCCCCCCCCCCCCCCCCCACCATTTTTGGAGCAAGCGTGTGCCTTAGGCATGCCAAATTCTCTCCTTTTCATATATCAATGACCGGGGGTTGAGGGGGGGGGGGGGAAATGTTGGTGGTTTCTCCAGAATCTTTTTTCAGGGTTGAGCAAAATGCATGACAGGAGGGTAGCTGGACTACAGCTACAGTGGGACAGTTGAACTCACCGCGGCATGTAAGGGGCCTGTCGAAAAGAAGTTAGGGGCTGTGCTGTTCTCTGTAGCTATAGTCTGCACACCCATTACTTTTAATACTTTATTTAGCCAATGCCGAGGATCACGCTGAGTAAGCCAACTTCAGCAGTGGTGGCGACCCCGATGGCTGTACATGAAATCCTCAGCAGGCTGCTCTTAAGCCTTGAGGTTACTATGAAAATCACCAGCAGGCTGACTGTCATGAGTGCATCACTACTGAGGGTTGGGCTTCCCATTTTGGCAGCTGCTTGTCTCCATTATGGGGGTAATTCCAAGTTGATCGCAGCAGGAAATTTTTTAGCAGTTGGGCAAAACCATGTGCACTGCAGGGGGGACAGATATAACATGTGCAGAGAGAGTTAGATTTGGGTGGGTTATTTTGTTTCTGTGCAGGGTAAATACTGGCTGCTTTATTTTTACACTGCAATTTAAATTGGAGATTGAAAACACCACACCCAAATCTAACTCTCTCTGAACATGTTATATCTGCCTCCCCTGCAGTGCACATGGATTTGCCCAACTGCTAACAAAAATCCTGCTGCGATCAACTCAGAATTACCCCCTATGTCCGGCTGGGGCAGGGGCCTCAACATGTTTTTAAAACAATAAAAAAATTCACTAAAAAAAAAGAAATTTTACCATGAACTTTTGCCCCAGCAGTCCCCCTGATGGCGGCCCTAGGTGCAACATTTGGCACTAAATGCTTAACATGACTAAGATGCTCCACCATGAGTAGCAATTGGATGGATTCCCAATTTTTTTTGCCACAAAATAATTTATTTAAAGTAGCACATTAAAGTAGCATATATTAAGAAAAAGGTGTGGTTATGTCGCAGATTCCATTTGCATGGCTAATTTGGCCATGTGGCTTAAATGGTGAAAAGTGTATGTGGACACATCTGTAAAATGGGAGCAATGTGCGCGGAGGGGCCCAAACCCCACACTTTGCACCCATTTTTTCAATACTAAGCAAAAACGAATGCACCTTTCACACCTAATAACTTTTGAACACTGCTGTGCCCGCACCCAATTCTCTCACAATACTCTTGTAAAAAATTGGGCGTGATAATTTTCAAAAACCTGCGGAAAATTAATTAACAAAATGTGGAAATCTGCCTGTACCCTAAAAAAACAGGCAAATTAATATTGATTAACATTAAAGATAACTGTTACTGTCCCAAAGAAAAATATTAGGAGCTCATAAAATCTTTAAATGGCTGATTTTTCTATTTTTTAAGAACAGGTAATAAGTGACAGAATCCCTTTTTTACAGTAAATAAATGCTCTCGTTATTTAAGGGGTGCATAAAAATGTCTATAAGCTGACTTTTTAGTCATTTTATGCCACTTTTAACTGTTTTTTTCTTTTACAAACACCTATAACTCCCAACCCCTGGAATGTTAAAAACACCTGTCTCAGTCATACAGCACCCCCACATACCTGTCCTACATCTTTTATCCCATTATTCGGCACTCTGCAGAATTTCACACCATTAAGGACATGTAATTATTACCCTAATTAAGGGCCTGATACAAAGATGCACGCTAAAGCATTTTTGCAGTAGCAAATTTGGACGCAGCTTATGCGCGACACTGTGCTACTGAGATGTCCACCAGAGAATGTCCACATGCAAAGATGCAGCATCTATCGCAGATCATTCAATTTATGTGAGTTCTGAGTAGCCCTGGGGTCACTCTGCATTTTCTGGAAGCAAGATGCCGGAGCACTTTCTACTGCATACAGGAGTACAGTCACAGGCTGAAACACACCCCTAAAATGGCTGCTACATCTCAGTTTGATTTGTCGCACCCCCGGGGTCTGAACAAAGTCCCAAAATTTTTACCTCAAAATAGTCATTTTCTACGACTCTGCACCTGCTCTAATACTGTGAGAAAAAAGCCGCATTAAATCCTGTAGAAATGTCCATGGATAAACTTCTCACTCCCATGGATGACAAGAACCCTGAGGCCAGCCACAATTCCTTTTGTTGTGGGGAGAAAATAAATGAACGCTGCCAGTTGGATATGCCCCTTAGTGTAACTAAACATTCTGAATTATACAGTAAGGGCCTGATTCTGATTCAGACGCAAACCTCACGCAATGCCAATGTCCATGTAGATGACAGACTGTTTGCCATTGGGCGTGTGCGAAAATTCAAAAAACCCCAACAATGCATGTGTTACCCTGAATATATGCACAGAGGTTCTATTGCGATTGGCTCAGACAATGTCAGAAACCGAGCGGCAAGGCGATGGATGTTCCTAGGTGATGATATGAAGTGAATGCGAAAAAAAGTCCACTTGTGGGCAGGCTGTGGGAGTTTCGCGGGCATGTCAGTGAAAGTGGCTTGGTTCTCAGATGCACAGCTGCTTTCACAGAGGCCATTTTCAGATGGAGAAACAACAGTGTGGCTGTTGGTGGCGTGTCAAGAATCACCGGCCTTGTTACAGCCTGCAGAGATGCAGAATGTGGGAGACTTAGGGCTTGCACATTTAGGCACATGCTAGTACACAGGGGAAAGACTGAAACTAACATGTGCAGACACAAGAGTGGGACACAGCAGCGTCAAACTCTGAATCATGACCTTAATGACTTGAAACACAAATGGCCAAAACTGCATCTTGCCGTATGCCTATGTTTTTTACTGGATAGTATCGTATCATCGGGATCAGTAGGAAATACCTACAATCAATATCCCGACAACATATGACCGATGGTCAAAATCCCGACAAGGTCAAAATACTGGCAAGGTCACAGTACCGACATTTAAAATACCGACAAGGTCAAAATACCGACATTTAAAATGTTGACAGGTCAAAAAGTTGACACAAGTTTTTCATTTTTTTTTGTGTGTATGTCAACATAGGTTGACGTGGACACCATATCAGTGTGTAGTGTCGCCTCGCATGGCTTGCTTTGCTCGCCATGCTTCAGGCACGGTACCTCGCTGTGTTTGGCACACTATTATATTCCCCCGCCAGGTCCACTGGAATGGTAAAGTATGAACAAGTCGGTTTCAATAAAAAAAATCACGAAAAACGCATGTCGACTTTTTGACCTGTCGACATTTTAAATGTCGACATTTTTACCTTGTCTGTATTTTAAATGTCGGTATTTTCACCATTTCGGGATTTCAACCTTGTCGGGATTTTGACTGTCGGTCAATGGTTGTCGGGATTTTGACTGTCAGGATTTTGATTATAGGTAAATTGACCGCATCCCGTATCATCATATCGGATAAGTATAATGGATCATCACGGGAAAATCTTTTCAGCTTCTAAGAACCTCTGCACTTTGGTGACTGATAGATGGCAACAATTACAGATCAAACATTACTGTATTGAGCTTCCAGTGCCCCTATAGACTGCCTTGTATCAGAGGAAAGGTAATGTGTCATTTTTAATGATCCTGCTACTAAAAGAACAATCAGTCTGCTCAGTAATTGGGTTTTCATTTAACAAATTCTATGATAACACAATAATTGTTGAACAGCTCATATTCAAATATTCAAATAATTATTGTACTACGTTTTTGTTTTTTTTTACATTTATTCACAATTACTAAAAAGAGAATAACTTGAATCCTTAATACATTCTATAGTATACTATTTTTGTTACTGGTTATTTTCTAAGTTTTATTCTGCAGACAGTGTATAAAGTAGTTACTGTGAGAAAAACGCCTCAGTTTTAAATGGGCACATTTTTAAACAAACTCTATTATATATTGAATGGCAATGTTGTATTTATAGAGATGTCAACATCTATTATTTTCCCAAAAAGAAGGAAAAAAGTATCTCCCAGCGCTTAGGTTTATCAAGTGAATAATAGTGTACTTCCCACTAGAATTGTCAGAATATAAATGAATCTAATAACAGTACTTGAATTCATATTTTCTTTATTCAAAATATAGTATTAAATACACATCATAAAAATGCACATCATAAAGGAATCTTCCCTACCTGTATTAAAACTAAAATCTTATATGAGTGAATCCTAATACCGGTATACTGTAACAAAACAGACCAACATAAAACATATAAAAGTTTTTAATAAAAAATATATATAAAAAGAAAATCAGTGATACGCTTGTTTAGCGGTTAACTCACTCAAAGTCCACAGCCACAATCACCATGTATACTCTTAGTCCCTTTCTGGAAAAAAGGATTTTGCTGGGGAAAAAATCTATATAGTTCTTCAATGCCACAGGTCCAAGAAAATACGGGTGTCTGCCGGCAGACAGTTGTTAGTGCCTCTGCTATCAACTAGTTTCGCCTGTCTAAGCAGGCTTCCTCAGGATGGCCGAGTGCACCTACTACCCCGTTCTTTAAACCCTCCTTGGCATCTGTTGCTATGGTAACCGGGATACCCTCGTGTGCTGCGTCCCGTCACTTCCGGTCGAAGTCCTCCACCTGTGGAAACAACTCTGCCGCTCCCAGCATTCTGTTACTATAGAGACCTGAATTCGTTTGTGCGCTGCTGAGCCCCGCGTCACTTCACTTCCGTCTCTCATTTGAGTTGCCAAGGTTACTAGGACTCTTTCTGCTCGCCGCTCCCTTCGCGTCCGTTACTATGGCGACCGGGATCCCTTTGTACGCTACTCGACGTCACTTCCGACTAGAAAAACTCAGCTGTTTCCAACGTTGTATTGCTATGGTGACCTGATCCTTGCATCGCGTCACCTCCGCCTTTCATTTGGGTTGTCATAGTTACTTGGACTCTTTCTCTTCCCAGCATTTTTTTGCCCAAGTACTTAGAGGCTTCTCTTGTTTACACTTCCGTCCTCTTGACTTAAATGAATTAGCAGTGTTTTTAGCCTACTTTATTAAAACAACCCCTGTTATTTCATTTTTGAAAATCCCATTAAATTCGGAATTGTTATACTCGGAATCACTGTATCAGATACCCTTTTCTTTATTTGTGCTAGCCATAGCGCACTGTAGTATTTCTTAATATAACAGTCATTTCAGTGTTAGCTTTATTCTAACACTTTCTTTCTCCAAGTGTTCCCATTCCAATCGTCCAGGAATGGTAGACATACACAAACATAAAACAACATAAAACACAGTGCCTATATGTAGCAAATATGGATAGTACATTTTCCTAACTACATTTTATTCTTTTAAGAATGGATTGAGCTCCCAATCTATATTCAATCCTTTCGGTAAAAGCGTCTCCAGTTCAAAAATGGTTCTCGCTTCTTCCTTCAAAAGCGCACTATCCCAATCTCCCCCTCTCCATGACTTCTCCACTAATTTAATACCAATGAACTCAAGGCCTGTAGGATTACTATTGTGGATTTTGGAAAAATGTTCTGGAATACTGTGATTGTCCTTTTTTGTCCTAATGTTATTCAAATGCTCATTTATTCGAGTTTGGAGACAGCGGTAGGTCTTCCCTACATATTGAAGCCCATAGGGGCAGGTCAACAGATATATCACTCCCTTAGAATTACAGGTGATCTTATCCTTGATTCTGTATTCTTTTCCTGTGCTGTTGGATTTATATTTCATTGTCGGTTTCGTTGATACAGTTCTCATTTTTCTACAAACCACACAATTATTACATCTATAGAATCCCGGCTCCATGTCTTTTAGCCATGTTGTTCTTTCCTTCTTATCACTCTTACAGTAACTTCTTACTAAACTGGTCTTTAGAGTGGGTGCTCTTCTATAAATTATTATAGGTTTTTCTGGTAAGATTTCTTTTAGCTCTTCATCTGCAGTGAGGATGTGCCAGTGTTTATATATGCTCTCTTCTAGAAGTCTCCGTTGACTCGAAAATCCCGTCAGGAACATCACATCCTCTTTTTTCCTCTCGTTTCTCGCTTTATATTGGAGGAGATCTGTCCTCTTTATTTCATCCACCTCATCTTTATTCATCTCCAAATCGCTCTTTCTATAGTTCTTTTCACCAAATTTTTTCATAAGATCTGTTACTTGTGTGTTGTAGTCTGTTTTCTTAGAGCAATTTCTCCGTACTCGTTTCATCTGACCTTTAGGGACATTTGCCAGCCATTTTGGGTGATGATTGCTCTTAAAATCTAAATAGCTATTGCAGTCCACTTCCTTACTGTATGTTCTTGTTTCAATTCGATCATTCTCAATAAAGATAGTAAGATCTAGAAAGTTAATACTGGTGTCACTAATCTCGCTTGTGAATTCCAGATTGTATTCATTTATATTTATTTTTGTGATGAATTGTTCCAGATCTTCTCTTGTCCCATAATTATGGATAAAGGTTATTACAACAAGGAATGTATGAGATTATTGGAAGACAAAAATACATATGAACAACTACAGAAGAATCCCATGGAAGAGTTTAAAAAGGACCTGGAAAGGATCCTGATGGAGGCATTGGAAAAGGGAATACTCATCTTTATTGAGAATGGTCGAATTGAAACAAGAACATACAGTAAGGAAGTGGACTGCAATAGCTATTTAGATTTTAAGAGAAATCATCACCCAAAATGGCTTGCAAATGTCCCTAAAGGTCAGATGAAACGAGTACGGAGAAATTGCTCTAAGAAAACAGACTACAACACACAAGTAACAGATCTTATGAAAAAAATTTGGTGAAAAGAACTATAGAAAGAGCGATTTGGAGATGAATAAAGATGAGGTGGATGAAATAAAGAGGACAGATCTCCTCCAATATAAAGCGAGAAATTAGAGGAAAAAAGAGGATGTGATGTTCCTGATGGGATTTTCGAGTCAACTGAGACTTCTAGAAGAGAGCATATATAAACACTGGCACATCCTCACTGCAGATGAAGAGCTAAAAGAAATCTTACCAGAAAAACCTATAATAATTTATAGAAGAGCACCCACTCTAAAGAACCAGTTTAGTAAGAAGTTACTGTAAGAGTGATAAGAAGGAAAGAACAACATGGCTAAAAGACATGGAGCCGGGATTCTATAGATGTAATAATTGTGTGGTTTGTAGAAAAATGAGAACTGTATCAACGAAACCGACAATGAAATATAAATCCAACAGCACAGGAAAAGAATACAGAATCAAGGATAAGATCACCTGTAATTCTAAGGGAGTGATATATCTGTTGACCTGCCCCTGTGGGCTCCAATATGTAGGGAAGACCTACCGCTGTCTCCAAACTCGAATAAATGAGCATTTGAATAACATTAGGACAAAAAAGGACAATCACAGTATTCCAGAACATTTTTCCAAAATCCACAATAGTAATCCTACAGGCCTTGAGTTCATTGGTATTAAATTAGTGGAGAAGTCATGGAGAGGGGGAGATTGGGATAGTGCGCTTCTGAAGGAAGAAGCGAGAACCATTTTTGAACTGGAGACGCTTTTACCGAAAGGATTGAATATAGATTGGGAACTCAATCCATTCTTAAAAGAATAAAATGTAGTTAGGAAAATGTACTATCCATATTTGCTACATATAGGCACTGTGTTTTATGTTGTTTTATGTTTGTGTATGTCTACCATTCCTGGACGATTGGAATGGGAACACTTGGAGAAAGAAAGTGTTAGAATAAAGCTAACACTGAAATGACTGTTATATTAAGAAATACTACAGTGCGCTATGGCTAGCACAAATAAAGAAAAGGGTATCTGATACAGTGATTCCGAGTATAACAATTCCGAATTTAATGGGATTTTCAAAAATGAAATAACAGGGGTTGTTTTAATAAAGTAGGCTAAGGACACTGCTAATTCATTTAAGTCAAGAGGACGGAAGTGTAAACAAGAGAAGCCTCTAAGTACTTGGGCAAAAAAACGCTGGGAAGAGAAAGAGTCCAAGTAACTATGACAACCCAAATGAAAGGCGGAGGTGACGCGATGCAAGGATCAGGTCACCATAGAAATTCAACATTGGAAACAGCTGAGTTTTTCTAGTCGGAAGTGACATCGAGTAGCGTACAAAGGGATCCCGGTCGCCATAGTAACGGACGCGAAGGGAGCGGCGAGCAGAAAGAGTCCTAGTAACCTTGGCAACTCAAATGAGAGACGGAAGTGACGTGACGCGGGGCTCAGCAGCGCACGAACGGATTCAGGTCTCTATAGTAACAGAATGCTGGGAGCGGCAGAGTTGTTTCCACAGGTGGAGGACTTCGACCGGAAGTGACGGGACGCAGCACACGAGGGGATCACGGTTACCATAGCAACAGATGCCAAGGAGGGTTTAAAGAACGGGGTAGTAGGTGCACTCGGCCATCCTGAGGAAGCCTGCTTAGGCAGGCGAAACTAGTTGATAGCAGAGGCACTAACAACTGTCTGCCGGCAGACACCCGTATTTTCTTGGACCTGTGGCATTGAAGAACTATATAGATTTTTTTCCCCAGCAAAATCCTTTTTTCCAGAAAGGAACTAAGAGTATACATGGTGATTGTGGCTGTGGACTTTGAGTGAGTTAACCGCTAAACAAGCGTATCACTGATTTTTCTTTTTATATATATTTTTTATTAAAAACTTTTATATGTTTTATGTTGGTCTGTTTTGTTACAGTATACCGGTATTAGGATTCACTCATAAGATTTTAGTTTTAATACAGGTAGGGAAGATTCCTTTATGATGTGCATTTTTATGATGTGTATTTAATACTATATTTTGAATAAAGAAAATATGAATTCAAGTACTGTTATTAGATTCATTTATATTCTGACAATTCTAGTGGGAAGTACACTATTATTCACTTGATAAACCTAAGCGCTGGGAGATACTTTTTTCCTTCTTTTTACTTAAATATATGGAGAGGATAGTGGAGATCCTTCTCTTTCTCCCTAGCAGCTTTTGCCTATCAAGTGAAGCAAAGAAGCGCAGTCCTCAAATCTGTTTTTTCCTACACGTATTAGTATCAACACACGAGGACAGCTGCTAGTTTTGCATAAAGATGGTACTTCTGTAGAGAAGAACGAATTAGAGTTCTGAATGGGCTTATACCCACAGTAGGATCATACACAGAAATTAATATAGAGGCAACAGAAGATACCTTCTGTGGTCTATATACTAGATTAGAGAAACTGGAGGTACAGGAGATTAAACAATGGTGGGAAAGCACCATGCTAGCTAAATATATTGAAAAACTTATGATCCCAAGAGGTTTGAGATTAATAAAAGCCCCATCATTTATATCTAAAAATGTGGAGTTTTCAAGAAGATGGGATGAGACTCTTGATACCTGTTCAGTGAATCTGATGAAACTAATTATTGCAGATAGAGAAGAAAGTATTAAGACCCTAGAGGGGGAAATTAAGGATATAAGAAGGAAACTTAAACCATTAGAGCAACTAGCTGACTTTAAAAATTTGGAAAACCTTACGAATATAAAATTACAGAAAATTGAACAGGATATAATCGAACAAAAAAAGAAGAAATTTGCTAGAGACTATGAAGATTATAAAGGTGACATTAGAAACTGGAAAGTAGAAAGAAGACCCCAGATTGGAAGGGAGGAAAGAAAAAGACAGTATTTTGAAGATCAAAGGCGATATGAGGAACCACCTAGAGGAGAGAAAAACTACTACCAGTCTCGACCACAACATTTCCCAAAAAGGCAAACAAGAAGAATGTATGATATCGATAACATCAGAGGGGAGAATAATGGAGGAACCTGGAGAAGGGAAAACGAGAGACGGATGGGAGAACATAGATACTCCAGAGACCAACCTCAAGGGAGGAGGTCCACACAGACAGACACAAATATAAGGGAAAGAGAAAAATACCAATGGACGAGGAATAGAATACAACAAGAAAGGGTCCGAGAAGGAGCGAATAAGAGGGACCAAGAAAGGAAGTTGAAGAAGGAAGAATACCCAACCCTTATTAGGAGTTTTAATAATGGAAGAGAAGATCACCAGAAAATTTTGGACCTATCGGCTCGAACCCTTATGGAACGTCTGGATAGTAGAGGAAGAAAGGGCCATAGATTGGAAAACCATGATCGGCAAGAAGAGGGAAATGTGGAGATAGACGACACAGAGGCATTTTTGGATGCTTTTTTAGAATTGGCACAGAAAAACAACTCCTCACAGAGTCTGGGAGCCATCCCAAAGAAGACACCGGATTCAATAATAACAAAAAGAAGAAGAAGACGGAAAAGAAGCGCATCGTCCACAAACGGGGAAAGCGAGGAGGAGCAAAAAACCGGGCAAAAGAAAAAACAAAAGAAAAACAACAAAAAAGTTGCACGAAGGGGATATTCAACATAAGTGATTATGAATTGACCCCCTCCGAAGTAAAGGTCCTGGAAAAAGGACTCAAATTTGCCCCAACAAACACTCTCAATAAATTTGATACAATAATAGATCTCCAAAAATTTATCAGGACAGTAACATTGAAAAAGTTCTTCAGAAGAAATAAACAAGAGAAAAATATAGAGAAAGAAATAGAGTCAGAATCATATGAACACTCAGGCCTTAAAATAAAATCAACCTTCTACCCTGCACACTTGAAAGGGCATTTATTGAACAATTTTCAGAAACTAGTGGAAATAGATATTAAAAGGATCCCTGAGAAGATGGAGAAAACGGGAAAATGGAATTTAAGTGTGAAAGAGAAAAAAGCACTGAAGAGCCTGAAACAAAATGAAGAGATTGTGATCAAACAAGCAGATAAGGGGGGGGGGGGAATCATAATTATGGATAAAGGTTATTACAACAAGGAATGTATGATATTATTGGAAGACAAAAATACATATGAACAACTACAGAAGAATCCCATGGAAGAGTTTAAAATGGACCTGGAAAGGATCCTGATGGAGGCATTGGAAAAGGGAATACTCACCAAGGATGAATTTAAATACATATACCCGGAACATCTGAAAGTGGCATTATTCTATTATTTGCCAAAAATCCATAAGGATTCAGAGACCCCCCCTGGCAGACCAATAGTGGCTGGGATCCAATCACTAACATCACATCTTTCATGCTATATTGATGTTTTTTTGAAGAAGCTGGTCAGTATACAACGAAGTTATATTAAAGACACCATGCAAATATTGGATATACTGAGCAGGATGAAATGGGAAGAAGGCTACCTATTAGCAACATGTGATGTTAAATCACTCTACACCTCAATTCGACATGACCAGGGATTGAAAAATGTTCAAAAAATCCTTAGGAATGAATCGGATATGAGAGATGATCAAATTGAGTTTCTAATGAAAGGTATCAAATATACATTGGAACATAATTTTTTTCTGGTACGGGGGCAAGTACTATAGACAAACCCAAGGAACAGCGATGGGTACCCATTTTGCACCTTCGTATGCCAATCTCTTTCTTGCCCAGTGGGAAAATGAATTCATATGGGCGGAGAATGAATACCTTCCAAACCTCACATTATGGGCAAGGTATATAGATGATGTGATCATCATCTAGAATGAGACAAGAGAAGATCTGGAACAATTCATCACAAAAATAAATATAAATGAATACAATCCGGAATTCACAAGCGAGATTAGTGACACCAGTATTAACTTTCTAGATCTTACTATCTTTATTGAGAATGGTCGAATTGAAACAAGAACATACAGTAAGGAAGTGGACTGCAATAGCTATTTAGATTTTAAGAGCAATCATCACCCAAAATGGCTGGCAAATGTCCCTAAAGGTCAGATGAAACGAGTACGGAGAAATTGCTCTAAGAAAACAGACTACAACACACAAGTAACAGATCTTATGAAAAAAATTTGGTGAAAAGAACTATAGAAAGAGCGATTTGGAGATGAATAAAGATGAGGTGGATGAAATAAAGAGGACAGATCTCCTCCAATATAAAGCGAGAAACGAGAGGAAAAAAGAGGATGTGATGTTTCTGACGAGATTTTCGAGTCAACGGAGACTTCTAGAAGAGATCATATATAAACACTGGCACATCCTCACTGCAGATGAATAGCTAAAAGAAATCTTACCAGAAAAACCTATAATAATTTATAGAAGAGCACCCACTCTAAAGACCAGTTTAGTAAGAAGTTACTGTAAGAGTGATAAGAAGGAAAGAACAACATGGCTAAAAGACATGGAGCCGGGATTCTATAGATGTAATAATTGTGTGGTTTGTAGAAAAATGAGAACTGTATCAACGAAACCGACAATGAAATATAAATCCAACAGCACAGGAAAAGAATACAGAATCAAGGATAAGATCACCTGTAATTCTAAGGGAGTGATATATCTGTTGACCTGCCCCTGTGGGCTCCAATATGTAGGGAAGACCTACCGCTGTCTCCAAACTCGAATAAATGAGCATTTGAATAACATTAGGACAAAAAAGGACAATCACAGTATTCCAGAACATTTTTCCAAAATCCACAATAGTAATCCTACAGGCCTTGAGTTCATTGGTATTAAATATTAGTGGAGAAGTCATGGAGAGGGGGAGATTGGGATAGTGCGCTTTTGAAGGAAGAAGCAAGAACCATTTTTGAACTGGAGACGCTTTTACCGAAAGGATTGAATATAGATTGGGAACTCAATCCATTCTTAAAAGAATAAAATGTAGTTAGGAAAATGTACTATCCATATTTGCTACATATAGGCACTGTGTTTTATGTTGTTTTATGTTTGTGTATGTCTACCATTCCTGGACGATTGGAATGGGAACACTTGGAGAAAGAAAGTGTTAGAATAAAGCTAACACTGAAATGACTGTTATATTAAGAAATACTACAGTGCGCTATGGCTAGCACAAATAAAGAAAAGGGTATCTGATACAGCGATTCCGAGTATAACAATTCCGAATTTAATGGGATTTTCAAAAATGAAATAACAGGGGTTGTTTTAATAAAGTAGGCTAAGGACACTGCTAATTCATTTAAGTCAAGAGGACGGAAGTGTAAACAAGAGAAGCCTCTAAGTACTTGGGCAAAAAAACGCTGGGAAGAGAAAGAGTCCAAGTAACTATGACAACCCAAATGAAAGGCGGAGGTGACGCGATGCAAGGATCAGGTCACCATAGCAATACAACGTTGGAAACAGCTGAGTTTTTCTAGTCGGAAGTGACGTCGAGTAGCGTACAAAGGGATCCCGGTCGCCATAGTAACGGACGCGAAGGGAGCGGCGAGCAGAAAGAGTCCTAGTAACCTTGGCAACTCAAATGAGAGACGGAAGTGAAGTGACGCGGGGCTCAGCAGCGCACGAACGGATTCAGGTCTCTATAGTAACAGAATGCTGGGAGCGGCAGAGTTGTTTCCACAGGTGGAGGACTTCGACCGGAAGTGACGGGACGCAGCACACGAGGGGATCACGGTTACCATAGCAACAGATGCCAAGGAGGGTTTAAAGAACGGGGTAGTAGGTGCACTCGGCCATCCTGAGGAAGCCTGCTTAGACAGGCGAAACTAGTTGATAGCAGAGGCACTAACAACTGTCTGCCGGCAGACACCCGTATTTTCTTGGACCTGTGGCATTGAAGAACTATATAGATTTTTTTCCCCAGCAAAATCCTTTTTTCCAGAAAAGAACTTAGAGTATACATGGTGATTGTGGCTGTGGACTTTGAGTGAGTTAACCGCTAAACAAGCGTATCACTAATTTTTCTTTTTATATATATTTTTTATTAAAAACTTTATATGTTTTATGTTGGTCTGTTTTGTTTCAGTATACCGGTATTAGGATTCACTCATATAAGATTTTAGTTTTAATACAGGTAGGGAAGATTCCTTTATGATGTGCATTTTTATTATGTGTATTTAATACTATATTTTGAATAAAGAAAATATGAATTCAAGTACTGTTATTAGATTCATTTATATTCTGACAATTCTAGTGGGAAGTACACTATTATTCACTTGATAAACCTAAGCGCTGGGAGATACTTTTTTTCCTTCTTTTTACTTATATATACGGAGAGGATAGTGGAGATCCTTCTCTTTCTCCCTAGCAGCTTTTGCCTATCAAGTGAAGCAAAGAAGCGCAGTCCTCAAATCTGTTTTTTCCTACACGTATTAGTATCAACACACGAGGACAGCTGCTAGTTTTGCATAAAGATGGTACTTAGTAGAGAAGAACGAATTAGAGTTCTGAATGGGCTTATACCCACAGTAGGATCATACACAGAAATTAATATAGAGGCAACAGAAGATACCTTCTGTGGTCTATATACTAGATTAGAGAAACTGGAGGTACAGGAGATTAAACAATGGTGGGAAAGCACCATGCTAGCTAAATATATTGAAAAACTTATGATCCCAAGAGGTTTGAGATTAATAAAAGCCCCATCATTTATATCTAAAAATGTGGAGTTTTCAAGAAGATGGGATGAGACTCTTGATACCTGTTCAGTGAATCTGATGAAACTAATTATTGCAGATAGAGAAGAAAGTATTAAGACCCTAGAGGGGGAAATTAAGGATATAAGAAGGAAACTTAAACCATTAGAGCAACTAGCTGACTTTAAAAATTTGGAAAACCTTACGAATATAAAATTACAGAAAATTGAACAGGATATAATCGAACAAAAAAAGAAGAAATTTGCTAGAGACTATGAAGATTATAAAGGTGACATTAGAAACTGGAAAGTAGAAAGAAGACCCCAGATTGGAAGGGAGGAAAGAAAAAGACAGTATTTTGAAGATCAAAGGCGATATGAGGAACCACCTAGAGGAGAGAAAAACTACTACCAGTCTTGACCACAACATTTCCCAAAAAGGCAAACAAGAAGAATGTATGATATCGATAACATCAGAGGGGAGAATAATGGAGGAACCTGGAGAAGGGAAAACGAGAGACGGATGGGAGAACATAGATACTCCAGAGACCAACCTCAAGGGAGGAGGTCCACACAGACAGACACAAATATAAGGGAAAGAGAAAAATACCAATGGACGAGGAATAGAATACAACAAGAAAGGGTCCGAGAAGGAGCGAATAAGAGGGACCAAGAAAGGAAGTTGAAGAAGGAAGAATACCCAACCCTTATTAGGAGTTTTAATAATGGAAGAGAAGATCACCAGAAAATCTTGGACCTATCGGCTCGAACCCTTATGGAACGTCTGGATAGTAGAGGAAGAAAGGGCCATAGATTGGAAAACCATGATCGGCAAGAAGAGGGAAATGTGGAGATAGACGACACAGAGGCATTTTTGGATGCTTTTTTAGAATTGGCACAGAAAAACAACTCCTCACAGAGTCTGGGAGCCATCCCAAAGAAGACACCGGATTCAATAATAACAAAAAGAAGAAGAAGACGGAAAAGAAGCGCATCGTCCACAAACGGGGAAAGCGAGGAGGAGCAAAAAACCGGGCAAAAGAAAAAACAAAAGAAAAACAACAAAAAAGTTGCACGAAGGGGATATTCAACATAAGTGATTATGAATTGACCCCCTCCGAAGTAAAGGTCCTGGAAAAAGGACTCAAATTTGCCCCAACAAACACTCTCAATAAATTTGATACAATAATAGATCTCCAAAAATTTATCAGGACAGTAACATTGAAAAAGTTCTTCAGAAGAAATAAACAAGAGAAAAATATAGAGAAAGAAATAGAGTCAGAATCATATGAACACTCAGGCCTTAAAATAAAATCAACCTTCTACCCTGCACACTTGAAAGGGCATTTATTGAACAATTTTCAGAAACTAGTGGAAATAGATATTAAAAGGATCCCTGAGAAGATGGAGAAAACGGGAAAATGGAATTTAAGTGTGAAAGAGAAAAAAGCACTGAAGAGCCTGAAACAAAATGAAGAGATTGTGATCAAACAAGCAGATAAGGGGGGGGGGGGGGGGATCATAATTATGGATAAAGGTTATTACAACAAGGAATGTATGAGATTATTGGAAGACAAAAATACATATGAACAACTACAGAAGAATCCCATGGAAGAGTTTAAAATGGACCTGGAAAGGATCCTGATGGAGGCATTGGAAAAGGGAATACTCACCAAGGATGAATTTAAATACATATACCCGGAACATCTGAAAGTGGCATTATTCTATTATTTGCCAAAAATCCATAAGGATTCAGAGACCCCCCCTGGCAGGCCAATAGTGGCTGGGATCCAATCACTAACATCACATCTTTCATGCTATATTGATGTTTTTTTGAAGAAGCTGGTCAGTATACAACGAAGTTATATTAAAGACACCATGCAAATATTGGATATACTGAGCAGGATGAAATGGGAAGAAGGCTACCTATTAGCAACATGTGATGTTAAATCACTCTACACCTCAATTCAACATGACCAGGGATTGAAAAATGTTCAAAAAATCCTTAGGAATGAATCGGATATGAGAGATGATCAAATTGAGTTTCTAATGAAAGGTATCAAATATACATTGGAACATAATTTTTTTCTGGTACGGGGGCAAGTACTATAGACAAACCCAAGGAACAGCGATGGGTACCCATTTTGCACCTTCGTATGCCAATCTCTTTCTTGCCCAGTGGGAAAATGAATTCATATGGGCGGAGAATTAATACCTTCCAAACCTCACATTATGGGCAAGGTATATAGATGATGTGATCATCATCTGGAATGAGACAAGAGAAGATCTGGAACAATTCATCACAAAAATAAATATAAATGAATACAATCTGGAATTCACAAGCGAGATTAGTGACACCAGTATTAACTTTCTAGATCTTACTATCTTTATTGAGAATGGTCGAATTGAAACAAGAACATACAGTAAGGAAGTGGACTGCAATAGCTATTTAGATTTTAAGAGCAATCATCACCCAAAATGGCTGGCAAATGTCCCTAAAGGTCAGATGAAACGAGTACGGAGAAATTGCTCTAAGAAAACAGACTACAACACACAAGTAACAGATCTTATGAAAAAAATTTGGTGAAAAGAACTATAGAAAGAGCGATTTGGAGATGAATAAAGATGAGGTGGATGAAATAAAGAGGACAGATCTCCTCCAATATAAAGCGAGAAACGAGAGGAAAAAAGAGGATGTGATGTTCCTGACGAGATTTTCGAGTCAACGGAGACTTCTAGAAGAGATCATATATAAACACTGGCACATCCTCACTGCAGATGAATAGCTAAAAGAAATCTTACCAGAAAAACCTATAATAATTTATAGAAGAGCACCCACTCTAAAGACCAGTTTAGTAAGAAGTTGCTGTAAGAGTGATAAGAAGGAAAGAACAACATGGCTAAAAGACATGGAGCCGGGATTCTATAGATGTAATAATTGTGTGGTTTGTAGAAAAATGAGAACTGTATCAACGAAACCGACAATGAAATATAAATCCAACAGCACAGGAAAAGAATACAGAATCAAGGATAAGATCACCTGTAATTCTAAGGGAGTGATATATCTGTTGACCTGCCCCTGTGGGCTCCAATATGTAGGGAAGACCTACCGCTGTCTCCAAACTCAAATAAATGAGCATTTGAATAACATTAGGACAAAAAAGGACAATCACAGTATTCCAGAACATTTTTCCAAAATCCACAATAGTAATCCTACAGGCCTTGAGTTCATTGGTATTAAATTAGTGGAGAAGTCATGGAGAGGGGGAGATTGGGATAGTGCGCTTTTGAAGGAAGAAGCAAGAACCATTTTTGAACTGGAGACGCTTTTACCGAAAGGATTGAATATAGATTGGGAACTCAATCCATTCTTAAAAGAATAAAATGTAGTTAGGAAAATGTACTATCCATATTTGCTACATATAGGCACTGTGTTTTATGTTGTTTTATGTTTGTGTATGTCTACCATTCCTGGACGATTGGAATGGGAACACTTGGAGAAAGAAAGTGTTAGAATAAAGCTAACACTGAAATGACTGTTATATTAAGAAATACTACAGTGCGCTATGGCTAGCACAAATAAAGAAAAGGGTATCTGATACAGCGATTCCGAGTATAACAATTCCGAATTTAATGGGATTTTCAAAAATGAAATAACAGGGGTTGTTTTAATAAAGTAGGCTAAGGACACTGCTAATTCATTTAAGTCAAGAGGACGGAAGTGTAAACAAGAGAAGCCTCTAAGTACTTGGGCAAAAAAACGCTGGGAAGAGAAAGAGTCCAAGTAACTATGACAACCAAAATGAAAGGCGGAGGTGACGCGATGCAAGGATCAGGTCACCATAGCAATACAACGTTGGAAACAGCTGAGTTTTTCTAGTCGGAAGTGACGTCGAGTAGCGTACAAAGGGATCCCGGTCGCCATAGTAACGGACGCGAAGGGAGCGGCGAGCAGAAAGAGTCCTAGTAACCTTGGCAACTCAAATGAGAGACGGAAGTGAAGTGACGCGGGGCTCAGCAGCGCACGAACGGATTCAGGTCTCTATAGTAACAGAATGCTGGGAGCGGCAGAGTTGTTTCCACAGGTGGAGGACTTCGACCGGAAGTGACGGGACGCAGCACACGAGGGGATCACGGTTACCATAGCAACAGATGCCAAGGAGGGTTTAAAGAACGGGGTAGTAGGTGCACTCGGCCATCCTGAGGAAGCCTGCTTAGACAGGCGAAACTAGTTGATAGCAGAGGCACTAACAACTGTCTGCCGGCAGACACCCGTATTTTCTTGGACCTGTGGCATTGAAGAACTATATAGATTTTTTTCCCCAGCAAAATCCTTTTTTCCAGAAAAGAACTTAGAGTATACATGGTGATTGTGGCTGTGGACTTTGAGTGAGTTAACCGCTAAACAAGCGTATCACTAATTTTTCTTTTTATATATATTTTTTATTAAAAACTTTATATGTTTTATGTTGGTCTGTTTTGTTTCAGTATACCGGTATTAGGATTCACTCATATAAGATTTTAGTTTTAATACAGGTAGGGAAGATTCCTTTATGATGTGCATTTTTATTATGTGTATTTAATACTATATTTTGAATAAAGAAAATATGAATTCAAGTACTGTTATTAGATTCATTTATATTCTGACAATTCTAGTGGGAAGTACACTATTATTCACTTGATAAACCTAAGCGCTGGGAGATACTTTTTTCCTTCTTTTTACTTATATATACGGAGAGGATAGTGGAGATCCTTCTCTTTCTCCCTAGCAGCTTTTGCCTAACAAGTGAAGCAAAGAAGCGCAGTCCTCAAATCTGTTTTTTCCTACACGTATTAGTATCAACACACGAGGACAGCTGCTAGTTTTGCATAAAGATGGTACTTAGTAGAGAAGAACGAATTAGAGTTCTGAATGGGCTTATACCCACAGTAGGATCATACACAGAAATTAATATAGAGGCAACAGAAGATACCTTCTGTGGTCTATATACTAGATTAGAGAAACTGGAGGTACAGGAGATTAAACAATGGTGGGAAAGCACCACGCTAGCTAAATATATTGAAAAACGTATGATCCCAAGAGGTTTGAGATTAATAAAAGCCCCATCATTTATATCTAACAATGTGGAGTTTTCAAGAAGATGGGATGAGACTCTTGATACCTGTTCAGTGAATCTGATGAAACTAATTATTGCAGATAGAGAAGAAAGTATTAGGACCCTAGAGGGGGAAATTAAGGATATAAGAAGGAAACTTAAACCATTAGAGCAACTAGCTGACTTTAAAAATTTGGAAAACCTTACGAATATAAAATTACAGAAAATTGAACAGGATATAATCGAACAAAAAAAGAAGAAATTTGCTAGAGACTATGAAGATTATAAAGGTGACATTAGAAACTGGAAAGTAGAAAGAAGACCCCAGATTGGAAGGGAGGAAAGAAAAAGACCGTATTTTGAAGATCAAAGGCGATATGAGGAACCACCTAGAGGAGAGAAAAACTACTACCAATCTCGACCACAACATTTCCCAGAAAGGCAAACAAGAAGAATGTATGATATCAATAACATCAGAGGGGAGAATAATGGAGGAACCTGGAGAAGGGAAAACGAGAGACGGATGGGAGAACATAGATACTCTAAAGACCAACCTCAAGGGAGGAGGTCCACACAGACAGACACAAATATAAGGGAAAGAGAAAAATACAAATGGACGAGGAATAGAATACAACAAGAAAGGGTCCGAGAAGGAGCGAAAAAGAGGGACCAGAAAGGAAGTTGAAGAAGGAAGAATACCCAACCCTTATTAGGAGTTTTAATAATGGAAGAGAAGATCACCTGAAAATCTTGGACCTATCGGCTCGAACCCTTATGGAACGTCTGGATAGTAGAGGAAGAAGGCCATAGATTGGAAAACCATGATCGGCAAGAAGAGGGAAATGTGGAGATAGACGACACAGAGGCATTTTTGGATGCTTTTTTAGAATTGGCACAGAAAAACAACTCCTCACAGAGTCTGGGAGCCATCCCAAAGAAGACACCGGATTCAATAATAACAAAAAGAAGAAGAAGACGGAAAAGAAGCGCATCGTCCACAAACGGGGAAAGCGAGGAGGAGCAAAAAACCGGGCAAAAGAAAAAACAAAAGAAAAACAACAAAAAAGTTGCACAAAGGGGATATTCAACATAAGTGATTATGAATTGACCCCCTCCGAAGTAAAGGTCCTGGAGAAAGGACTCAAATTTGCCCCAACAAACACTCTCAATAAATTTGATACAATAATAGATCTCCAAAAATTTATCAGGACAGTAACATTGAAAAAGTTCTTCAGAAGAAATAAACAAGAGAAAAATATAGAGAAAGAAATAGAGTCAGAATCATATGAACACTCAGGCCTTAAAATAAAATCAACCTTCTACTCTGCACACTTGAAAGGGCATTTATTGAACAATTTTCAGAAACTAGTGGAAATAGATATTAAAAGGATCCCTGAGAAGATGGAGAAAACGGGAAAATGGAATTTAAGTGTGAAAGAGAAAAAAGCACTGAAGAGCCTGAAACAAAATGAAGAGATTGTGATCAAACAAGCAGATAAGGGGGGGGGGGGGGGGAAATCGTAATTATGGATAAAGGTTATTACAACAAGGAATGTATGAGATTATTGGAAGACAAAAATACATATGAACAACTACAGAAGAATCCCATGGAAGAGTTTAAAAAGGACCTGGAAAGGATCCTGATGGAGGCATTGGAAAAGGGAATACTCACCAAGGATGAATTTAAATACATATACCCGGAACATCTGAAAGTGGCATTATTCTATCATTTGCCAAAAATCCATAAGGATTCAAAGACCCCCCCTGGCAGACCAATAGTGGCTGGGATCCAGTCACTAACATCACATCTTTCATGCTATATTGATGTTTTTTTGAAGAAGCTGGTCAGTATACAACGAAGTTATATTAAAGACACCATGCAAATATTGGATATACTGAGCAGGATGAAATGGGAAGAAGGCTACCTATTAGCAACATGTGATGTTAAATCACTCTACACCTCAATTCGACATGACCAGGGATTGAAAAATGTTCAAAAAATCCTTAGGAATGAATCGGATATGAGAGATGATCAAATTGAGTTTCTAACGAAAGGTATCAAATATACATTGGAACATAATTTTTTCGGGTACGGGGGCAAGTACTATAGACAAACCCAAGGAACAGCGATGGGTACCCATTTTGCACCTTTGTATGCCAATCTCTTTCTTGCCCAGTGGGAAAATTAATTCATATGGGCGGAGAATGAATACCTTCCAAACCTCACATTATGGGCAAGGTATATAGATGATGTGATCATCATCTGGAATGGGACAAGAGAAGATCTGGAACAATTCATCACAAAAATAAATATAAATGAATACAATCTGGAATTCACAAGCGAGATTAGTGACACCAGTATTAACTTTCTAGATCTTACTATCTTTATTGAGAATGGTCGAATTGAAACAAGAACGTACAGTAAGGAAGTGGACTGCAATAGCTATTTAGATTTTAAGAGCAATCATCACCCAAAATGGCTGGCAAATGTCCCTAAAGGTCAGATGAAATGAGTACGGAGAAATTGCTCTAAGAAAACAGACTACAACACACAAGTAACAGATCTTATGAAAAAAATTGGTGAAAAGAACTATAGAAAGAGCGATTTGGAGATGAATAAAGATGAGGTGGATGAAATAAAGAGGACAGATCTCCTCCAATATAAAGCGAGAAACGAGAGGAAAAAAGAGGATGTGATGTTCCTGACGGGATTTTCGAGTCAACGGAGACTTCTAGAAGAGATCATATATAAACACTGGCACATCCTCACTGCAGATGAAGAGCTAAAAGAAATCTTACCAGAAAAACCTATAATAATTTATAGAAGAGCACCCACTCTAAAGACCAGTTTAGTAAGAAGTTACTGTAAGAGTGATAAGAAGGAAAGAACAACATGGCTAAAAGACATGGAGCCGGGATTCTATAGATGTAATAATTGTGTGGTTTGTAGAAAAATTAGAACTGTATCAACGAAACCGACAATGAAATATAAATCCAACAGCACAGGAAAAGAATACAGAATCAAGGATAAGATCACCTGTAATTCTAAGGGAGTGATATATCTGTTGACCTGCCCCTGTGGGCTCCAATATGTAGGGAAGACCTACCGCTGTCTCCAAACTCGAATAAATGAGCATTTGAATAACATTAGGACAAAAAAGGACAATCACAGTATTCCAGAACATTTTTCCAAAATCCACAATAGTAATCCTACAGGCCTTGAGTTCATTGGTATTAAATTAGTGGAGAAGTCATGGAGAGGGGGAGATTGGGATAGTGCGCTTTTGAAGGAAGAAGCGAGAACCATTTTTGAACTGGAGACGCTTTTACCGAAAGGATTGACTATAGATTGGGAACTCAATCCATTCTTAAAAGAATAAAATGTAGTTAGGAAAATGTACTATCCATATTTGCTACATATAGGCACTGTGTTTTATGTTGTTTTATGTTTGTGTATGTCTACCATTCCTGGACGATTGGAATGGGAACAATTGGAGAAAGAAAGTGTTAGAATAAAGCTAACACTGAAATGACTGTTATATTAAGAAATACTACAGTGCGCTATGGCTAGCACAAATAAACAAAAAGGGTATCTGATACAGCGATTCAGAGTATAACAATTCCGAATTTAATGGGATTTTCAAAAATGAAATAACAGGGGTTGTTTTAATAAAGTAGGCTAAGGACACTGCTAATTCATTTAAGTCAAGAGGACGGAAGTGTAAACAAGAGAAGCCTCTAAGTACTTGGGCAAAAAAACGCTTGGAAGAGAAAGAGTCCAAGTAACTATGACAACCCAAATGAAAGGCGGAGGTGACGCGATGCAAGGATCAGGTCACCATAGCAATACAACGTTGGAAACAGCTGAGTTTTTCTAGTCGGAAGTGACGTCGAGTAGCGTACAAAAGGATCCCGGTCGCCATAGTAACGGACGCGAAGGGAGCGGCGAGCAGAAAGAGTCCTAGTAACCTTGGCAACTCAAATGAGAGACGGAAGTGACGCGACGCGGGGCTCAGCAGCGCACGAACGGATTCAGGTCTCTATAGTAACAGAATGCTGGGAGCGGCAGAGTTGTTTCCACAGGTGGAGGACTTCGACCGGAAGTGACGGGACGCAGCACACGAGGGGATCCCGGTTACCATAGCAACATATGCCAAGGAGGGTTTAAAGAACGGGGTAGTAGGTGCACTCGGCCATCCTGAGGAAGCCTGCTTAGACAGGCGAAACTAGTTGATAGCAGAGGCACTAACAACTGTCTGCCGGCAGACACCCGTATTTTCTTGGACCTGTGGCATTGAAGAACTATATAGATTTTTTTCCCCAGCAAAATCCTTTTTTCCAGAAAGGAACTAAGAGTATACATGGTGATTGTGGCTGTGGACTTTGAGTGAGTTAACCGCTAAACAAGCGTATCACTGATTTTTCTTTTTATATATATTTTTTATTAAAAACTTTTATATGTTTTATGTTGGTCTGTTTTGTTACAGTATACCGGTATTAGGATTCACTCATATAAGATTTTAGTTTTAATACAGGTAGGGAAGATTCCTTTATGATGTGCATTTTTATGATGTGTATTTAATACTATATTTTGAATAAAGAAAATATGAATTCAAGTACTGTTATTAGATTCATTTATATTCTGACAATTCTAGTGGGAAGTACACTATTATTCACTTGATAAACCTAAGCGCTGGGAGATACTTTTTTCCTTCTTTTTACTTATATAATACGGAGAGGATAGTGGAGATCCTTCCCTAGCAGCTTTTACCTATCAAGTGAAGCAAAGAAGCGCAGTCCTCAAATCTGTTTTTTCCTACACCTATTATTTTCCCAGTCTGGCTTGTCAGATATCACAATACTGCAAACCACAGTGTAATGTATAGCTGATTGTAAAATAGAGCTTAGCTCAAGTAGCTGGAACCGAACTACAGATGGATCACTTTTGTTTGTAGCACATAGCATACAGAAATTGTGCACCTCACAAAGTTGTGGACATGTTAATACATGGGGAAAAAAAAGTCCAATACTTACCGGTCCAATGGTCTCCGTGGCTCCCGGTCATCTCCCCTACATCATTCCACTGTGGCGGAGAATGCTGGGAGGGGAGGTGGCTGCTGGGAGATCTCCCTGCTGCTGCGTCCATACACACACAGGAGAAGGAGAAAGTGGTGTGTCTCACACACATAAACATTCATGGAGGGGTCACACACACCTGACAGGAATTACATACACTCTCACACATACTTACACACACCGCTGCTGCCGAAAACCCGATCCCGGCAGGCCGGAGGAAGAAGACAGCTCTTCAGAAGGTCAGTAATTAAGGACTAATACAGTAAGCTAATTTGGAACCTCCAATTGCTTAATTAGTCATTGGGAGGGGGGCAGGATGTGGTGCCACGAGGCTCTGTATATTAATAAATGGAGCACATTTTCATACTGTAAAATAAGATATAACTGCTGTCTAAAAATGTAGTAGACACACATACACACAGAGGGACTGATTCTGTATTAGATGCATGTGTGGGTACATTTCTATATGGCCATCATGGCTACTTACTTCCTCATGCTAATGGGAGAATCCATTGGTTTTGGTATGGTTTTGGTGTCACAGAATACATGCAGGTGCCTGGATGGAATCCCCTTTGAAATACTGTATATACTAGAGCCATGGAAGTTGCTTACGACCTTGCTGGGGGTATTAATAACCGGCTTCTGTTATAGGCAAGTAAGCAGCTGTCATCCCTGTCACCTCACCGCTCACCGCTATCTGCATCACACTGATCTCCCTCCTTGCCCAATTTGCCTTGTAAATGTTAATAAAAATATTTCCTGGATCAGGCCCTTTAACACACTAGATGCTACTAAGGCCCTCATACACTCACTGGTCATCTCCAGTTTGGACTACTGTAATCTCCTCCTATCTGGCCTGCCTGACAAATGCCTCTATCTACTCCAAGCTATCCTCAATGCTGCTGCCCGGCTCATCTTCCTCTCTAATTGTGCTATGTCCACCTCCCCTCTCTTACAAGTCCTACACTTGCACCACTTCCCCTTCCGAATCCAATTCAAGCTTATTACACTCACTTTCAAAGCCCTCACCCATTCCTCTACCATTTACATATCTGACCTCATCTCCCTTTACACTCCCACCCATCCTCTTTGCTCCACAAACAAATACAGCCTTTCCTGACAACGATTCACTTCCCTCCATTCTTGCCTCCGAGATTTTGGCCATTGTGCTCCCTATCTCTGGAGTTCTGTACCTCTCCCTATTAGACTTTCCACCTCTCCACAAAACTTCAAGCATGCTCTCAAGACCCACTTCTTCATCAAACCCAGCCATGTCTCATCCTAACCTTTTTTTCCATGCTCACTTTTAGCCCATTGGTGTTACCCCTGTCTGTCTGATCCTCCCATTTAGAATGTAAGCTCACATGAATAGGCCCTCTCCCCTCATGTGCTTTTTCCCTCTCTTAGATGACTTTCTGCTCCATACTTCCTACAACGGCATCTATCCCTTGATTTCTGCCACCATTAGGATTATCTACATGTCCTGTCCGCTGATGCAGCAATGTTTGCATACAATGTACTTGTCCTACATTGTCTTGTACTGTAGGTCATTGTTTTCCTGTTTAGCTCATTTATTTACTTTGTTAGGTGCTACAGAACCCTTGTGGTGCTAAGTAAATATTTAATAATAATAATAATAATAATAATAATAATAGTAATAGTAATATGGCCAATAGGCCGGGCATGTACTGGGGCATCTTAATGTGGCAGTAAAAGCAGCTTGTATAGGGGGCAAGTAGCTGTAAGCTGCTTTACTGCTGAAATGAGACAACACCTTAGTAAGCGGGAGCCTTGAAATGTCATTGACTTTGAGATCCCAACTCCGGAGGAGTCCATGCACACGTGTCAGGCACTGTAGTCAACTGATGCATTTCTCAGTCATAATTTTAATAGGTACCGTATAAATTAAAAGGTTAATCCCAAAATGTATAACACAAAACACACATCTTAAAATAAAAAGGATACTGTGTAGTTTATACCACCCTTTTTATGAGTGTGTAATATAGGAGAGCGAGGCAAATTAAGTTTTAAAATATACAGTGAAGGTGATTAAAAAATGTCAGCCGCACAGCTATTTTAATGAATTATAGGATATATTCCCTTAATAGTATATTTGTGTGTCATTAATTCTTTGCTATACTGGGTGCCTGTGAAGATCCCTGTTCCCTAGTCCATTATTATAATAGGGATGTTATGGCTGCAATTGTTATTATCCCCGCTGTGTGTATAAAACCTCGTAAACCACAATGTCGAGCTCCCTGGTTCGACAACAGTGTTGGTGAGCTCAAGAAAAGGGGGCGTAGACTGGAAAGACGATGGAGGAAGACTAACCTAGTGGATGACAAAATAAAACTAATAAAGCATAACGAAGAATATCAATCAACAATCACCCGTAAGAAATCACAGTTTCTGTCAAATGAGATCACGCCAGCAAACAATAGGTCAGCTCAACTTTTCCGCTCAGTGGAGATGCTTTGCAAGCCAGCATGCCTGCAGACTGATGAAACCCTCTCCCAGGCAAGATGCAACGAGTTTGCAGACTTCTTTGTAGATAAAAAAATCCACCATTCGGGCTGGAATCTCCACAGTGCCATCAAAGGAGTGCCAAACTACAAAACCTGCCAATATAAGCCACCTGCCATCATGGACCAGCTGTAACCCAGTGGATGTAAAGGACATTGCTGAAATTGCTCTGATTTTGTCATCCCACCACCTGTGATCTTGACCCTGCCTCAACCAAGCTTCTAATAGTTTGTATGGATATAATTGGTCCTGTCTTTGCAAAAATTGTTCAATGCTCTTTGCAGACAGGCATATTTCCTGGACCCCTAAAGGAAACAATTGTTACACCTCTTCTTAAAAAACCTAATTTAGATCCCGACTGCATGACCAACTATAGACCGGTATCAAACCTTCCTTTTCTAGGAAAGGTTATTGAGAAAGTGGTTGCAAATCAGCTGGAAACCCGCCTGACAACCCATGATATCTATGATCCATTCCAATCAGGATTCAGGAGAAGACATAGCACTGAAACAGCCCTGGTGTATGTGTTAAATGATCTTCTTATGGCAAAAGACAGAGGTGACTGTTCAATATTAATCCTTCTGGATCTCTCTGCAGCATTTGATACCGTGGACCATGTGCATCTGACTGAGCGACATACATTTTTGTGGACTGGATGGCACAGTTCTAAGCTGGTTCAAATCATTTCTCACACGCAGGTCACAGAGAGTATCGTCTGGATTATACTCATCACCACCAGTGCCATTGCCATGTGGTGTCCCACAAGATTCTATACTATCCCCCATGCTTTTTGCAGTATACATGCTCCTGCTGGGTGAAATAATCAGGTGCCATGGGCTAGTCTACCACTGCTATGCAGATGATACACAACTGTATTTGTCCTTTGCTCCGGGCACTGATAACCCAATAGCAACCCTAAATGGCTCTGTAGCTGAACTCCAGGAGTGGATGAGTGCCAGTTGGCTGCGACTGAACCCGGATAAAACAGAGGTCCTTATGATAGGACCACAACATCAAAGGACAAGACTGCAGCATAGCCAACCAACTGGACTTATACTCGGGGATTCAGAATTACAAACCACTGATCATGTGAAGAATCTTGGCGTTGTCCTGGATGGTGGCTTGATACTTAAACATCAGATATCAGCCACAATCAAATCCTCATTCTTTCACCTGAGGAACATAGCCAGAATCAAGCACTTAATTCCCACAGATGATCTGCCAAAAGTCATCCATGCATTTGTATCATCTCTATTAGACTGCTGTAATGCCCTCTACCTTGGTCTCCCAGCAAAATAATTGCACCGCTTACAGCTGGTGCAAAACACAGCTGCCTGGCTGTTAATCGTCAAGCCCCGTGCTAACCACATAACACCCATACTCTATTCCCTTCACTGGCTGCCTGTAAGATGGCGAATCATCTTCAAGATTGGCTTACTGAGTTTCAAAGCACTAAATGACCAGGGCCCAAGGTACCTGAAGCAGCTACTGAACCCATACTGCCCCACTCGATTACTGCGATATGTAGATGAAGGACTTTTAGCAGTACCTAGAATCTCCCGTAATTCATATGGGGGTCGAGCTTTTAGTCATGCGGCTCCGACTCTATGGAACTCACTTCCCCGCACAGTGCGAGAGGCCCCAACTATAGAATCCTTCAAAAGTAGACTCAAGACTTTCCTTTTTACTCAAGCATTCCCATAAATGTCCCTTTAGTATCTCCATGCTTCTGGATTTTATGAAAAGCTGTTCTGTACTTCATTATTTTCTGTACTATTATGCTATTTATCTGTTAAGCGCCTTGAGTCCTATTGGAGAAAGAGTGCTATATAAATAAAATTATTATTATTATTAAATATTATTATTATTAAGTCTGTACTTATATATATATATATATATATATATATATATATATATATATATATTGGTGCAGGGCAAATTAACACATTATTATTGCTTTAACTCCGTAAATTAATAACAGCATTACATTTTTATTGTGTTAACGCTGCTGGAGGGCTACATGTGTGCTGCAGAGCTATGTACAGAGCTGTTGCTGCTCCGTTCATCACTGGAAGCTGCCAGACCCAGAAGCAGCAAGTCACCAGTCCCCCTTGATGCAGAACCCGCTGGAAGCCACCGGAAGAGGCAGCCACCATAACCGTTTGCGGTGGAAGCCGCTGGATCCACGAACCGCCAGACTCGCTTGTGGTGGAAGCCGCTGGATTCGGAAGCCACCAGCCACCGTACATTATTGCAGTGGAAGCCGCTGGACCCGGAAGCCGCCAGCCACCATACCTGATTGCTGTTGAAGCCACTGGATCCAAAGCCACCATACCCGCTTGCGGAGAAAGCCGCTTGACCTGGAAGTTGCCAGCCGCCAGACTGTGCTGTGATTCAGGGAGACTGGGCAGACTCCCTCTCAGACACTCGGCTTGGGGACACCAGATCTCCCACACAACTGGTTACGTGCACTTGGGGTTCTAGCAAGAAACGAAATACAGTGACAGTAGTCTACCAGACTTATGTACATTGGGTCTGATATTGCTTATACTGTATTAACAGGAGTGGTAGAGGATGGGATTGAAAGGCCTTCTACATAACATGAGCTATTATCCTCCCTTTTATTGCTGGGTTGCCTAATATGGGATGCCAAAGGTTTTATGTACATTGGGGCTGATTTTGCTTATATTAACAGGAGAGGTAGTGGATGGGATTGAAAGCTTTGGGCCTTCTATGTAAAACCTCCTTCATTCATTAAGGACTCCCTGCTGAGCTATTATCCTCCCTTTTATTGCTGGGGTGCCTAATCTGGGATGCCAAAGGTTTTATGTACATTGGGTCTGATATTGCTTATATTAACAGTAGAGGCAGTGGAGGGGATTGAAAGCATTGGGCCTTCTACGTAAACCCTCCTTCAGTCATTAAGGACTCCCTGCTGAGCTATTATCCTCCCTTTTATTGCTGGGGTGTCTAATCTGCTGTAAAACAAAAATGAAAAAAAATGTTAATGTGTTTTTTTCTCACAGAAATGAGAAAATGGAGAAAGGAACTAAAGTCTAACATAGACATTTTCATTTTAAATCTCTACCAGATGGCAGAGTTGATAAACCAAAGTTATTTGTAACCACTGCAAAATTGAATTTTCTTATCACCAGAGTACTTAGATTATGAAGTATCACTTAAATGCAATACACACTGTTGATGCCAGCAAATCACCCACCCAAACAAACGGTGGTGGAGGGAGGTTTCGGCAGACTACGTTGGATACATCGTATGGGAAAAGTATACATAAACAAAATCAAGAAAAGCTAACAAATAACATAGCGAAGAGGATAGCTACAAAGTTTGGGTAAAACCAGGGCCCTCATTCCGAGTTGTTCGCTCGGTAAAAATCTTCGCATCGCAGCGATTTTTCGCTTAATGCGCATGCGCAATGTTCGCACTGCGACTGCGCCAAGTAAATTTGCTATGCACTTAGTAATTTTACTCACGGCTTTTTCATCGGTCTGGCGATCGTAATGTGATTGACAGGAAATGGGTGTTACTGGGCGGAAACAGGCCGTTTTATGGGCGTGTGGGAAAAAACGCTACCGTTTCCGGAAAAAACGCAGGAGTGGCCGGAGAAACGGAGGAGTGTCTGGGCGAACGCTGGAAGTGTTTGTGACGTCAAACCAGGAACGACAAGCACTGAACTGATCGCAGATGCCGAGTAAGTCTGAAGCTACTCAGAAACTGCTACGAGGTGTGTAATCGCAATATTGCGAATACATCATTCGCAATTTTAAGATGCTAAGATTCACTCCCAGTAGGCGGCGGCTTAGCGTGAGCACCTCTGCTAAAATCGCCTTGCGAGCGATCAACTCGGAATGAGGGCCCATGTGCATTGCAGGTGTGGCAGATATAACATTTGCAGAGAGTTAGATTTGGGTGGGTTATTTTGTTTCTGTGCAGGGTAAATACTGCCTGCTTTATTTTTACACTGCAATTTAGATTTCAGTTCGAACACATCCCACCTAAATCTCACTCTCTCTGCACATGTTATATCTGTCCGCCCACTGCAGTGCACATGGGGGGTCATTCCGAGTTGATCGCTCGCTGCCTATTTTTGCAGCACAGCGTTCAGGTAAAACAATGGCAAAACTACGCATGCGTATGCACCGCAATGCGCACGTGCGTCGTACGGGTACATAGTGCATCGTAGCTGTGCAATGCTTCTAGCAACGATTCCATTCGCACAGCCGATCGCAAGGAGATTAATAGGATGAGGGCATTTATGGGTGTCAACTGACCGTTTTCTGGGAGTGGTAGGGTAAATGCAGCGGCTCCTCCGTCGCTAGGATTATCGCACACGATAACTAACTAGAGGGCTGGTCTTGTTTTGCACAAAATGTTTTTGTACCACTCGGCTGCACATGCAATCGCACACTTGCAAAGCGAAAATACACTCCCCCGTGGGCGGCGACTATGCGTTTGCATGGCTGCAAAAAGTAGCTAGCGAGCGATCAACTCGGAATGAGGGCCATGGTTTTGCCCATCTGCTAAAAAATTTGCTGCCACAATCAAGTGTGAATTACCCCCTAAGTCTGGAGAAGGGACAAAGAAGTGATAAAGCAGTGATAAAGTGGAAGGTGATAACGCACCAGCCAGTCAGCTCCTAACTGTCATTTTTCAAATCCGCAATGATTGACCGTTGTGTTATCACCTTGCATTTATCACTGCTTTATCACTCCTTTATCCCTTCCCCAGGCTTAATTTTGTGCTTAACAGTGCGTTTAATCACGATTACATATCTTAATTGTTGCCCAGCACTAATTATCAGGGCCGTAACTACGTGTGTGCCAAGTGGGCTTGGCACACAGCGCAGTTGCCCTGAGGGCGCACGGCCAGCGGCATGTAATGAGTCAAATTGACTCATTACATGCCGCCTCTACTGTGTGCGCCGTGCGCCGCGCTGGAGGGAGAAGAGACCAGCGCTGGGCAGCAGACAAGGAGGAGGATGGAGGGGGAGCAGGGAGCCGCAGCAGCGCTATTTCATTGGTAGTAAGCGCCGCTGCAGCATCCCCCTCTTCTTCCGTATTGGCTGCCTGGCGCTGCTGTGGATGCTGGGATGAAGGAACCGCATCCCAGCATCCATAGCAGCGCCAGGCAGCCAATACGGAAGAAGAGGGGGATGCTGCAGCGGCGCTTACTACCAATGAAATAGCGCTGCTGCGGCTCCCTGCTCCCCCTCCCTCCTCATCCTTCTCACCTCACTGCCTGCACCGAGAGGGAGATGCCAGCACGAGGAGCCTGTCAGCGGGGAGAAGGTAAGTATATCCCTCTCTCTCTTTTTCTCTCTCTCTCTCTCTCTCTCAGGGGGACACCATCTGCCGCAATGTGTAAAAAGGGGGCCTGGCTGCCGCAATGTGTAAAAAGGGGTCCTGGCTGCCGCAATGTGTAAAAAGGGGGACTGGCTGCCGCAATGTGTAAAAAGGGGTCCTGGCTGCCGCAATGTGTAAAAAGGGACTGGCTGCCGCAATGTGTAAAAAGGGGTCCTGGCTGCCGCAATGTGTAAAGAGGGGGACTGGCTGCCGCAATGTGTAAAAAGGGGGACAGGCTGCTGCAATGTGTAAAAAGGGGGACTGGCTGCCGCAATGTGTAAAGAGGGGGCCTGGCTGCCGCAATGTGTAAAAAGGGGGACTGGCTGCCGCAATGTGTAAAAAGGGGGCCTGGCTGCCGCAATGTGTAAAAAGGGGGACTGGCTGCCGCAATGTGTAAAAAGGGGGACTGTCTGCTGTAATGTGTAAAAAGGGGGACGCTGTCTGCTGTAATGTATAAAAGGGGCTCTACCTGGTGTAGTGGCGCTACTGTGCAGCGTAATTTGAATAATGTAGACTACTGTGCACCGTAGTATGAATTGCTATTATTTTGTGGCCACGCCCCTTCCCGTGAAGCCACGCCCCTATACATTTTGCGCGCGCCCATGACGCGCACTGCCCCTATCTTACATGGGGGGGGGGGGCCCACTGTCATTTCTTGCACACAGCGCTAAAATGCCTAGTTACAGCACTGCTAATTATATATATATATATATATATATATAGATAGATAGATATATATATATAGATATATATAGATATATATATATATGGATACAGCAGCAGCCGACACACCTGAAATCTGTACAGCGAGCTCAGGTGCCAGAATCAAATTAATAAAGAATCCAATAGAGCACGGCACTCAGAGACAGCAATGATGAAAGTTGAATTTATGTTTCAAAGTCAACAATTGTTTCAGAGTAACACACTCCGTCGTCAGGACAACATAATATCAGCCAAGTCACTTGGCTGATATTATGTTGTCCTGATGACGGAGTGTGTTACTCCGAAACAATTGTTGACTTTGAAGCATAAATTCAACTTTCATCATTGCTGTCTCTGAGTGCCGTGCTCTATTGGATTCTTTATATATATATATATATATATATATATATATATATATATAGACCGAAACGTAATGGAGGCACTCAGGAAAATAATCAGTCGACACCACCGCTGGTAATATATAATAAATATATAAATGCACAAGGCCTCACTCACTGACTGACTGATCACTAATTTTCTCACTTTCCGATATGTTAGGAAGATGAAATTTAGCATAGGTAATCTTCAGGTGGGAAATAGGAAAATGAAACCATTAGAATTTTAATAGACCTCCCCTAAGGGGATGAAAAGGGGGCTGACATAATGACATCATTACCGATAAAGCCCAAAATTTGGATTGCACCTCTAGTGTGTAGAATTTAATAAACTACAAAACTGCAAAACACTCACTCACTCATCACTAATTATCTTACTTCCTGATAGGTTAGGAAGATTAAGGGGTATATTCAATTGAAGTCGAAAGCTGCCATCTGTCGAAAAGATGGCAGTTTTCGACTTTTTAAGGTCGAATCATGATTCGACCTATTCAATATAACCCAAAAATTTTCAACAAGTTGATGAATTCGACTTTTCGAAAAGCACGTGGATCTGCATAATAGCTGCTGATCCACGTGCTTGTGTCGAAAACGGGGCCAAAACCGACAGTGAGTTGGGGACAGCAGCGCCGGAGACTGGAGAGCTGAGGCGGGGATGGGGTGAGCAGCGCTGGAGGACAGCTGCTGCTCACAGCGGCATCCACCTGGCTCCAGCAAGCGAGACCTCGCTTGCTGGAGCCGGGTGGACGCTGCCGTGAGCAGCGGCTGTGAGAGAAGGGGATACGGGGAGCTCCGGCGGCTGTGACAGGGGGGACAGAGCAGCGGCTGTGACAGGTGGGATGGAGCGGCGGCTGTGATACAGGAGGGATGGGGAGAGCCGTGGGCAGACAGGGGAGAGCAGCGCTACAGCAGCGGCTATATAGCTGCTGCTGTAGCGCTGCTCTCCCCCGTCTGCCCGCGACTCTCCCCCCTCCCTTCCCCGCATCTCAATTCAACTTTTATAAAAGTCGAATTGAGATGTCCATTGAATAGGCCAGGTCGGATCCATTCCGACAAATGAATGTCGGAATGGATCCGACTTCAATTGAATATACCCCTAAATTTAACATAGGTATTCTGCAGGTGGGAAACAGGAAAACTACAAAATTAGAATTAAAAAAAAAACTCCCCTAAGTGGATGAAAAGGGTGTTGACATAGTGACATCTTAACCAATGCCTGGCTTGCGTTGTGGGAACGATAATGCCCAAATGGACAATCGGATCAAAATTTGGATTGCACCTCCGATGCTTAGAATTTAAGAATCTACAAAAATGCAAAAGCCCTCACTCACTCACTCACTCACTCACTCACTCACTCACTCATCACTAACTCTCTTACTTTCTGATATGTTAGGAAGTTGAAATTTAA
Organism: Pseudophryne corroboree; assembly: GCF_028390025.1. Taxonomy (NCBI): domain Eukaryota; kingdom Metazoa; phylum Chordata; class Amphibia; order Anura; family Myobatrachidae; genus Pseudophryne; species Pseudophryne corroboree. Next base: position 650,634,489 of record NC_086449.1, read on the forward strand.
CATAGGTATTCTGCAGGTGGGATATAGGAAAACTACCAAATTTTAAAAAACCTCCCCTATGGGGATGAAAAAGGGGTTGACATAATGACGTCATTACCGATGCGTGGCTTGCGTTGCGTGAACAATGATGCCCAAATGGACATTCAGCTCAAAATTTGGATTGCACCTCCAGTGTGTAGAATTAAACTACAAAAATGGTCCCGTCACTTTTTACTATGTCTGCTACGGGTGCTCCTCGGATAATGCCAAGAACCATGGATTAATATTTATTTACATTAAGACATCTCAAATTTACACCTCTATAGACTTGCCAAATTCTTAGCACTCATTTATATTTACAACCAGGAAAATCTGAAACTTCAGTGCATAGAACAGTAGAACAGCTAGTAGTTATAAATGTAACATTTCTTAAAACATTTTCTTTGATGAAAGAATTCCATTGGATTGTTCAGATTAGTCAGCTAAACATATGTATGCTGTAGCTTTATCACATAGGAACAGATAGAAGTTCCTACGTAATCAAGATATGGCGAACAGTGTCTGTGACTCACTGGTGGTCCTGTCTGTGCACACACTGGACCCCAATCTGTGCCGCAGTCCAAAGTAGCATAATTCCTCTGTCAGGTACTCTCCTCAGGCTCTGCTCTTAAACTGTCTGTATATCAGTTTAACTGGCTAGAAATGTAATATATCCATTTGTTAATATTTTCAAAAGACAAAAAACTCCCACTAGTTTATACTTATTGCAAGCCTCTCAGCAGTTTATTCATAAGTCCATTTCATGACTGGCATTGGCATAATTTGCATTATCCAGGGGATAGTGTAAAGAGGTGAAGATGATGAGCTTATTTGCTGGCTATGCAATTGTTGCTGCGGAGTGTGTGCTAGATAGTGAACACTTTGTAAGCAAATTAGCAGAGACAAGTTGTCTAAAGAAAGACAGGTGCAGGGAGCATCTGCTTTTAGTACACTTCTTCCGATAGAGTGCAGGAGACGGGAAGAGAAGAGGCTGATGAGAATACTATGAAAATATAGTCAGGTACCAGACAGAGATAATGCTGATTTAGACTGTGGTGCCGATTGGGGTCTGGTCCATGCACAGACAGGACCCCCAGTGAGTCACAGACACGTGTTTTGCCATAGCTTGGTCACATACATTAGAAACTCCTATGTTTTCCTATGTGATCAAGCTACTGTGTACACCTGCTTAACTGACTAATCTGCACCATCCAATGCACTTCTTTTTTTCAAGAAAATATGTTAAGGATATTTTACATATATAATATACAACTATTTATGATTTTTCAGAGAATTAATGACACGCTGATATACTATTATGGGAATTTTTCTATGATTTTTAATATACAGATGTTGTCACAGTTATCCAACCCTCGATTACTCACAGTTATGTGCATACACATCCCCTTCTATTAGGAATGCACTGATGTGTACACACCTGTGACTATTTGTAACTGGATGTGAACAGACGCTGCTGCGATGCGTGTGCATGTGCAAACACATCACGGGAAGGATGAGTCTGGACATATTTGTAATTGTGGTACCAATATTTTTTAATTTGTGTTTTATCACCTTCACTATATATTTTAAAACTTTATTTTGCCTGTCTCTCCTATATTACACACTCATAGAGTGGGTGTCATAACCAGGGCCGGCTCCAGGCCTACTAGCACCCTGAGCGAAAACATGTAAAAGCGCCCCCACCCCCCATGCGCGCGCCGAAGGCGCGTGCCCCAGGAAAAGTGGGCGTGGCCTCTTGGAAAGTGGGCGTGGCCTCATAACTTCATATTATTAGACTTTAAATAAATATGTTTTCACACCCCCTCTACGCACACAATTAGCAGCCTTACACATAGCCACAGTAGTGTTCCTTACACACAATGTCTCCAGTATAGTGTCAGATACACATAATGTCTCCAGTATAGTGCCAGATACACAATGTGCAGTGCCAGATAGACATGATATGCCCCCCAGCAGTGGCAGCTACACACAATATGCCCCCCTAGCAGTGCCAGTTACACAATAGTGTTCACTTTTTAGGGCAGGGAGGGCACATTTTTAAGTTAGGAGGGCAAAATGACGTACATACTGTAATGCTTGGTGCTCATCTACCTACATGGCAAATTATGGACAGTGCGCGCCGAAGGCGCGCAGCAAAAATTTAGGGGTGTTGCTTCGTGGGGAAGGTGCGTGGCCACATAATAGTGGCAATTCGCATTACACAACACAGTAGTGCAGTTAATACAAACTGCACCAGGTAGAACCTCCTAGACACTTTGCGCCAGGCAGAGCACGTTAGACACTTTGCGCCAGGCAGAGCACGTTAGACACTTTGCGCCAGGCAGAGCACGTTAGACACTTTGCGCCAGGCAGAGCACGTTAGACACATTGCCTAGCCACAGACGCCTAGCGGAAACACTATAGGATATGCTCCCCAGCCGTGCCAGCTACACATGACATGCCCCCCAGCAATGCCAGATACATAAATGGCCACACAGTGCCAGATATGTAGATACAGAAAAGGCCACACAGTGCTAGATAAATGCCCCCACAGTGCTAGATAAATGCCCCCACAGTGCCAGATAAATGCCCCCACAGTGCCAGATAAATGTCCCTACAGTGCCAGATAAATGCCCCCACAGTGCCATCCATAAATGCCCCCACAGTGCCATCCATAAATGCCCCCAGTGCCAGATAAATGTCCCCACAGTGCCAGCCATAAATGCCCCCACAGTGCCAGCCATAAATGCCCCCACAGTGCCAGCCATAAATGCCCCCACAGTGCCAGCCATAAATGCCCCCACAGTGCCATCCATAAATGCCCCCAGAGCCAGATAAATGCCCACAGTGCCAGATAAATGTCCCCACAGTGCCAGATAAATGCCCCCACAGTGCCATCCATAAATGCCCCCACAGTGCCATCCATAAATGCCCCCACAGTGCCATCCATAAATGCCCCCACAGTGCCATCCATAAATGCCCCCAGTGCCAGATAAATGCCCCCACAGTGCCAGATAAATGCCCCCACAGTGCCAGCCATAAATGCCCCCACAGTGCCAGCCATAAATGCCCCCACAGTGCCATCCATAAATGCCCCCAGTGCCAGATAAATGTCCCCACAGTGCCAGCCATAAATGCCCCCACAGTGCCAGCCATAAATGCCGCCACAGTGCCAGCCATAAATGCCCCCACAGTGCCAGCCATAAATGCCCCCACAGTGCCAGCCATAAATGCCTCCAGTGCCATCCATAAATGCCCCCAGTGCCAGATAAATGCCCCCACAGTGCCAGATAAATGCCCCCGCAGTGCCAGCCATAAATGCCCCCACAATGCCAGCCATAAATGCCCCCAGAGCCAGATAAATGCCCCCAGTGCCAGATAAATGTCCCCACAGTGCCAGATAAATGCCCCCACAGTGCCATCCATAAATGCCCCCACAGTGCCATCCATAAATGCCCCCACAGTACCAGCCATAAATGCCCCCACAGTGCCAGCCATAAATGCCCCCACAGTGCCAGCCATAAATGCCCCCAGTGCCAGATAAATGCCCCCACAGTGCCAGATAAATGCCCCCACAGTGCCAGCCATAAATGCCCCCACAGTGCCAGCCATAAATGCCCCCAGTGCCAGATAAATGCCCCCAGTGCCAGATAAATGTCCCCACAGTGCCAGATAAATGCCCCCACAGTGCCAGCCATAAATGCCCCCACAGTGCCATCCATAAATGCCCCCAGTGCCAGATAAATGTCCCCACAGTGCCAGCCATAAATGCCCCCACAGTGCCAGCCATAAATGCCGCCACAGTGCCAGCCATAAATGCCCCCACAGTGCCAGCCATAAATGCCCCCACAGTGCCAGCCATAAATGCCTCCAGTGCCATCCATAAATGCCCCCAGTGCCAGATAAATGCCCCCAGTGCCAGATAAATGTCCCCACAGTGCCAGATAAATGCCCCCACAGTGCCAGCCATAAATGCCCCCACAGTGCCAGCCATAAATGCTCCCACAGTGCCAGCCATAAATGCCCCCACAGTGCCATCCATAAATGTCCCCACAGTACCAGCCATAAATGCCCCCACAGTGCCAGCCATAAATGCCCCCACAGTGCCAGCCATATATGTCCCCACAGTGCCAGATAAATGTCCCCACAGTGCCAGATAAATGCCCCCACAGTGCCAGCCATTAATGCCCCCACAGTGCCAGCCATAAATGCCCCCACAGTGCCAGCCATAAATGCCCCCACAGTGCCAGCCATAAATGCTTAAATGATTCACCTCCCCCCCCCATACCTGCGGCGTTGGAGGGGGAGTACTGCTGTCCGGGTCCAGGTCCAGGTCCGGGTCCGGGCGGCCGGGTGCGGGGTCGGGGGGAGGGCGGCCAGCCAGGAAGCGTCCAAGGCGCTTGTGTGCGCTGTGTGCGCTGCGCGGCGCCGGCGTCTGACGTTAGATACCGGCGCCGCTCGCACACAAGCGCCTGCAGTCACCAGGGCCGGCTTCATGTTCGAATACGGTGGCGCCAGCGCGCGGCGCCCATTAAGGGTGGCGCCCTGCGCGGCCGCTCTATTCGAACATGCCTAGAGCCGGCCCTGGTCATAACTACACCACCCGATTACACCCTTTTTATTTTTATTTTTTTCGCTTCTTCCTAATCATGACGGTATACTGTTTATTGTATGATGTGTGTGATAATTAATTATTTGGCTGTAACCTTTTTATGTGTACCTATTAAAATTTTGATTTTTAAAATGCCAAGTGTGCCCCTATATAAAGTACTATACACCTCTTTACATACCATTCTACTTTTATCTGTGTGTGCACCTTCACCAAATAATAAGGATATTTTATCTCAAACTGTACTCACTATAATACAGGAATATTTAACAAGGTAGGGCATACAGTACATGGAATTCAAATTATCTACCAGTGCTCAGAGCCAGGGCCGCCATCAAGGGGGTACCCTGGGTACACTTGTCCCAGGCCTGGCCACTCTCATAGAGAGTGGAGGGCCTGAGCCGCTCATACCGCCAACTGCTATTGCCACCCCTGCCTGTTCTTCCATCAACGCTGTGCCGCGAGCTACCACCCAGCCCCTGTGGAAAAGTTCCTGCAGGAGAAGTAAGCTCGGTTGTCGCTCTCCTGTAAATAAAGTTTGTTGTACAGCGCGACGTGATGTCATGACATCATGCTGCACCAGTGAAGAGGAGCTGCCGCTTGCCGCACTGAGGAGCAGAGGAGTGGCCTCGGACAAGGACCACGGTGTGATGGATGGGGAAGAAAAGAGGAGACTGGAGCAGGACTGAGGACGGAGCAGAGGAGTGGGACATGGACAGTGTGACGGATGGACGGACTGATAGAAGACACACCAAGACCAGGTTTGTATGGTATATTGCAATGTATACAGTAACTTGTGCTGTGTTACCACAAATGCCTCTCACTCGCTACCACACCTAGCCGCACCCCCCACCCCACCCTTTTTTTAAGGTTTTAAGGCTTTAAAACAAGGAGCATATAAGTTCACTAAGAGAGGATATGTAGAGTTAAATGAGAAAGGGACCTAGGACTGAGCCCTAAGTGACCCTACAAGGAGTTGCAGCGAAGAGGAGGAGGAGGAGGTAAAGTTACAATGGAAAATGGCTAGATAGGAGCAAAACCAAGAGAGGACTGTTTCATGAAGAGATAGAGTGAGTCAAGAAGAAGTGTATGGTCAATTGTGTCAAGAGAAGTAAATGTGGAGAGGTCAAGAAGGATGAGGATATAGAATTGACTGTTGGATTTAGCTGAGGGGGGATCATTTGTGACCACAGATAGTGCTGAGTCGAGGGGGTGAAAGCTAAATTGGAGGTGGTCAAGGAGGTAGGCAACTGAAGTGGAGAAACAAGAGTAGATGAGCCTATCACCAGTTATAGAGTTGAAGGGAAGGAGAGAGATAGGATGGTATATCTGTGTGACCAAGTGATAAAGCTTGCATGTGTGCTGCTATCATTAGTTGAACATAACATAATATTGTCATATGAAAGTAAAATAAATCTACTGTTATATCCTTTGGCTTGTTTAGATTCACGAAGTGTTTGCATTTTAGTGCATGCCACTTTCCTGTAATCATTGCTATTATTCTGTTTTTTTTTTTACTTCCTGTACTTGTTACACCCATTGTCACCTCACTGATGAGTAATTCTTTACAATAACACCATAAATAGCTTAAAGTACAAATCGAGAGTCATGACTTTACTATGTTCAACTCATGCTGTCATCAAAATGGTAGACCAGAGAGCTGGATAAGGGTTCCCCAATAACTCATGTTCACCTTCAAAGGTTTGCTTATCATTACTGTGTAAGTGCTAAAAAATTCATATGCACAAAAATGTCCACAGATTTTGGCACATCTTATACCTTTGAATCCTTCTCCTGGAATAGCAAAAGGGAGGAGCCCGGATTGCTGGGCAAAGGTACAGTAGGTTGGATACAGTAATGGTATAATCACATGATTGTGACTCATGTAGACCTGACTGCTGATGAACATATGCCAGCAGGTGTATCTCTTACAAGTGCTGGAGGGCTGACACAATGATTGATATGCAATAATGAAGATGATAATGATTAGCATTAACTAGCTACAACTGATTTGCTGACAGTGTATTGACCCCTCCAGCTTTTATTTAAAATATTTAAATAATTAGCTTTGTATGAAATTAAGGCTGTTTATTTTCATTGTTTAACTTAATTTCCTTTATTTGCAGAAAACAACAGATGTTGGTATTTAATCCAATTTGTATTTAAACATTATTTTGTATCTGTGTTTTTGTTTGTATTTTTGTGACTTTGCATTTACTGTTAACACTACCAAACCAAGTCTCTACACTTTCGTTATGCTATATTGTCAACATGTGAAATGATGACATTGTCAGAGTGCTGACTTTAAGTTACGCTGATGGAAGGGATGGTTAGGGTTATACACTAGGGTGAGTTTAGGCATAGGCTGTGTGGGGGAGATTAAGGTTATGCTCTAAAGGGAGGGACAGGGTTAGGGACTAGAGCTAAGGGGAGGGGGACTATACTTAAAGGAACACTGGCACATCAAATGACTGCTGGATTCTGGAAGCCTCCACTGGACATAATACTGTTTCCAGGTCTAGGTCATTTACTGCTGGATCACAAGGGACAATATGTTGATATTCTATTATGTCAACACTTCATCATTATCTACATAATAAATGTTGATATGCAGTATCAAACCTAACCCATTGTAGACTATATTGTGGTGAATGTATACACACTAGTTTCTCCTGATTTACACATAACGTGTTTGCTAGTAGTATACAGCTGAAGTATCTTGCAGTGGCAGATTTTACTTATGGACTGCAAGGGCATAGCATAGCCCCCTTCTTCCCCTGCCCTGTAAGATCTACCATCTCAGTGAGCCAGTTACATTCATTCATGACTGCACTGGCTTCACTGTTACTGGCAGTGACTTCCTGTTGGAAGTGCTACCCGCCAATCACACACATGACAGGCAGCCCTAGGTGGGGGTGTTTTCTCCCTCTGGGACTGCCAGGCCAGACTGCAATCAACAGAGTGCGTGCTTCCAGTAGCACGCACTCCAGTGGAGTGGAAGCACTGCTGCCAGTGTGTGCTTCCAGTTCCTTTCGTGCAGCCCATCCCTGCATATATGGGCTGCAGCCGATGCAGACCATAGAATCCGGTATTTTGCACATGTATGGTTCCACCACTGTTTGTGTGTGTGCATCGGTCCCAGCATCTGCCAGATCCATTGAGCAGGTGCTGGGACTCGGCTGATCATGCTGTCTCCCCTCCTTCTCTCATCCTCTCCGAGTATGGACACCATTAGCGTAAGCCCCCTCCTACAAGCAGATAGGAGCTACTGCTAATCTTGAGATGCATTCAACTGTAAACTTGTATATACTGTAAATGTCTTTCTTCTGGTGTATGTCTTTTCCTACATTCATTAATCAACCTCTGCATGAGCCCAATAGTGCTGATATTCTTAGAGAAAGCGGTATTTTCTTTCTACCATTCCTGGTGAATGTTTGGTAATCATAACTTTGAGGAATTAGTGTGGTTAATAATATAAACTCATCTGATTATCATTTGTTTCAATAGAGAACAGAACATTTTACACATAAATAATGTATCACAGAGATAAACAGGTTAACTAAGGATTTAAACCAATTGAGAAGAGTAAGAAAAGTTATAATGTGACAAAAACTAGCTGTCATTTGATAAAAAATAAACTTGTATATATAAATTTGATTATGCAAAATATAAAATTCCCTATTATTACATTATCTCAGCCACATAGGCATATGTTTTGTTCAAAAAACAGATATTTTGTCTTGTGCTTGTGGAAAGAAAAAATATATTAACTAATTGGTAATTAAAATATTTAGTAGGCAGTAAAGTGTGAAAGTCTGACAGAAAAAACACACAATTTAACAGCAGCATGCTTGAAAGACTTTAATATTTAATTTCACAGCCAAATCTTTTTTGCCAGGGGAAACTGTCACATCATGTCTGTTACTAAGTGCACTAAATTTTATTTTATCCTTCTGTTTTATTTTGTAATGCTTTTTTAAATAAATAGTGTATTGGATTCTTCAGTGTATAGCTTTAAATAAAAAGCAAAGGGAAAAGAAAAGAATCTGTTCAAGGTGCACTGGTTATTTTAAAATACAGTATAACATTTATTGAATTAATTAAAAGTGGATTGTATTACCACACTGAGAACAAACTTATATGCGAAAAATATTAAAAACACGCATTAAAACGGTGTAAAGATTCCAAAGACAATGTGAATACTAAAGAGAGAAAATTAATAAAGATTTTAAAGGCTGAGTGTCCATATTGTGTCTACTTTCTTGTGTCAATGTAAATATTAACTGTTATAAACCAGTTTCAACACGTTACTGTTACTATAACTTCTAGCAACAAATGTTGCTTATTGCACTTGCAGAAATCTTGATAGGTTGCCTATTGAACCCAATATTTCTATGTTATTATAATAGCAGATTAAAGTATTATAAATATTGAGGAATGTATTACATCCAATTAGTGTATGGTGTGTGAGATTGGTACTCCAAGCACACAATGTTATTTGCTCTGGGGAATTGTTGTTCTAATGACTCTAGTCTCTCACTATTTAGTGTCTGACTTCCAGAATAATTAATATTCCAGAGATAAATTATTATTTATGTCCCACACAAAAGCGATCTCTTGCTAGGCGGTGTCAAACCTGGATGATGATTTAATTCTAAAACAGGGATGGGGAACCTTCAGCCATCCAGCTGTTGTTGAACTACACATACCAGCATGCCTTGCTACAGTTTTGCTATTTCGCCATGCTAAAACTGTGGCAGGGTATGCTGGGATTTGAAGTTCAACAACAGCTGGAGGGCAGAAGGTTCTCCATCCCTGTTCTAAAACATTAAACATATGTGATGTGTGAGATTAGTGCCCAAAACATATGATGGGGAGTTTATTGTTCTAATAATTCTAGTTTCTCACTATTGAGTGACTGGCTTCAAAAATTATTGATATCCCAGAGATAATTTGTTATTTGTGTACCACACAAAGCCGGTCTCTTACTTATTAGTGTTAGACCAGGATAAAGATTTTATTCTAAATCATTGAACATCATGTATTCCTATATTTATGCATATATATATATATATATATATATATATATATATATTATGTTATTCATTCCTATTTTTCTCACACACCATAGCAAATTGGGACATTATAATTCTCCGCTGGCTACGGTATTGACTATGAATATCCTCATGGGTCGGAAGTTCATTATAGGGGTAATTAACTTATTGCTTCAATAATTTTAGATTCCCCCCCCCCCAAAAAAAATACATATTATATTTTGATTAGGGTGTATATAGGGACAATAGGTAAGTTGATGTGTAGGAACTAGAGATGAGCGGGTTCGGTTTCTCTGAATCCGAACCCGCACGAACTTCATGTTTTTTTTCACGGGTCCGAGCGACTCGGATCTTCCCGCCTTGCTCGGTTAACCCGAGCGCGCCCGAACGTCATCATGACGCTGTCGGATTCTCGCGAGGCTCGGATTCTATCGCGAGACTCGGATTCTATATAAGGAGCCGCGCGTCGCCGCCATTTTCACACGTGCATTGAGATTGATAGGGAGAGGACGTGGCTGGCGTCCTCTCCATTTAGATTAGGGTTGAGAGAGAGAGAGAGAGATTGACCTGAGGCTGTGATACTGTAGAAGAGAGTGCAGAGTTTAGTGACTGACGACCACAGTGACCACCAGACAGTGCAGTTGTTTGTTTTATTTAATATATCCGTTCTCTGCCTGAAAAAAACGATACACACAGTGACTCAGTCACATACCATATCTGTGTGCACTGCTCAGCCCAGTGTGCTGCATCAATGTATATATATATCTGACTGTGCTCAGCTCACACAGCTTATAATTGTGGGGGAGACTGGGGAGCACTGCAGTCCCAGTTATAGGTTATAGCAGGAGCCAGGAGTACATAATATTATATTAAAATTAAACAGTGCACACTTTTGCTGCAGGAGTGCCACTGCCAGTGTGACTAGTGACCAGTGACCTGACCACCAGTATATATAATATTAGTAGTATACTATCTCTTTATCAACCAGTCTATATTAGCAGCAGACACAGTACAGTGCGGTAGTTCACGGCTGTGGCTACCTCTGTGTCGGCACTCGGCAGCCCGTCCATAATTGTATATACCACATAACCGTGGTTTTTTTTCTTTCTTTATAGTCATACTAGTTACGAGTATACTATCTCTTTATCAACCAGTCTATATTAGCAGCAGACACAGTACAGTGCGGTAGTTCACGGCTGTGGCTACCTCTGTGTCGGCACTCGGCAGCCCGTCCATAATTGTATATACCACCTAACCGTGGTTTTTTTTTCTTTCTTTATAGTCATACTAGTTACGAGTATACTATCTCTTTATCAACCAGTCTATATTAGCAGCAGACACAGTACAGTGCGGTAGTTCACGGCTGTGGCTACCTCTGTGTCGGCACTCGGCAGCCCGTCCATAATTGTATATACCACCTAACCGTGGTTTTTTTTTCTTTCTTTATACATACATACTAGTTACGAGTATACTATCTCTTTATCAACCAGTCTATATATTAGCAGCAGACACAGTACAGTGCGGTAGTTCACGGCTGTGGCTACCTCTGTGTCGGCACTCGGCAGCCCGTCCATAATTGTATATACCACCTAACCGTGGTTTTTTTTTCTTTCTTTATAGTCATACTAGTTACGAGTATACTATCTCTTTATCAACCAGTCTATATTAGCAGCAGACACAGTACAGTGCGGTAGTTCATGGCTGTGGCTACCTCTGTGTCGGCACTCGGCAGCCCGTCCATAATTGTATATACCACCTAACCGTGGTTTTTTTTTCTTTCTTTATACATACATACTAGTTACGAGTATACTATCTCTTTATCAACCAGTCTATATATTAGCAGCAGACACAGTACAGTGCGGTAGTTCACGGCTGTGGCTACCTCTGTGTCGGCACTCGGCAGCCCGTCCATAATTGTATATACCACCTAACCGTGGTTTTTTTTTCTTTCTTTATAGTCATACTAGTTACGAGTATACTATCTCTTTATCAACCAGTCTATATTAGCAGCAGACACAGTACAGTGCGGTAGTTCACGGCTGTGGCTACCTCTGTGTCGGCACTCGGCAGCCCGTCCATAATTGTATATACCACCTAACCGTGTTTTTTTTTTCTTTCTTTATACATACATACTAGTTACGAGTATACTATCTCTTTATCAACCAGTCTATATTAGCAGCAGACACAGTACAGTGCGGTAGTTCACGGCTGTGGTTACCTCTGTGTCGGCACTCGGCAGCCTGTCCATAATTGTATATACCACCTAACCGTGGTTTTTTTTTCTTTCTTTATACATACATACTAGTTACGAGTATACTATCTCTTTATCAACCAGTCTATATATTAGCAGCAGACACAGTACAGTGCGGTAGTTCACGGCTGTGGCTACCTCTGTGTCGGCACTCGGCAGCCCGTCCATAATTGTATATACCACCTAACCGTGGTTTTTTTTTCTTTCTTTATAGTCATACTAGTTACGAGTATACTATCTCTTTATCAACCAGTCTATATTAGCAGCAGACACAGTACAGTGCGGTAGTTCACGGCTGTGGCTACCTCTGTGTCGGCACTCGGCAGCCCGTCCATAATTGTATATACCACCTAACCGTGGTTTTTTTTTCTTTCTTTATACATACATACTAGTTACGAGTATACTATCTCTTTATCAACCAGTCTATATATTAGCAGCAGACACAGTACAGTGCGGTAGTTCACGGCTGTGGCTACCTCTGTGTCGGCACTCGGCAGCCCGTCCATAATTGTATATACCACCTAACCGTGGTTTTTTTTTCTTTCTTTATAGTCATACTAGTTACGAGTATACTATCTCTTTATCAACCAGTCTATATTAGCAGCAGACACAGTACAGTGCGGTAGTTCACGGCTGTGGCTACCTCTGTGTCGGCACTCGGCAGCCCGTCCATAATTGTATATACCACCTAACCGTGGTTTTTTTTTCTTTCTTTATACATACATACTAGTTACGAGTATACTATCTCTTTATCAACCAGTCTATATTAGCAGCAGACACAGTACAGTGCGGTAGTTCACGGCTGTGGCTACCTCTGTGTCGGCACTCGGCAGCCCGTCCATAATTGTATATACCACCTAACCGTGGTTTTTTTTTCTTTCTTTATAGTCATACTAGTTACGAGTATACTATCTCTTTATCAACCAGTCTATATTAGCAGCAGACACAGTACAGTGCGGTAGTTCACGGCTGTGGCTACCTCTGTGTCGGCACTCGGCAGCCCGTCCATAATTGTATATACCACCTAACCGTGTTTTTTTTTTCTTTCTTTATACATACATACTAGTTACGAGTATACTATCTCTTTATCAACCAGTCTATATTAGCAGCAGACACAGTACAGTGCGGTAGTTCACGGCTGTGGCTACCTCTGTGTCGGCACTCGGCAGCCCGTCCATAATTGTATATACCACCTAACCGTGGTTTTTTTTTCTTTCTTTATACATACATACTAGTTACGAGTATACTATCTCTTTATCAACCAGTCTATATATTATAACAAAAAAACAGAGAAGAATAACTTGCGCCCCAGTTGCCGCTTTGTACTAAACTCCCAAAGAGCACCACTCCTTGTTTGACATATATATACAAAAGAAAAAGTGGAGTAGTCCACAAGCGCTACTGTATCTAAGGGAGGTCTCTAATTGTTTTTTTTTTCTTTCTTTATACATACATACTAGTTACGAGTATACTATCTCTTTATCAACCAGTCTATATATTAGCAGCAGACACAGTACAGTGCGGTAGTTCACGGCTGTGGCTACCTCTGTGTCGGCACTCAGCAGCCCGTCCATAATTGTATACTAGTATCCAATCCATCCATCTCCATTGTTTACCTGAGGTGCCTTTTAGTTGTGCCTATTAAAATATGGAGAACAAAAATGTTGAGGTTCCAAAATTAGGGAAAGATCAAGATCCACTTCCACCTCGTGCTGAAGCTGCTGCCACTAGTCATGGCCGAGACGATGAAATGCCAGCAACGTCGTCTGCCAAGGCCGATGCCCAATGTCATAGTACAGAGCATGTCAAATCCAAAACACCAAATATCAGTAAAAAAAGGACTCCAAAACCTAAAATAAAATTGTCGGAGGAGAAGCGTAAACTTGCCAATATGCCATTTACCACACGGAGTGGCAAGGAACGGCTGAGGCCCTGGCCTATGTTCATGGCTAGTGGTTCAGCTTCACATGAGGATGGAAGCACTCAGCCTCTCGCTAGAAAAATGAAAAGACTAAAGCTGGCAAAAGCAGTAGCACCGCAAAGAACTGTGCGTTCTTCGAAATCCCAAATCCACAAGGAGAGTCCGACTCCAATTGTGTCGGTTGCGATGCCTGACCTTCCCAACACTGGACGTGAAGAGCATGCACCTTCCACCATTTGCACGCCCCCTGCAAGTGATGGAAGGAGCACCCGCAGTCCAGTTCCTGATAGTCAGATTGAAGATGTCAGTGTTGAAGTACACCAGGATGAGGAGGATATGGGTGTTGCTGGCGCTGGGGAGGAAATTGACCAGGAGGATTCTGATGGTGAGGTGGTTTGTTTAAGTCAGGCACCCGGGGAGACACCTGTTGTCCGTGGGAGGAATATGGCCGTTGACATGCCTGGTGAAAATACCAAAAAAATCAGCTCTTCGGTGTGGAAGTATTTCACCAGAAATGCGGACAACAGGTGTCAAGCCGTGTGTTCCCTTTGTCAAGCTGTAATAAGTAGGGGTAAGGACGTTAACCACCTCGGAACATCCTCCCTTATACATCACCTGCAGCGCATTCATAATAAGTCAGTGACAAGTTCAAAAACTTTGGGTGACAGCGGAAGCAGTCCACTGACCAGTAAATCCCTTCCTCTTGTAACCAAGCTCACGCAAACCACCCCACCAACTCCCTCAGTGTCAATTTCCTCCTTCCCCAGGAATGCCAATAGTCCTGCAGGCAATGTCACTGGCAATTCTGACGAGTCCTCTCCTGCCTGGGATTTCTCCGATGCATCCTTGCGTGTAACGCCTACTGCTGCTGGCGCTGCTGTTGTTGCTGCTGGGAGTCGATGGTCATCCCAGAGGGGAAGTCGTAAGCCCACTTGTACTACTTCCAGTAAGCAATTGACTGTTCAACAGTCCTTTGCGAGGAAGATGAAATATCACAGCAGTCATCCTGCTGCAAAGCGGATAACTGAGGCCTTGACAACTATGTTGGTGTTAGACGTGCGTCCGGTATCCGCCGTTAGTTCACAGGGAACTAGACAATTTATTGAGGCAGTGTGCCCCCGTTACCAAATACCATCTAGGTTCCACTTCTCTAGGCAGGCGATACCGAGAATGTACACGGACGTCAGAAAAAGACTCACCAGTGTCCTAAAAAATGCAGTTGTACCCAATGTCCACTTAACCACGGACATGTGGACAAGTGGAGCAGGGCAGACTGAGGACTATATGACTGTGACAGCCCACTGGGTAGATGTATGGACTCCCGCCGCAAGAACAGCAGCGGCGGCACCAGTAGCAGCATCTCGCAAACGCCAACTCTTTCCTAGGCAGGCTACGCTTTGTATCACCGCTTTCCAGAATACGCACACAGCTGAAAACCTCTTACGGCAACTGAGGAAGATCATCGCGGAATGGCTTACCCCAATTGGACTCTCCTGTGGATTTGTGGCATCGGACAACGCCAGCAATATTGTGTGTGCATTAAATATGGGCAAATTCCAGCACGTCCCATGTTTTGCACATACCTTGAATTTGGTGGTGCAGAATTTTTTAAAAAACGACAGGGGCGTGCAAGAGATGCTGTCGGTGGCCAGAAGAATTGCGGGACACTTTCGGCGTACAGGCACCACGTACAGAAGACTGGAGCACCACCAAAAACTACTGAACCTGCCCTGCCATCATCTGAAGCAAGAAGTGGTAACGAGGTGGAATTCAACCCTCTATATGCTTCAGAGGTTGGAGGAGCAGCAAAAGGCCATTCAAGCCTATACAATTGAGCACGATATAGTAGGTGGAATGCACCTGTCTCAAGCGCAGTGGAGAATGATTTCAACGTTGTGCAAGGTTCTGATGCCCTTTGAACTTGCCACACGTGAAGTCAGTTCAGACACTGCCAGCCTGAGTCAGGTCATTCCCCTCATCAGGCTTTTGCAGAAGAAGCTGGAGACATTGAAGGAGGAGCTAACACGGAGCGATTCCGCTAGGCATGTGGGACTTGTGGATGGAGCCCTTAATTCGCTTAACAAGGATTCACGGGTGGTCAATCTGCAGAGCACTACATTTTGGCCACCGTGCTCGATCCTAGATTTAAAGCCTACCTTGGATCTCTCTTTCCGGCAGACACAAGTCTGCTGGGGTTGAAAGACCTGCTGGTGACAAAATTGTCAAGTCAAGCGGAACGCGACCTGTCAACATCTCCTCCTTCACATTCTCCCGCAACTGGGGGTGCGAGGAAAAGGCTCAGAATTCCGAGCCCACCCGCTGGCGGTGATGCAGGGCAGTCTGGAGCGACTGCTGATGCTGACATCTGGTCCGGACTGAAGGACCTGACAACGATTACGGACATGTCGTCTACTGTCACTGCATATGATTCTCTCAACATTGATAGAATGGTGGAGGATTATATGAGTGACCGCATCCAAGTAGGCACGTCACACAGTCCGTACTTATACTGGCAGGAAAAAGAGGCAATTTGGAGGCCCTTGCACAAACTGGCTTTATTCTACCTAAGTTGCCCTCCCACAAGTGTGTACTCCGAAAGAGTGTTTAGTGCCGCCGCTCACCTTGTCAGCAATCGGCGTACGAGGTTACATCCAGAAAATGTGGAGAAGATGATGTTCATTAAAATGAATTATAATCAATTCCTCCGCGGAGACATTGACCAGCAGCAATTGCCTCCACAAAGTACACAGGGAGCTGAGATGGTGGATTCCAGTGGGGACGAATTGATAATCTGTGAGGAGGGGGATGTACACGGTGATATATCGGAGGGTGAAGATGAGGTGGACATCTTGCCTCTGTAGAGCCAGTTTGTGCAAGGAGAGATTAATTGCTTCTTTTTTGGGGGGGGTCCAAACCAACCCGTCATATCAGTCACAGTCGTGTGGCAGACCCTGTCACTGAAATGATGGGTTGGTTAAAGTGTGCATGTCCTGTTTTGTTTATACAACATAAGGGTGGGTGGGAGGGCCCAAGGACAATTCCATCTTGCACCTCTTTTTTCTTTTCTTTTTCTTTGCATCATGTGCTGATTGGGGAGGGTTTTTTGGAAGAGACATCCTGCGTGACACTGCAGTGCCACTCCTAGATGGGCCCGGTGTTTGTGTCGGCCACTAGGGTCGCTTATCTTACTCACACAGCTACCTCATTGCGCCTCTTTTTTTCTTTGCGTCATGTGCTGTTTGGGGAGGGTTTTTTGGAAGGGACATCCTGCGTGACACTGCAGTGACACTCCTAGATGGGCCCGGTGTTTGTGTCGGCCACTAGGGTCGCTTATCTTACTCACACAGCTACCTCATTGCGCCTCTTTTTTTCTTTGCGTCATGTGCTGTTTGGGGAGGGTTTTTTGGAAGGGACATCCTGCGTGACACTGCAGTGCCACTCCTAGATGGGCCCGGTGTTTGTGTCGGCCACTAGGGTCGCTAATCTTACTCACACAGCTACCTCATTGCGCCTCTTTTTTTCTTTGCGTCATGTGCTGTTTGGGGAGGGTTTTTTGGAAGGGCCATCCTGCGTGACACTGCAGTGCCACTCCTAGATGGGCCCGGTGTTTGTGTCGGCCACTAGGGTCGCTTATCTTACTCACACAGCGACCTCGGTGCAAATTTTAGGACTAAAAATAATATTGTGAGGTGTGAGGTATTCAGAATAGACTGAAAATGAGTGGAAATTATGGTTTTTGAGGTTAATAATACTTTGGGATCAAAATGACCGCCAAATTCTATGATTTAAGCTGTTTTTTAGGTTTTTTGGAAAAAAACACCCGAATCCAAAACACACCCGAATCCGACAAAAAAAATTCGGTGAGGTTTTGCCAAAACGCGGTCGAACCCAAAACACGGCCGCGGAACCGAACCCAAAACCAAAACACAAAACCCGAAAAATTTCCGGCGCTCATCTAGGAACAGTAAGTAATTTTTAAGGGTTGCAGTTATATTAACACATTTGATAGTAAACCTTAAATAGCCATCCTATAATTTGTTCCTTTAGTCATTAAACCATTCTCGATGTACTGTATATGCTGGTTTCGTGATACAGTGCACAGTGTGAAATAGTATATTCTGATAGTGGTCACATTCAAAAGATTGCAGTAACCACCTAGCTGTGAACAACTTGTTATGATAACAAGTATATATACAAATGTGCCGCTAAAGTTATTTTGACAATGGTTGATACTCCTTGTTGAGAGTATGACTGTAGTGTTATATTAATGCATGCATACACTATTAACCCTTATTAGCACTGCTACTTAAACTGTCCTTGATGTACATACTGGTTTATTATTTCAGTGCACAGTGTCTGGCAATATGCTTTGATAACGGTCACAGCCAAGGAATTATGGTTATCACCCAGACAGGAAGTGTGAATTGCTTATTTTGCTAGTAAATATACATATGAATGTGCTGCTGTGATATTGCTAGTAATGGCTGCTCCTTGTTAAGGGAGTAACGGCACTATTATGAATCAACTGTGCATATCATCCTGGTTTAATTGTTCATACCTGTACATGCATACTGGTTTAATAGTTCAGTGCACAGTATTGAACAATGTCCTTTAATAACAGTCACAGTCAAAGGATTACGGTTACTACCCAAACAGGGATTGTGAGCTACTTATTATGATGGCAAATATACACACGAATGTGCTGCTATGATATTAATAGTAACTGCTGCTCCTTGTTAAGGGTGTGACTGCGTTTTTAAGAATCAGCTGTGCACATCATCCTGCCTAATATGGATTCTACTAAACGAGCAGGAGAAATTACAATAGCATATAGTCATAAGTGTAGACACGTAGGATGCTCAGATAGGTCCTACATCCGTTTCTCATTTTAGCTTCATCAGAGTAACCGGAGGCAGGAGCTGGAAACTCTATTTATTGGACCCGCTGCCACTCAATGTGTCCCGTGGGTCATTCAAAATTAAATGAGCACCAATATCCGTTAGGATCAATTACTCTGATGGATATGAGTGATCCTATTGATTGTTAAATGGGTTACTACAGTATGCTGCTCATCATATTATTGGCATTCCTCCATTACATATTTGAATGGTACTTAACTGATACCTCCGATCCTTATGATCTAACTACTGTAAGTGTATGATGTACAAAATTTAGTATATAATATTAGACATGCTATTAAAGTTTATTGAAAAAGTGTCAATGTATTATATAGCATTGAACGGGTTCGACTAATGTATTCATATAGACTGATATTATTTATATAATTGTATCTGTCTTATATAGTCCAAATAATATATCACTCATTGATGAATATATCTCACATTAACTGTATTTAAATTTGATGTTATTGAATAGTAAAAAATAGTAGTAATAATAATAATAATAATAATTAATATATAGTGTAATATGTGCATAGATATTCTGTCCTTATGAGAGAGATTGTTATATCCATTATACATTTGAATATTGTGAGTAATTTAATAAAAAATGTGCATGGTGAAAATGCAAATAAGTGAATGGTGTACGTGCTGATATTCAATCAATCTGGTAATTATTCACTAAATAAAAAATAAATATATAGAAAACATGAAGAATAAATGTTTACTGTATGTGAAAAGATTTTTTTGGGACAGAACATTGGATTACACTAGAATGAATATATTGAAAAAAATATTCTTAACCATTGACCTGGTATGAAATATATACCTAGGAAATTAAGCCGATGAGAAAGAGCCCAAATAGTCAATTCTTACATGAAGTATAGTATCCCGGTCCATATAGTCATTATTTGATTTTCTCCTGAGGGAGTAAGTTACATTTTATTATGTTCAAACAGTAAATATATATACATTAAAATCCAGAGGATGGTGAAGAACTTTGTCAGTTTCATCTTGGGAACAGAGTTTCATATATACATATATATATATATATATATATATATATTTATTCCAAAGACATCTGCACTCTCCCACATATTTTACACAGGTGCTCCCTTAATTCTGTTCCATTTGGTCCAGAGCAAAATAGAAATGTTTGAAAAGGGCACTCAATAATCTCTTGTCACAAAGATAATAACTGTCACGTTTTTATTTTCACCCAGACAGGGCTCTTCAAGGAGTATCAAACAGGTGGCTCAATTTGAAATATCCACAAATGTTACATGAACAAACAACATGGCAATCCCTACGCCTGCATATCCAGCTTGAAACATAATGATAACGAGGTAGAAATGTCACTTATCCGTCTGTCGACTTCGGTCAGTAAATGACCGATAGAGACCATTACATCCAGTCATCACCACCCAAATAGCTGGGGTGCCATCCAATGATGGAAACCTATTAGGGTCGCCAATCCAATCCGGAAATAACAAAGTGGAAGCACTCACCAGTCTTCATAATCAAGGTTTTATTTATAGTATCATGCCAGACAGAGATGCATCAACGTTTCGGTCCACATTTGGACCTTTGTCAAGATCAACACACAATGGAAAAAACAAACATATATACCCAGTCAAAGCCCACCCACCAATTAATAACAACCAAACCCAGTAGGATTCATATTGTTGTATACCAATCTTAATAAAAAAAGACACTGAGCAGCAGATTTCACACATATCAATTAAGCTCACCATTTTATGCAAACACACTGTGTACATCACAATGTCCAAGAGTCCGGCATAGCTGTATTCCATGCTGGCAGCGGTGTGCGTTCCTCCGCCGCCATCACTTCCTATCAGTGGAACGCATATCCATCTCCTGAATCCGGAAGTGTGTGCGCTTCAGCGCACAGCAGTGCGCTCCACCGCCACTTCATGTGGGTGGAAAGCACATCCGACCTCCGAACCCGGAAGTGTGTGCATTTCAGAGCACAGTAGTGCGTCCCACCTCTTGCACACTCAGTGAGCGATCAGACTAGTGCAGGACCTATTAACATCCAGAGTAACAGGTTTTAACTATTTAGCAGCATATAACAAACGCTACCCTATGGACCCAAGCTCACAATGTTAATGCAGCATCACAGGAATCAGCAGTACTAATTAGTGAATATAGAACAACTGCTAATCCTCATTATCTGTTGCCTCAGAACTCAAAGGACATATGATGTACAAGTTGTTACATATCAATGTATCCATATCTGGGGAACATTAAAAACTTGTCTGATACATATATTTATATTAACAGCATGAATCACAGTTCTAAGAAAAGACCACAATGGTTATCACATCAATAATATTATCTATCCTGAAATACTTAATTACCGGTATGTATTCCTATGAGAATAAAGGCCACATACTGTTCAGGAGAAAGGATCGGATTACACACCAAAAAAACAAGAAAAAAGAAAAACACAAAAAAGAAAAAATACGAATAAAAAAAAAATTTAAAATAATCAAATGAATCCAGAAAAATTCCATATTGAATGCCATCATTCAAGCTTTGTGGTCGTGTCATGTCCAGGCGATAAATCCAAGCAGCTTCTCATTTTAAAAGCATCTTTCCACGGTCACCACCCCTTCTGGGTTGATCCACCCTGTCTATAATCATGCTTCTTAGTGATGCTAGTGAATGACGGGCTTCCACGAAAAGTCTATCAATAGGCTCATCGGAGCTCCCATTCTCCAGTGCTGATCTAATAGATAGGCAATGATTCACCATCCTCTCACGAAATGGATGAATGGTTTTATCCACATTCATCAAGAAGCAAGGGCAAATTAATATATAAACAACAAAATCAGATACATGTAACGCTATGTCATATGTATACCTTTTTTCCCAGTGTGAGGGTGCCACCATGCTCCTGCATGTGGTGCAATTTATGCATCTGTAAAATCCCATTTTTTAGGCTGTTACCACATCATTGGACATTGTGTGGGTAATCTATCTGGTTGCATCAGGATGTCTTTCAAATTTCATGCCCATCTAAAGCTTAGCAATGGTTTTCAGGTAGTTTTTTGCAAACATCGGGTCGGTCTTAATTACTGGTAAGACCTCCCTTAGAGCCCTTCGTATACTTGGTCCAGCAGTGTCAAACATGGTGGTGACTACTGCCTATTGCCAGACATTTTGTGGAAGCCCGTCATTCACTAGCATCACAAAGAAGCATGATTATAAACAGGGTGGATCAACACAGAAGGGGTGGTGACCGTGGAAAGATGCTTTTAAAATGAGAAGCTGCTTGGATTTATCGCCTGGACACGACATGACCACGAGGCAAGAATGATGTCATTCAATATGGAATTTTTCTGGATTAATTTGATTATTTTTATTTGTATATTTTCTTTTTTGTATTTTTCTTTTTCTTTTTTTCTCCTTCAGGAGAAATTCAAATAATGACTATATGGACTGGGATACTATACTTAAAGTAAGAATTGACTATATGGGCTCTTTCTCTTTGGTTTAATTTTCTACGTATTCATTCCATACCAGGTCAATGGTTAAGAATATTTTTTTCAACATAAACATTCTAGTATAATCCAGTGTTCTGTCCCAAATCTGTTTGACACACCTTTCTCATTATAGGTAATTATATTTCAATTAGGCAATTTTTGAAAGTACTTTTTGAGTTATTACACAGATTTTTGTTTGCAGTGTAACATTTTTTCAGCACTATTTCTCTGTCTAATAGCAAATATAATTTATATCACATTTTCAATTTTTACTTTTATACTTACATTCTTTTCACATAGACACTTATTCTTCACATTTTCTATATATTTATTTTTTATTTTCTGAATAATTACCATATTGATTGAATATCAGCACGTACACCATTCACTTATTAGAATTTTCACCATGTACATTTTTATTAAATTACTCACAATATTTAAATGTATAATGGATATAACAATCTTTCTCATAAGGACGGAATATTTATGCACGTATTCCACTATATTTTAATTATTATTATTACTATTATTTTTTATTATTTTTTATTATTCAATAACATCTCATTTAAATACAGTTAATGTGAGATATATTCATAAACAAACCTCATGTATCGGTGGTATTTAACTTATCCAAACACACGCTGACTGAAGATGAACTTTCTATTCTGAATAAAGGACTGACATTTGTACCCACGGTTGGACAGGACAGCTTCCGTTGGCAGGTGGACCTCTACAAACTAGGAAGACAACTCCGATTAAGAGACTACTTCTCCCACTCCCAGCCAGCTGATATTACTTCGACGGATCTACCATCTATCCCTCAATGACCTCTGAAGAAGTCCAGTCAATTTGACCCACCCACCCTTAATCCTTCAATCCATACCTTTATGAGAGTACTCAAAAGGGACACGATGCCTTTCATTGAGAAACAAAAGATTAGTCACTTTAACATCACCAAGGGAGAGAGAGCTGCTATCAAATCCCTACAGAATGATAGTCATCTAGTAATTAGGTCAGCTGACAAAGGAGGAGGCATAGTCCTCCTTGACTATGACTATTACACACAAGAAGCTAATGGTCAGTTGTCAGACACTACCTGTTATCAGAAACTACATTACGATCCAACATGGACATATAAAAAGGAAATAGATTCAGCAATCAGTTTGGGACTTAACAACAGATATATTAACCAAACCACTGCCGACTTTTTGACCACACCCCATCCAAAAACCCCATTCCTGTATACACTACCCAAAATCCATAAATCAATGACACAGCCCCCTGGCCGCCCGACCATTTCGGCACGAGGACCATTATGTCAACCACTTTCACAATTTGTGGACTTCTATTTGCAGCCTCTTGCCAAAAGTGCTGCAAGTTACATTGAGGATACAACGGATTTTCTAAGGAGACTTCAGTGTATTAGTAACATCCCCGATGACTCATTGTTGGTTACACTCGATGTTTCCAGTCTATACACGAACATTCCACACACACAAGGGATTGAGTCATGTAGACGGTTAATAACAGAGAGTGATCTATACTTTGGACCCCCGTCAGAATACATGGTGCTACTTATCAGTCTCATCCTGAACAAAAACTATTTCCTGTTTGAAAACAGTTTTTTCCTACAAAAGCAAGGGACGGCCATGGGGTCCAATATGGCCCCCGCGTATGACAACATTTTTATGTTGGCATATGAGCAGAAGCACCTAACAGGTAATCCCACTTTTGGACGTTTTTTGACAGCATATGTCCGGTATATTGATGACTTATTCTTCATCTGGCATGGTGGTGAAAAAACACTCCTGGCTTTTATTGATCATTTGAACTCACTCCCTGGTACCATTAGATTCAGCCTCACGTTCAGCAAAACACATATCAACTTTTTGGACGTTTCCATTTTTTTGACAAATAATAAGCTGACCACCATGATCTACTGTAAGGATTCTGATAGAAATACACTTTTGCTCCCATCAAGTTTTCATCCGACACCTCTCAAAAGGGGTTTACCTTTCTCACAGCTCCTAAGAGTGATACGGATCACCTCTGACCCTTCTGCAATACCATCAGCTTTGGAATCAATGAGTCAATGTTTCCTCAATCGTGGCTACTCAAAGAAAGAAATTGATCTGGCATTAACTAAAATTGGACAAATAAGGAGAGAGGAACTCCCTCATGGTAAAGATGTTTCCCCCAATAGAGACAATGACAGGTTCAACTTCATTAGTATGTACACCACTGCGTTGGGTTTTATCCGCAATAAGATTCATGAACATTGGCACTTGATCAATACAGATCCTATTTTGGCAAAAGCTATTCCGCAACCGCCTCGATTTGCTTATAGGCGAGGTCCAAATTTGAAGGATCTTCTTGTTGTCACAGATTTTTCAAAGAACAAAAAGAGCACGAACACCAATTGGTTGACTACTAAACAAGGGGTGTTTAAATGTACTGGTTGTCCAAACTGCCCATTTTTGCTACTTGGCAATCGTTTCATTAACCCTCAGGACAAGAAATCATATACCATCAAACAAAGACTTGACTGCAACAGTAAATTTGTAGTTTATGTTCTTAAATGTCCATGTAACCTGCTTTATGTCGGAAAGACCAGTAGGATGCTGAAGGAGCGTTTAAGTCAGCATCGTTCCACTATCAAGAAGAGTCTTACCCCAAGTGGGGTTTCAAGCGACTTCACTAACCTACCTGTGGCAAGACATTTTCGAGAGGCGAAACATACAATCAATCAACTTAAATGTTGTATTTTGGACCAAATCCCACCTCTCCAAAGAGGTGGCGATCGCAATAAAATTTTGCTGCAAAGAGAACACCAATGGATTGATAGATTGAAAACATTGGCTCCTAATGGGCTAAATGAAGAATTTCGCTTGGGATGCTTTCTTTGACCTCCTACAGTTTTTATGTGGAGGTGCTGTTTTGGTTTACTTTTCTGAGACACCGCTGTGTGTCATGTTATTTGCATGATTTGCTTGAATGTATGTCACCTAATGCTAGGTTTATGCTTCTTTACTTTAACGTCAGCGTCACTACCACTGGCTGTTGTACAGGGCACACACCAAGGTATGCATTCTAATGGGCATCCTTTTCTGAGTAAGAACAGTTTTGGTTTGTGGTACACTTTTTGCATAAATTGTTTAATCATCCTGTACTGGTTTGCCCTTGCAGCGTTTACAGGTCTATTTTCTGTATCTGGCTCAGGAGTATATACGTACTGTTTTGAAGTTTTTGCTAGGTTATGATTGGTGACAAGGACACATTGGGACAATGGTTTATGGACATGTCTGAGATTGATACAACCACACCACACTGGAATCCATCCGATCCCGTCTGATCTTGGTAATTAAGCAGTGTTGGGCCTAGTCAGTACCACACTTGGAGACGGTGTGGGAATACTGGGTGTTGTATCAAGTGAGGCGCTGTGTCCCCCAATTGAGGCCTTCTTCGCCTGTTCTGTTTGTCGTTCTACTGTCCCATGTGTCTCTCCCTTATTGCTTTATATTTTCGAGTTTAACAATTTATCTCTTTGTGACTGTGATGAGTTGCTTTCATGTGTTGACGGGTGACAACGGTTTATTGGGACACTAGCGTATGGGCACCTTTGACATTGATACAATCATACCACACTGGAATCCATCAGATCCCGTCTGATCTTGGCAATTAAGCAGTGTTGGGCCCAGTCAGTACCATGCCTGGAGACGGCATGGGAATACTGGGTGTTGTACCAAGTGACATATTTTGTCCCTCAGGTGATGCTGTGTTATCCCTCCGACCTATTTGTCGCACCATGGTCTGTCATGACTCTCATTCACGTTTCTACTCTTTGAGACTTTGTATGTTAATTCTCTTTGTATCAGCACTGATTTCCCTCTAGTGTTGGTACTTTTTTGTACTAAGGTTCTTGTATAAGATGTCCTATATACTTTGATTATCCTAGCCCTTTTTTGTATTTTTGCATTCTTTTGCATTATGTGTATGTTTATGTGTATGTATATATATGTATATGTATGTGTATATGTGTGTGTGTATATATATATATATATATGTTTATTTATTTATTTATTGCAGTATAGTGTTTACCAATGATCCCTTAGAGTGTAACACCATTGCCTAGTTAGTGGGTGCAGTTCTTTTATTTATTCCTTATATGTTGTCTGTTGGCTCTCTCAGCTGACTGTGCCTCGTGGGGTTAAGGCTCTGCATGTGTACTTTCACTTTGAGATGTTGACAGCAGTAGCAGAGTCTGTTTGATGCTGCAAGGAGATTGAAATCTGCCTGTGCTACACTGCTTTCACACTGCGGGAGTGGGTTGCCAAGGGGAGAGCAGGGTTTGTTTACCCTGGTGATGTATTCCACATGACTGCAGGAGCCAATCAAACAGCTGCTATGACGTGCTGCTTCTGGATGACGGGCTTCCTGATTGATATCCTCTGGCGCTCTTTGTTGCTATTTAAAGAGACTCCTGACAGTGTGACAGCTGCCCCTGACGAAAACCACGGAGAGTTGAAACGGCAGTCGGGCTGTAGTACTAGGATCATGTCCAGATGTTTTTTCTGTAAGGAATAAACCCCTTTTTTTCTTTTCATCATCAAAACGTGAGTGCTGGTCTTTTTTTCTTTTCTTTTGCAAAAGTGAGTGTCTGTATATATATATATATATATATATATATATTTATTCCAAAGACATCTGCACTCTCCCACATATTTTACACAGGTGCTCCCTTAATTCTGTTCCATTTGGTCCAGAGCAAAATAGAAATGTTTGAAAAGGGCACTCAATAATCTCTTGTCACAAAGATAATAACTATCACGTTTTTATTTTCACCCAGACAGGGCTCTTCAAGGAGTATCAAACAGGTGGCTCAATTTGAAATATCCACAAATGTTACATGAACAAACAACATGGCAATCCCTACGCCTGCATATCCAGCTTGAAACATAATGATAACGAGGTAGAAATGTCACTTATCCGTCTGTCGACTTCGGTCAGTAAATGACCGATAGAGACCATTACATCCAGTCATCACCACCCAAATAGCTGGGGTGCCATCCAATGATGGAAACCTATTAGGGTCGCCAATCCAATCCGGAAATAACAAAGTGGAAGCACTCACCAGTCTTCATAATCAGGGTTTTATTTAAAGTATCATGCCAGACAGAGATGCATCAACGTTTTGGTCCACATTTGGACCTTTGTCAAGATCAACACACAATGGAAAAAACAAACATATATACCCAGTCAAAGCCCACCCACCAATTAATAACAACCAAACCCAGTAGGATTCATATTGTTGTATACCAATCTTAATAAAAAAAGACACTGAGCAGCAGATTTCACACATATCAATTAAGCTCACCATTTTATGCAAACACACTGTGTACATCACAATGTCCAAGAGTCCGGCATAGCTGTATTCCATGCTGGCAGCGGTGTGCGTTCCTCCGCCGCCATCACTTCCTATCAGTGGAACGCATATCCATCTCCTGAATCCGGAAGTGTGTGCGCTTCAGCGCACAGCAGTGCGCTCCACCGCCACTTCATGTGGGTGGAAAGCACATCCGACCTCCGAACCCGGAAGTGTGTGCATTTCAGAGCACAGTAGTGCATCCCACCTCTTGCACACTCAGTGAGCGATCAGACTAGTGCAGGACCTATTAACATCCAGAGTAACAGGTTTTAACTATTTAGCAGCATATAACAAACGCTACCCTATGGACCCAAGCTCACAATGTTAATGCAGCATCACAGGAATCAGCAGTACTAATTAGTGAATATAGAACAACTGCTAATCCTCATTATCTGTTGCCTCAGAACTCAAAGGACATATGATGTACAAGTTGTTACATATCAATGTATCCATATCTGGGGAACATTAAAAACTTGTCTGATACATATATTTATATTAACAGCATGAATCACAGTTCTAAGAAAAGACCACAATGGTTATCACATCAATAATATTATCTATCCTGAAATACTTAATTACCGGTATGTATTCCTATGAGAATAAAGGCCACATACTGTTCAGGAGAAAGGATCGGATTACACACCAAAAAAACAAGAAAAAAGAAAAACACAAAAAAGAAAAAATACGAATAAAAAAAAAAATTAAAATAATCAAATGAATCCAGAAAAATTCCATATTGAATGCCATCATTCAAGCTTTGTGGTCGTGTCATGTCCAGGCGATAAATCCAAGCAGCTTCTCATTTTAAAAGCATCTTTCCACGGTCACCACCCCTTCTGGGTTGATCCACCCTGTCTATAATCATGCTTCTTAGTGATGCTAGTGAATGACGGGCTTCCACGAAAAGTCTATCAATAGGCTCATCGGAGCTCCCATTCTCCAGTGCTGATCTAATAGATAGGCAATGATTCACCATCCTCTCACGAAATGGATGAATGGTTTTATCCACATTCATCAAGAAGCAAGGGCAAATTAATATATAAACAACAAAATCAGATACATGTAACGCTATGTCATATGTATACCTTTTTTCCCAGTGTGAGGGTGCCACCATGCTCCTGCATGTGGTGCAATTTATGCATCTGTAAAATCCCATTTTTTAGGCTGTTACCACATCATTGGACATTGTGTGGGTAATCTATCTGGTTGCATCAGGATGTCTTTCAAATTTCATGCCAATCTAAAGCTTAGCAATGGTTTTCAGGTAGTTTTTTGCAAACATCGGGTCGGTCTTAATTACTGGTAAGACCTCCCTTAGAGCCCTTCGTATACTTGGTCCAGCAGTGTCAAACATGGTGGTGACTACTGCCTATTGCCAGACATTTTGTGGAAGCCCGTCATTCACTAGCATCACAAAGAAGCATGATTATAAACAGGGTGGATCAACACAGAAGGGGTGGTGACCGTGGAAAGATGCTTTTAAAATGAGAAGCTGCTTGGATTTATCGCCTGGACACGACATGACCACGAGGCAAGAATGATGTCATTCAATATGGAATTTTTCTGGATTAATTTGATTATTTTTATTTTTATTTGTATATTTTCTTTTTTGTATTTTTCTTTTTCTTTTTTTCTCCTTCAGGAGAAATTCAAATAATGACTATATGGACTGGGATACTATACTTAAAGTAAGAATTGACTATATGGGCTCTTTCTCATTGGTTTAATTTTCTACGTATTCATTCCATACCAGGTCAATGGTTAAGAATATTTTTTTCAACATAAACATTCTAGTATAATCCAGTGTTCTGTCCCAAATCTGTTTGACACACCTTTCTCATTATAGGTAATTATATTTCAATTAGGCAATTTTTGAAAGTACTTTTTGAGTTATTACACAGATTTTTGTTTGCAGTGTAACATTTTTTCAGCACCATTTCTCTGTCTAATAGCAAATATAATTTATATCACATTTTCAATTTTTACTTTTATACTTACATTCTTTTCACATAGACACTTATTCTTCACATTTTCTATATATTTATTTTTTATTTTCTGAATAATTACCATATTGATTGAATATCAGCACGTACACCATTCACTTATTAGAATTTTCACCATGTACATTTTTATTAAATTACTCACAATATTTAAATGTATAATGGATATAACAATCTTTCTCATAAGGACGGAATATTTATGCACGTATTCCACTATATTTTAATTATTATTATTACTGTTATTTTTTATTATTCAATAACATCTCATTTAAAAACAGTTAATGTGAGATATATTCATAAATGAGTGATATATTATTTGGACTATATAAGACAGATTTGATTATGTAAATAATATCAGTCTCCGTGGATTACATTATTTGAACCTGTTAAATGCAATATAAGACATTGACACTTTTTCAACATACTTTAATAGCATGTCTTATATTATATACAAAATTTTGTACATCACACCCTTAGGCAGATTATAAGGATTGGAGGTATCAGTTAAGTACCAGTCAAATATGTAATAGGGGATTGCCGATTAGTATGATGAGTTATGGGCTATACAAAGAATAAGGGGTTTTGAGCACACATCATTGTAACCCATTTAACAATCAACAGGATCACTCATACCCATCAGAGTAATTGATCCTAATGGATCTTGACGCTCATTTCATTTTGAATGACCCGCTGGACACATTGATTGGAAGTGGGCTCAAAAATAGAGTTTTCGGCTCCTGCCCTCGGTTAATCTGATGAGGCCAAAATGTGAAACGTACGTAGGACCTAGCTGAGCATCCTATGTGTTTACACCCATTACTATATGCTATTGTAATTTATCCTGCTTGTTTGTCAGAATCCATAGTAGACAGGATGATGTGCATAACTGATTCATAAAAACGCAGTCACACCCTTAACAAGAAGCAGTAGTTACTATTAATATGTTAGCAGCACATTCATGTGTATTTGCCATCATAATAAACAGCTTACAATTCCTGTTTGTGTGGTAACCATAATCCTTTAGCTGTGACTGTTATTAAAGGACATTGCCCCATACTGTGCACTGAACTATTAAACTAGTATGCATGTATGAACCATTAAATCAGGATGATATGCACAGTTGATTCATAATAGCATAGTTACACCCTTAACAAGGAGCAGCCATTACTAGCAATATCACAGCAGCACATTCATATGTATATTTACTAGCACAATAAGCTATTCACAATTCCTGTCTGGGTGATAACCATAATTCTCTGTCTGTGACAGTTATTAAAGCATATTGCCACACACTATGCACTGAATTATTAAACCAGTATGCACATCAAGGACGGTTTAATTAGGAGTGCTAATAAGGGTTAATAGTGTATGCATACATTAATATAATGGTGCAGTCATACTCTCAACAAGGAGCAGCAATCATTGTCAATATCTTTAGCAGCGCATTTGTATATATGCTTGTTATCATATCAAGTTGTTCATAGCTCCTTGCTAGGTGGTTACTGTAATCCTTTGAATGTGACCACTATCAGAATATACTATTTCACACTGTGCACTGTATCACTAAACCAGCATATACATCGAGAATGGTTTAATGACTAAAGGAACAAATTATAGGATGGCTATTTAAGGTTTACTATCAAATGTGTTAATATAACTGCAACCCTTAAAAATTACTTACTGTTCCTACATATCTACACAATAACTTACCTATTGTCCCTATATACACCTTAATCAAAATATAATATATACATTTTTTTTTGGGGGGGACTCTAAAATTATTGAAGCAAAAAATTAATTACTCGTATACCGAACTTACAACCAATGAGGGTATTAAAAGTCTACACCACAGTCAGCGGAGATTTATAATCTGCCAATTTGCTATGGTGTGTGATAATAACATAATATATATGCATAAATATAGGAATACATGATGTTCAGTGATTTAGAATAAAATCTTTATCCTGGTCTAACACTAATAAATAAGAGACCGGCTTTGTGTGGGACACAAATAACAAATTATCTCTGGGATATCAATTATTTTTAAAGCCAGTCACTCAATAGTGAGAAACTAGAAGTATTAGAACAATAACTCCCCAGAGCTAATAACATCTTATGTTGTGGACACTAATCTCACACACCATATATGTTTAATGTTTTAGAATAAAATCATCATCCCAGTTTGACACCGCCTAGCAAGAGATCGGTTTTGTGTGGGACATAAATAATAATTTATCTCTGGGATATTAATTATTCTGGAAGTCAGACACAAAATAGTGAGAGACTAGAATCATTAGAACAACAATCCCCCAGAACAAATAACATTGTGTGCTTTGAGTACCAATCTCACACACCATACACTAATTGGATGTAATACACTCCTCAATATTTATAATACTTTAATCTGCTATTATAATAACATAGAAATAAAGGGCCAAATGTAATAGAATGAGAGTTTCAGAAAGTGAGAGATTTGGTAAGGTTTTGCAGTTTTTTTTAAGTGGCAATCATTTACACAGCAGGATCAACCTGGTTTTGCAGTGTAAATGATTGCCACTTTAAAAAAAAAAAAACTGAAAAACCTTACCAAATCTCTCACTTTCTGAAACTCTCACTCTAATACATTTGGCCCCTAGGGTTCAATAGGCAACCTGCCAAGATTTCTGCAAGGGCAATTAGCAACATTTGTTGCTAAATGTTATAGTAACAGTAACATGTATTGAAACAGTTTTATAACAGTTAATATCTACATTGACACAAGAAAGTAGATACAATAAAGACGCTCAGTCTTTTAAAATCTTTATTCATTTTCTCTCTTTAGTATTCACATTGACTTTTTAATCTTTACACAGCTTTAATGTGTGTTTTTAAAATATTTTGCATAGAAGTTTGTTCTCAGCGTGGTAATACAATCCACTTTTAATTAATTGAATAAATGTTATACAGTATTTTAAAATTACCAGTGTACCTTGAACAGATCCTTTTCTTTTCTCTTTGTTCTTCCTTAACAACATGATCTGTGGTAGCACCCACATTTTTTGATATACTATTATATTCTATCATAATTAGGGTTTTTTCTTAAATAAAAAATGGACTCTCTATGATAGAGACAAGACAATAATGTATTTCTTATGCAATGGACTTCTCCCTTTCAACTCTCTCTTTTGCAAGTATAGCTGTAAATACCAACTTTCTAGATAGCACTATAGGTAATGAAGTGGCTATTGAGAGAAAGTCATTACTAATGAGTAATTAGTTAAAATAACCCATATTTCATTGAACTATAAACCAAGACCATTTAAGGTAAATGTACATATAACATATATAAATTAATGACATTCTATCAGTGTTGTTCACTGCTAGATCCCACTTAGAGGCTAAGCAGTTCTAAACAATTAAAGCAGCTTTCTCATGCTCTGACGAATCAGAGTGAAGGTGTTCTCTTGGCTAAAAGCTGGTAGGTCATCCAGCCTGTCCTTCAGGTTGCAGTTCCTTGCAGAGGGGGAATGATGACTCCACACTCTTCACCCTCCCCGCAAGTATTACAAACAACCCAGGCCATGAGCTCCTGTGCTGACATCACTTTTATGTTGGGGGGGGGGTATTGCACAAAATGTTTAATATATATATATATATATATATATATATACACATACATACATACATACATACATACAGTGCATCCGGAACGTATTCACAGCGCTTCACTTTTTCCACATGTTGTTATGTTACAGTCTTATTCCAAAATGCAATAAATTAATTTTTTCCCCTCAAAATTCTACACACAATTCTACATAATGACAATGTGAAAAAAAGTATTTTTGAGACTATTGCAATTTTATTAAAAATAAAAAACTAAGAAATCACATGTACATAAGTACTGTATTCACAGCCTTTGCCATGAAGCTCAAAATTGAGCTCTGGTGCATCCTGTTTCCACTGATCATCCTTGAAATGTTCATACAGCTTGATTGGAGTCCACCTGTGATAAATTCAGTTGATTGGACATGATTTGGAAAGGCACACACCTGTCTATAGAAGGTCCCAGGTTGACAGTGCATGTCTGAGCACAAACCAAGCATGAAGTCAAGGGAATTATCTGTAGACCTACGAAACAGGATTGTCTCGAGGCACAAATCTGGGGAAGGGTACAGAAAAATATTTGCTGCTTTGAAGGTCCCAATGAGCACAATGGCCTCCATCATCTGTAAAATGAAAAATGTGGGAACCACTAGGACTTTTCCTAGAGCTGGCTGGCCATTTAAACTGAGTGATTGGGGGAGAAGGGCCCTAGTCAGCGAGGTGACCAAGAACCCGATGGTCACTATGTCAGAGCTACAGCATTCCTCTGTGAAAAGAGGAGAAGCTTCCAGAAGGACAACCATTTCTGCAGCAATCCACCAATCAAGCCTGTATGGTAGAGTGTCCAGACAGAAGCCACTCCTTAGTAAAAAGTACATGGCAGCCCACCTGGAGTTTGCAAAAATGCACCTGAAGTACTCTCAGACCATGGGAAACAAAATTATCTGGTCTGATAATACAAAGATTGAACTCTTTGGCATGAATGCCAGGCATCACATTTGGAGGAAATCGGGCACCGCTCATCACCAGGCCAATGCCATCCCTACAGTGAAACATGTGGTGGCAGCATCATGCTGTGGGAATGTTTTTCAGTGGCAGGAACTGGGAGACTAGTCAGGATAGAGGGAAAGATGAATGCAGCAATGTACAGAGACATCCTCTATGAAAACATAAAAAAAATGCTACACCTGGCACTTCAGGAAGGCACAATCCACGTGAAAGTAAAATATATGTTTTATTAATATAAAAATCAAGTATAAAAATACAAATAATACTCCTGGTAGCTAATTAGTCACAGCTGGTGTACACAATAATAGCATACAGCATTTCTTGTAAAATTAATTACGATATATGTCTAATGTTACTATAGTATCACACAGTCTCAATAATTGTACAGTAAATGTCCAATACAGGACAATGGCAGATTATATAGTCCTTTTTTTAATCATTCTTAATAGACTCACATGCACGGATCATTAGGATACTCATCTCCACAGTAATGTCCTGTGTGTAAATAGAGACTCCCTACCTGTGACACTGTACGGTGGGGGTCTGATAACTTGAGACTTAGCATGGTCCCGGCAGAGATAACCCCAGATCATACTGTCCCTTGCAGGTGATGATGGTCACTAATGCTATAAACCATGCTGGGGAATTCAGATGTAGCTTGGTGTAAAGCCTGTGAGTGTGGTCCCCATTGTCACAATACTGGCCAGCCACCGGAAAGCAGGCAGTATGTAGCCATGGATCTAGTCACAGCAGCGCATCCAGGTGCAGTGGGTGCTCCTCAACTCCGGCTGATCGCCGGAGGAAACAGCTGACTGATGAAGGATCCTGTGTGCCGGGTAATGCTGCTGCGTAAGGTGCAACCAGCACCACTCTGTCACTGGGTAGTTAACAGCAGAGACAGTGTACTTAAATTTCGGATGCTCAGTGCCAAATGGTCATGTTTGCCGGTATGCTGATAATAAGCCAAAAAAGTGCAATGTGGCTTTCCAATTTAGTATGAGCCTTTATCATGAGGCCTTACTGTAGAATAATCACATGGCCCAATGTGGGCAGTGCCATTATGTAGTGTTAGGACTGCTGATATCGGAGAAGCCTTGACGTGGCCATCAGCTAAACATGTCTTTGCAAACACATGTGACCAATTTCTCTGAAATTCTATTACCAGATAGGTTTGGGTGTTGTCACAGGTAATTTTTAGTGTGCTGGGGGGATACCAGGTAAAAAAAAGCACCCCCTCTCTGCTGTTTGTTTGTGACTCCTCCCCTTTTCTAGCACCTGATACTGTATATAATTATCTCCAGGAATGATTGAGCAACTACCACTGTTGTCTACATGTGTGAGAAGGCATTGAATGGGAGCAGCATTTGGAAGGCATGCTGTTCCTTGTAGTGCTAATTGGAAATCCTGGGGGTGGCTCCCAGGTAAGTTAGCCCTCTGTATGGATGCATTTTACTATGAGCCTTTATCATGAGGCCTTACTGTAGACAAATCACATGGCCCTATGTGGACACTGTCATTATGTAGTGTTAAGACTGCTGATTTTGGAGAAGCCTTCATGTGGCCAGCAGGTAAACATGTATTTGCAAATGCATGTGACCAATTTCCCTGAAATTCTATTACCAGATAGGTTCATGTGTTGTCACGGGTAATTTTAAGTGTGCTGGTGGGGATACCCGGGGGGGGGGGGAAAGTACCCCCCTCTCTGCTGTTTGTTTGTGACCTCTCCCCCCTTTCTAGCACCTGATATATAATTATCTCCAGGAATGATTGAGCAATTACCACTGTTTGCTTCCAATTTCTCTCAGGAGATAAGGCAATCAATTCAACATGTTTCACCACTCTATGGGTGGCTTTTTCAAGAAAGTGCTCCAGATCGCTCTTGACCTCAGACTGGGGCGATGGTTCATAACGACCCTAAGCACACAGCCAAGATATCAAAAGAGTGGCTTCAGGACAACTCTGTGAATGTCCTTGAGTGGCCCAGACAGAGCCCAAACTTGAATCCAATTGAACATCTCTGGAGAGATCTGAAAATGGCTGTGCACCAACACTTCCCATCCAACCTGATGGAGCTTGAGAAGTGGTGCAAAGAGGAATGGGTGAAACTGCCCAAAGATAGGTGTGCCAAGCTCATGGCATCATATTCTAAAAGACTTGAGACTGTAATTGCTGCCAAAGGTGCATCAACAAAGTATTGAGCAAAGGCTGTTAATACTTATTTATATATATATATATATATATATATATGTCTTAGTTTTTTTATTTTTAATAAATTAGCAAAAATCTCAAAAACACTTTGTTTTCACATTGTCATTATGGGGTAATGTGTGTAGAATTTTGAGGGAAAAATGAATTTATTCCAGTTTGGAATAAGGTTGTAACATAACAAAACGTGGAAAAAGTGAAGCGCTATGAATAGTTCCCGGATGCACTGTATGTATATATATATATATATATATATATATATATATATATATATATGTACCAGAGAAGCTATCAGCGCCACAGATACAGTATCTAAAATCAAAACATCAGTATTGGAACCATGTATTCAGAAAAATTTCCAAGGTGGACCTGGTAGACAATCCCTCTAGACTATTAGGGCGTCAGCTTATTAACCTCAAAGATATTAAGGCACTGGTATATATGCCTACATTTTAAAATGGTGCAAAGGGATGAGGTGTTGGCAAGCGACCAATGGTGTCAATTATTATTATGGAACCAGGTATTTATAAAAACATAAAATTTATTTCAGAAAAATAGCACTAAAAAAAGGTAGTGTATAAAATAATTACAATAAAAAACAACCTATGCAAAGTGATGTATATATAAAAAAATGATATATAAAAAAATATCCAATATGCCAAATTCATAAAAGAGAGCATAAAAACATAAGAGATAGGGCATAAAATATACAGGATAAAAGATTACAAAAAAGGAGAGAATTAGCTTAACTTCAGTGATTGAGGTGTAATCAAAGTGGCACCCAACGCGTTTCGTCCCTCATGGACTTCATCAAGGGGTGATTCAGAGCTAGAGATAGAGCATATTTATACCTCATTTCTAAAGGAAGTGGTGTCTACATAACTTCCTGTCTGTTGATTAGTTAAGTGGCTGCATATTGCCAAAATACAGGGATATAAGAAGTCTAATGGAGCTAGTCGGATTAAAGCACAAGCTGTTATGTTCGTGTTTAGAAAAAGTACAGTAAAATACTTAAAAAACATAGAAAACGGGTGAGTCCGCGGACTTCCGGTCCGGAACATGTGTAGCGTCATATCCGCCCCACATCCGGTGGTATCGTACTCGATGTGCGCATGCGCCGGCTAGGTGTGGCACAGTACGGCTTGCAGCGCTTGTAGCTGTCTCTGTGACGGCGGCCATGTTTCTGGTTATTTATAGCCGGGATGAATAGTAGTTCCCGGCGGACCTGACCCATTTAAGTGTGGTCTTCAGATTTGTTTGTTCCGACGGCTACGTTTTAGAAGGCCTTTTCCTGACGGTGTAAATACGGTATACCGGTGGTCATATTTTTCATTGGAGGGAATGATTTACATATTCTGGTTCGGCTCCCCAGTGCATATTCATGAAATAAAGAAAATAAGAATAAAGATGGGGGTCATGAACTATTTTTACAAGAAATCTTTATGCCATTAATAGAATGAACAAGGCATTAATATCTTTAACTTAGTACTAAGAAGAGAGGGGTGATACTTGGGATTAGTTGGATATACCGCTTGGGACGTAGTGGAGAACTCATATAAAAACTGCGCTTAACAGGACTATAAGTGAGTGGTCCCTAAAAAAGGGGAAGAGGGGGCAGTAAGTGAAATCCTAGGTGGGCATTGGATCGGCACGGGAAATCCGATCATAACTTAGGTGAAGCCAATACATTCTAGGGGGAGATACTACATTCAAAAATGTGTTTTACAGAGAGAGCTTGGCTACATCCCCTGTCGCCTTGAGATTTATAACACCCGGTCTTCCAAGGAGGTCTCCCATCCCTGTACTGGCCAGGCCCAACCTTGCTTAGCTTCCAAGATCGGACGGTGTTGGGCGTCCCCAAGATGGTATGGTTGTAATGTTAGGGCAGGGTTAGAGGCGAGATCTCTCACAGTGGATATTCATTGTAATTCTCAAATTCTGAGGAAAATGACTTCCTAGATATCAATACGCAAGTTGTTTACAAACTAATAAGACATGCATCAATAAGGAATAGGATATACTACTTATATAAAGTTGTTATATATAGTTGTGTTAACGTATTTGGAAAATGAATGATACAGTTGTGCACAAGAGTAAATAGGGAGATGAAAAAGCAATTTGTCTCTGTGTGGTAGGGATAACCCATTCGGAATTCCTTTCCGGATTACAGCACCTGGTATTCCCTGGACGTCTCCCATCCAGATACTGGCCAGGCCCAAAACATTGCTTAGCTTCCATAATCGTCCCGAATAGGGCTAGTCCAATGTGGTATGGCTGTAATAGTGGTATAGAGACAAGGATCGGGTTCGTGGTGACAGGAAGAAGGAGTAAGTAAAAACAAGAGGGGGGATTTCTTACATTACAAGAAGGGTGCTATCTCGTATCCCTAATTGAAGCCCTCCAGATGAAGAGTGTTCAGTTCATATATCCAGTACATCTCCCTCCTGGAAAGAAGGTTTGAAAGGTCTCCTCCTCTGTCTCCTAGTGCTACCAGTTCAATGCCTTTGTATGTTAACGCTTCCGGATCCGAATTGTGACAAAGTTGAAAGTGTTTGGATACTGCATGAGTAAAGACTTTATTCTTTATGTTCCTGATGTGTTCCTGGATGCGTATTTTAAGAGGTCTCTTGGTTTTCCCGATGTATTTCATTCTGCATGAGCACTCTAGAAGGTATATTACAGATGAGGTATTACAATTAATAAATTGTTTGATCCGGCATTCTTTATTGGTTTTAGGTTAGGTTTTAGGTTAGGTTTTAGGTTAGGTTTGTATTTCAAAAGATCTCTTCTCTCCTGGAGAGAAGAGATCTTTTCAAATACAAACCTAAGGACACCAAGGAGGAAACGGTCAAATTCATCACTACATATAGCAGACATGAGAACCTCATAAAGGAAGTTCTCAAGAAACATTGGAACATACTGTTAATGGACCCTATCCTGAAAGACTAGATCACCAAAGAGTCTAAACTGGTGTTCCGTAAATCTCAGAGTTTAAAAGACCTAGTAGCCCCCAGCATGCTGAGGAATCCAGAGGTCCGAAGTACCATGCCAAAATATGTGGGGAGCTTCGAAATGTCGTCGGTGCAACATTTGCAGGTATCTCCACCAGAACAGAAAATCATTCCACAACATCAAAACCAATAAAGAATACCGGATCAAACAATTTATTAATTGTAATACCTCATCTGTAATATACCTTCTAGAGTGCTCATGCAGAATGAAATACATCGGGAAAACCAAGAGACCTCTTAAAATACGCATCCAGGAACACATCAGGAACATAAAGAATAAAGCACTTACTCATGCAGTATCCAAACACTTTCACCTTTGTCACAATTCGGATCCGGAAACGTTAACATACAAAGGCATTGAACTGGTAGCACTAGGAGACAGAGGAGGAGACCTTTCAAACCTTCTTTCCAGGAGGGAGATGTACTGGATATATGAACTGAACACTCTTCATCCGGAGGGCTTCATTGAGGGATACGAGATAGCACCCTTCTTGTAATGTAAGAAATCCCCCCTCCTGTTTTGACTTACTCCTTCTTCCTGTCACCACGAACCCGATCCTTGTCTCTATACCACTATTACAGCCATACCACATTGGACTAGCCCTATTCGGGCTGATTATGGAAGCTAAGCAATGTTTTGGGCCTGGCCAGTACCTGGATGGGAGACCTCCAGGGAATACCAGGAGCTGTAATCCGGAAAGGAATTCCTAATGGGTTATCCCTACCACACAGAGACAAATTGCTTTTTCATCTCCCTATTTACTCTCGTGCACAACTGTATCATTAATTTTCCAAATACGTTAACACAACTATATATAACAACTTTATATAAGTAGTATATCCTATTCCTTATTGATGCATGTCTTATTAGTTTGTAAACTACTCGCGTATTGATATCTAGGAAGTAATTTTCCTCAGAATTTGAGAATTACAATGAATATCCACTGTGAGAGATCTCGCCTCTAACCCTGCCCTAACATTACAACCATACCATCTTGGGGACGCCCAACACCGTCCGATCTTGGAAGCTAAGCAAGGTTGGGCCTGGCCAGTACAGGGATGGGAGACCTCCTTGGAAGACCGGGTGTTATAAATCTCAAGGCGACAGGGGATTTAGCCAAGCTCTCTCTGTAAAACACATTTTTGAATGTAGTATCTCCCCCTAGAATGTATTGGCTTCACCTAAGTTATGATTGGATTTCCCGTGCCGATCCAACGCCCACCTAGTATTTCACTTACTGCCCCCTCTTCCCCTTTTTTAGGGACCACTCGCATATAGTCCCGTTAAGCGCAGTTTTTATATGAGTTCTGCAGCGGTATATCCAACTAATCCCAAGAATCACTCCTCTCTTCTTAGTACTAAGTTAAAGATATTAATGCCTTGTTCATTCTATTAATGGCATAAAGATTTCTTGTAAAAATAGTTAATGACCCCCATCTTTATTCTTATTTTCTTTATTTCATGAATATGCATTGGGGAGCCGAACCAGAATATGTAAATCATTCCCTCCAACGAAAAATATGAACACCGGTATACCGTATTTACACCGTCAGGAAAAGGCCTTCTAAAACGTAGCCGTCGGAACAAAGAAATCCGAAGACCACACTTCAATGGGTCACGTCCGCCGGGAACTACTATTCATCCCGGCTATAAATAACCAGAAACATGGCCGCCGTCACAGAGACAGCTACAAGCGCTGCAAGCCGTACTGTGCCACACCTAGCCGGCGCATGTGCACATCGAGTACGATACCACCGGATGTGGGGCGGATGTGGGGCGGATATGACGCTACACATGTTCCGGACCGGAAGTCCGCGGACTCGCCCGTTTTCTATGTTTTTTAAGTATTTTACTGTACTTTTTCTAAACAAGAACATAACAGCTTGTGCTTTAATCCGACTAGCTCCATTAGACTTCTTATATCCCTGTATTTTGGCAATATGCAGCCACTTAACTAATCAACAGACAGGAAGTTATGTAGACACCACTTCCTTTAGAAATGAGGTATAAATATGCTCTGTCTCTAGCTCTGAATCAACCCTTGATGAAGTCCATGAGGGACGAAACGCGTTGGGTGCCACTTTGATTACACCTCAATCACTGAAGTTAAGCTAATTCTCTCCTTTTTTTATCTTTTATCCTGTATATTTTATGCCCTATCTCTTATGTTTTTATGCTCTCTTTTATGAATTTGGCATATTGGATATTTTTTTATATATCATTTTTTTATATATACATCACTTTGCATAGGTTGTTTTTTATTGTAATTATTTTATACACTACCTTTTTTTAGTGCTATGTTTCTGAAATAAATTTTATGTTTTCATAAATACCTGGTTCCATAATAATAATTGACACCATTGGTCGCTTGCGAACACCTCATCTCTTTGCAATATATATATATATATATATATATATATATATATATAGGCCAAATAAGCACACCAGGCTACTTAATGCAAGCTAGCTACTGCATTCTGCAGACAATCCTAACGTTGGATGTCTGTAGCTATATTAGAATGGAAAGGTAAAAGTATGCAGAGAGTTATGGAGTGTATCACTCATGAAATAATAGGTTAGCAATACCATCTGATGGGCATTGAATGTGGAATGATTGCTGGTGCTGGCAGAGCAGTGGTGCGGGCATTAATAAAATGACTGCACTGATTAATTGTTCATGGGCAGCTGTTTTTAAAGACAAGAGTGGAGCTGCAGACAAAAAACTGTGTCTGAGTTCAAGGTCTGTGGTCGTTAGCAATTACTGATGCTCTAGTGGAACCACTGGTGTTTCTATAATGGGTACAGTGTGTGCA
This sequence comes from Pseudophryne corroboree, assembly GCF_028390025.1. Classification (NCBI taxonomy): domain Eukaryota; kingdom Metazoa; phylum Chordata; class Amphibia; order Anura; family Myobatrachidae; genus Pseudophryne; species Pseudophryne corroboree. Next base: position 650,676,794 of record NC_086449.1, read on the forward strand.
TTGCACATGTGCTCCTGAGTCCAGAGGGGGCCCCCACCGCACACACTGCACCCATTTTTAAAATACTCACCCCTCCAAAGTCCAACGCCGGCATCTGCAGCGCTATTAGAACACAGTGAAAATGGCTCAGCTGCCATTTTCACAGAGTTCTGCGCATGCGCAGTAGAGAAATCTCAGGGTAAAATGTCTGCCGCGCCATTTTCCCGGAGATCTGCACATGCGCAGTAGAATCTGAGTCCTCTAGTGCTCAGACTCTACAGCGCTCCGGGCAGAGAGGAGGGGTCCTGAACAGAGGAGGCTGAACACGGGCCTCCTCCTCTCTTAAAACGCCCCTGAGTGGAACAGAGTGTGGGCAGACTTGTTCAGTCCTACAAAATTACAGGTGATCTGAAGCAGTGACCAATTCAGATGGCCTCTCAAGAAACATTACATTTTATGGACAAAATAAGCAGAAACCTGTCTGTACGCCATTGCTATCTGCTGCAAACAAGGTAAAATGCCTCCAGTTTGTTCAGGAACACAGGAATTGGACAGTTAAGGATTGGAAACATGTCATGGGGTCTGACAAATCGCATTTTCAGTTACACTGTGAAAATGGCAGGTTGAGTATATGGAGACACCAGCACAAAAGCATGGATCATTGCTGCATTGTCACGACTCATCAGTGTGTAATGTGTCATGCACTATTAATTCAGGGGTAGGTCATTAAACAAAAAAGAAAAATGCAGTATATAGTAATGTGTGGTGACTTTAAATGCTTTTTTTTTCTATGATGGAAAGCAAGGAACTGCTGACCCAGCATGATGACCCTACAACAGTAACTACACTAAATGAAGTGAACAATAAATAGATGTAATAAAATGTAGTTATCACTTTGGCCTCAGTGTTTTATTAGTAACACCAGAGCTATTATTATGTTAAATAATAAGCTATTAAACAGCTTCATGTGCTTGTCAGCTAGGTTTCATTAAAAGTAGGTAAACCCAGCAGATCAGTAGAGCTATAATACTGTAGCTTATGTATATATATATATATATATATATATATATATACATACATATACCGCATCTACCACCCGTGTGGTGGGTGCACTCTCGCAGAAATAAATCACTTTGAAGATCTTGATGTGTCAATCAGTTTATTCAGGTTAATCAGGTTCAATAACGTTGCCTTTAACATTCAACGTTTCAGTCCTATTATAGGACCTTTATCAAGACTGGCAATTCAGAGCATCTACATGATCAAAAAGATAAATACAGTATGTATAAAATCAGACTAAAGGTATCAGATCATACCCACACCACCATGATCTGATACCTTTAGTATGATTTTATACATACTGTATTTATCTTTTTGAACATGTAGATGCTCTGAATTGCCAGTCTTGATAAAGGTCCTATAATAGGACCGAAACGTTGAATGTTAAAGGCAACGTTATTGAACCTGATTAACCTGAATAAACTGATTGACACATCAAGATCTTCAAAGTGATTGATTTCTGCGAGAGTGCACCCACCACACGGGTGGTAGATGCGGTATATTTGTGACCTGACAAGGTCATTGGGAGCACCCGCCTATTTATCTCTATGAACTGATGAGAGTGCAGGATATTCTGTGGGTATATATATATATATATATCTAAGAAACAACAGAGCGCCTATAGTGTAGTATCCTTTAGTGAAATTTTTGTCACACACAAGAATAATATTGCGCAGCACTGCACCCAGCACACACTAATGCTGCCTTAAGACAGCCGTAGATCTGCCTCATGCCACCATTTATCACATGCTGGAATGTATAGAGAAGGCTATCCTATGAAAACATCCCTCTGAGAAGGACCAAGATAATATATACCAATACTGATATGCACGAATTATTGCTTTATCTGACTCCGACAGAAGATTGGACTCAAAAGACCAGGGGATCGACAGGCACTGTGTCAAGCCATAATCCGGTACGCAATATTATTCTTGCGTGTGACAAAAATTTCACTAAAGGATACTACACTATAGGCGCTCTGTTGTTTCTTCCTCTACTTTCAGATTTCCGTTTTGGGCCACGAATACCTAGTGGCACATTTTGAAGAACTGAGCAGCCACCCGTTAAAACGGGGAGAGTGTGGACTTTTGACTAATCAAACCTTGAACTAGTTGAACAAAACTTACTTACTGGACTGGTCATTTGACCTATTTATTCTGGACTGCAGATTGCACTTTTTACAGTGAGATATTACGTATAAAATTGACGAGCGCACTGATCCACTCATCTGTAAATATATATATATATATATATATATATTTATTTATATACATATATATATATATATTAGAGATGAGCGCCTGAAATTTTTCGGGTTTTGTGTTTTGGTTTTGGGTTCGGTTCCGCGGCCGTGTTTTGGGTTCGAACGCGTTTTGGCAAAACCTCACCGAATTTTTTTTGTCGGATTCGGGTGTGTTTTGGATTCGGGTGTTTTTTTTAAAAAACACTAAAAAACAGCTTAAATCATAGAATTTGGGGGTCATTTTGATCCCAAAGTATTATTAACCTCAAAAACCATAATTTACACTCATTTTCAGTCTATTCTGAATACCTCACACCTCACAATATTATTTTTAGTCCTAAAATTTGCACCGAGGTCGCTGTGTGAGTAAGATAAGCGACCCTAGTGGCCGACACAAACACCGGGCCCATCTAGGAGTGGCACTGCAGTGTCACGCAGGATGTCCCTTCCAAAAAACCCTCCCCAAACAGCACATGACGCAAAGAAAAAAAGAGGCGCAATGAGGTAGCTGTGTGAGTAAGATTAGCGACCCTAGTGGCCGACACAAACACCGGGCCCATCTAGGAGTGGCACTGCAGTGTCACGCAGGATGGCCCTTCCAAAAAACCCTCCCCAAACAGCACATGACGCAAAGAAAAAAAGAGGCGCAATGAGGTAGCTGTGTGAGTAAGATTAGCGACCCTAGTGGCCGACACAAACACCGGGCCCATCTAGGAGTGGCACTGCAGTGTCACGCAGGATGTCCCTTCCAAAAAACCCTCCCCAAACAGCACATGACGCAAAGAAAAAAAGAGGCGCAATGAGGTAGCTGTGTGAGTAAGATTAGCGACCCTAGTGGCCGACACAAACACCGGGCCCATCTAGGAGTGGCACTGCAGTGTCACGCAGGATGGCCCTTCCAAAAAACCCTCCCCAAACAGCACATGACGCAAAGAAAAAAAGAGGCGCAATGAGGTAGCTGTGTGAGTAAGATTAGCGACCCTAGTGGCCGACACAAACACCGGGCCCATCTAGGAGTGGCACTGCAGTGTCACGCAGGATGTCCCTTCCAAAAAACCCTCCCCAAACAGCACATGACGCAAAGAAAAAAAGAGGCGCAATGAGGTAGCTGTGTGAGTAAGATTAGCGACCCTAGTGGCCGACACAAACACCGGGCCCATCTAGGAGTGGCACTGCAGTGTCACGCAGGATGTCCCTTCCAAAAAACCCTCCCCAAACAGCACATGACGCAAAGAAAAAAAGAGGCGCAATGAGGTAGCTGACTGTGTGAGTAAGATTAGCGACCCTAGTGGCCGACACAAACACCGGGCCCATCTAGGAGTGGCACTGCAGTGTCACGCAGGATGTCCCTTCCAAAAAACCCTCCCCAATCAGCACATGATGCAAAGAAAAAGAAAAGAAAAAAGAGGTGCAAGATGGAATTGTCCTTGGGCCCTCCCACCCACCCTTATGTTGTATAAACAAAACAGGACATGCACACTTTAACCAACCCATCATTTCAGTGACAGGGTCTGCCACACGACTGTGACTGATATGACGGGTTGGTTTGGACCCCCCCCAAAAAAGAAGCAATTAATCTCTCCTTGCACAAACTGGCTCTACAGAGGCAAGATGTCCACCTCATCTTCACCCTCCGATATATCACCGTGTACATCCCCCTCCTCACAGATTATCAATTCGTCCCCACTGGAATCCACCATCTCAGCTCCCTGTGTACTTTGTGGAGGCAATTGCTGCTGGTCAATGTCTCCGCGGAGGAATTGATTATAATTCATTTTAATGAACATCATCTTCTCCACATTTTCTGGATGTAACCTCGTACGCCGATTGCTGACAAGGTGAGCGGCGGCACTAAACACTCTTTCGGAGTACACACTTGTGGGAGGGCAACTTAGGTAGAATAAAGCCAGTTTGTGCAAGGGCCTCCAAATTGCCTCTTTTTCCTGCCAGTATAAGTACGGACTGTGTGACGTGCCTACTTGGATGCGGTCACTCATATAATCCTCCACCATTCTATCAATGTTGAGAGAATCATATGCAGTGACAGTAGACGACATGTCCGTAATCGATGTCAGGTCCTTCAGTCCGGACCAGATGTCAGCATCAGCAGTCGCTCCAGACTGCCCTGCATCACCGCCAGCGGGTGGGCTCGGAATTCTGAGCCTTTTCCTCGCACCCCCAGTTGCGGGAGAATGTGAAGGAGGAGATGTTGACAGGTCGCGTTCCGCTTGACTTGACAATTTTGTCACCAGCAGGTCTTTCAACCCCAGCAGACCTGTGTCTGCCGGAAAGAGAGATCCAAGGTAGGCTTTAAATCTAGGATCGAGCACGGTGGCCAAAATGTAGTGCTCTGATTTCAACAGATTGACCACCCGTGAATCCTTGTTAAGCGAATTAAGGGCTGCATCCACAAGTCCCACATGCCTAGCGGAATCGCTCCCTTTTAGCTCCTTCTTCAATGCCTCCAGCTTCTTCTGCAAAAGCCTGATGAGGGGAATGACCTGACTCAGGCTGGCAGTGTCTGAACTGACTTCACGTGTGGCAAGTTCAAAGGGCATCAGAACCTTGCACAACGTTGAAATCATTCTCCACTGCACTTGAGACAGGTGCATTCCACCTACTATATCGTGCTCAATTGTATAGGCTTGAATGGCCTTTTGCTGCTCCTCCAACCTCTGAAGCATATAGAGGGTTGAATTCCACCTCGTTACCACTTCTTGCTTCAGATGATGGCAGGGCAGGTTCAGTAGTTTTTGGTGGTGCTCCAGTCTTCTGTACGTGGTGCCTGTACGCCGAAAGTGTCCCGCAATTTTTCTGGCCACCGACAGCATCTCTTGCACGCCCCTGTCGTTTTTTAAAAAATTCTGCACCACCAAATTCAAGGTATGTGCAAAACATGGGACGTGCTGGAATTTGCCCATATTTAATGCACACACAATATTGCTGGCGTTGTCCGATGCCACAAATCCACAGGAGAGTCCAATTGGGGTAAGCCATTCCGCGATGATCTTCCTCAGTTGCCGTAAGAGGTTTTCAGCTGTGTGCGTATTCTGGAAAGCGGTGATACAAAGCGTAGCCTGCCTAGGAAAGAGTTGGCGTTTGCGAGATGCTGCTACTGGTGCCGCCGCTGCTGTTCTTGCGGCGGGAGTCCATACATCTACCCAGTGGGCTGTCACAGTCATATAGTCCTGACCCTGCCCTGCTCCACTTGTCCACATGTCCGTGGTTAAGTGGACATTGGGTACAACTGCATTTTTTAGGACACTGGTGAGTCTTTTTCTGACGTCCGTGTACATTCTCGGTATCGCCTGCCTAGAGAAGTGGAACCTAGATGGTATTTGGTAACGGGGGCACACTGCCTCAATAAATTGTCTAGTTCCCTGTGAACTAACGGCGGATACCGGACGCACGTCTAACACCAACATAGTTGTCAAGGACTCAGTTATCCGCTTTGCAGTAGGATGACTGCTGTGATATTTCATCTTCCTCGCAAAGGACTGTTGAACAGTCAATTGCTTACTGGAAGTAGTACAAGTGGGCTTACGACTTCCCCTCTGGGATGACCATCGACTCCCAGCGGCAACAACAGCAGCGCCAGCAGCAGTAGGCGTTACACGCAAGGATGCATCGGAGGAATCCCAGGCAGGAGAGGACTCGTCAGAATTGCCAGTGACATGGCCTGCAGGACTATTGGCATTCCTGGGGAAGGAGGAAATTGACACTGAGGGAGTTGGTGGGGTGGTTTGCGTGAGCTTGGTTACAAGAGGAAGGGATTTACTGGTCAGTGGACTGCTTCCGCTGTCACCCAAAGTTTTTGAACTTGTCACTGACTTATTATGAATGCGCTGCAGGTGACGTATAAGGGAGGATGTTCCGAGGTGGTTAACGTCCTTACCCCTACTTATTACAGCTTGACAAAGGGAACACACGGCTTGACACCTGTTGTCCGCATTTCTGGTGAAATACCTCCACACCGAAGAGCTGATTTTTTTGGTATTTTCACCTGGCATGTCAACGGCCATATTCCTCCCACGGACAACAGGTGTCTCCCCGGGTGCCTGACTTAAACAAACCACCTCACCATCAGAATCCTCCTGGTCAATTTCCTCCCCAGCGCCAGCAACACCCATATCCTCCTCATCCTGGTGTACTTCAACACTGACATCTTCAATCTGACTATCAGGAACTGGACTGCGGGTGCTCCTTCCAGCACTTGCAGGGGGCGTGCAAATGGTGGAAGGCGCATGCTCTTCACGTCCAGTGTTGGGAAGGTCAGGCATCGCAACCGACACAATTGGACTCTCCTTGTGGATTTGGGATTTCGAAGAATGCACAGTTCTTTGCTGTGCTGCTTTTGCCAGCTTGAGTCTTTTCATTTTTCTAGCGAGAGGCTGAGTGCTTCCATCCTCATGTGAAGCTGAACCACTAGCCATGAACATAGGCCAGGGCCTCAGCCGTTCCTTGCCACTCCGTGTGGTAAATGGCATATTGGCAAGTTTACGCTTCTCCTCCGACAATTTTATTTTAGGTTTTGGAGTCCTTTTTTTACTGATATTTGGTGTTTTGGATTTGACATGCTCTGTACTATGACATTGGGCATCGGCCTTGGCAGACGACGTTGCTGGCATTTCATCGTCTCGGCCATGACTAGTGGCAGCAGCTTCAGCACGAGGTGGAAGTGGATCTTGATCTTTCCCTAATTTTGGAACCTCAACATTTTTGTTCTCCATATTTTAATAGGCACAACTAAAAGGCACCTCAGGTAAACAATGGAGATGGATGGATTGGATACTAGTATACAATTATGGACGGGCTGCCGAGTGCCGACACAGAGGTAGCCACAGCCGTGAACTACCGCACTGTACTGTGTCTGCTGCTAATATATAGACTGGTTGATAAAGAGATAGTATAATCGTAACTAGTATGTATGTATAAAGAAAGAAAAAAAAAACCACGGTTAGGTGGTATATACAATTATGGACGGGCTGCCGAGTGCCGACACAGAGGTAGCCACAGCCGTGAACTACCGCACTGTACTGTGTCTGCTGCTAATATATAGACTGGTTGATAAAGAGATAGTATACTCGTAACTAGTATGTATGTATAAAGAAAGAAAAAAAAACCACGGTTAGGTGGTATATACAATTATGGACGGGCTGCCGAGTGCCGACACAGAGGTAGCCACAGCCGTGAACTACCGCACTGTACTGTGTCTGCTGCTAATATATAGACTGGTTGATAAAGAGATAGTATACTCGTAACTAGTATGTATGTATAAAGAAAGAAAAAAAAACCACGGTTAGGTGGTATATACAATTATGGACGGGCTGCCGAGTGCCGACACAGAGGTAGCCACAGCCGTGAACTACCGCACTGTACTGTGTCTGCTGCTAATATAGACTGGTTGATAAAGAGATAGTATACTCGTAACTAGTATGTATGTATAAAGAAAGAAAAAAAAACCACGGTTAGGTGGTATATACAATTATGGACGGGCTGCCGAGTGCCGACACAGAGGTAGCCACAGCCGTGAACTACCGCACTGTACTGTGTCTGCTGCTAATATATAGACTGGTTGATAAAGAGATAGTATACTCGTAACTAGTATGTATGTATAAAGAAAGAAAAAAAAAACACGGTTAGGTGGTATATACAATTATGGACGGGCTGCCGAGTGCCGACACAGAGGTAGCCACAGCCGTGAACTACCGCACTGTACTGTGTCTGCTGCTAATATAGACTGGTTGATAAAGAGATAGTATACTCGTAACTAGTATGTATGTATAAAGAAAGAAAAAAAAACCACTTTTAGGTGGTATATACAATTATGGACGGGCTGCCGAGTGCCGACACAGAGGTAGCCACAGCCGTGAACTACCGCACTGTACTGTGTCTGCTGCTAATATATAGACTGGTTGATAAAGAGATAGTATACTCGTAACTAGTATGTATGTATAAAGAAAGAAAAAAAAACCACGGTTAGGTGGTATATACAATTATGGACGGGCTGCCGAGTGCCGACACAGAGGTAGCCACAGCCGTGAACTACCGCACTGTACTGTGTCTGCTGCTAATATATAGACTGGTTGATAAAGAGATAGTATACTCGTAACTAGTATGTATGTATAAAGAAAGAAAAAAAAACCACGGTTAGGTGGTATATACAATTATGGACGGGCTGCCGAGTGCCGACACAGAGGTAGCCACAGCCGTGAACTACCGCACTGTACTGTGTCTGCTGCTAATATATAGACTGGTTGATAAAGAGATAGTATACTCGTAACTAGTATGTATGTATAAAGAATGAAAAAAAAACCACGGTTAGGTGGTATATACAATTATGGACGGGCTGCCGAGTGCCGACACAGAGGTAGCCACAGCCGTGAACTACCGCACTGTACTGTGTCTGCTGCTAATATAGACTGGTTGATAAAGAGATAGTATACTCGTAACTAGTATGTATGTATAAAGAAAGAAAAAAAAACCATGGTTAGGTGGTATATACAATTATGGACGGGCTGCCGAGTGCCGACACAGAGGTAGCCACAGCCGTGAACTACCGCACTGTACTGTGTCTGCTGCTAATATATAGACTGGTTGATAAAGAGATAGTATACTCGTAACTAGTATGTATGTATAAAGAAAGAAAAAAAAACCACGGTTAGGTGGTATATACAATTATGGACGGGCTGCCGAGTGCCGACACAGAGGTAGCCACAGCCGTGAACTACCGCACTGTACTGTGTCTGCTGCTAATATATAGACTGGTTGATAAAGAGATAGTATACTCGTAACTAGTATGTATGTATAAAGAAAGAAAAAAAAACCACGGTTAGGTGGTATATACAATTATGGACGGGCTGCCGAGTGCCGACACAGAGGTAGCCACAGCCGTGAACTACCGCACTGTACTGTGTCTGCTGCTAATATATAGACTGGTTGATAAAGAGATAGTATACTCGTAACTAGTATGTATGTATAAAGAAAGAAAAAAAAAACACGGTTAGGTGGTATATACAATTATGGACGGGCTGCCGAGTGCCGACACAGAGGTAGCCACAGCCGTGAACTACCGCACTGTACTGTGTCTGCTGCTAATATAGACTGGTTGATAAAGAGATAGTATACTACTAATATTATATATACTGGTGGTCAGGTCACTGGTCACTAGTCACACTGGCAGTGGCACTCCTGCAGCAAAAGTGTGCACTGTTTAATTTTAATATAATATTATGTACTCCTGGCTCCTGCTATAACCTATAACTGGCACTGCAGTAGTGCTCCCCAGTCTCCCCCACAATTATAAGCTGTGTGAGCTAAGCAGTCAGACAGATATATAATATATATAGATGATGCAGCACACTGGCCTGAGCCTGAGCAGTGCACACAGATATGGTATGTGACTGACTGAGTCACTGTGTGTATCGCTTTTTTCAGGCAGAGAACGGATATATTAAATAAACTGCACTGTGTGTCTGGTGGTCACTCACTATATAATATATTATGTACTCCTGGCTCCTGCTATAACCTATAACTGGCACTGCAGTAGTGCTCCCCAGTCTCCCCCACAATTATAAGCTGTGTGAGCTGAGCAGTCAGACAGATATATATAATATTATATATAGATAATAGATGATGCAGCACACTGGCCTGAGCCTGAGCAGTGCACACAGATATGGTATGTGACTGAGTCACTGTGTGCTGTGTATCGCTTTTTTCAGGCAGAGAACGGATTATAAATAAAACTGGTGGTCACTGGTCACTATCAGCAAAACTCTGCACTGTACTGAGTACTCCTAATGCTCCCCAAAATTAGTAAATCAAGTGTCTCTCTAATCTATTCTAAACGGAGAGGACGCCAGCCACGTCCTCTCCCTATCAATCTCAATGCACGTGTGAAAATGGCGGCGACGCGCGGCTCCTTATATAGAATCCGAGTCTCGCGATAGAATCCGAGCCTCGCGAGAATCCGACAGCGTCATGATGACGTTCGGGCGCGCTCGGGTTAACCGAGCAAGGCGGGAAGATCCGAGTCGCTCGGACCCGTGAAAAAAAACATGAAGTTCTGGCGGGTTCGGATTCAGAGAAACCGAACCCGCTCATCTCTAATATATATATATAGAGAGAGAGAGAGAGAGAGAGAGAGAAAGAGAGAGAGATTACTGTATATGATAATGTCACCACTGTTATTTGTACCACATCTGAAAAACATCAAAGTTTATCCATGCTCCGTGCTAACTGTGCCTCTCCTAGAGTATCTGTATAATTCTATAATGGAGACACTGGGCCTGATTCAGATGTGGTTGGTGGTGCTATCGCTGCTGCTTACATGGAAGCAGGAGTGATGCACTGGTATGTTAATGCAGCAGCAGACGTCTGATATAAGAAGACTCCTCCTGCATGCATTAGGGATCCGTGTTGTGTCCTAGGATGCAGTATATGTCAGCGTCCGGAATCTTACCGGTACGCTGGGGCCGCGGGGCTGGTTTCTCCAGCGGTGTGCGGGCAGCGGCGGAGGTGGGCTGCTGCGCCAGGTCCGTGGGCAGCAGTGGCGGCGGTGAGGGGGTCCACTCGTGGCGGCGGGATGCCGCTACAGTGGGTCGCTCTTGCTGAGCCGTTGCTAGGAGACCAGAGGCAGTGAGTAATGTGGCTTTGCAGAAAGGTCTGCATTACTGGGCGCCGCCATGTTGGAGACAAAGTTTTAAGCATAGTTCCTGTTTCCTGTTTCTTCCAGCCAATCCAGGGTAAGCTCTCCCTATAAAAGGGGGCTGGTTTAGGACAGGGACGCCAGTGCTTCAAGTTACAACCCTGTTGTAGGTGCTTTAGCCTGTGCCCCCAGGATCCTTGTCGTATTCTGGTTAATCCTGCTCCTGCTTTGTAGGTTCTCTGTTGCAGCTGCAGTCCTGCCGTTCCTAACCTGCTTCTGCCTGTGGAAGCGCTCCTGGAAAACCCAGTCCAGTAAGACTCTTTGGGCACAGTCGGCCCCGGGTCTTCTGCCTCGTCTTTCAAGCCACACTCCACAGATCTACTTCAACAGCCACGTCTTTGTACCACCGACCACAACCAGCAGATTGTTATCTTTAGCCTCGTCCTCCAAACCATAGTCCACAGTCCTTGTCTCCAGCCACGTCTTCAACTACCATCCATAGTTCCACAGTTCATCATCTACAGTCTCGTCTTTCAAATCACAGTCCACAGTTCTTACCTCCAGCCACGTCTTTAACCACCATCCACAGTTCTGCAGTTCATTATTCATAACCATCGTGCTCCAGCCACAGTTCTCTACCTCAGCCCTGTACATAATAAATACTATTCATTGACTTTCAACCCCGCCTATGTTCTTCATTGCTCTGTGTCCCATGCGAAGGAACTATATCCAACCCCCTCATCTTGTTCACCCACAGCCATCTACCTCCTCGGGCAAGTCTCAGCTGCCGGATCCTCAAACTTTGCTAGACGTGACAGTAAGTACTGGCCCAATGGATTCGACGGGTTATCAGGCCTCAGTAGGGGATTCAACTGCAGATATCTGGTCTCGCTTAAGTAAGCAGGAGGCCACAAAATCTCAAATTGTGCAGTTCATGCAGAATATGTCTGAACGTCTCGACTCTCTCTGTGCTGCCATGACGGCCCCTCAAGTATCTACAGCTGCTCCCACATTAGCACCTCCGGACCGGACCGCTTCCTCCTGTACCAGTACCACTTCCACGTTTGCATTTATCACCTCCAAGTAAGTTCGATGGGAATCCAAAACAATGCCACAGATTTCTTTTACCAGTGCGAAATCCAGTTCGAACTACAGTCGGCCAACTTCCCATCAGCACGAACCAAAGTAGCTTATATAATTTCTTTACTTACCGGGCAAGCGTTGGAATGGGCTTCACCTTTGTGGGAGAGGATAAATCTCATCCTGTCTAACTATTCAGAATTCGTGGCCACCTTTCGAAGAATCTTCGACGAACCGGGCAGGACTTCTGCCACCTCATTGGAGATCCTGCTCCTGCGTTAGGGCACGCGTACGGTCAGTCAGTACGTGATCCAGTTTCGTACTCTCTCCTCAGAACTGAACTGGAACGAGGAGGCTCTCATTGCAGCTTTCTGGAGCGTTTCTCCAAAAAGATCAAAGATGACCTAGCAACTCAGGACATACCTGATAAGTTGGATAAATTAATTTCTTTATGCAATAAATTAGACCTGAGGTACAGAGAATGCTGTATGGAGAGGTCGTGGTCAGATTGCCCTAAGCCTAGAGTTGTTCTTCCACCAACACCTTCATCACCAACTGCGGAAGAACCCATGCAGATCAATCGCTCCCTCTTCTCCAACGAAGAACGTCAGAGACGGCAACAAGGGAACCTCTGCTTGTATTGTAGTGCATCTGATCACTTTGTCAAAACTTGCAAATCTACGTCCGTGAAACGACCGCTCCTAGCTTATGCTGGAGAGGTCAAGCTAGGAGAATTCTCAGAATTACATACCAAGAAAGATAATACAACCAAACAAATATAATAAAGCGCTGTCCAGATCAGTTAGAATTAAAGACATAAAACATTTAATCAATCACACAATACATAACCACACGGCCGGTGTATTAATAAATATGACAATTCTAGTTTAAAACCACATAATTAACTTTATCTTTCAGTTAAACACTATAAGATCCTAATCACTTGAGCTTAGAAAGGCTTAGAATAATCAATATAATTTTTAATAGCCAAGCAGAAATGGTTAGTAACTGTAGTTTGCGCCTAGTTACAATTGAAATCAGATGGCCAGATGAAATCGTTAATGGCGTGTTTAGCATCTGATTCCAGTTATGACCATGAACTACAAGCAAGAACTGGTTAATAAAGCATTGATAACTGTTCCGTTAGCAAGCTAAAAAGATAAATCACAAGCTCAGTGACTGTTTCCAGTTGTTTCAATATGTAGCAAGCGGAGCCATTTGATGTATAATTGGTAACTGATTCCCATTCATAGAGAATGTTTCAAAGTATACTTATCAGTCCCGCGTGGCCACGCTCATTGAAAATCTCACTCCAGCGTGTCTTCAGACCTTTGATTCCCGCATCTGAGGAGACAGTCCTCATGCTCAATAGCAGGGAGTGTTAGTAAAACGGAGATCCCCAGCCGTGGGTCACACTCCTCTCTTACGCGTTTCTCCGCCTTTAGTGAACTCGGCAGCTTCCTCAGAAAGATTCATATTTCTGAGGAAGCTGCCGAGTTCACTAAAGGTGGAGAAATGAGTAAGAGAGTAGTGTGACCCACGGCTGGGGATCTCCGTTTTACTAACACTCCCTGCTATTGAGCGTGGGGACTGTGCGGCATTACCTTCTGCACTGAGGGTGAGACGTCTCCTCAGATGCGGGAATCAAAGGTCTGAAGACACGCTGGAGTGAGATTTTCAATGAGCGTGGCCACGCGGGACTGATAAGTATACTTTGAAACATTCTCTATGAATGGGAATCAGTTACCAATTATACATCAAATGGCTCCGCTTGCTACCCTATTGATACAACTGGAAACAGTCACTGAGCTTGTGATTTATCTTTTTAGATTGCTAACGGAACAGTTATCAATGCTTTATTAACCAGTTCTTGCTTGTAGTTCATGGTCATAATTGGAATCAGACGCTAAACACGCCATTAACGATTTCATCTGGCCATCTGATTTCAATTGGAACTAGGCGCAAACTACATTTACTAACCATTTCTGCTTGGCTATTAAAAATTATATTGATTATTCTAAGCCTTTCTAAGCTCAAGTGATTAGGATCTTATAGTGTTTAACTGAAAGATAAAGTTAATTATGTGGTTTTAAACTATAATTGTCATATTTATTAATACACCGGCCGTGTGGTTATGTATTGTGTGATTGATTAAATGTTTTATGTCTTTAATTATAACTGATCTGGACAGCGCTTTATTATATTTGTTTGGTTGTATTATCTCTCTGTGAAGTTACAGTGACTTCTGGGTAGAGCTGCAGTGTATGATCAGTAATAATTGAATATTGCAGGACTTTAATTGTAAGCGCCCGAGTAATTTCTTTGGTTGTTGTTTTATACCAAGAAAGAGTCTGTCTTGTTAACCCAATTGGAGCTCCCTTCTTCTTCTCTTCTCATCCCTGCACTACTCGACTCCGGAGCCGCCGAAAGCTTCATTACATCAGCTCTGGTCAAACGATCTGGAATACAAATGGTTCCTTTGGATCGTACCATTTCTGTTACTGTGGTGGATGGAAGTTATATCCCTGAGGGTATTATATCCTTTCGTACTATTCCTCTCAAGATGAAGGTCGGAGTTCTTCATTCAGAAAAAATCTCTTTCCTTGTAATTCCTAAAGCCTCTCATGAACTGATCCTAGGGTTTCCATGGTTAATCAGACACAATCCCCACATAGACTGGCAAACTATGGATGTTCTCTCTTGGGGACAAGACTGCTTCCAGAACTGTTTACCTTCAGTAAGTCCTCTCTGTTCTTCCAGTCCTTCCAGCCTTCCTGTGGAATACCAAGCCTTTTAAGATGTTTTCAGTAAGCATGGGGCGGACACCTTGCTCCCGCATCGTACTTGGGATTGTCCCATTGAGCTAGTACCTGGTTAGAATCCTCCCCGAGGTCGAATCTACCCTCTGTCACTTCCCAAGACACAGGCCATGTCGGAGTATATCCGGGAGAACTTATATAAAGGGTTCATCAGGTTTCCCACCTCTCCGGCCGGGGCAGGGTTTTTCTTCGTCAAAAAGAAGGATGGGGGTTTGCGGCCCTGTATTGACTACAGAGGTCTCAATGACATAATAATTAAGAACAGATATCCATTACTCCTGATTCCAGAACTGTTCGACCGTGTTAAAGGAGCTACTGTATTTACTAAGCTGGACTTACGGGGGGCCTACAATCTTATACGTATTCGCCCAGGTGACGAATGGAAGATGGCATTTAATACCCGCGACGGCAATTACGAATACCTGGTAATGCCTTTTGGCCTATGTAACGCCCCAGCCATCTTTCAAGAGTTCATTAATGGAATCTTCAGAGACCTCCTCTATGACTGCTTGGTAGTGTATCTGGATGACATCCTCATTTTTTCTAGGGATCTGAATACCCATCGGGAACAAGTCAGAGAAGTGCTAACTCGTTTATGAAGGAATCAATTATTATGTAAATTAGAGAAGTGCACCTTCGAAGTACCCATGATTCCATTCCTTGGTTACATTCTTTCAGGGCAGAGGTTACAGATGGACCCCGCTAAAGTCCAGGCGATTCAGGGTTGTGCACTTCCAGCTACCCTTAAAGGAGTTCAACATTTCCTGGGGTTCGCTAACTTCTACCGAAGATTCATTAAGAATTATTCTTCTGTCATAGCTCCCATATCCGCATTAACTAGGAAAGGAGCTGATCCTGCCAAGTGGTCTCTGGAGGCTTTGGAAGCCTTTTTCGTCTTTAAAGGAGGCCTTCATGACCGCTCCAGTTCTTCGACAAGATGATCTCAGCCGTCCTTTCTTGGTGGAGGTTGATGTGTCTACTGTAGGAGTAGGAGCAGTATTATCCCAGCTCTTCGAGGACAAGAAGGTCCATCCTTGCGCGTTCTTCTCGCAAAGATTTTCCCCCGCTGAACAGAATTACGCTATTGGGGACAGGAATTACTGGCGATTAAGTTGGCCTTTGAGGAGTGGAGATATTTGTTGGAGGGAGCTCAGCATCCAATCTCGGTAACCACGGATCACAAGAACCTCCTGTATCTACAGTCAGCCCGATGTCTAAACCCACGCCAAGCAAGATGGGCACTCTTCTTAACTCGTTTTAACTTTAAACTTAGCTACCGACCAGGTTCCCTCAACAAAAAGGCAGATGCATTATCTCGCTTCCAAAGTTCTGAAGAATCCTCTGACCATTCAAAAGAGCAATTCATCCTGGAATCCACCTCTTTTTCAGCAACTAATACCTCTCCACTTCCTCCTCCAGGAAAGAACTTCGTTGCACCAAATCTTCGCAAAAAACTTCTTACATGGGCTCACTCCTCCTCCTTCATGGGCCATGCAGGCGGTCTTAAAACACTGAAATTCATTCAGCGCTCCTACTGCTGGCCTCATCTCAGGACTGACATTCAGGAATTCGTGGCTGCCTGTCCAAAATGTGCCCAGCATAAGAGTCCCAAAGGTCCTCCAGCCAGGTTACTCCATCCGTTACCTGTGCCACTAAGACCATGGATGCATATTTCTATGGACTTTATTACTGATTTACCTACATCTGGTGGACGGAACACCGTATGGGTCATAGTTGACCGATTCTCTAAAATGGCACACTTCGTTCCTCTGGCTAATCTTCCATCAGCATCCCAGTTGGCAAAATTATTTATAGCAGAGATCTTTCGACTTCATGGTCTACCACAGGAAATCCTTTCTGATAGAGGTCCCCAGTTTGTGGCCAAGTTTTGGAGATCCCTATGTTCTGCTCTTGGTGTGAAATTGAACTTCTCCTCAGGATATCATCCCCAAACGGATGGTCAAACAGAGAGAGTGAACCAGGATCTGGAGACTTTTCTGCATTTATTCATGTCCTCCTCACAGGACGACTGGCTGGACTTCCTCTCGTTCACAGAGTTTGCCCATAACAATCTCTACCACTCTGCCACAAAATCTTCCCCATTCTTCAGTAATTATGGTTACCATCCGAGAGTTCCTGACTTCCAACTTCTGCCTACGCTCGAGGTTCCTGCCGCAGAGTCAACACTTCGATAATTTACTGAAACCTGGAAACAAATTCACAAGGCCTTGCTCAAGACATCCAAGAGGTATAAGACCTATACAGATCTAAAGCGACAAGCTGTACCAAGCCTTAAGGTAGGAGATCGGGTTTGGGTGTCCACACATAACCTAAGATAAAAGGTTCCTACAAAAAAGTTTGCTCCCAGATTTATTGGGCTCTACCCAATCGAAAAAGTTTTGAATCCTGTGGCTTATAAAGTGAAATTACCTCCGCAGTTAAGAATCCCTAATGCATTTCATATTTCTCTCTTAAAACCTTCGGTACTTAATCGATTCAGAGCTGCTTTGCCTAAATCACCCAAGAGTCAATCAGCACAAGGAGACGAATTTGAGATTCACAAGATCCTCGATTCTCGCAGACGTTATGGTCGCCTCCAGTACCTTGTTGATTGGAAGGGATATGGACCAGAGGAGAGATATTGGGTAGAAGCAGAGGATGTCCATGCTCCAAGACTTCTTCGGACATTTCATGCCAAGTTCCCAACTAAACCATATAGGTGTCCGGAGTCCACCCACAGAGGGGGGTACTGTCAGCGTCCGGAGTCTTACCGGTACGCTGGGGCCGCGGGGCTCGCTTCTCTGTCAGTGTGCTGGCAGCGGCAGAGGTGGGCTGCCGCGCCGGGTCCGTGGGCAACAGTGGCGGCGTTGAGGGGGTCCGCTCGTGGTGGCGGGACTCCGCTACAGCGGGTCACTCTTGCTGAGCCTTTGCTAGGAGACCAGAGGCAGTGAGCAATGTGGCTTTGCAGAAAGGTCTGCATTACTGGGCACCGCCATGTTGGAGACCAAGTTTTAAGCATAGTTCCTATTTCCTGTTTCTTCCAGCCAATCCAGGGGAAGCTCTCCCTATAAAAGGGGGCTGGTTTAGGACAGGGACGCCAGTGCTTCAAGTTACAACCCTGTTGTTGGTGCTTTAGCCTGTGCTCCCAGGATCCTTGTCGTATTCTGGTTAATCCTGCTCCTGCTTGGTTGGTTCTCTGTTGCAGCTGCAGTCCTGCTGTTCCTAACCTGCTACTGCCTGTGGAAGCGCTCCTGGAAAACCCAGTCCAGTAAGACTCTTTGGGCACAGTGGGCCCCGGGTCTTCTGCCTCGTCTTTCAAGCCACACTCCACAGATCTACTTCACCAGCCAGGTCTTTGTACCACCGACCACAACCTGCAAATTGTTATCTTCAGCCTCGTCCTCCAAACCACAGTCCACAGTCCTTGTCTCCAGCCATGTCTTCAACTACCATCCACACTTCCACAGTTCATCATCTACAGTCTCGTCTTTCAAATCACAGTCCACAGTTCTTACCTCCAGCCACGTCTTTAACCACCATCCACAGTTCCGCAGTTCATTATTCATAACCATCGTGCTCCAGCCACAGTTCTATACCTCAGCCCTGTACATAATAAATACTATTCATTGACTTTCAACCTCGCCTACATTCTTTATTGCTCCGTGTCCCATGCGAAGGAACTATATCCAACCCCCTCATCTTGTTCACCCATAGCCATCTACCTCCTCGGGCAAGTCTCAGCTGCCGGATCCTCAAACTTTGCTAGACGTGACAGTATTGGATCACCTGCTGTACCATCAGCTGACTGTGTGACCCAAGGGGTCGCGCAAGTCAGCCACCGCAGTTCCTACAAAGAGGTCAAGAAATGTCTGTCTTCCAATGGAGATCCTGGCCTGGGCACTCCCCCAAAACAGAGGTGACAGAACTCCATTTTGGGAAACTGTAAATGGCAGCAGACTGTCAATCACTAACAGTTTGCAGCCATAGTAAGTCCAACATCGCAGTAGCTGCACTGTATATGCACAATATGGGTCTAGCGCATGCGCAAAGTAGCGAACATTGGTACATTATGCTATGTGCCGCACTGCCAACCACATCTATGCGGTTGGAATTCACATGTCACTGTCATAGTCGCCAAAATTAAAAAATTATCTTTACAAAGTCCAAAAATCAGTGTTTCATTGGGCACAAATCTAACAATAGAAAAAAAAAACATCAAAAACATCAGTGTATATCATCTTATCTGAGAAATAAACTGATTGAAAATAAATAAAAATGCTATCAAACAGGAGGCCCTATGACATTTGTGGAAAGTAATAAAACAAAGCTACAACTTCATCTAAGCCAACAAACACATAGTACAAGAGTTCAACAATTTGAAATTGAAGTTTCACATCTATGACACTGACCGTTGATGCAGTTTTTTTAATTATTTATTTAAATGTTAACAGTTATTTATGTAGCACAAAATGTTCCTCTGTGCTTCCCATAGAATATTTCAGTCATTCACAACAGTCCCTGCCCCAGTGGCGCTTACAATACATACTGCTTATCACATGGACACATTTACACTGGGATTAATTTGCTTTGTCAACAGCCAATTAAGCTACCAGTATGTTCTTGGAGTGTGAGAGTAAACCTGAGCACCTGAAGGAAGCCAATGCAAACACTGGGACAACATACAAACTCCCCAGATGGGCCATGACCAGAATCCCCACTTTTACAGGCTCTTTTCCCAATTAGTTTTTTGGACAAATTCACACACCATCGCTGCTAGTAGTGTGAATTGGCAGTTCTAATTGAATTCTGTGAATCTCAGGTGCACGCGTGAAGTGACTTGTATGAGTTTAAGAAGACGAGTTTTGCTTTCTGCAAACTTGCACCTAATTGAATCATCTCCATTGTGTAAGCCTGTTCATCATGGTTATGAAACCAAAGCCCTGGGGATATATTTATTAAAAGTCAATTCGGGTCAAGTTTTTGTTGATGTTTGGTCAATTTTTGATCAATTTTGTGCTTTAGGGTCTAAATCACATATCAAAAAGCAGATGATTTTTGACACCCTTTTAAAAAAAAATGCAAAAAATCACCTGTTAAGAAATTTGTGATTTAGGGGTATATTTACTAAAAATTGATCTGGGTCGATTATTAGTCAATGTTTGGTTGATTTTTTATTTCACGGTCTAAATTCCACATTTCCTAACAGATTTTTTTTTTAAACAATTTCTAAATTGATTTATCAGTAGATGCGTAATTCATACCCTGAAACACAAAACTGATCAAAAATCAACCAAACATCGACCAAAAATCAATCACAATTGACCCAAATCAACTTTTAGTATATATACCCCCTGGTATAGGTATCTACCGTATGGACTGACCTCCATCACACACCACTTCCACCCACTGTACTGTATATCAAATATATGATCCACCGATATTAACCACTTCAATAACATTAACTTTATCAACCAGCCAACTTAACATCGGGTCTGGTCACATGAGGAATGATCAGAAAACATGGACCAATCTGATCTGCAGTGTCTGATAAAGTAAACTGTGATTCACAAAATAAATAACAAGTGGTAAGAAGAACTGGGTTACACTCACCACTTTTGGTATATTTC
This sequence comes from Pseudophryne corroboree, assembly GCF_028390025.1. NCBI lineage: Eukaryota > Metazoa > Chordata > Amphibia > Anura > Myobatrachidae > Pseudophryne > Pseudophryne corroboree. The sequence goes on from NC_086449.1 coordinate 650,697,248, forward strand.
GTGGTTTACTCCAATTGCAGATCACATCTGAGAGATTTTACCTATTTCTAATTTATAATCTACAAAATGTGAATGCTTCCATGATATTTTTTTTGTATTGCAAATATCCTGATGTCATCTGATTATTGTGAGCAAATATAGTACAGTGAGTATAGAGACTAAACATTAAGATGGATTGAAAAGACTTCTTAAGTTTGCCTTCAGCACAGTTTTGTTGAAACATGGAGTGCGCTATTGCTCCGTCTCCATGATGCTCCTTTGGGAAGGCATCAAGTGCTTTACCAAGATAGCTAATATTTGGTCTTCTTATGTGCAGTGCCATCTTATTACTGAATAAAAGCACCAATGTCATAAAATTCTCTAGAAACTCAGTCACAGATCCCATTTCTTACCTATTCTGATGCTGTCAGGACTTCTCAATGGTGTGTTGGGGGACCACCATTTGCTGACCTCCACTGCTGCTTGTTCCATGCTTCCCTGCCGGCACCCGCATGCTGGAGATGCAGGTGGCTCTGGCATCTTCCATGCTGGGGTTCCCCCTGGTGTTGGTGTATGGCAATTTGCTCACCTGACTTTAACAGCCTTTACAAAGAGAGCAGGACCTATAAAAGAACTTCCTGAAGCGCTGACTAATTGACAATGCAACGCCTATCACAGCCAGTACCGTTATTAGATTCCCTGTGTTCCTCAGCATAATTCACTGAGTGCCTCTCTACGAAAGCTAGCTCCTGTCTAATATCCAGCCAGGTTCTGTGCAATACATGTTCCATCCTCGTTCAGCTTAAGTCCAGTTTCAGCCCAGTCCACAATGAATCCAGCTCCAACCTGGTTCAGTGTAAATCAGGTTCCAGACCATTTCAGTGCAATTCTTGTTCCAGCATGGTTCACAGCAAATCCAGTTCCAGATTGGTTCAGTGCAAATCCAGTTCCAGTGCAAATCCAGTTTCAGCCCAGTTCAATTCTATTCCGTTCCAGCCCTTGTTCAGTGCAATTTCGGTTCCAGCCCAGTTCAGTGCAATTCAGGTTTCAGCTCAGTTCAGTGCAATTCCAGTTCCAGCCCAGTTCAGTGCAATTCCAGATCCAGTCAAGTTCAGTGCAATTCCAGTTCTAGCCTGGTTCAAAGTACCACTGGTTCCAATACCAGTTATAACGTCTGTTCTGCCAACCATTCTTCTACAGATTCTGTGTACTCCAAGCCAGTCTGTCCAAGGCTTCTCATCAGTCCAAGCCCTGCCGCACCTAGTCAGTTCTCCACTATTGCTCCCCAACTAGCTCTCATTCTAACCCAGTATTAAAGTTCCTTTCAGGAGTACCATATACTCCTTTGCTACCTCCACTCAGGTTACAGTCTATGCGTATCAACTTTATCAAGCGACCAAGCTTCCTTTATACAGCCTCTCTTCCTCTCCAACCTCAGATTCCAATCTAGGAACACAAACTTATACGGATGTGACAGTCTCAGTGAGATACAAAAATGTTTGGCTCAGGGTGACCCTGCGATATACTGCATTCTGCACTTCAATACCTGCTTGTATACTGCACCACTACCTTTATACAGATGCTGTCTGGTGACCTCTATGCTCCGCTCAAGATCGACTCCATGCTGAAATTCTGTTATACTGTAGGCATAACTGTAATTACAGCTGTACATCCACATTACTGCTAAAAAAATCACTCTGTTGGTTAAGTACTGGGCTGTTTCGTGACTGAGGGATCTACTGGTATATATGGGTGTAGTATGGTATGCCGGCGGCCGGGCTCCCGGCGACCAGCATACCGGCGCCGGGAGCCTGACCGCCGGCATACCGACAGCATGGCGAGTGCAAATGAGCCCCTTGCAGGCTCGCTGCGGTCGCCACGCTGCGGGCACGCTGCGCTCGCCATGCTGCAGGCACGGTGGCGCACTACACACGCTATTTATTCTCCCTCCAGGGGGGTCGTGGACCCCCACGAGGGAGAATATGTGTCGGTATGCTGGGTGTTGGGATTCTGGCGCTGGTATACTGTGCGCCGGGATCCCGACATTCGGCAACCAGAAGACCACCCAGTATATATTCTTACTCTGCCATACCATCGCCAATAGTACACACATATTTCAACAAGAATAAAGTTTATATGAACAACACGTCACTGTTTAAAAGACCAAGTAAGAGCATATTTCCTGCAGTATCATGATCATCGCCCAAACCGGGTGAAATTAAGTAATGAAAACTGAGCGCATTATACTATATTTTTATTAACTTTTTTTATTATCTATCTTTTTTGGTACTGTACCAAGAGTAGAGCACTCACGATACAGACTTTGGATCCATCATGCCTTCAATACAGGGCTGATGAACACCACATTTTGTAGAACAGTGCCGGGTGCCTCCCCTGCTCCACCCCCCCAAATGCTATGGCATATCAATCATGCTGCAGTTGATAGGGTACTGCGAGTGACATCGCAAGACCTGTTTTGCACATGCGCACCATCATTGGGTTGGCATACAAATGCATACAAATATGATTCAGGACCACAATCTAATGAAAATAGACAAACACACAAAATGGCTACTGTTTTATAGACAGTACAGTTGTTACTGAACTCTTATTATTTCTGTAAGACATAGGCTCAGATGTGCTAAGAATTGGAGAATGATAAATTGGAGAGAGATAAACTACCAACCAATCAGCTTCTGTCTTTTTTCAAACACATCCTGTAACGTGGCTGTTAGCAGCTGATAGGCTGGTACTTTATTTCTCTCCACTTTATCACTCTCTATGGCTTAGCCCATAAAGAACAAAAAAATATGCAAACTTAGCTTTCAGATGCGTTCGGTATGATTTACCGGCAGACGGGATGCTGGCTGTCCGTATACCGACAGCAGCAAACCGACAGCTGGAATCCTAGCAGCGAGTCTCCTGGTTGGCTCGATGCACTCACCACGCTTCAGGCTCAGTCACTTGCTTTGCTCGCCACATGTTCTATTCCCACTCAGTTGGTGGCTTGGACCACCAACTGAGAGGGTATACGGGGCAGCAGTTGCGATTTCATCTGCCGATATTTCACCGGCTGTCAGTATTCCGGCATTGGTCTTCAGAAGGCTGGGATCCTGACCGCCAGCATTTTAACTGCATCCCTTTCAGACAGATCCACCACTTGCATGATTGTTTTTTTAGCCTCTCAGGATCCTATTCAGTAAGCATTGCAAATTCTGCTTTTGTGCAGAATTTGCAATCCTTTTGCTCACATACTGGGGGCCGCCTATCGCAGGGCAAGGCCGCCCAACATGCTACCAACCATATCCTCCCTACGACCATGCTGAAATTGTGGTCGTACCGCAATTTCAGTGTGTTCATAGAAAGTATGGAAGCCTCTTGCCAATGCAGCCTGGCTGCGATGGCCACCGCCATCTTTGTGATCGGAGCAGCTGCGTGTGACGTCATGCAGTCCTTCCGATCACACCCATGCCATGCCCCCTATTCGTGCCACCACGTTCCTTTTCCCTGACGCCACAACGCTCCGTCTCCACCTAGGAAACCGAGCGTTGCAGCCCCCTCCCTCCCCACGAACCCCTCTGCCTGATTGATAGGCAGAGGCATTCGCATTTACTCAGGGGCTCCCGCAGTAAATGCGGGCGCATGCGCAGGATGGGCACTGCACATGCGCTCCCATCAGCATTGTATTTTTTGCGTTTGGATCACGAGTTGCGATCCAAGCTTAATAGGGTTCTAAAGGATCGTATTCACGGGCTGATGTGGGAAAGATGTGTGCTGAACGAACCGCTCAGCACACATCTCTCCCGCCGCTCAGCACAGCGCGATGTGTGCTGAGCATCAGGGGGGAGATGGGGGGGGGGGGGGGGGGGGCGCTCATTTCACCCAGCGGGTGAAATGAGCGACCTGCTAGATTGAGCCTGCATGCAGGCCAATCTAGCACCAGCGGTAGCGATGTGCGGAAACACGCATCGCTATCGCTGAGGTGGGGTGCACACGGAGCGATCATGCTTAAAATCTGAGCAATCTAGTCAGATTGCTTAGATTATCGCTCCGTGAGTACCCCCCTTTAGTCCCACGTTTCCAAACTTCAGGTTTGTGAAATTCAAACTTTAGCAAGACACTGTTTGCATTTAAAAGCTTTCAAGAACTAATAGAATGCTAGACATCAACATAAAAGAGAATAAAGGACATTTACATAAATAAGAATATATATGAAACTTGTAAACGAGCCACCTTTGAAGAGCTTTACAATACAAAGTCTTTAATGAAGTGTATCTTCATTGTAAAATTTGTTGCCCACCTAAAAAATTGATGCCTATTTTACAGTAGCCTTAGTGTATATGTGGCAGCATCATTATTTCCCTTTCTGCTTCCTTATTTATGTTAATGATGTAACATTTTATATGATCTGTTAATGTACTTTGAAGTCCAAATCGAGGATTGAAGATGAAAATGAATGTATTCTATGTATATATTACAATTTACCATTTGACTCAAACTAGTGAGAAATTATTTCTAAATATATTAGTGTTGTAGGTAGGTACAGGAATCATTTGTGAAGTCTGTTTATACCAATACTGAGAAATAAAATGCATATCCCAGCCTATTACTGAACAATATCACCAGGAAGATAATATTAGAAATTGTTATCTGTCAAGAGGATTGCTGATGAACAATGAAAAGGTCGTATCATTATGAGCTGAATGTGTTGTCCTGAGGCATTGTTAATTCAGGAATTTACATAAGTAAAGATTATGACATTCCTTTGACTTGGTTGTCAACATAGTGTCTGCTGAAACACATTAATTCCATAAAAAATAGTGCTGATAAGTGGGAATAGCTGAAAGGCAGTCTTTGTAACAAAATGAATATTTACTCATTTAAGCCTGACACATTGTTTCACAACAAGACACAAGAAAGGCCAAATTGTGACAGATATGCCTTTATAGTATCCTTAATCTGCTATGAAGTGATTTAAGGATTAAGTGTCATATTAAACAGTGCAGTACTGTATGTTCAACATAAAACACATTAAGAATAGTGCTGACTTCTTGTCACAGCACATAAGCTTTTACTTTCAGGTATGTTATATCGATATATTCCTGTCTTCAAAACTTTCCTACGCAAATGAAAGTGGGAAATAAGAACGAGAAATGTCATAGATATGAAGAAAGAACAAGAATTAACAAGTGCTCATCACAGCACAACAACACTGTAACTTCAAATTACAAAATAAAAATAAAAAAAATAAGTATACAGTATATTTAAAGATTTACTATAAATTTTGTGGTGCTAAATGTTGGGACTGCATGTGCAGGGGTTACTGTGTTGAGGAACCAAAAACTGTTGTTCGGAAAGTACGCAGTCAGGAGCTGCTCTTGCCACAGGCAAGCAGGCTTTTTGCGTGGGTACAGCAGTCCTGAGGGCGCTGCTGCCACTTACGCCACCTGACCCTCCCGCATGCTTCCTGACCCTCCCACATACTCTCACTTGCTGCTGTGCGCACCACAATGCCATGCACCGCATGATGTCTCTCCCATAGATACGAGGAACGGCAGCCAGAGACGGACAACAGTAGCAGCGGTCAGAAAGCAGGAGTGAACAGGGCTGGTAAATATTTTTATTTTTATTTTTTTGTAAGTGGTGCTACTAGTGGCATAACTACAGGGGCACATCTACAGGGGCCACAACTACTGAGGGTACAGCTAAAGGGGGCATAACTTCAGGGGGCACAACTACATGGAGCACAGCTACAGAGGGCACAACTCTACTGGGGGCACAACTCTACTGGGGCACAGCTACAGGGGGCACAACTACAGGGGGCATAACTGTGGTCAAACCCCTTCCCTATTTTTTGATGCTCACCTACGTGCGCACTATCCCTGTTATGCCTGTCGTGTGGCGGGGAGGGGGGCACCAAAGGAAACTTTTGCCCTGGATGCCACAAGGTCTAGAACCGCACCCTGTCCCCAGTGACACCAAAATGTATTCTATTGGACTGTAGGCTTGATTTAAAGAATGCAAAGATGGTTACAGAGGCATTTTACGTAATATGGGTATCGGCAGCGTTTTGTAGGTGTGCCAAAGGCAGGGTCTGTGTCTTTCCACATGGATTTACTGCTACATGATTACACTGGCCATACTGAGTAACCCGAGCGTAACTCAGATATCTGATGTTCACGCATATGGGCCCTCATTCCGAGTTGTTCGCTCGCAAGGCGATTTTAGCAGTATTGCACACGCTAAGCCGCCGCCTACTGGGAGTGAATCTTAGCTTCTTAAAATTGCGAACGAAAGATTCGCAATATTGGGATTACACATCTCGTAGCAGTTTCAGAGTAGCTTCAGACTTACTCGGCATCTGCGATCAGTTCAGTGCTTATCGTTCCTGGTTTGACGTCACAAACACACCCAGCGTTCGCCCAGACACTCCTCCGTTTCTCCAGCCACTCCCGCGTTTTTCCGGAAACGGTAGTGTTTTTTCCCACACGCCCATAAAACGGCCTGTTTCCGCCCAGTAACACCCATTTCCTGTCAATCACACTACGATCGCCTGAGCGAAGAATAAGCCATGAGTAAAAATCCAAACTTCATAGCAAATTTACTTGGCGCAGTCGCAGTGCGCACATTGCGCATGCGCACTAAGCAGAAAAACGCTGCGATGCGAATAAATTTTCCGAGCGAACGACTCGGAATGACCTCCATGGTTCAATGCTGCATCTTTGGACACAGCTGTGGATAAAAAAATCATGCAGATGGCATCTATTTACACAAGACGCCTCCTACAGGATTAGCATATTATCCCACAGTAGCTAGGTCCAAAGATGCAGTTACTGTGTGATCAGCATACATCTTTGAATCTGGTCCTGTATTGTCTCATTACTCTTAGGAGAAGAGTCTCTGAGACCTGTTATTAACATCTAGCAGACACTATGATTTGCTAATAGTGTCTCACCTTATAACTACATCACTGTGTCGGGAGATGTCTGATTTAGGGAGGCCAATCCTTGGCCATTTTTCAATCCCAGGTATCAGGATTGAAAACTGGTCAATCCCTGGATACAATCCAGTGTGAACTGTCACGCTGCACTGGGGAGCTGGGAGGAGGGAGCCGGGCAGCGCCTGAACGTCCTGAGGATGCTCAACGCTGATCCCTCAATCCCCACTGGATTGAATCCCAGCCATTTTTTACCCTATATTCCTGGGATCCCGCCGATCCCGGGAGTGGCCTCCCTAGTCTGATTTCCAGACATAACTGATATTCTTCTAATGAGGAAGTGGCAGGGAGATTGCCCATGATGAATACATTGTGGGCTCCTAAGAATTAAAAGACAAGTGGTATAAGTTTAACGACACGGGACGAGAACATGCATGTAGAAGGTGCCACTAAACCTATTGGATGATCGTGGTGAACGTCTGAGGTATTGATACAATTAAATTTGTTAAAATATTATTTCTTATTCAGGTGGAACCATGGGTCGTACATGTGATGTGACAAATGTGGCAAAAGGGAACCATAGTTTTTGGCCAAAAGCATGACCATAGCCTGGAGGAGGTGGCGGAGTTTGTTGGTGTGCCTGTATCCATCTACAGTAGAAGAAGCATGGACACCAAGAATCTCAGCAAACAGTGGCCAAAAGGCTTGGATTGGTTTTCAGATCACCAGACTGATGTGTCACATCTCATGTGGCCCTGCAGTTCGCCAGATCTGGGACTTTAGGACTGTTTGGCTGTGTCTGGAATTGTACTGTTGGAGCAGCTCCTAAAGTGTTTGGAACTTATTGGTGGTTGCTAGGCACCCTAAATGTCATGAGCAACTTTCGGCCACTGTTCTGCCGCTGAGATTCTTGGTGTTCATGCTTCTACCACTGTAGATGGATATTACTCACTGTCTACGAGGCACACCAACAAATGCTGCCATGGTTCAACCTGAAAGAGAAACAATATCTCAATAAATTTTGCATTGTATTAATACCTCTGACATTCACAATGATCATCCAATAGTTTTAGTGTCAACATCTACAGTACACACATGTTCACATCCCGCTTTGTTGAACTTATACCACTTGTCATTCCACATTCCATATTATTTTGTCTGGTGTGTTTATTTTGCAATGTGGCAGGGGGCATTATTCTGCCACACTGACAGCAGGGAGTATTGTTGCCATAAAATGGTTTACATGGTCTGCAACAATACTTAAGTAGGTGGTAAGTGTCTAAGTAACACCCACATCAATGGTAGGAGCCAAGGTTTCCCAGCAGAAAAATTGCTTCTGATGACTTGCTTTCTTCCCATAGTGCCTCCTGATACCTTTTCTTCCCCAAGTAAACAACCCACATGCACCCAGCCATCCACATGTTGTAGAAAACTTGATTCATAATACCATTGCTCCATGGTCCACTTCCGATGTTCATGTGCCTATTATTGGTGTTTTTAAGCAGTGGAAAGGGGTCAGCATCAGTACTCTGACCGGTCTGCAGCTATGCAGCTCCATATACAGAAATCGGTGATGCACTGTGTGTTCTGACACCTTTCTATCATAGCTAGCATTAACTTTTTCAGCCATTTGTGCATCTATAGCTCTGGAATCAGACCAGACAGGCTAGCATCCATTCCCCATGTGCATCATTGAGCCTTGTGCGTCCATAACCCCTGTCACCGGTGGTCCTCTCTTGTACTACTTTTGGTAGGTACTAATGACTGCCATTTTGGAAATGATTGGACCGAGTTATTTAGCCATCACAATTTGACCACTGTCAAAAGTGCTCAGATCCTTACACTTGTCCATTTTTCCTGATTCCAACACATTAAGTTCAGGAACTGAGTGTTCATTTGCTGCCTAATTTATCCCAAGGGGAAGCAGTTAGCTTACCGAAGGCTGGGAACCTGGTGGTCGATATACTGAAGAAGGATGCTATCCTGCAGCCTACATACCAATGTCAAATAGGAAGTCAGTGTCACAATACCGACAGCCGGCATCTTGAATGTCCCGACAGCGGGACGCACTTGTGTCCTGCCGCAGAAGGGGGAGGTTAGGTTTATGCAGAAAAAGGGAGGTTAGGGGGAAGCGCAGGGAAGGTTAGGGTGAGGGACCAAGGAGGGAGGGTGGGTTAGGCACATAGAAAGGGAGGTTATGGTTAGGCATCAAGCGGGGATGGTCAAGTTTAGGCAGCGGGAAAGGGAGGGTTACGGTTAGGCACAAGCATTGAGGGTTAGGGTTAGGCACTAATGGGGAGGATTAGGGTTAGGCACCCACAAGGGAGGGTTAATGTAGAGGAAAGGTGAGGGTTAGGGGGCATACTGGGGGGCTGTCGGGATTATGATGGAATGGATGCCTGTGTCTATATGCTGACCACCGGCATCCCGTCCATCGGTCATTCATACTGATCCCTTTGGCAAGGGCTATTGTAATGAGAAAATCAATGTTATTCACTTTAACTGTCAGTGGTTTTAATGTTATGGCTGATGGATATATATATATATATATATATATATATATATATATATATATATATATATATCTATCTTGCCATGTTCAATGGAAAGTAATAGTATGATTTTTATTACAGCATGAAAATAGAAGCCTGGTTTTAAAGGAAAAGAACTTGAGGGAAATTTGCTTTATTGGAATTATGCTAAAGCTAGAAGGTACAGTAACTGATCTGTCCACTACATTGGAAACTTGCAAAGCTGCATAATATAAGGATTAGGTCCCAATCTTCTAAATAAATAACAAATAAATAACTAAAGCTGAATGTGAGGTTAATGAGTTGAATACAGTATCACATAGATATTTCAAGTCTCCTACTGAGTTTATAATTACCCTTTAATCTATCATCACAGCTCTCGTGTAGCTGATTATTTAAGTCAACAATGCCTCAGGGATGCTTTAAGGTAAAAAGACTAGTACTGTATGAAATTAATTTATAGCAATCATGTATCTTGTGCACACGTGCATATTTACAGTATGCAAATACATATATTAAGAAAACAGCAATATTCTTAGATCTGTGTCAACAGATACAATAAAATGTTGTTCCTATATTTATAAAGTGCTAAAGTCTTCTACTTTCATGCAGCCTGCTGATGCATTCATCAAAAAACACTGTCATAGTTCCATCTCTAGAGAGCATGATTCCCAGCATCCATTTCTCCAGTCCAGAGTTTGGATAAAGCATTTATTTTTAGGATTACGTTGTATTCTGCATAAAGATAATGGCGAATCACAAAAACATAAGTAACACAAACTTTAATAACAGCAACCACATTTTGATAATACACAATTGTCAACGTTTATTGTTGTATTTTTACCTATGTACCTCCTGCTCTGTTTGAAGGTGTTTGAAGTAAGTATGACTAAAGTTAAAGTCACATTTACTAAATTTATAGAATGAACAAGTATAGTTGCTGCCCTTTCATATTCTAGCTATCATTTTCTACTAGCTAAATCACAGCTACAGCAGAATTTGATACCTTGCTTAGTAGAATATTGAGTAGGGATGTGCACTTGAAATTTTTCGGGTTTTGTGTTTTGGTTTTGGGTTCGGTTCCGCGGCCGTGTTTTGGCTTCGACCGCGTTTTGGCAAAACCTCACCGAATTTTTTTTGTCGGATTCGGGTGTGTTTTGGATTCGGGTGTTTTTTTCAAAAAACACTAAAAAAACAGCTTAAATCATAGAATTTGGGGGTCATTTTGATCCCAAAGTATTATTAACCTCAAAAACCATAATTTCCACTCATTTTCAGTCTATTCTGAATACCTCACACCTCACAATATTATTTTTAGTCCTAAAATTTGCACCGAGGTCGCTGAATGACTAAGCTAAGCGACCCTAGTGGCCGACACAAACACCTGGCCCATCTAGGAGTGGCACTGCAGTGTCACGCAGGATGGCCCTTCCAAAAAACACTCCCCAAACAGCACATGACGCAAAGAAAAAAAGAGGCGCAATGAGGTAGCTGTGTGAGTAAGCTAAGCGACCCTAGTGGCCGACACAAACACCTGGCCCATCTAGGAGTGGCACTGCAGTGTCACGCAGGATGGCCCTTCCAAAAAACACTCCCCAAACAGCACATGACGCAAAGAAGAAAAAAAGAGGCGCAATGAGGTAGCTGTGTGAGAAAGATAAGCGACCCTAGTGGCCGACACAAACACCTGGCCCATCTAGGAGTGGCACTGCAGTGTCACGCAGGATGGCCCTTCCAAAAAACACTCCCCAAACAGCACATGACGCAAATAAAAATGAAAGAAAAAAGAGGTGCAAGATGGAATTGTCCTTGGGCCCTCCCACCCACCCTTATGTTGTATAAACAGGACATGCACACTTTAACCAACCCATCATTTCAGTGACAGGGTCTGCCACACGACTGTGACTGAAATGACGGGTTGGTTTGGACCCCCACTGAAAAAGAAGCAATTAATCTCTCCTTGCACAAACTGGCTCTACAGAGGCAAGATGTCCACCTCATCATCATCCTCCGATATATCACCGTGTACATCCCGCTCCTCACAGATTATCAATTCGTCCCCACTGGAATCCACCATCTCAGCTCCCTGTGTACTTTGTGGAGGCAATTGCTGCTGGTCAATGTCTCCACGGAGGAATTGATTATAATTCATTTTAATGAACATCATCTTCTCCACATTTTCTGGAAGTAACCTCGTACGCAGATTGCTGACAAGGTGAGCGGCGGCACTAAACACTCTTTCGGAGTACACTCTTGTGGGAGGGCAACTTAGGTAGAATAAAGCCAGTTTGTGCAAGGGCCTCCAAATTGCCTCTTTTTCCTGCCAGTATAAGTACGGACTGTCTGACGTGCCTACTTGGATGCGGTCACTCATATAATCCTCCACCATTCTTTCAATGGTGAGAGAATCATATGCAGAGACAGTAGACGACATGTCCGTAATCGTTGTCAGGTCCTTCAGTCCGGACCAGATGTCAGCATCAGCAGTCGCTCCAGACTGCCCTGCATCACCGCCAGCGGGTGGGCTCGGAATTCTGAGCCTTTTCCTCGCACCCCTAGTTGCGGGAGAATGTGAAGGAGGAGATGTTGACAGGTCGCGTTCCGCTTGACTTGACAATTTTGTCACCAGCAGGTCTTTGAACCCCAGCAGACTTGTGTCTGCCGGAAAGAGAGATCCAAGGTAGGTTTTAAATCTAGGATCGAGCACGGTGGCCAAAATGTAGTGCTCTGATTTCAACAGATTGACCACCCGTGAATCCTTGTTAAGCGAATTAAGGGCTCCATCCACAAGTCCCACATGCCTAGCGGAATCGCTCCCTTTTAGCTCCTCCTTCAATGCCTCCAGCTTCTTCTGCAAAAGCCTGATGAGGGGAATGACCTGACTCAGGCTGGCAGTGTCTGAACTGACTTCACGTGTGGCAAGTTCAAAAGGTTGCAGAACCTTGCACAACGTTGAAATCATTCTCCACTGCGCTTGAGACAGGTACATTCCACCTCCTATATCGTGCTCAATTGTATAGGCTTGAATGGCCTTTTGCTGCTCCTCCAACCTCTGAAGCATATAGAGGGTTGAATTCCACCTCGTTACCAATTCTTGCTTCAGATGATGGTAGGGCAGGTTCCGGCGTTTTTGGTGGTGCTCCAGTCTTCTGTACGTGGTGCCTGTACGCCGAAAGTGTCCCGCAATTCTTCTGGCCACCGACAGCATCTCTTGCACGCCCCTGTCGTTTTTTAAAAAATTCTGCACCACCAAATTCAAGGTATGTGCAAAACATGTGACGTGCTGGAATTTGCCCATATTTAATGCACACACAATATTGCTGGCGTTGTCCGATGCCACAAATCCACAGGAGAGTCCAATTGGGGTAAGCCATTCCGCGATGATCTTCCTCAGTTGCCGTAAGAGGTTTTCAGCTGTGTGCGTATTCTGGAAAGCGGTGATACAAAGCGTAGCCTGCCTAGGAAAGAGTTGGCGTTTGCGAGATGCTGCTACTGGTGCCGCCGCTGCTGTTCTTGCGGCGGGAGTCCATACATCTACCCAGTGGGCTGTCACAGTCATATAGTCCTGACCCTGCCCTGCTCCACTTGTCCACATGTCCGTGGTTAAGTGGACATTGGGTACAACTGCATTTTTTAGGACACTGGTGAGTCTTTTTCTGACGTCCGTGTACATTCTCGGTATCGCCTGCCTAGAGAAGTGGAACCTAGATGGTATTTGGTAACGGGGGCACACTACCTCAAGAAATTGTCTAGTTCCCTGTGAACTAACGGCGGATACCGGACGCACGTCTAACACCAACATAGTTGTCAAGGCCTCAGTTATCCGCTTTGCAACAGGATGACTGCTGTGATATTTCATCTTCCTCGCAAAGGACTGTTGGACAGTCAATTGCTTGGTGGAAGTAGTAAAAGTGGGCTTACGAATTCCCCTCTGGGATGACCATCGACTCCCAGCAGCAACAACAGCAGCGCCAGCAGCAGTAGGCGTTACACGCAAGGATGCATCGGAGGAATCCCAGGCAGGAGAGGACTCGTCAGAATTGCCAGTGACATGGCCTGCAGGACTATTGGCATTCCTGGGGAAGGAGGAAATTGACACTGAGGGAGTTAGTGGGGTGGTTTGCGTGAGCTTGGTTACAAGAGGAAGGGATTTACTGGTCAGTGGACTGCTTCCGCTGTCGCCCAAAGTTTTTGAACTTGTCACTGACTTATTATGAATGCGCTGCAGGTGACGTATAAGGGAGGATGTTCCGAGGTGGTTAACGTCCTTACCCCTACTTATTACAGCTTGACAAAGGCAACACACGGCTTGACAAATGTTGTCCGCATTTCTGGTGAAATACTTCCACACCGAAGAGCTGATTTTTTTGGTATTTTCACCAGGCATGTCAACGGCCCTATTCCTCCCACGGACAACAGGTGTCTCCCCGGGTGCCTGACAAAAACAAACCACCTCACCATCAGAATCCTCCTTGTCAATTTCCTCCCCAGCGCCAGCAACACCCATATCCTCCTCATCCTGGTGTACTTCAACACTGACATCTTCAATCTGACTATCAGGAACTGGACTGCGGGTGCTCCATCCAGCACTTGCAGGGGGCGTGCAAATGGTGGAAGGCGCATGCTCTTCACGTCCAGTGTTGGGAAGGTCAGGCATCGCAACCGACACAATTGGACTCTCCTTGTGGATTTGGGATTTCGAAGAACGCACAGTTCTTTGCGGTGCTTTTGCCAGCTTGAGTCTTTTCAGTTTTCTAGCGAGAGGCTGAGTGCTTCCATCCTCATGTGAAGCTGAACCACTAGCCATGAACATAGGCCAGGGCCTCTGCCGTTCCTTGCCACTCCGTGTGGTAAATGGCATATTGGCAAGTTTACGCTTCTCCTCCGACAATTTTATTTTAGATTTTGGAGTCCTTTTTTTACTGATATTTTGTGATTTGGATTTTACATGCTCTGTACTATGACATTGGGCATCGGCCTTGGCAGACGACGTTGCTGGCATTTCATCGACTCGGCCATGACTAGTGGCAGCAGCTTCAGCACGAGGTGGAAGTGGATCTTGATCTTTCCCTAATTTTGGAACCTCAACATTTTTGTTCTCCATATTTTAATAGGCACAACTAAAAGACACAGAGGTAGCTACAGCCGTGGACTACCGTACTGTGTCTGCTGCTAATATAGACTGGATGATAATGAGATGAAATCAATATATATATATATAATATCACTAGTACTGCAGCCAGACAGGTATATATATTTATTATGTAATGACTGATGACGGACCTGCTGGACACTGTCAGCTCAGCAGCACCGCAGACTGCTACAGTAAGCTACTATAGTAGTATGTATAAAGAAGAAAGAAAAAAAAAACCACGGGTAGGTGGTATACAATTATGGATGGACGAGCGACTGCCGACACAGAGGTAGCTACAGCCGTGGACTACCGTACTGTGTCTGCTGCTAATATAGACTGGATGATAATGAGATGAAATCAATATATATTATATCACACTAGTACTGCAGCCGGACAGGTAGATATATTTATTATGTAATGACTGATGACGGACCTGCTGGACACTGTCAGCTCAGCAGCACCGCAGACTGCTACAGTAAGCTACTATAGTAGTATGTATAAAGAAGAAAGAAAAAAAAAAAAACCACGGTTAGGTGGTATACAATTATGGATGGACGAGCGACTGCCGACACAGAGGTAGCTACAGCCGTGGACTACCGTACTGTGTCTGCTGCTAATATAGACTGGATGATAATGAGATGAAATCAATATATATATATATATATAATATCACTAGTACTGCAGCCGGACAGGTATATATATTTATTATGTAATGACTGATGACGGACCTGCTGGACACTGTCAGCTCAGCAGCACCGCAGACTGCTACAGTAAGCTACTATAGTAGTATGTATAAAGAAGAAAGAAAAAAATAAAACCACGGGTAGGTGGTATAAAATTATGGATGGACGAGCGACTGCCGACACAGAGGTAGCTACAGCCGTGGACTACCGTACTTTGTCTGCTGCTAATATAGACTGGATGATAATGAGATGAAATCAATATATATATATATATAATATCACACTAGTACTGCAGCCGGACAGGTAGATATATTTATTATGTAATGACTGATGACGGACCTGCTGGACACTGTCAGCTCAGCAGCACCGCAGACTGCTACAGTAAGCTACTATAGTAGTATGTATAAAGAAGAAAGAAAAAAGAAAAAACCACGGTTAGGTTGTATACAATTATGGATGGACGAGCGACTGCCGACACAGAGGTAGCTACAGCCGTGGACTACTGTACTGTGTCTGCTGCTAATATAGACTGGATGATAATGAGATGAAATCAATATATATATATATATATAATATCACTAGTACTGCAGCCGGACAGGTATATATATTTATTATGTAATGACTGATGACGGACCTGCTGGACACTGTCAGCTCAGCAGCACCGCAGACTGCTACAGTAAGCTACTATAGTAGTATGTATAAAGAAGAAAGAAAAAAAAAAAAACACGGTTAGGTGGTATACAATTATGGATGGACGAGCGACTGCCGACACAGAGGTAGCTACAGCCGTGGACTACCGTACTGTGTCTGCTGCTAATATAGACTGGATGATAATGAGATGAAATCAATATATATATATATAATATCACTAGTACTGCAGCCGGACAGGTATATATATTTATTATGTAATGACTGATGACGGACCTGCTGGACACTGTCAGCTCAGCAGCACCGCAGACTGCTACAGTAAGCTACTATAGTAGTATGTATAAAGAAGAAAGAAAAAAAAAAAACACGGGTAGGTGGTATACAATTATGGATGGACGAGCGACTGCCGACACAGAGGTAGCTACAGCCGTGGACTACCGTACTGTGTCTGCTGCTAATATAGACTGGATGATAATGAGATGAAATCAATATATATATATATATATATATATATATATATAAAATCACTAGTACTGCAGCCGGACAGGTATATATATTTATTATGTAATGACTGATGACGGACCTGCTGGACACTGTCAGCTCAGCAGCACCGCAGACTGCTACAGTAAGCTACTATAGTAGTATGTATAAAGAAGAAAGAAAAAAAAAAACCACGGGTAGGTGGTATACAATTATGGATGGATGAGCGACTGCCGACACAGAGGTAGCTACAGCCGTGGACTACCGTACTGTGTCTGCTGCTAATATAGACTGGATGATAATGAGATGAAATCAATATATATATATATAATATCACTAGTACTGCAGCCGGACAGGTATATATATTTATTATGTAATGACTGATGACGGACCTGCTGGACACTGTCAGCTCAGCAGCACCGCAGACTGCTACAGTAAGCTACTATAGTAGTATGTATAAAGAAGAAAGAAAAAAAAAAAAACACGGTTAGGTGGTATACAATTATGGATGGACGAGCGACTGCCGACACAGAGGTAGCTACAGCCGTGGACTACTGTACTGTGTCTGCTGCTAATATAGACTGGATGATAATGAGATGAAATCAATATACATATATATATATAATATCACTAGTACTGCAGCCGGACAGGTATATATATTTATTATGTAATGACTGATGACGGACCTGCTGGACACTGTCAGCTCAGCAGCACCGCAGACTGCTACAGTAAGCTACTATAGTAGTATGTATAAAGAAGAAAGAAAAAAAAAACCACGGGTAGGTGGTATACAATATTATATATATATTATATACAATTATATATATATATATATATATATATATATATATATATTAAACTCACTGGTGGTGATTATTAAACTGGTGGTCAGGTCACTGGTCAGTGGTCACACTATCAGCAACTTGCAAGTAGTACTCCTAAGCAGACAATCACAATATATATTATACTGGTGGTCAGTGTGGTCACAATGGCAGTGTGGCACTCTGGCAGCAAAAGTGTGCACTGTACGTTATATGTACTCCTGAGTCCTGCTCTCAGACTCTAACTGCTCCCCACTGTCAGTGTCTCCCCCACAAGTCAGATAATACAGTCACACTATCTATCACTTCAGCAAGTAACTACTAGTACTCCTCCTAATGCTCCCCAAAATTACTACTGTGTCTCTCTCTACTGTCTCACTCTCTTCTCTATAAACGGAGAGGACGCCAGCCACGTCCTCTCCCTATGAATCTCAATGCACTTGTGAAAATGGCGGCGACGCGCGGCTCCTTATATAGAATCCGAGTCTCGCGATAGAATCCGAGCCTCGCGAGAATCCGACAGCGGGATGATGACGTTCGGGCGCGCTCGGGTTAACCGAGCAACACTGTATATGAGACCCGTACCAGAATAAATTGTCTGCTAGGTTTGTAGATAATAATCGCATGGGTAGGAGAAGGTAAAGCCTTAATGGAACTCCCCTCCGTCTTCTGCACTCCTTCCAGTATAGATCACTTGTATTTCCCAATATCATAGAAAAGGAAATAAACTAGTATAGTATAATACCATTTTTAATTCACATAATGGAGTCAATGGAATTAGGTTTGGCTTCTAAGTGACTGATGATGTCACCGAGGGGGTATAAATATGCATCCAAGGACAATGATACACTATGCCTTTATAAAGATGTCGTGGATTCAAAATGCATCGACAAGGAGTTTGTTTTGACGGGGGACATTGGAACGGACCTGTGGAGGGATTTTCAAAGTGCTGGGGATGCCTGGTTGTTTTTCCATCATGCCTTGTCAGTCTACTTTTTAAGGTGGACAATCCTACACGATGAGAGTCCAATGTTCACCCTGCATTGTTTGTTTTATGTGAATTAAAAACTGTATTATACTATACCAGTTTATTGCCTTTTCTATGATATTGGGAAATACAAGTGCTCTATACTGGAAGAAGAGCAGGAGACGGAGGGGAGTTCCATTAGGGCGATCTGACCAGATTTACTAAAAAAAATAAATGTGAAAAAATACTGCAGTGTGCCCTGTGATAATCTCGCCAGCTCAGACTGGCGAGATCACAGGGCAGCATTGCGATCTGCACCCTTTTGCCCAGTTTTCTCTGCACCTGGAAGAGAAAGCTGAGCGAGACCTGACTCCAGTGATCAGCTATGTGTGGACACACAAGCTGATCACATGGTAAAAAGAAAAAAAAAAAGTACAAACCCCCCCCCCCCCCCCAAAACATACTCACCTGTCCAGGGTGCCAGTGTCCACTGCTCCGGAGAGCACTGCCGGGTGCTGGGTCCCCCATGTGCTGCAATGTGACCCTGGTGCAGTAAAGTGACGCTACAAAATGACATTGCACTTTACAGCACCCGGCAGCCCAGCAGAAGCAGTGCGGACCAGCTCCCTGGACTGGTAAGTATGTTGACCTGCTGGGGGGGTCCGTGGCACGCAAGGGTACTCACAATGGGGGGAGGGTGGTCGACCGGGCAGCGGCGGTAGCAGCGATGTAGGCAGGAGCGGCGCATGTGCAGCAGGACATCGGGTATTTTTTTACGAAAGATACCCCGATGATGCTGCGGCATTTGTGTATTGCACAGGACCTGAATTCCCTCCCTGTCCACTGCATGATCTGTGCTGGCTCCCAGGGGGGAAGGGCGATGGGCTAGCCGGAGGCGGTGGAAAATACCATGCTTTACAAATGCGAGCGTCCGAGTCCCCTAAGGCATAAACCAACACCAATGGGGAGGGGGCCGGGCGCTGTTTGCTGTACTTTCACACACGAATTTGGGAATCTCTCATGAGGCGTCGTGGGCTAGCGATGAAGGCTCCCACGCTGGGGGTCCAGGGTTCGAGACCTGATGTGCCTTCTTTTTTTTTATTTATTGTAATAATATACTGTATTACTTTATTTTCATTGTAAGACAGTCAATAGAAGGGTGCACACAAGTTACATATAAATCAGAGTACATCTGTAGGAGCGATTCTTTACGCTAAATGCAACTACACAGCGGCAATGAGTAGAAATGAGTGTATTCTGACGCAACTAATTGAGCAAAACAGTACTGTACATTTTCGGCGTTTGTGTATTGCACAGGACCTGAATTCCCTCCCTGTCCACTGCATGATCTGTGCAGGCTCCCAGGGGGGAAGGGCGATGGGGATAGGGGGAGACGATGGAAAATACCGTGCCTTTGAAATGCAATTATATGAGCGTCCGAGTCCCCTACGGCATAAACCAACACCAATGGGAAGGAAGTGCCAACCCTTTTTTTTTATGTGTTCCCGTGACATTCACTTTAATATTTTTTTTTTCTCTCTAATACATCCAATGGAAAGATGCACACAAGTTTCACATAAATCAGAGTAGATCTGCAGGAGCGATTCTTTACGCTAAATGCCACTACACAGCGGTAATGAGTAGAAATGAGTGTATTCTGAGTGAGTAAACCAGTACTGTAGATCTTCGGCGTTTGTGTATTGCACAGGACCTGAATTCCCTCCCTGTCTACAGCATGATCTGTGCAGGCTCCCAGGGATGAAGGGCGATGGGGGTAGGGGAAGATGATGGAAAATACCGTGCCTTTGAAATGCAATTATATGAGCGTCCGAGTCCCCTATGGCATAAACCAACACCAATGGGAAGGAAGTGCCAACCTTTTTTTTTATGTGTTCCCGTGACATTTACTTTAATATTTTTTTTTCTCTCTAATACATCCAATGGAAGGATGCACACAAGTTTCACATAAATCAGAGTAGATCTGCAGGAGTGATTCTTTACGCTAAATGCCACTACACAGCGGTAATGAGTAGAAATTAGTGTATTCTGAGTGAGTAAACCAGTACTGTAGATCTTCGGCGTTTGTGTATTGCACAGGACCTGAATTCCCTCCCTGTCCACTGCATGATCTGTGCAGGCTCCCAGGGGGGAAGGGCGATGGGCTAGCCAGAGGCGGTGGAAAATATCGTGCTTTACAAATGCGAGCGTCCGAGTCCCCAAGGCATAAACCAACACCAATGGGGAGGGGGCCGTGCGCTGTTTGCTGTACTTTCACATACGAATTTGGGAATCTCTCATGAGGCGTCGTGGGCTAGCGATGAAGGCTCCCACCTCCCACGCTGGGGGTCCAGGGTTCGAGACCTGATGTGCCTTCTTTTTTTTTTTTTATTGTAATAATATACTGTATTACTTTATTTTCATTGTAAGACAGTCAATGGAAGGGTGCACACAAGTTACATATAATCAGAGTACATCTGCAGGAGCGATTCTTTACACTAAAGGCAACTACACAGCGGCATTGTAGATCTTCGGCGTTTGTGTATTGCACAGGACATGTGCAGGCTCCCAGGAGTGAAGGGCGTAGGGCGAGACAGTGGAAAATACTGTGGTCAAACAAAAACTAAGGGAAACTGTCACACAGTAACAACGCTGAATGCCTGGAACACACGACGTCTGAGACGCACAATGTCTTAGACGCACGACGTCTGAGACGCACGACGTCTGAGACGCACATTGCGCATAAGGACGTTGTCATGGCTGCTGCAAGAGACCGTCCTTATGCTCTCGGTGAGCTGCGTCTCCTCGTGCACTGGCGGGACAGAAGTCTCGCCAGCAACAAGGAGAAGGTGAGGGCCTACAGGAGGGCCAGCAGGGATATCCTCCGGAGATATAACCGGAGGAGATCCGTCGGGTCCTTGCAGAGGAGGTGGAGTGACCTCGTCCGCCGGACTCCAAGGCGCCTGCAGGCCATAAGGGATTGTAAGTACAGTACATTATTGTAGATTACTGTACTTTAAGTTATTGTAGTTACAGGTACAGTACATTAAAACTTATGCCATCTCTCACTCCATATCCGAGCGCTGCCACGTGCTGGGGGTTCACGGTCGGTGGCCATTTTGTCAGGTTGCTATGCGATCGAGCTCGGTGTAACGTAATGTGCATAGACCTCACTTATCCCGGTGTATTTCAGCTAGGGGATTGAGACGCTCCTTCAGCATTGCCCCTTGGCCTGTAAAACTTATGCAATCTCTCACTCCATATCCGAGCGCTGCCACGTGCTGGGGGTTCACGGTCGGCGGCCATTTTTAATGTGCATAGAACTCGCTTATCCCCATGGGCCCCTGTGTTTTTTAACTACCATATTGGGATGCACATTTCTAGGCCTACAGTATTTAATATACAGTAAGCAGCATTGTTGTTAGGCAATAATTGAAGAATTTACATACAGTACTGACATGTACTGTATGTAATGCTTGTACATCATGCCAGTCGCCCCTTATGCTGTACACTACTGGAAGTCTCACAGGACCCATGCACTTACAAGAAGGGTTATTTACTGTATCTGTTTTATACAGGAAACTAATTGCAGTCCATAACACTGATGTGGTATTGGTATTTTCAGTACTGTACAGTATACAGTACTAAAATTTGAACATCAGGTACTGTATAGTAAACATGCACAGTATTAACTTTCATCATAAAACTCTTACAAATTTTCAGATGTGTAAGTTTTAGACTACAGTATTCACAAATGTTTTTTCTCCATACAGGAATTACAGTTGGACAACATGCCAGTAACTATCAACAAAACTATGAGCAAGATAATCGCCAACATGAAAAAAGAAAATAAAACCATCAAAGAGATCCATGCATGGCTCAAGGAAAGTGGCATTATAGTCACTTTAGAAACGGTGCACTATCATGCTTTCGAGAGAACAACGCCTAGATTTGTATTTCCTACAAAATGCATATGGTACGTACTGTACACTACTGTAATGTTTAAATGACTTGCTGTATACCATAGACAATTTTTTGGAAATAAAAAAAAACCACTTCATCTAACTTATTGTGCTTTTCATTAATTCATATTTTTCATACTGTATTGTACTGTAGGAGAGTGCAACAAATTGTGGAGGAACTAACTCGTGAGGATGATGAGCGTACTGCTTTGCAAATAAAACGAATTCTCCATTCTAAGTATGACCTGGACATATCGGCCACCAGCGTCAGAAGGATGCGACGGAAAATGGGATGGACCTTTGGTGCAACAAGGTAAAATACTGAAAGCAGTATAAACCATACAGTAAATGCACACTTATTCACTGTTAATAATCCCTTGATAAGTGATATAACAATGACATAAATCATTATACAGAGTGTGTACTTTATACTATATACAGTATGTGTGTGTGTGTGTGTGTGTGTGTGTGTATGTGTATGTATGTATATATATATATTTATATATATATATAAAATCTATACCAAAAGAGATACCTACTGTATAGGCACTCAGAGACAGCAATGAAGCATTGCCGGCTTATTGTGATGATTACATACTGTATACTCTGTGAGTGTGTGTGTGTGTGTATGTATGTGTGTATATATATATATATATATATATATTACTCTGTATATACTGTAATGTATGTACAGTTTAATGTATACAGTAGGTATATAATACAGTATACTGCACATACAGTCTACTGTATATACAGTAATCTCTTTCATTACTGTATCTGATTTCATTATTTTTGGCTCTTCACAGGATATCTCCCATGATAAGAGATGTGAATAAAGAAAAGAGAGTGGAACAGGCACGGCGATGGATTGAGAGTGGTGAAACATTTCATGATGTCATTTTCACAGATGAATCGTCTGTTGCCCTTGAGCGGTTCTCCAGAATGTCATTCAGGAAACATAACCATATCTCATTAAAACCACGCCCAAAGCATCCATTAAAAGTCCATGTATGGGGAGGCATATCACGATTAGGAGCTGGTCCCCTATTATTTTTCGAAGGTACAGTACTATACTTTATTCTGTGCCTGTGTTCTTTAAAAATACATGTTGTACTGTAGAGTACATGTAACTGCACAATAAAATGAGTTGCTTATTAATGAACAAATTTTTCTAATTTCTGTAGGGATCATGGATAAGAAATTTTTCCAAGAAACAATAGTAGAGGGATGTATGGGGCCATTTGTGAATAAATATTACCCAACTCACCATAGGATATTCCAAGACAATGATCCTAAACACTCCGCCTCAGCCAAATTTATGGAAGAGAAAGGTATGAATTGGGAACGCACACCACCAGAGTGAGTATTCTTTCAACAGTGTACAAGTAAAATTTTGGATAGCACTCTAGTACTGTAAATGTATATTTTGGTTTAATAAACAGTACAATACCGTATGTTTAATTTTCTCTATTTAATGTCATTAATTGACTAACTTTTTTTCTATACTCTTTTTTTTATAGATCACCAGACATGAATCCAATTGAATTAGTGTGGGCTCAATTGAAGAGGTACATTAGGAGTGTTGCGAAGCCAACAACAAAACAGCAGCTGTTGGATGGGATAAAGAAATTTTGGCTAGAAGTACTCACACCTGAACATTGTAATAATTATATAAATCACCTGTATAAAGTATTACCTGTTATAGTCGAAAGAAATGGTCAAGCCACAAATATGTAGTTCTGTACTGTATTTTCTGTTTAAAATGTTAAATTGGTGCATTATTAAAAATGTTTTTAAAATTGCCTTTGTCTGATTATTGCATAAACAAATGTAGAATATTATACAGTAGTAATGTTATTGATGTGTATGAACAGTTATTTTCTGTTTTATAAATCCTGAATAAGAGTACTGTACATTTTGATCAGTACAGTACATGCAATCGGATGTTGTAATAAATACTTTTTTTTACATTAATATTGATGCTTTTCCAATAAAGATTTTCCATTATACAGTATGGTACAGTACAGTACATGGGCGTAACTGTACAGTATGATGTGCCGTTCTGTGGGAGAAATACTGTATCCACTAAATGTACAGTAAACAATTTTTTCTTATTACAAACACACAAATGCATCCCAGATGGAAATCTGCTATACACAGCAGACAGCTTATGGTGACAGAACTTACCTACTGTATCCCCACCCATAGTCGTGGTATATTTTAGATTGCCTAATGAGACACTCCTGCAGCATTGCCAATGATTCATGTAAAACCTGTGTGCAAACAGTATCTCTATTGAATGCAAAGTACAGTAAGAGTACAGTATACAGTATTATCAGAGCCATACCTGACCAACATGATGCCCTAAGCTAGATTTTGGCTGATGCCCTCTTGCACAGATGCTAGTTCCGCCTCTAACCCTGCACCCCTTTCCCAGCACCATCACCCATTTTGGCGCTCCTACCCCTTATAATTTAAATAGGAACAGTGCGCACATTTAGTGCCAGCCCAAAACAGTGCATGTTCTTGCTGGGAAGGGGCATGGTAACACAATAATACCCTAAGATGAAATGACACAACACAGTACTGCAACTTTATTCATATTATATCATGCAGTAGTGTCTCTTATTCTCGTTACATCATATGATAGTACCACATTACTCCTAACAGCCTTTTTCACACCCTTATTCACATTACACCCCACCACATTGATCTTTATTTACATTAGACCACAGGTTCTCAAACACAGTCCTCAGGACCCCACACAGGTCTCACAGAATCACAAGTGAAATAATTAGCTCCACCTACTGTATGGACCTTTTAAAATGTGTCAGTGAGTAATTAATACAGTACACCTGTGCACTTGCTGGTTTACCTGCAAAACATGCACTGTGTGGGGTCCTTGTTTTGGGTCTGTATACTGTACATTATACAGCATTTATCATTTGATCATTCTTCGGGACCTCATTGCCTCTGTGTACTGTTATTTTAGCGAGGGGATTGTGACGCTCCTTCAGCATTGCCCCGTAGCCTTCAAGACTACTGCTACTGTATCTCTCACTCCATCTCGGAGCGCTGCCTGCCACGTGGTGGGGGTTTATGGCCGACGGCCATTTTGACATTGTGCTATGCGATCGAGTCCGGTGTACCGTAATGATAGACCTCGCTTATCCCTCTCGCCCGTGTATTTTAGCGAGGGGATTGTGACGCTCCTTCAGCATTGCCCCGTAGCCTGCAAGACTACTGTTATCTCTCACTCCATCTCCGAGCGCTGCCTGCCACGTGGTGGGGGTTCAGGGGCGTCGGCCATTTTGACAGTGTGCTATGCGATCAAGTCCGGTGTACCGTAATGTGCATAGACCTCGCTTATTCCTATCGCCCCTATGTATTTTAGCGAGGGGTTTGTGACGCTCCTTTAGCATTGCTCCATAGTGCGATCAAGTCCGGTGTACCGTAATGTGCATAGACCTCGCTTATTCCTATCGCCCCTATGTATTTTAGCGAGGGGATTGTGACGCACCTTCAGCACTGCCCCGTTGTCCGCAAAATCTATGTCATCACTCGCTCCATAGCTGAGGGCCTCCATGGGGCGAGGAGTCACAGGCAGTAGCCATTTCGATTGAGTCTGCCCTGCTACACAATAGTATGTGTACCGAATGGTGCAAAGAACCTTAACAGTACATCTGCTCCTGCTGCTTTGCCCTGGTTTATGTGAATAAAAAATATATCATTAGGCAATAATGAACCTCTAACACATCCATTTGCGTCAGTGTACACTACTGGTTTTATGTTGCTTTGTCTGCTGGATTCAGCGTAACGAGACGCACTAGTAAAGTAGTCCTTACTATACAGTATTTCAGTATTATATTTTATGGGAGCCCACACGCATGCGCAGTGGTGATTGTAAAAAGCGACATCTGGTGGATGATCACAGGTATTACACGTAAAGGTAACGCCAAACGCCAAACGTCTGTCTCCGTGCGATTAGATAGCCTCTCTGTGACTAGGCGCGCCTCCCTACGCCCCAGTACGCTGCATATGCTCGATCGGGACAAACGCCTCAGCCACTCAAGATAAAGGTGGCTACATCTGTACCTATCCATCACTTTGTTATCTAAATGTACATTCAATATATATATATATATATATATACTGTTTATTTCTGCTCTTGTCACTATAACTAGTCAGTGTCTTGGTTTCATCTAATAGAAACACTCATAACTAGAGATGAGCGGTTTCGGGTGGGTTATTTTGTTTCTGTGCAGGGTAAATACTGGCTGCTTTATTTTTACACTGAAATTTAGATTGCAGATTGTACTCACCACACCCAAATCTAACTCTCTCTGCAAATGTTATATCTGCCTCCCCTGCAGTGCACATGGTTTTGCCCAACTGCTAAAACATTTCCTGCCGCGATCAACTTGGAATTACCCCCAATGTGCCTGAAGATGTGTATAAATATATAAGAAAGATAATGATCTGTTGAGTAAAATACTAGTGAGTGTCTATATGTTTGTAATTTCATTATTTGTCTTGTGTTCAGAAAAGTACGTGTAAGAATACGGTGTGTTTTTTATTTTATTTTTGTAACACATTATACTGACTGGCTCTCCTTTGCACTCTTCAGTTGCCCCAAAGGTCTTAAGAAGAATTTTGAAATATAGCTATAAAAAAAGTATTCTAAATAAACTTAACTGGCAATCCCCCCCCCCCCCCCCCCCACAAAAAAGCTCAGAAATTGTCTTTTTTTATAAGTGAATTAAGTGAAGAACATTAATTTAGCCCTATCCAAAATGATTTTAGTTAAAAAAAAAAGGATTTTTTTGAAAATATTTTTTTGTCAAATATTGAAACATCGATCGGGAACATAGTGTTAATAGGAACATCAGTAACATCGCGACAATCGTGACTTTAGGCTTCAGAGCCTGGACAGCTGCCAGGTACACAGGGGGGATGGGGAGTCTTGGGGTGGCTTGGTAGCGATAATTTACACTCACCAGCAGCTGCTATTGTCTGCAGCCACTGGGGGTGGGAAATCCTACCATGCTGACCGATCAGCAATGATCGGCAGCACGGTAACACTGGGGGCTGGGTACTGGAAGGCAGAGGGACCTTCCGGTCCCTCTGACTGCAGCGTAGGGAAGTTTCCCTTCCGCCGCTGCTAACACTGTTTATCTGACTAGTCATATCCTGTGCGACCAGGTCAGATAAAGCACTTGCTGGTATGGTCGCATCTGAGGTGACCATGCCAGGCAAGTGGTTAAACTGGGACACTAATGAATTATGTAGGTTCTCTATCTGCTTACAACCAGGTGAAATGCAGCTTTGAAGTCAGCCAGCCACAGAACCTGTATAATTCATGAGTGTCCCAGTTTAAAGGGATAGTATGGTAAGCCTACATATAGATGTATTTGGGTCAGTACCTGTTCCACCAAAGAGCTTACAGATGGAGCCATGCTCATCTGAGGCGGCTCCATCGCAGGCGTTCACTCCTGGTGTGACTAGGCGATCCATCCGCCTAGTCACGCCGGGAGTGCACGGAGACACTCCCATTCATAGAATAGGAGAGCGGGTGCGCCCATCTGGACAGAGACGCTCGCACGCGTCCAGCAGCATGGAAATGCCTGATTAATAGTCATGCCTCGGTGGGCGCGCCTAGGCACAAATGGAGCCATGACTAGCATGGCTTCTTCTGTATGTACAATCTTCCAAACTTACTGTATATAACTAGTTTACCTATCAAGGCAGTACTCCTTGACAATTAACCTCCTAATACTGGGCCGGATTCAGATGTAGACACAATGGCATATATTTTGATAGGATCTCCTGCTCTGTGCTGCCACGTCGCCATGGCAACCGGGAGGCAAGTGTTAGCGAAGTAACCTGAGCGCAGCTGATACTCCGGTCCAGGTTTTTACTGTGTAGTGGTTACAGGCTCTGTGCACGGCAGGGAATCCGGCGCTGGTTTTGTGCTCACAGTCTGTGAGGTCTGAGTGGGGCGTGGACAGCACCTGCTATATAAACCATCCTCTCAGGCTAGGCAAATGCTGCTGAATCTTTGTTTGTTAGTCAGTTCCAGAGAGTTAGCTAGTACTGTGTGACTTTGTATTTACTTGTTGCTTACTGCGAATAGGCCTTGGGATTCGGTACTTCATTCTGCCAATCCGGACCTAGCAGTAAGACTGGAGTCAGTTGTTTGACCTGCTGGGGTTCTTTTGCTATTCTGTGAACCCAGCAGGTTTGCGGCTGTACTCTCAGACCTGCTTGCTTAATCCTCCCTCACTGTGCAGGGCGTCCAGGTGTCAGTTTAGTGGCAGTAAGTTGAACCTGTGCCCTGCAAGTGGGGGTTAGGATTGTGGATACTCTCCTTGTGTCTATATTTCTATCTCTGACCAAGGAGTTTATTCCCACACCCGTTGGTAACCCTTTGGGGTTTTTTCTGTTGCTCTTAGCAACATCATTTCAGGTGCTCCACATGTTAAATCACTACACATCGCTTCATTGTCCGCTCTATTCCATCTGAGCATTCCTGACACTAGGGAGACACCCAATTCCTGAGCCTTTGGGCTTCTCCGTTCACTTTGTGTTTATTAGTTATTCCATCACCTCCTGTGTATGTTATGTTATACTGTCTGTGAGTTTGTTTGCTTTGCTTCCCTCTCTGTTCATACACCGGTATACTCCTGTTAGCACTGGTGTGCGTAACATATTCAGCAGCCCTACTCCTGTTGAAATTTTGTGGGAATATGGAGCATACCCCTCAAAATACTTTGCAACAGGTGGTCGATCAGGTGCAGGTCCTGACTCGACAATTTAATGAGATGTCCATTAAATTGAACACCCCGCAGGCCGCTAGCGGAGCTCCCGCAGCAGCAGCGGCAAGTTCAGGGGTTAAGGAGCCGAAAGTAAATCTCCCGGATCGTTTTTCTGGAGATCGCTCGCAGTTCTTTTGTTTCAAGGAGAGCTGTAAGCTATATTTCAGGCTTAGGCCCCAGTCTTCTTGGTCGGAGATTCAGCGGCTGGGCATGGTGATTTCCTTGCTACAAGGAGACCCACAGGTCTGGGCATATGGGTTACAGCCTGACTGTCTGTCGCTTAAAAGTGTTGATGCTTTTTTTACGGCACTGGGCATTTTGTATGATGACCCTGACAAGATGGCTTCAGCCGAGGCTCAGATTACGGTTCTTAAGCAAGGGCGACGGCCAGCTGAGGTTTATAGTACGGAGTTTCGGAGGTTGGCTCATGATACCCAGTGGAATGACCCAGCCCTGAGAAACCAGTACCGAAGGGGCCTTTCTGACCAGATAAAGGACCAACTGGTACAATATCCCTCGCCTGATAGCTTAGATCAGCTCATGCAGTTATCCATCCGGGTGGATAGACGGCTGAGAGAGCGTAGGCTTGAAAGGGAGACCGCAGTTTCCTTTTTTCCCAAGGGAACCTCAGACTCTGAGGAATATTCCGAGGAGCCTATGCAGATTGGGGCTACCCGCCTCTCCTCGCGTGAGAAGACGCGGAGGAGACAGCAGGGTTTGTGTTTGTACTGTGGGAATAAAGGTCATGTTGTAGTATCATGCCCAGAAAAACCGGAAAACTTCAGGGCCTGAGGGTGATGGGAAATATCCTGTCAGGCCAGAAGTCAGAATTTCCTAAAAAGACTTTTCTCATTCCGGTGACTTTGGAGATCCTCGGTCAAACTGTCAAGACTGAGGCCTTTGTTGACAGTGGGGCCGATGGGGTTTTCATGGACCATCAATTCACCCTGGAACACTCTGTTCCCTCAGTACCTTTGGCATTAGAGATTGAGATCTGTGGGTTAAACGGGGAACCATTGTCCCAGGGTAAAATTACCTCCTGCACCAGCCAAATTCCTTTGTTTATTGGAGCCACACACTCTGAAAAATTGTCTTTTTATGTGACTGTCTGTTCTTTTGCCCCATTGGTTTTGGGGTTACCCTGGTTAAGGGCCAATAACCCTCAATTTGACTGGGTCTCTGGGGAGATTCTTAGTTGGGGTAGTGATTGTTTTAGGAGTTGCTTGAGCCTTCCAGTCAGGCTCTCGCAGCTAAGTTTGCCAGGATGTTATGCAGATTTTGCGGATGTGTTCTCCAAAAAAGTTGCGGAGGTACTACCTCCCCATCGCCCCTATGACTGTGCCATTGATTTGTTGCCGGATGCTAAGCTTCCCAAGAGCAGGTTGTACTCCCTGTCACGTCCTGAAACTCAGGCTATGGCAGAGTACATTCAGGAGAACTTGGCTAAGGGATTTATCAGACCCTCACAGTCCCCAGTTGGGTCGGGGTTCTTTTTCGTGGGTAAAAAGGATGGTTCGTTGCGACCCTGCCTCGACTTCAGGGAATTGAACCGTATCACGATTAAAAACTCGTACCCACTGCCTCTCATTTCGGTTTTGTTTGACCAGCTTCGTACTGCCACCATTTTTTCTAAGATTGACCTACGCGGTGCTTACAATCTAATCCGAATAAGAGAGGGGGATGAATGGAAGACTGCCTTTAATACCCACTCAGGGCATTATGAATATTTGGTGATGCCTTTTGGGCTATCTAATGCCCTGGCAGTCTTCCAGGAATTCATGAACGATGTGCTCAGGGAATATTTGGATAGATTCTTAGTTGTTTATCTAGATGACATCCTAATCTTCTCTCATTCCCTGGAGGAACATCGGAAGCATGTACGCTTAGTCCTCCAGAAACTCAGAGACCACCAGCTTGGGGCGAAGCTGGAGAAGTGCGAGTTTGAAGTGCAGCAAATCGCATTTCTAGGGTATTTTATCTCCTCAGAAGGTTTCCAAATGGAGGGTTCTAAGGTACAGGCAGTCCTGGATTGGGTGCAGCCCACTAGTTTGAAGGCGCTTCAGCATTTTCTGGGCTTTGCAAATTTTTATAGACGGTTTATTGCTGGATTTTCGTCTATAGTGGCCCCCTTGGTGGCACTCACTAAGAAAGGGGCGGATGTTGCTAACTGGTCTTGTGAGGCCAAAGCGGCCTTTGCCCGTCTCAAAAGGGCATTTGTCTCGGCCAAGGTGCTGCGACACCCAGATCCAGAGCGTCCTTTTGTGGTAGAAGTGGATGCCTCTGAGATAGGTATTGGGGTAGTGCTCTCTCAGATGGGGGTGTCTGATAATCGCCTTCATCCCTGTGCTTACTTTTCCCGTAAATTTTTGTCTGCCGAGATGAATTATGATGTGGGTAACTGGGAATTGTTGGCTATAAAGGATGCACTCGGGGAGTGGAGACACTGGCTTGAGGGGGCTAAGTTTGTGGTCTCAATTCTCACCGACCATAAGAATCTGGCATATTTAGAATCAGCGAAGCGGCTCAGTGCCAGGCAGGCACGATGGGCTTTGTTTTTTACTCGCTTTAATTTTTTGATAACATATCACCCTGGGTCAAAAAACATCAAGGCTGATGCGCTCTCGCGGAGTTTTGCTCCAGTTCAAGAGACCACCGAGGAGCCATTGCCCATTGTGTACCCATCATGTATTAAAGTGGGCATTACCCAGAACCTCTTGTCATTAGTCCTTAGAGCACAGGAGCAGGCTCCACCAGACCTTCCGGTAGGTCTCTTGTTTGTGCCTCCTAGGTTAAGACAGCGAGTGTTCCTGGAATTCCATGCCAAGAGGTCGGCAGGGCATCCGGGTATTGCCAGAACTCGGGAGTTGCTGTCTAGGGCGGTGTGGTGGCCCTCTGTGGCTAGGGATGTGGATCAGTGGGTTCGGGCATGTGACGTTTGTGCCCGAAATAAAACTCCTAGAGGGGTTCCTGTCGGCCCATTACATCCACTCTCTATTCCGTCTAAGCCATAGACCCACATTTCCATGGATTTTGTGGTGGACTTGCCCAAATCCTCGGGGATGACAGCCATTTGGGTTGTCGTTGACATGTTTTCAAAGATGGCGCATTTCGTTCCACTGGTTGGGTTGCCATCGGCCAGACGCCTGTCTGAGTTATTTATGCAGCATGTTGTGCGCCTCCACGGGTTGCCACTTGATGTGGTCTCTGACCGTGGATCCCAGTTTGTGGCCAAATTCTGGAGGGCATTTTGTTCTGATCTCCAGATTTCTGTGAGCTTGTCGTCAGGCTACCATCCACAGTCTAATGGGCAGACTGAGAGGGTGAACCAGTCCGTGGAGCAGTTCCTCAGGTGTTATGTCTCCAAGTGTCATACTGACTGGGTTGCTCATCTGTCCATGGCGGAGTTTGCCTATAACAACGCTGCTCACTCTGCTACAGGGATCTCTCCCTTCCTTTGTGTGTATGGGCATCATCCTAAGGCCAATTCTTTTGACCCCCTGGATTCCACGTCTGGTGGTTCCTCTGTTGTTTCGGTCCTTAGGGGTATTTGGAGGAAAGTGAAGAAAGCCCTTGTGTCTGTGTCATTAGTGACCAAAAGGGTTTTTGATAAGCGGAGAAGACCCTGCAGCTTCAAATTAGGAGACTTCGTCTGGTTGTCCACCAAGAATTTGAAGTTGAGACAGCCATCTCATAAGTTTGGCCCCCGGTTCATCGGCCCTTATAAGATCACCAGGGTTATCAATCCGGTGGCATTTCAGTTAGATCTGCCCCGTTCTTTGGGTATCAATAAAACATTTCATTGTTCCCTTTTAAAACTGGCGGTTAGTAATCCTTCTTCCAGTGGAAGACCTTCTCCTCTTCTGATACGGGGTCAGAGGGAGTTTGTGGTTGAAAGGGTTCTTGACTCCAAGATTGTTCGGGGTCGGCTGTCATTTTTGGTGCACTGGAAGGGGTATGGCCCGGAGGAGCGGTCGTGGGTGCGCAGTTGTGATCTTCATGCCCCCAGACTGATACGCTCTTTCTTCTCGCAGTTCCCCGATAAACCCGGTGGTAGGGGTTCTTTGACCCCTCGTCAGAGGGGGGGTACTGTTAGGATCTCCTGCTCTGTGCTACCACGTCGCCATGGCAACCAGGAGGCAAGTGTTAGCGAAGTAACCTGAGCGCAGCTGATACTCCGGTCCGGGTTTTTACTGTGTAGTGGTTACAGGCTCTGTGCATGGCAGGGAATCCGGCGCTGGTTTTGTGCTCACAGTCTGTGAGGTCTGAGTGGGGCGTGGACAGCACCTGCTATATAAACCATCCTCTCAGGCTAGGCAAATGCTGCTGAATCTTTGTTTGTTAGTCAGTTCCAGAGAGTTAGCTAGTACTGTGTGACTTTGTATTTACTTGTTGCTTACTGCGAATAGGCCTTGGGATTAGGTACTTCATTCTGCCAATCCGGACCTAGCAGTAAGACTGGAGTCAGTTGTTTGACCTGCTGGGGTTCTTTTGCTATTCTGTGAACCCAGCAGGTTTGCGGCTGTACTCTCAGACCTGTTTGCTTAATCCTCCCTCACTGTGCAGGGCGTCCAGGTGTCAGTTTAGTGGCAGTAAGCTGAACCTGTGCCCTGCAAGTGGGGGTTAGGATTGTGGATACTCTCCTTGTGTCTATATTTCTATCTCTGACCAAGGAGTTTATTCCCACACCCGTTGGTAACCCTTTGGGGTTTTTTCTGTTGCTCTTAGCAACATAATTTCAGGTGCTCCACATGTTAAATCACTACACATCGCTTTATTGTCCGCTCTATTCCATCTGAGCATTCCTGACACTAGGGAGACACCCAATTCCTGAGCCTTTGGGCTTCTCCGTTCACTTTGTGTTTATTAGTTATTCCATCACCTCCTGTGTATGTTATGTTATACTGTCTGTGAGTTCGTTTGCTTCGCTTCCCTCTCTGTTCATACACCGGTATACTCCTGTTAGCACTGGTGTGCGTAACATATTTACACAAGTGGAGTGATTGTTATCCATTGTGCATGTGCTAAAGCCAAGCTGCACATGTGCAGAGATTGATTTGTGATGCTATTTACACAGAGGAATCACTTGCAAAGTGAGTGACAGGCATGACTGGACTGTTGAAACACCATTTCACGGGTGGGCATGAGGGCTCTCTGTGTTAGGTGAGCCGCAGGGTTTTAGCAGGTCAGACTCACTCAGAGGCAGTGTGGCTGACCAATCTATGTCAATGTCACCAGTGTCTATGCTGTTGTATGTCATTGGATGGATAAGAAAAGGCACAAGTGGGTGTCACTATTCTCAGGGGAGCTTTGTAGACATTAGCATATTTTAACAGTTGCGATCTGTGAGAGATTGCAGCAGTGATGGCAGTTGTGTCCACATCTGAATTTGGCCCATTGTTTGCAAAGGTTTAATAGGGAAGAGTTTCAGAGTCTACACTGATGAGTTACCAGCCCATTATTTTACTTTTGTCATTTGAATAACTAGATAGTATAGTATTAAATTAGGAAGCTTAAGTGCCCCCGTGTCTTTGGTTCTACATAAAGTATTGCATACTGTCCTTGAAAATTGCCTTGTATTTGGAATGTACAGTAGTAGGGAAAGGTTGCAAAACTGTAAAGATCCAGCTAGAACTTCATTGTTTGCCTGGTTCAAACCACAATTAATGGTTTAAGCAAATTATTGAACTAGAATTGTTTTTGAGCCAATGTGTGAATTCAGTTACAGGAATAGGGTGTGAATTGCTGTTGCAGCGCTATTTAAATGGCACCCTATCTTACACCCTTCACCCACCTGGCCAAATCCATATTTTGCCCAAAAGTGCTTGTGATCCTGTGGGGTTGTGAACACCTTTGTGTGAGATACCACTGTCGTAAAGTGCGGTCACTGCCTCACTGTTTCAGCCAGGTGAGATCATTCACCGGCAATTGAATTCCCTCCAATTATCTCAAAATTTATTTCAACATTATTGTAAAGAATCTTCTCTCATCTCAAGTTAGAGTTTTAGCTTCAATATGGTAAGGTATTTCAGAACTACATCTGTCTTTGTAAAACTTTGCTTGTCAGCTTTTTGATACACAAGCGTCTACTCTCGGCATATGCTAATTGCCAGATTTCACTTTAAGTACGGAAAAATGTTATGATCAACCTATAACTAATTTAACAAGAACCCATCAAAGAGCATTAATATACAGATGATCCTGGCCTTACATGTGTAATATACAAAGCGAATGGACTGCCATTACTTAAAGTTTTTCTTCTTTCAAAGATATAGCACTTGCATTAATTATTTATAATGGAAATTAAAATTTAAAATGAAGGCACAAGATCAAAAATGTATCAGAGCTATATGCGGGCAAGAATAAGTCTTTGGATTTGAGAGAACTAATGTTCCAATGTCACATATTTCTCTTTTAAACAGATATAAATTAAAATTAATTTTAACTTTCTAGAAAAAAAATATTTTCTTAAATAAAAATGTTGTTTTTAAGATAAATCTTCAAGCACATGCTACAGTATGCACTGGCTTCCTAAACTCAAATCTATTTCTGTGTAACTATCTGATAGTGATATTTGAAGAAACACATTCACCAACCATCATATTTTGTCCAAGTAGAATCTATTTACCAAATACAAATGATTAAAGAAACATTAAAGAGACTGAAACAGATGTGTGTTTTTACAAGTTCAACAAACTAATATAACACTACTTCAATATCTAATGGCCCATACTAGAGATGTGCACCGGACATTTTTCGGGTTTTGTGTTTTGGTTTTGGATTCGGTTCCGCGGCCGAGTTTTGGATTCGGATGTGTTTTGGCAAAACCTCCCTGAAATTTTTTGTCTGATTCGGGTGTGTTTT
Organism: Pseudophryne corroboree; assembly: GCF_028390025.1. NCBI lineage: Eukaryota > Metazoa > Chordata > Amphibia > Anura > Myobatrachidae > Pseudophryne > Pseudophryne corroboree. Next base: position 650,733,063 of record NC_086449.1, read on the forward strand.
GGATTCGGGTGTTTTTTTTCAAAAATCCCTCAAAAACAGTTTGAATCATAGAATTTGGGGGTAATTTTGATCCTATAATATTACTAACCTCAATAACCACAATTTCCACTCATTTCCAGTCTTTTCTAAACACCTCACACCTCACAATACTATTTTTAGTCCTAAAATTTGCACCGAGGTCGCTGGATGACTAAGCAAAGCGACCCAAGAGGGCGGCACAAACACCTGGCCCATCTAGGAGTGGCACTGCAGTGTCAGACAGGATGGCACTTAAAAAAATTGGCCCCAAACAGAACATGATGCAAAGAAAAGAGAAAAAGAGGTGCACTATGGTCACTGGACGGCTAAGCTAAGCGACTCAAACACCTCAATATCACAGGAATTATTTGTTCTAATCAATGGTATTATTGGTCCAAATCACTGGAAGAAAATGACAAAATCACTGGAATTATTCGTTCTAATCAATAGTATTATTGGTCCAAATCACTGGAAGAAAATTACAAAATCACTGGAATCATTTGTTCTAATCAATGGTATTATTGGTCCAAATAACTGGAAGAAAATGACAAAATCACTGGAATTATTTGTTCTAATCAATGGTATTATTGGTCCAAATCACTGGAAGAAAATGACAAAGTCACTGGAATTATTCGTTCTAATCAATGGTATTATTCGTCCAAATCACTGGAAGAAAATGACAAAATCACTGGAATTATTCGTAAACATTTGTAGAAATCGCTGCTTTCTGATTACAGAAATGCTCAGATATTCCTGCGAATCCACAATCCCTTCCCAGAAGAAATAGAAATTGAGAAACCGTTGTTTGAGAACGTTTGTTCTCTTTCCCTTACAAAGGAACAAACCACTTTCCAAGAAGACTGACATTTTTGGGATTATGGAGACATAATGTTTTTGAATATAAATCCTAAAGTAGGTGATGTATTAGAGCAAAAGAGTGCAATAGACCAGCCATGCAGTTTCTGAAATATTATGACAAAATGTTACTGTATTTCATAAGCACTCATTCCTAACTCTGCTAAGTACTGTTTGGTATACTGTATCTGGCTTCCATGAGGTAGTTGTCCATTATTTCAGCTTCCATTGACCTTTTTGAAAGCGGCAGAAGTTATCGATTCTTCCCCCCCCCCCCCCCCCTATTTTTAATTTTCTCCTGCAGAGCCCAGTAAAATGTTGCAATGTTAAGTATTGACTTGTGCCTTCTGGGGGTCCACTTCTTCACCAAACCCAGCCAAATCTCATCCTAACCCTCTGTTCCACGTTCTCTATGTACCCCATCTGTGTCTCCCATGTCTGTCTACCCCTCCTCTTTAGATTGTAAGCTCCATGGGCAGGGCCCTCTTTCCTCATGTGCTTATATACTGTTGGTCACCAAAATGCTGCACTGTAATACTATATATACTGCTCACAAAAATGCTGCACAGATATGGAATGGATACTTGCAGTGACACAGAGCTGCAAGATACAGCAATGGCCTACTGTACAACTATATACTGTTAATCACCAAAATGCTGCACTGTAATACTATATATACTGCTCACAAAAATGCTGCACAGATATGGAATGGAGACTTGCAGTGACACAGAGCTGCAAGATACAGCAATGGCCTACTGTACACAACTATATACTGTTGGTCACCAAAATGCTGCACTGTAATACTATATATACTGCTCACAAAAATGCAGCACAGATATGGAACGGATACTTACAGTGACACAGAGCTGCAAGATACAGCAATGGCCTACTGTACAACTATATACTGTTAATCACCAAAATGCTGCACTGTAATACTATATATACTGCTCACAAAAATGCCGCACAGATATGGAATGGATACTTGCAGTGACACAGAGCTGCAAGATACAGCAATGGCCTACTGTACAACTATATACTGTTGGTCACCAAAATGCTGCACTGTAATACTATATATACTGCTCACAAAAATTCCACACAGATATGGAATGGATACTTGCAGTGACATAGAGCTGCCAGATACAGCAATGGCCTACTGTACAACTATATACTGTTAGTCACCAAAATGCTGCACTGTAATACTATATATACTGCTCACAAAAATGCCGCACAGATATGGAATGGATACTTGCAGTGACACAGAGCTGCAAGATACAGCAATGGCCTACTGTACAACTATATACTGTTAGTCACCAAAATGCTGCACTGTAATACTATATATACTGCTCACAAAAATGCCACACAGATATGGAATGGATACTTGCAGTGACACAGAGCTGCAAGATACAGCAATGGCCTACTGTACTGTACTACTATAATTATTATATACTGGTGGTCCCCAGTCCTCACAATGCAGCACACTGATCAGATATTTGCAGCACACTGAGCACAGATATGGAGCATTTTCAGGGAGAGAATGCTGCCAAGTCCTCTCTGTTCAATCTCCAATGCACGAGTGAAAATGGCGGCGACACGCGGCTCTTTATATAGAATACAAATCTTGCGAGAATCCGACAGCGGGATGAAGACGTTCGGCCGCGTTCTGGTTAACCGAGCAAGGTGGGAAGATCCGAGGCTGCCTCGGAACTGTGTAAAATGGGTGAAGTTCGGGGGGGTTCGGATCCCGAGGAACCGAACCCGCTCATCTCTAGCCCATACACATAGTGAGATTCGGGCTATGCCCGATTCTCACTATGCGACAGGGGCTAGGTCGGATTCGCACGCACATAATGAGTGTGCTTGCGATACTGACTATAGAGGTCATTCCGAGTTGATTGCTAGCTGCCGTTGTTCGCAGCGCATGCGTACGAGCCACAGTACGCACGCGCAAAGTACTTTCACACAAAACTATGCAGTTTTATACAAGGTCGAGCAATGCTTTTCAGTCGCTCTGCTGATCGTTGAGTGATTGACAGGAAGTGGGTGTTTCTGGGTGGTAACTGAGTGTTTTCCGGGAGTGTGCTAAAAAACGCAGGTGTATCAGGTAAAAACACAGGCGTGACAGGTAAAAATGCAGGCGTGCCTTGGAAAATGGGGGATTGGCTGGCCGAATGCAGGGCGTGTTTGTGACGTCAAAGCAGGAACTAAACAGACTGAAGTGATTGCAAGGTAGGAGTAGGTTTGGAGCAACTCAGAAACGGCATGAAAATTTTTCCGAGCAGTTCTGCTAACCTTTCGTTCACACTTCTGCTAAGCTAAGATACACTCGCAAAGGGCGGCGGCCTAGCGTGTGCACTGCTGCTAAAAGCAGCTACCGAGCGATCATCTCGGAATGAGGGCCAATGTTCGAGTGTCAGTTTTGACTATCTCTTCTATAGAGATAGTCAAAATTGACTTGCCTGCACAGTCTATCTAGGCTTGCGATGCCGACTGCACATCGGCATCGAATCAGGATCGCAAGGTGACTTTCACCTTGCGATCTGCACTAGCTTTTGTTACGATTTTGACTATATAGTCAAAATCGTAAAACAAAATATCTCACCGTGTGTACACACCATCAGAGATAGTTGGTTCAAAAGTTGTATCTTGGCATAGGTACTGATTTAGAGATGTACGTAACCCACTGGTTTAAAAATTATGAATAATAATAATAATAATAATGTTCCCCCACCCTCTGTATTGTCAGTAAATGTATATGCCCCCCATGTATTGACCATTAATGAGCTCCCAAAATTTCCTCTATTTGTCTATCATTGTGCTTCTTACCCCACCTCCTCTGTATTGCACGTGATGTGCTCTTCTGCCGCCCCCTCCCCCTCTCCCAGTATTTAACTTACCTTCTTCTCTTGTTCCACTCTATCTTGGCAACTTGGATCCTCCTCGAGTCTTATACTCCCTAGCCACATGGGTCTCTCCTTTCTCCACTGACAGGAACCTTACAGGATAGCATTAGGCAATGTTCAAATGGGATGACATCACAACCACAATATTGCTAGGAACCTGCCATCAAGTGACAAGTCACAGGACAGAAAGGAATGTAATCAGGGGAGTTGGGGGCAGGGGAGCTGCATACCCCGTTTGCAAGCTATCCCTCATGCTGGGTGCTTGGCATTATATTGTGGACTTGCATCCAAGGCAGCCCAGCTTTGGGCTCTGGTAGTTCCGTCCCTGTGTAACAGCCTCAGCCAATAGGAATCTGATTTTTATTATCTATTGCTGTCACATGTGACAGCTGTCAGGTCCAGATGCGGCTTCAGCGCACCAAGCCACTAAGAATCAGGCTGACATAACCGTGATCTACAGGTTGAGTGTCCGGGATCATCTGGTAGATCTCGATCAGTGCTTTTACCATAAATCAGATGTTTGTGCCTCCACCCAAACGACTTTCTACAATTTAGTGTCCCTGGGTCTGCTTGGGTAAACAACATAAAACATTTTAACTGACAATATTTACATAAGGAAATTCACACAACCTGTGTTAAAAACATTTTTTGTATGACCTTGCTTATTTTAGCTTGAAAGATTAAGGTTATGCTTATTCAATTAGTGGTTATAAAATTCAACTCCACATAGACAATGCAACCAAATACTGTAATTCTATGTAAATACTTAGGGGGAAATTTACTAAGCTCCCGATTTTGACCGAGATGCCGTTTTTTCATCAAAGTGTCATCTCGGTAATTTACTAAACACTAATCACGGCAGAGATGAGGGCATTCGTAATTTTTTGCAAGTCCAAGTAAAAAATTACGAATGAATACACCATCGGTCAAAACGCAGCTGTTTAAGTATGAATCTCGGTCATTTACTAAGAAGTGCAAAGCAAAAAAAAAACAAACACTGCCGTGAAAAATTACAACTCGTAAAAAAGTGCTAAAAAAAAACAGACCTTTTTTTTTTATTCGTGATTGGATAGGCATGCACGGATCCATGAGATCCGTGCATGTATATCAGTGGGAAGGGGTGGGAAAGTGCTTATTTTTTCAAAAAAAATTGCGTGGGGTCCCCCCTCCTAAGCATAACCAGCCTCGGGCTCTTTGAGCCGATCCTGGTTGCAGAAATATGGGAAAAAAAATGACAGGGGTTCCCCCATATTTAAGCAACCAGCATCGGGCTCTGCGCCTGGTCCTGGTCCCAAAAATACGGGGGACAAAAAGAGTAGGGGTCCCCCGTATTTTTAAAACCAGCACCGGGCTCCACTAGCTGGACAGATAATGCCACAGCCGGGGGTCACTTTTATATAGTGCCCTGCGGCCGTGGCATCAAAAATCCAACTAGTCACTCCTGGCCGGGGTACCCTGGGGGAGTGGGGACCCCTTCAATCAAGGGGTCCCCCCCCCCAGCCACCCAAGGGCCAGGGGTGAAGCCCGAGGCTGTCCCCCCCCCATCCAATGGGCTGCGGATGGGGAGGCTGATAGCCTTTGTTGTAAAAGAAAAGATATTGTTTTTAGTAGCAGTACTACAAGGCCCAGCAAGCCTCCCCCGCATGCTGGTACTTGGAGAACCACAAGTACCAGCATGCGACGGAAAAACGGGCCCGCTGGTACCTGTAGTACTACTACTAAAAAAATACCCAAAAAAAGACAAGACACACACACCGTGAAAGTATAATTTTATTACATACATACACACATACATACATACTTACCTTAAGTTCCCACGCAGGTTGGTCCTCTTCTCCAGTAGAATCCAAGGGGTACCTGTTGAAGAAATTATACTCACGAGATCCAGGGGTCCAGGCTCCTCGGGAAATCCAGGGGTAATCCACGTACTTGAAAAAAAAAAAAAACCGGTGTCCCGACCACGAACTAAAAGGGGACCCATGTTTGCACATGGGTCACCTTTCCACGAATGCCAGAAACCCACTTTGACTTCTGTCTAAGTGGGTTTCTTCAGCCAATCAGGGAGCGCCACGTTGTAGCACTCTCCTGATCAGCTGTGTGCTCCTGTCCTCACTGACAGGCAGCACACGGCAGTGTTACAATGTAGCGCCTATGCGCTACATTGTAACCAATGCTGGGAACTTTCTGCTCAGCGGTGACGTCACTTTAGGTCAACCGCAGGGCAGAAAGTTCCCATCATTGGTTACAATGTAGCGCATAGGCGCTACATTGTAACACTGCCGTGTGCTGCCTGTCAGTGAGGACAGGAGTACACAGCTGATCAGGAGAGTGCTACAACGTGGCGCTCCCTGATTGGCTGAAGAAACCCACTTAGACAGAAATCAAAGTGGGTTTCTGGCATTCGTGGAAAGGTGACCCATGTGCAAACATGGGTCCCCTTTTAGTTCGTGGTCGGGACACCGTTTTTTTTTTTTTTTTTTTTCAAGTACGTGGATTACCCCTGGATTTCCCGAGGAGCCTGGACCCCTGGATCTCGTGAGTATAATTTCTTCAACAGGTACCCCTTGGATTCTACTGGAGAAGAGGACCGACCTGCGTGGGAACTTAAGGTAAGTATGTATGTATGTGTGTATGTATGTAATAAAATTATACTTTCACGGTGTGTGTGTCTTGTCTTTTTTTGGGTATTTTTTTAGTAGTAGTACTACAGGTACCAGCGGGCCCGTTTTTCCGTCGCATGCTGGTACTTGTGGTTCTCCAAGTACCAGCATGCGGGGGAGGCTTGCTGGGCCTTGTAGTACTGCTACTAAAAACAATATCTTTTCTTTTACAACAAAGGCTATCAGCCTCCCCATCCGCAGCCCATTGGATGGGGGGGGGGCAGCCTCGGGCTTCACCCCTGGCCCTTGGGTGGCTGGGGGGGGGACCCCTTGATTGAAGGGGTCCCCACTCCCCCAGGGTACCCCGGCCAGGAGTGACTAGTTGGATTTTTGATGCCACGGCCGCAGGGCACTATATAAAAGTGACCCCCGGCTGTGGCATTATCTGTCCAGCTAGTGGAGCCCGGTGCTGGTTTTAAAAATACGGGGGACCCCTACTCTTTTTGTCCCCCGTATTTTTGGAACCAGGACCAGGCGCAGAGCCCGATGCTGGTTGCTTAAATATTGGGGAACCCCTGTCATTTTTTTTCCCATATTTCGGCAACCAGGATCGGCTCAAAGAGCCCGAGGCTGGTTATGCTTAGGAGGGGGGACCCCACGCAATTTTTTTTTTAAATTTTACAGTGTATAATTAAAAAAAAAAAAAAAATAGAACCCCAGCACGGATCACACAGATCCGGCCGAGATTAATTGTAAAAAAGTCGGCAGTGTTTTGCTAATCACTGCCGTAAAAAACACAAAAAAACCACGAATGACATCGACATCGGAAGAAAAGAAAAACCCGAATACGACAGCTTAGTAAATCCATCGTAACAAATTCAAAAAGTTGCAGTTTTACACTTTCGATGTCATTCGTGATTGAACTTTGACCTGAAACGGGAAAATACGAATCTTAGTAAATTTACCCCTTAGTGTGGTTACAATTACAAGTATAGAAAGTAACAAGGTTGGTTGGATATCAGTGCGCTGTCTACAGCTGCTATTTCGGGTATCACTAACGAGGTTTCTCCACCCTCAAATCATACAGACATATACAAACATTTAGGATACCACTGAGTCAGCGCTGTATGAAGATCAGAATCAATCGTATTCATATACTCTCTTTCTCTTTAGTCCATAAGACCGGAAAAGGAAAGAGAAACATAGAACATAGTGCAGTATCTTAGGTTAAAAGTTTTAATCCACATACATTACACCACACATAAACATAAAATATCCTGGATAACACTGCTTGGTTATCTTAAAAATGACAGCCTATGCTGTAAAGGCATTCATTAGTGAACTCAATCCGACACAGATACAGGTAGTGGGTAATTACCAGAACAAGGTGGAAACTAGCAAAATATAGTTCCGCAGATGTGCCGACATCAGGCCTTATCCAGCTGCAGCAGGAAGGTCTTTCTGGTGTCAATTCAACTCTCTTGGTCTGGCATCGATGGTACCACGTCCTCCTTTAGTCGGTAAAGTCCACTGGGGCACCCACGCGTTCCGACCCTGCCTGGGTCTTTCTCAAGGTTCGCTCCCTTTGTGAATGCCTCATCTACATCCTGGTCCGGTTTAAAAATCCCCCCTTCCTCTACGATTGGTCCCGGCACAGCTGGTCTCTATACATAGATTACCTAATTGTCTCTGACACTCGTGCGCCGGGTACCTCCTCCCTATGACCCTCCCCCTGACTGTTTCCAATCAGGGTGTCAAAGTGTAGTTTCGGTCCGGTCACGTGATCTCAGAGTGACGTATCGTAGTTTTTCTCCTCGGGTTCCCTCTGAGAAAGCTTCAGTGATTTCTTTCTCTGGTCACGTGGAGACGCGTACGTCATTACGTCATCACGTTTTTATGTTTCTCGTTGTCACGGCAACCATTTACCCCCGTAGTTACTGTGGTCACGTCGTCACGTTTTGATGTTTCTCGTTGTCACGGCAACCATTTACTTCCGTGATTACTGTGACTTCAGTGGTTGTCACGGAGGCCGGATCTCAAAGTGGATATCGGACTATTTCAATCACATTCCCAAACTTCGAAGGCTGATAGTATAGAGAGTAATAGGTGGTCGGTCTCTATATGAACACAGAGATATCAATAAAAAATAATGATGAGAGACAGATTATATATTTAAAACACAACATCAATTTAAAGGAGAAATACATCCATCCTACAAGGACTAAATGTCACAGAAACCACTTAACCTCAAAATCTAGGTTTAACCCTCCTGGTTGGAGGGTACCCATGTCATATATTAGACGCATCTCAGCTTTAGCTAATTGGGTAGAGATATCGCGTCTTCTCCAGTGCCCCTGTACCCACTGTAAACCTTCAAATCGGGTGATTGCTGATATTGAACACCCATGCACCTTTTTAAAATGATTAGAAAGTGCATGGGTTTCCAATCCCTTTTTAATATTCCTGATGTGTTCTCCTAGTCTAACTTTTAGCGGTCTTGAAGTCCGCCCTATGTAGACCAAGTTGCATTCACATTCCACAGCATAGATTACATTTTTTGTGGCACACGTCATAAATTGTTTAATTTCAAAGGGTTTTTTATTGATAATCATTTGACTTGTTTTACTTTGATTTGGCATTTTAATTTCTTTACAGGCCATACAGGACATACATCTATAAAAGCCCTTGGATTTGATTCTCGAGGGGTCTTTTACTGGTGGACATGCACTCCTTACGAGATTGTTCCCTATATTCGGTGCCTTGCGATATATGCAAACTGGTTTAGAGGGTAAAGCTGATCCCAAGACTGGGTCCTTTTTTAAGACTCCCCAATGTCGGGTCATAATTTTTTCTATTGATTTATATTGATCATTATAGGTGGTTACAAAAGCCCATCCGAATTCTTTCTTATTGGAGTCGGTGTTCTTAGGTTCCTTGTTTTTGTCCATCAACAAGACTCCTCTATCAAGCACCTCTATTTCTGTGGTGGCTTTCTCTATCCAGTTTTTATTATAACCACAAGTCATGAAATTATCCCGCATCTTCCCTGCCTGTACCTGATAAAGTTCATTTTTTGAGCAATTCCTTTTTACTCTTTTTCGTTGCCCTGCAGGGATAGATCGAAGCCAGTTGGGGTGGTGACAGCTAGCTGCATTGATATAACTTAAGGAGTCTGTATTTTTAGTATATGTTTTTGTATGTAGTTCATTATCTTCCACATATATAGTAATGTCTAGAAAATTGATCGTTTCTCGACTTCTAGAGAAAGAAAACTCTATATTTAGAGTGTTGTTATTTAGATATGTAGAGAACTCATCGAGGGATCTATCGTCTCCCCGCCAAAAAAACAAAACATCATCTATGTATCGGGACCAGGACACTAGGTTCACCCCAAATTGATGGTCCGCCCAAATGTGCTCATCCTCCAATCGACCCATGAACACATTGGCGTAACTTGGGGCGAACCTAGTGCCCATCGCGGTCCCGACCTTTTGTAAAAAGAAATCCCCCTTAAAGGCAAAATAGTTATTCTGTAGAATAAATGTTACAGCCTCAACCAGAAACTTCTGCAGTCCCTCTGCTAAATTGCTCTGTTCCAAAGTTTTACTGACGGCTTTTATTCCATCTTGATGGTCAATGATTGTGTATAATGACCGAACATCGGCTGTTACCATGATCAAGTCTTTATCCCATTTAATTTCTTTTATTAATCTGAGAACATCCTTGGTATCCCTCAGATGTGATTTGTTCAGCGATACCAAGGGTTGCAGATAGTAATCCACAAACTGGGAGAGGTTCGCTGTTACTGAATCTATTCCCGATACTATAGGTCTCCCCGGCGGATCCACCAAACTTTTGTGGATCTTGGGGAGAACATATAGTACCGGGATCACAGGTTCTGTGTTGATGATGAATTTTTGTTCGTCATCATTTAGTATCTCATTTGTCCTATATTTCTCCACAAGGAACTGCAGTTTTCTTATTATTTCTAATGTTGGGTCCATACGCAGTTTCCAATAGGTAGTGCGGTCTCCCAACTGTCTCAGAATTTCAGCTTCATAGTTCACTGTATTCATTAAAACGATCCCCCCGCCTTTATCGGCGGGTTTGATCGTGATATCTTCCATTTCTTGTAATTCCTTTAGGGCATTCCTTTCTTTGCCCGTTAGGTTATGCTTTTGTACGCCCCTCCTCACTTTGTTCAGATCATCATAAACAAGTGTGTAGAAAGTTTCTATAAAGTTACCTTTACAAAAGGTCGGGTAAAATACCGATTTAGGTTTAAAGGGTTTGTACTCTACCTCTTCAGGGGTTGCCGGGCTTTCTGATTCCTTACCCAAAAAGAATTTTTTGACAGTTAACTTTCTAATATATCTTTGTAAATCTACAAAAAGGGAAAATTGATTAATATTGTTAGAAGGCGCATATTTGAGCCCTTTTTCAAGGACACTCTTTTCATATAAATTAAGGGGGTGGCTACTCAGATTAAAGATTTTCACCCTACCTGTAGGTGGATCTCGCCCTTCTCCCTCTTGATTTATCGTTTCTACATTAATAAGTCCACCATCAGGGTTTTTATTCTTAGATAGTCTCAGACTTTTCTTCTTTCTAGATTTTTTTGTCTTATTAGCATTTCCTCCTCTCTTCCCCCTTTTTTTCCGTGTAACTATTTGTAATGTTCCCTCCTCCCTCTCCTCCCTCTAAAAGGTGAGTAGGAGTTGGAGTCCTCTTCCCTCAAAACTTCAAATCTATTAGGTCTTATTGTTTCTCTTCTCGTAGTATACATCTCATCTTCTTGGGTTTCCCTTCTTTGTCTTTCTCTCCATCTATCTCTCAAGTGCTCATCTACATTCCTTTTATAGAATGGTTGTTCTAATTCCTGTTCCTTTTCCCTCCAATCTGTCTGATTAATAAATCTTTTGTTTGGTCTCTCCCTCCAGCTTGGAGTATGAGGGTAGATGGGTTTTGTGTAACCCTTAGTTTGTTTCCTTTGTGTAGATATATTTTGTTTGGGTCTAACTACTGGCTGTTTTAGTTGGGTAGAATGCTCATCCTCGGTGGGTTTTTTTGTTACTCCTCCCACCTTGGATTCTTGTTTATCTCTATAAAATTTCTTACGCTTTCGTTCCACTAGAACCCTTTCATTTTTCTTAATATTCATCTCGATTCTTCCTTCTAATTCTGAATACTCTTGTGAGTTCAGAAATGGGATAGTTAAATCCTTTTGTTTTTGGATTTCTGCCTCTAAGGTATTCAGTTCCTTTTTTCTACCCTCAATAATCACTCTCATTAATGAAAATGAGCATTCCTTCAACACATTTTCCCATTTAAGTTTAAACTCCTCGTTAGTATGTGTGAAGGACGCCATTTTGGTGATTACCAATCCTTTTGGAATCATCTGGTGGGAGATATATCTTTCAAGTGTAACAATCTCCCACCAGATGTTATTTTCCTTGAGTAATAAATTCTCAAGCTTCCTCATTACATTTTCAAGATTATCATCCGAGACATGGACATATTCTCCCTCTTCTTTGAATATGTTCTCTAAGACAGTTTTTCTCTCTTCTCTATATTTAAACATGACTGCTGCTACAAACGTCCAACACTAGAGAATAGAGCCAATAGAAAGTAACAAGGTTGGTTGGATATCAGTGCGCTGTCTACAGCTGCTATTTCGGGTATCACTAACGAGGTTTCTCCACCCTCAAATCATACAGACATATACAAACATTTAGGATACCACTGAGTCAGCGCTGTATGAAGATCAGAATCAATCGTATTCATATACTCTCTTTCTCTTTAGTCCATAAGACCGGAAAAGGAAAGAGAAACATAGAACATAGTGCAGTATCTTAGGTTAAAAGTTTTAATCCACATACATTACACCACACATAAACATAAAATATCCTGGATAACACTGCTTGGTTATCTTAAAAATGACAGCCTATGCTGTAAAGGCATTCATTAGTGAACTCAATCCGACACAGATACAGGTAGTGGGTAATTACCAGAACAAGGTGGAAACTAGCAAAATATAGTTCCGCAGATGTGCCGACATCAGGCCTTATCCAGCTGCAGCAGGAAGGTCTTTCTGGTGTCAATTCAACTCTCTTGGTCTGGCATCGATGGTACCACGTCCTCCTTTAGTCGGTAAAGTCCACTGGGGCACCCACGCGTTCCGACCCTGCCTGGGTCTTTCTCAAGGTTCGCTCCCTTTGTGAATGCCTCATCTACATCCTGGTCCGGTTTAAAAATCCCCCCTTCCTCTACGATTGGTCCCGGCACAGCTGGTCTCTATACATAGATTACCTAATTGTCTCTGACACTCGTGCGCCGGGTACCTCCTCCCTATGACCCTCCCCCTGACTGTTTCCAATCAGGGTGTCAAAGTGTGGTTTCGGTCCGGTCACGTGATCTCAGAGTGACGTATCGTAGTTTTTCTCCTCGGGTTCCCTCTGAGAAAGCTTCAGTGATTTCTTTCTCTGGTCACGTGGAGACGCGTACGTCATTACGTCATCACGTTTTTATGTTTCTCGTTGTCACGGCAACCATTTACCCCCGTAGTTACTGTGGTCACGTCATCACGTTTTGATGTTTCTCGTTGTCACGGCAACCATTTACTTCCGTGATTACTGTGACTTCAGTGGTTGTCACGGAGGCCGGATCTCAAAGTGGATATCGGACTATTTCAATCACATTCCCAAACTTCGAAGGCTGATAGTATAGAGAGTAATAGGTGGTCGGTCTCTATATGAACACAGAGATATCAATAAAAAATAATGATGAGAGACAGATTATATATTTAAAACACAACATCAATTTAAAGGAGAAATACATCCATCCTACAAGGACTAAATGTCACAGAAACCACTTAACCTCAAAATCTAGGTTTAACCCTCCTGGTTGGAGGGTACCCATGTCATATATTAGACGCATCTCAGCTTTAGCTAATTGGGTAGAGATATCGCGTCTTCTCCAGTGCCCCTGTACCCACTGTAAACCTACAAATCGGGTGATTGCTGATATTGAACACCCATGCACCTTTTTAAAATGATTAGAAAGTGCATGGGTTTCCAATCCCTTTTTAATATTCCTGATGTGTTCTCCTAGTCTAACTTTTAGCGGTCTTGAAGTCCGCCCTATGTAGACCAAGTTGCATTCACATTCCACAGCATAGATTACATTTTTTGTGGCACACGTCATAAATTGTTTAATTTCAAAGGGTTTTTTATTGATAATCATTTGACTTGTTTTACTTTGATTTGGCATTTTAATTTCTTTACAGGCCATACAGGACATACATCTATAAAAGCCCTTGGATTTGTTTCTCGAGGGGTCTTTTACTGGTGGACATGCACTCCTTACGAGATTGTTCCCTATATTCGGTGCCTTGCGATATATGCAAACTGGTTTAGAGGGTAAAGCTGATCCCAAGACTGGGTCCTTTTTTAAGACTCCCCAATGTCGGGTCATAATTTTTTCTATTGATTTATATTGATCATTAAGGTGGTTACAAAAGCCCATCCGAATTCTTTCTTATTGGAGTCGGTGTTCTTAGGTTCCTTGTTTTTGTCCATCAACAAGACTCCTCTATCAAGCACCTCTATTTCTGTGGTGGCTTTCTCTATCCAGTTTTTATTGTAACCACAAGCCATGAAATTATCCCGCATCTTCCCTGCCTGTACCTGATAAAGTTCATTTTTTGAGCAATTCCTTTTTACTCTTTTTAGTTGCCCTGCAGGGATAGATCGAAGCCAGTTGGGGTGGTGACAGCTAGCTGCATTGATATAACTTAAGGGGTCTGTATTTTTAGTATATGTTTTTGTATGTAGTTCATTATCTTCCACATATATAGTAATGTCTAGAAAATTGATCGTTTCTCGACTTCTAGAGAAAGAAAACTCTATATTTAGAGTGTTGTTATTTAGATATGTAGAGAACTCATCGAGGGATCTATCGTCTCCCCGCCAAAAAAACAAAACATCATCTATGTATCGGGACCAGGACACTAGGTTCACTGCAAATTGATGGTACGGAAAAAAAGGGGGAAGAGAGGAGGAAATGCTAATAAGACAAAAAAATCTAGAAAGAAGAAAAGTCTGAGACTATCTAAGAATAAAAACCCTGATGGTGGACTTATTAATGTAGAAACGATAAATCAAGAGGGAGAAGGGCGAGATCCACCTACAGGTAGGGTGAAAATCTTTAATCTGAGTAGCCACCCCCTTAATTTATATGAAAAGAGTGTCCATGAAAAAGGGCTCAAATATGCGCCTTCTAACAATATTAATCAATTTTCCCTTTTTGTAGATTTACAAAGATATATTAGAAAGTTAACTGTCAAAAAATTCTTTTTGGGTAAGGAATCAGAAAGCCCGGCAACCCCTGAAGAGGTAGAGTACAAACCCTTTAAACCTAAATCGGTATTTTACCCGACCTTTTGTAAAGGTAACTTTATAGAAACTTTCTACACACTTGTTTATGATGATCTGAACAAAGTGAGGAGGGGCGTACAAAAGCATAACCTAACGGGCAAAGAAAGGAATGCCCTAAAGGAATTACAAGAAATGGAAGATATCACGATCAAACCCGCCGATAAAGGCGGGGGGATCGTTTTAATGAATACAGTGAACTATGAAGCTGAAATTCTGAGACAGTTGGGAGACCGCACTACCTATTGGAAACTGCGTATGGACCCAACATTAGAAATAATAAGAAAACTGCAGTTCCTTGTAGAGAAATATAGGACAAATGAGATACTAAATGATGACGAACAAAAATTCATCATCAACACAGAACCTGTGATCCCGGTACTATATGTTCTCCCCAAGATCCACAAAAGTTTGGTGGATCCGCCGGGGAGACCTATAGTATCGGGAATAGATTCAGTAACAGCGAACCTCTCCCAGTTTGTGGATTACTATCTGCAACCCTTGGTATCGCTGAACAAATCACATCTGAGGGATACCAAGGATGTTCTCAGATTAATAAAAGAAATTAAATGGAATAAAGACTTGATCATGGTAACAGCCGATGTTCGGTCATTATACACAATCATTGACCATCAAGATGGAATAAAAGCCGTCAGTAAAACTTTGGAACAGAGCAATTTAGCAGAGGGACTGCAGAAGTTTCTGGTTGAGGCTGTAACATTTATTCTACAGAATAACTATTTTGCCTTTAAGGGGGATTTCTTTTTACAAAAGGTCGGGACCGCGATGGGCACTAGGTTCGCCCCAAGTTACGCCAATGTGTTCATGGGTCGATGGGAGGATGAGCACATTTGGGCGGACCATCAATTTGGGGTGAACCTAGTGTCCTGGTCCCGATACATAGATGATGTTTTGTTTTTTTGGCGGGGAGACGATAGATCCCTCGATGAGTTCTCTACATATCTAAATAACAACACTCTAAATATAGAGTTTTCTTTCTCTAGAAGTCGAGAAACGATCAATTTTCTAGACATTACTATATATGTGGAAGATAATGAACTACATACAAAAACATATACTAAAAATACAGACTCCTTAAGTTATATCAATGCAGCTAGCTGTCACCACCCCAACTGGCTTCGATCTATCCCTGCAGGGCAACTAAAAAGAGTAAAAAGGAATTGCTCAAAAAATGAACTTTATCAGGTACAGGCAGGGAAGATGCGGGATAATTTCATGACTTGTGGTTATAATAAAAACTGGATAGAGAAAGCCACCACAGAAATAGAGGTGCTTGATAGAGGAGTCTTGTTGATGGACAAAAACAAGGAACCTAAGAACACCGACTCCAATAAGAAAGAATTCGGATGGGCTTTTGTAACCACCTATAATGATCAATATAAATCAATAGAAAAAATTATGACCCGACATTGGGGAGTCTTAAAAAAGGACCCAGTCTTGGGATCAGCTTTACCCTCTAAACCAGTTTGCATATATCGCAAGGCACCGAATATAGGGAACAATCTCGTAAGGAGTGCATGTCCACCAGTAAAAGACCCCTCGAGAATCAAATCCAAGGGCTTTTATAGATGTATATCCTGTATGGCCTGTAAAGAAATTAAAATGCCAAATCAAAGTAAAACAAGTCAAATGATTATCAATAAAAAACCCTTTGAAATTAAACAATTTATGACGCGTGCCACAAAAAATGTAATCTATGCTGTGGAATGTGAATGCAACTTGGTCTACATAGGGCGGACTTCAAGACCGCTAAAAGTTAGACTAGGAGAACACATCAGGAATATTAAAAAGGGATTGGAAACCCATGCACTTTCTAATCATTTTAAAAAGGTGCATGGGTGTTCAATATCAGCAATCACCCGATTTGAAGGTTTACAGTGGGTACAGGGGCACTGGAGAAGACGCGATATCTCTACCCAATTAGCTAAAGCTGAGATGCGTCTAATATATGACATGGGTACCCTCCAACCAGGAGGGTTAAACCTAGATTTTGAGGTTAAGTGGTTTCTGTGACATTTAGTCCTTGTAGGATGGATGTATTTCTCCTTTAAATTGATGTTGTGTTTTAAATATATAATCTGTCTCTCATCATTATTTTTTATTGATATCTCTGTGTTCATATAGAGACCGACCACCTATTACTCTCTATACTATCAGCCTTCGAAGTTTGGGAATGTGATTGAAATAGTCCGATATCCACTTTGAGATCCGGCCTCCGTGACAACCACTGAAGTCACAGTAATCACGGAAGTAAATGGTTGCCGTGACAACGAGAAACATCAAAACGTGATGACGTGACCACAGTAACTACGGGGGTAAATGGTTGCCGTGACAACGAGAAACATAAAAACGTGATGACGTAATGACGTACGCGTCTCCACGTGACCAGAGAAAGAAATCACTGAAGCTTTCTCAGAGGGAACCCGAGGAGAAAAACTACGATACGTCACTCTGAGATCACGTGACCGGACCGAAACTACACTTTGACACCATGATTGGAAACAGTCAGGGGGAGGGTCATAGGGAGGAGGTACCCGGCGCACGAGTGTCAGAGACAATTAGGTAATCTATGTATAGAGACCAGCTGTGCCGGGACCAATCGTAGAGGAAGGGGGGATTTTTAAACTGGACCAGGATGTAGATGAGGCATTCACAAAGGGAGCGAACCTTGAGAAAGACCCAGGCAGGGTCGGAACGCGTGGGTGCCCCAGTGGACTTTACCGACTAAAGGAGGACGTGGTACCATCGATGCCAGACCAAGAGAGTTGAATTGACACCAGAAAGACCTTCCTGCTGCAGCTGGATAAGGCCTGATGTCGGCACATCTGCGGAACTATATTTTGCTAGTTTCCACCTTGTTCTGGTAATTACCCACTACCTGTATCTGTGTCGGATTGAGTTCACTAATGAATGCCTTTACAGCATAGGCTGTCATTTTTAAGATAACCAAGCAGTGTTATCCAGGATATTTTATGTTTATGTGTGGTGTAATGTATGTGGATTAAAACTTTTAACCTAAGATACTGCACTATGTTCTATGTTTCTCTTTCCTTTTCCGGTCTTATGGACTAAAGAGAAAGAGAGTATATGAATACGATTGATTCTGATCTTCATACAGCGCTGACTCAGTGGTATCCTAAATGTTTGTACAATTACAAGTATACTCTGCCACCTAACTCAAGATATTACAGCATAATAACTATGTTACACCATGAGGATTATGCTTTACAGCTATGAATAGAAGATTATGCAACTATGTTACTTGAAGAACAATTTACAATAAATACTTAAAGCTTCACCTAAATCCTCACTCTTATAGTAATTAACCCCTATTACAGAAGTCTGTAATATGCACTTCAGATCACAATGCCTCCATACAGCCACCCCCCTCAGATCACAGTGTCTCCACACAACCCCCTCCTCACAGATCACACTATATCCACACAGCTCCCCCTCAGATCACACTGCCTCCACACAGCTCCCCCTCAAATCACACTGCCTCCACACTGCTCCCCCTCAGATCACACTGCCTCCACACAGCCCCACCCCTTAGATCACAGTGTCTCCACACAACACAGTGTTTCCACACAATTTTGTGTGCACCAAACAATGGGATGTGGCCTCACAAAAATGGACGTGGCCTCACAAAAATGGAAGTGGCCTCGCAGGAAAATACTACCTTACACCTCAGTTTTTGACCCTGTACCAACAGACCTCGACCACAACAGTAATGAAACAAATTCCACCTTATTAAGCCCCCCACAGTAATGACTCTTTCACCGTATTATGCCACATACACCGCAAATGCCCGTGACACATTATGACCTACAGTAAGGATTCTAATTACTTTCAAATTACCTGCTTATTGCCAGGGGTGTCATACTCTGGGGTCCATTCTCGTTGCCAGGGGTGTTGCTCGTTGTTAGAGGTTTTATGCTGTGGGTGTTATGCTCGTTGCCAGGGGTGTAATGCTTGTTGCCAGTGGTTTCATGCTGTGGGTGTCATGCTCATTGCCAAAAGTGTTAAATGCACATTGCCAGGGCTTTCATGCGCTGGGTGTCATGCTCCAGGAACTGGAGGAGCCATTGGCGTCTGCTCATTGACACCAGTAGCTCCTCAAGTCCCTGGTATTACCGGCTTCCCCTCCTCCAGCCCATAGACTTAAAGTCACAATGCAACAGCGTCATTTTGCAATACTCTGTTCCGAGTGGAGTGCTATGGGTGCAAGGAGGGGAAGCGGTAATACCAGCCAACAGATGTCCTGCCACTGGAGACAGCTCTGGTGTGAGTAATAGATGTTAAAGTTTATGAATTATTTTATAAAAATATATATATAGTAATAGCATTATAATTCATCTATGTATACAAGGGGGATTATGTATAAATTGCATTGATGGACAATGCTATAAAAGGCTCTAGAAGCCTCAAACACACTGACAAACTGTCAATCAATGGGAAGATGTACAACACCTGAGTGGGAGAGTGAGGAGCTTGTGCCGGCTCTAGGAGAGTATAAATAAGACTTCTGATCCCCCTTGCCAGTGTGCACTTCAAGCTCCAGCCAATGTAAGCAAAATAGCAGTATAGCGGTAGTGGGAGGTGCCTGAAAGTGCACTGGAGAAGGGCATATGAAGAGTCCCCAAAGGCTGCCAGTACAGTGCTACCTCCCGCACTGTTGCTACCCTCCTTGCCCAATCTGAACTATAAACTACAATGGAGTTTTGTGAAATGATGCATTTGCGTCGTTATGTCACGGCGCAACCATGGCATTTCTTGAAACTCCGCCCCCAAGCAGAGTGAGTGCTATGAGTGGGAGTAGGGGGAGCGGCAATAGCAGCCTACAGATCTCATAGCAGATGACCCGTGTGACCTCATGCATGTCCACCACTAGAAACGTGTCTGCCAGTAAGCCTTGCAATGTTGGGTTACTACTGGATTCATTAGGACTAACCTTGATATGTTTTGGGGTTATGCAGCCTCTTGCCTCAGGCTCTTATTTTACATTCTTCTGGCACCTTCCAGTTCCCACCCTGCTCCAATCTTTCAATTGATTTCTGCAATGGCAGGATCAGTTGCTGTCTGACTCTGAGTCCTCCCGTCCCCTGATGTCAGTAACAGCAGCCAGCTAGCGAACCTCTGCCTCTGTGGAGCGTTATAGTCCCAGTGCCCAGCGGCTGTTTGCTAGCTGTAAACAGGTGGAGCAAGATGATGCCACTGGTGGGGTGACTGTGGCTGCATTTTCAGGTCGCAGTGCCTAAGCAATAGCCCACACCTAGAACTGCCACTGGTCACTATGCAGTGGATAAGATTTTCCTCACCTCCTTCAGTGCCCTTGTTGCTGTTTAAGGTAGTGGGTAACCTTCCATGCTGCCCCCCCAGCATGTGGTGCCCTTAGACACATGCCTAGTGAAATTCTGCCACTGCATACACCAACCTTAGCCATGATGTTCCTCATTTTGCATATAGGCTGTGAATGTGTACACAGTTGCAAATGAGTTTGAATAGCGCCAGTAAGTATCTCTTTTCATTTCTGGGAAGCAACTTCACTTGCTAACATTAGCAATTCTGTAGACATCGCACCTGCTAATGCATTAGTGTATTTTCAGTTAGTCTAAAGCTGGGCACTGTTTTGACCCTAGACAGCTATAGGGTATTGGGACAAGGTAGAAAGTATAGTTATCAATAAACAGGTCCAAGTTAATTTATGAAAGCGGGTAAAGTTCCCTTGTTTCTACAGCCTGTTGTAGTGTTACTGTCACTCACAGTATGTAGTATGCCAAGGTAAACATTGTGATTTCCAGTTTCCACAGGTCTCACTGACCAGAATCTGCTGACTCATCCATTCTGTCAGCATAACCTGTATTTTTTGCTTTCCTCAAAGATTCAGTTCCACCTCCAGCACCAGCCTTTGCCTCTCCCCCATCACAGAGTTTCTCCCTTTGCTACTGTTGTATTTACTCCCCCAGTCATCACGTCATGAGAAAGTGTGAAACTCCACCCTTTGCTTCAGGGCTCTAACAGCAAGCATGCCATCTTCTTCTCCTGTGGTGATGACCCCTTCACTGAGCTAGGGATAACAATCGTGTGTTTACCATCAATGGTGAAATGTCAAGTGACCATTGATGGTTGCAAACCTATGTAATGAATGGTTGCAAACTTATGTAATGAATAACCATCAATAGTTTCACCAATTGATGGTCATCCCTGTTCTTTCACTGATGGCCTGTGGGCCAAGTAAAAACTGGTGTTGGGGCTTTGCGGGTGTTGGGTGGCTGAACTGTGCTCCTTGTCCTGGCACCTTGTAGATACACAAAAAAAAAAAACATCATGATGGCTGGAAACCAACTGGTTTTTCCATTTGATGGCAAAAGTTTTCACCATCAACAATAAACCATCAATGATTTGGAATCATTGATGTTTGATGGCCATTCCTACACTAAGCCACACCTCTGGTCACCTCCAAGAAGCTGGCTGCAGCCTCCTTTGCCCATCTCCACATGGAGCTTGCTCCCTCAGGGCTACTCACCTGAGACCTAACGTAAAAGGTGGGTGGGCTCTTCAGACTACAATACTTGGTTGTCAACTGAGGCGGCAAGGTGACAGGTAAACAACTGCTCCCTTTCAGGCAGGTCTGCACAGCAATGGCCCTTCTCCTAACATGTTTGACTCTCTGATGACTCACTCAACAGTTAGTGAGGGCCTGATATTTATATAGTCCTGATCCAAGCCCAAGATGTTTCCTGCTTTTTCTTCAGGGCTCCTCATTAGTAATACCGGTCCATAGTTTGTGGATATCCTTCAGTGCAACCCACTATATATTAAGGGGTACATTTGTTAAGATGGGAGTTCTGTTTATGATGGGATGTTGCCCAGAGCAACCAATCCGATTCCCGGTATTATCTTCTAGAAGGTGCTAGATAAATGAGAAGTAGAATCTAGTGTTGCCTGTTTAAAATACATGATCATTGATCATGAACCACTGAGGCTTCGCAGGGGTGACAGATCACGTAGATTATTACAGAAAGAATCCAAGTGGATTCATGAGTTACAAACTCTTGTGCCCCGTGGTCTCAATGAATCTCTGGGATTACATTGCTTCCTTTAGGTGCCTTTCTGTTGTAACATCAGTTTGCCATTTATGCCTTGGTTATTTGCTGTGATTTTGCCATTGTATGTATTTATTACCAATCTTTCCTGTAATCTAATACCAATGCTTGGTAGCAGTTACTCTGTTTTCAGTCGCTGCAGTCTGTTTTTAAAGTGCACTTATTATTGTAAATGTCTGTATGTTTTGTTTCACGGATCAGTGTTCGACTGATCTTGTCTAAAATTTGCTTACAGTTGCCCCGGTTATGCGTCGAGCGGTGATGACGTCATTTGTGGGCGTCTGCACTCGCGTCCTGTGCTGGAGCTATTTGACACGCTGTGGTGAGCTTATATAAGGTATGTTTTATACTGTCTGTGTTATCCTGACGAAGAAGTAATACACTTCGAAACGTTGCTTTATCCTGCTTGTTGCATGTCATTATTTCTGAGTGCCGCCCGTTCGTTTGCTATTTTGGACCTTAAAGCCATTGAGGTACCTAGGAGGGCACCATGCAAGTAATCACTGGGATTGAGGAGTGCTGCCACAACTATGGTTTATATATATATATATATAAATATATGTGTGTACAAAAGAAGCTAGCGCGCCACAGATGTAGTATTTAGGGTATATACGACAGTACGGGAAAAATACGTTCCGTAGTAATTAACAGAACATAACCTGGTGGACACTCCCTTAAAAATTTTAGGGCGTCAGCTTAAAAACCTCAAAAGTATATGTAGGCACTGGTATATATGCCTACTAGTTAGAAAGTGGTGCGGGGGGATGAGGTATTTGCAAGCGACCAAAGGTGTCTAATCAATAATGAAAAAAACCAGGTGCTATAAAATTATATAATTTAATTTTAAAAAGACAAAGCACTATAAAGGGGTAATACGTGAAATAATAATAATATTAAAATGCAGCCTAGTCAAGAAATATTAGATGAAAAAAGAAGCAAGAGGCTAAGCTAAAAAAAGTCAGAGACACATATGCCAAAATTCATAAAAGAGTACATAAAAACACAGAGAATCGGGTGTAAAATGCACAGGATAAAACATAAAAAAGGGGGGAGAGGTAGCTTATCTTAAGAGGTTGAGGTAAAATCAGAGTAGCACCCAACGCGTTTCGTCCCTCATGGACTTCATCAAGGGGTGGTGAAAGGCTAGAGACAGAACATATTTATACCTCATAACTGGGGGAAGTACTGTTGACATCACTTCCTGTTTGTTAATTAATGCAATGTTAACATATATTCAAAGTGCATATATATACAAATAAATATGAAAATAGTGCAATGGAGAACACTACTAATGTGTTCCTTAATCAAAACGAGACATGCTGGTGCTGAGAAGCATAAAAAACGGGTAGATCCGTCTACTTCCGGTCCGGACTGTGTGGATCATGACATCCGCCCCACGTCCGCCCCACTTCCGCCCCACTTCCGCCCCGCTTCCGGCGGCTTTAGATCCGTTCTGCGCATGCGCCGGTTGGGCACAGTGCGGTGGCGATGTCCATTTGTTGTCATTTACGAGAGTGGCGGCCATCTTTTTGGTTGTCCAAACGGACAAGCAATCTCAGTCCTGCCGCGGGTAAAGTTCATGTGCTGAGGTCTGTGTGAAACTTCAAAGGTTGAGGATGCGTCCATAAGTCTTAGGGGTCATTTGCATGCAGGTGGTACGGCTCCCCGAGGGGTATATGAATAGGAAAAATAAACAGATGGGGATAGTGAACCAGTCTTAAAAAGTTACATGACAACAAGTAGAGTGTAGAATACAACTAAAAATAGAAATGAAAATAAAAATAAAAATAAAAATAAAAATAAAATTAAAAATAAAATAAAACTGAAAATAAAATAAAAATGAAATAAAGATAAAAATGAAAATAAAAATAAAATGAAAATCAAAAATAAAAATAAAAATAGGATGAAAAAAATAAATAAAAACAAAAATGGAAATAAAAATAAAAATAAATAAAAATAAAAATAAAGATAAAAATGAAAATGAAAATGAAAATAAATATAAAAATTAAACGGCATAACAAAAGATGTAGACTGATGATAATTAGATGGATAGTGCCACTATGGGATACAATGTGGATGTTATACAAAAAGATATAAAAAGATATAAGTATATTGAGCTGTATGGAACTAAGTGGAAACAATACTGCGAGAAACCGTGAGAGCAGTGGGTAGTGCTTAGGTAAACGTGGGGAAGTGGGTCCATGTGTACTAAGGACCAGGCATCATCCATAATTTACTGAGATATGTCGATATGTTCCCTTAGCGCCTCTGGATTTACAACACCCGGTCTCCCAAGGAGGTCTCCCATCCTTGTACTGACCGGGCCCAGCCTTGCTTAGCTTCCAAGATCGGACGGTGTTGGGCATCCCCAAGGAGGTATGGTTGTAATGTTTAGAGCTGGGTTAGAGACAGGTAATCTCAGTTCAATGGATAACACTGGAAATAACCAAGGACCAAGAGAGATGCAATCATGGAAAAACCTGGTGAGGTAGACTGAGGAGTATAAAAGCTATTAGTGAGAGAGAATATGAGTTACAGCGTATTGGTGCCCTGTCAGGTGTGGCAGTTACCAACTTGTTCACTGCGCAACTGGTATTCCCTGGGGGTCTCCCATCCAGGTACTGACCAGTTCGAGTTACTGACCAATTTCTAAGGTCGGCCCAAATGTAAAGTAGTGGTGTTCGTGCGGCAAAAGAAGTTGAGGGAGGCAGGAGTAAAAAGTGAGGGTAGGAATAGCTTACATCACAGGAAGGGTGCTATCTCATATCCTTCGTTGAAGCCATCCGGATGAAGCGTATTAAGTTCGTATATCCAATACATCTCCCTCCTGGAAAGAAGATTCGAAAGGTCTCCTCTTCTGTCTCCTAGCGCTACCAGTTCAATGCCTTTGTATGTTAGCGTCTCTGGATCCGAATTGTGGAAAAGATGAAAGTGTTTGGAAACTGCATGGGTGAGGACTTTGTTCTTAATATTCCTAATGTGTTCCTGGATGCGTATTTTAAGGGGTCTCTTGGTTTTCCCAATGTACTTTAATTTACATGGACACTCCAGAAGGTATATCACCGATGAGGTATTGCAATTAATGAATTGTTTAATCCGATATTCCTTTTGAGTTTTAGTATTGTGGAAAGACCTCCTATTCGGATGGAGGTATCTACATATGTTACACCGACCACATTTGAAGCTTCCTACACATTTAGGCATAATGCTTCCGGCTTCTGGATCTTTCAACATACTTGGGGCTATTAGGTCTTTTAGACTCCGAGATTTGCGAAAGACCATTTTAGGCTCCTGTTATGAACCACAGGTAGTGGTTCATTCCTATTTTATGTTTATAAAGTTGTCTTGCATGCCAGGATTTCCCGTTGCTCTGTTTTAGAATACTCTTGTCTGCTGCCGCTGGTGAGTCTGTGTAATTGCAGCTTGTTCCCATGTGTTCAGCCTCACCTGGCTGCTAATTGCATCTTGTCAGTTTAGAGTCATGCAACAGGGCAGCTGCATGGGATTATTAATTAGGCCTCTCTGTTATATGCTGGCTGACTGCAATTCACAGATGCTGGTGATATTTCTTGGTTTTCAGTCTGCTTGAAGTCTGTGCTGGTTCCTGCCAGTCCCTGAGCTCCTGTATAGCAGTATCTGACTAGCTGCTTCCTGTGTTGATTCCTGTGTCAGTCCCTGTGTCGATTCCTGTGTCTGAGCCCGTGTCCTGCTGTGAGGCGTTCCTGCCCTGATGTCCAGTGGCTTTGCCTATCCCTGGTCAAGTTCCTGGTTTCCTGGTGTCCACCGGTCTGTCGTTTGGGATTCTGCCTGTCCTCCAGTTCTGAGAGTGTGTGTCGGCATCATTGAGGGTTCCTGTCCGTTTGCCAGTATTCGTACCGGTTCCGTGAGTGGCGGCTCTGCCGCGTCCGTTGGCCTAGGCCGCTGTATTCCATTATTGTTTCTGTCCCTGGTGTTTTGCAGAGGGTTCTGCTTATGCTGTCACCGCCGGTACACAAAGGTATTGTGTCGGCGTGTGATCAGCATTTCCTCTGTTGTTCTTTTCCTTTGGCGGTTTCTCCGCACATACTTTAGGTTTTTAGTTAGCTTGTAGCCCCTGGCCTGTTTGCTTAGTTAGAGGGCCTCTTGTTATCATCCTGTCTCGGATTTCCCTTTGTCTCTCACTAAGACCGGGGGGCATCGGAGTTGGGCAGACATAATCCGCCCTTCAAACGCGGCTGCCAAGGGCTCAAGAAACCATAGTCTCGCAAGGGATTTCTGACAGCACGGGTGAGACAACAGAGTTAGGGCGCCAGGGGCTATTCCCTTTCCATTCCCCTTTCCCAGCGTTATGTCCTGGTGCTCTGGACTCACTTCATGAACATCTCCCTTGTTCTGAGCACCAGGAACCTAACAGCTCCTTAGTGAGGTAGTTCTTCAATATAGGGTCCATAAGGAGTATGTTCCAGTGTTTCTTGAGGACATCCTTAATAAGGTTCTCATGTCTGCTGTATGTAGTGATGAATTTGACTGTGTCCTCCTTGGTGTCCTTGTGTTTGTACTTTAGAAGGTCTCTTCTTTCTATAGCTTTAGCCTTGATGGTGGCTTCTTCTAGGAGTCGGGTCGGGTACCCCTTTTCCTAAAATTTTCCTTTGTACACTTCAAGTTGTTGATCTCTGTCCTCTGTCTTCTTGCAATTCCGTGCTATTCTAGTGAATTGGGAAAGGGGGGTGTTGTCCTTCCATTGTTGACGGTGGTTACTCCTGTAGTGAACATAACTGTTCATATCCACCTTCTTTATGTAGTTGCTTGTGATGATTTCCTCACCTGAGTGTGTTATTTTCATTTTTATCTTTATTTCATTTTTATTTTATTTTCAGTTTTATTTTATTTTTAATTTTATTTTTATTTTTATTTTCAATTTCATTTCTATTTTTAGTTGTATTCTACACTCTACTTGTTGTCATGTAACTTTTTAAGACTGGTTCACTATCCCCATCTGTTTATTTTTCCTTTTCATATACCCCTCGGGGAGCCGTACCACCTGCATGCAAATGACCCCTAAGACTTATGGACGCATCCTCAACCTTTGAAGTTTCACACAGACCTCAGCACATGAACTTTACCCGCGGCAGGACTGAGATTGCTTGTCCGTTTGGACAACCAAAAAGATGGCCGCCGCTCTCGTAAATGACAACAAATGGACATCGCCACCGCACTGTGCCCAACCGGCGCATGCGCAGAACGGATCTAAAGCCGGCGGAAGCGGGGCGGACGTGGGGCGGATGTCATGATCCACACAGTCCGGACCGGAAGTAGACAGATCTACCCATTTTTTATGCTTCTCAGCACCAGCATGTCTCGTTTTGATTAAGGAACACATTAGTAGTGTTCTCCATTGCACTATTTTCATATTTATTTGTATATATATGCATTGCATTAATTAACAAACAGGAAGTGATGTCAACAGTACTTCCCCCAGTTATGAGGTATAAATATGTTCTGTCTCTAGCCTTTCACCACCCCTTGATGAAGTCCATGAGGGACGAAACGCGTTGGGTGCTTCTCTGATTTTACCTCAACCTCTTAAGATAAGCTACCTCTCCCCCCTTTTTTATGTTTTATCCTGTGCATTTTACACCCGATTCTCTGTGTTTTTATGTACTCTTTTATGAATTTTGGCATATGTATCTCTGACTTTTTTTAGCTTAGCCTCTTGCTTCTTTTTTCATCTAATATTTCTTGACTAGGCTGCATTTTAATATTGTTATTATTTCACATATTACCCCTTTATAGTGCTTTGTCTTTTTAAAATTAAATTATATAATTTTATAGCACCTGGTTTTTTTCATTATTGATTAGACACCTTTGGTCGCTTGCAAATACCTCATCCCCCCGCACCATATATATATATATATATATATATATATATGTAGAATTTAGATCCGCGCACACTGCGGTTAGTCCAGAGTTTGTTTGCTCATGTGGTGCCTGCTCATCCACTCCTGCCAGGAGTAAGGGATTTCTAAATAATATCAAGAATAAGGAGAGCGCACCGGTGAATGATAATAAAAGGTAACACTTTACTATGTAAATATCCACGTACATGAAAGTTAAAATTGATGCACTTAGCCAGTCCTCCGATAACTGCCGCCTCGGGCTGAACCTTCTGCTGGTGGAGTATTTTTCACGGAGAGATCGTCTGCTCTGTTCCAGACTGGAGACCGACTTCGTCTACGGATGCAAGCCACGCCCAACGCGTTTTGTCACTATGGGACTTCGTCAGGAGCTGTAAGTGCATCAATTTTAACTTTCATGTACGTGGATATTTACATAGTAAAGTGTTACCTTTTATTATCATTCACCGGTGCGCTCTCCTTATTCTTGATATAATATATATATATATATATATATATATAAAATATATGTGAGCATATGCAAGCTTTCTTTTACCCTTTAACATTAACCAGTGCTTACATAAAGCATGTATATTTGTTATCTAATGTTATGATTTGTTATCTAATGTTGTTACATCCAGTGGCATGCGGTGAGGTCAGTGGCTGGTGAGGCACTGCAGCCATAATGTCCGCTGAATCCTGCTGATGACTCCTACCGCAACTGTCGCCAATGCCCGCTGCCTGCCTGCTCATTATACTTGTGATATATTGTACATTTTCATAGAAAAAAAATAAAAATTAGTGTTTGGGACTGGGAAGGGATGAATGCAAAGGACATGAATGCAATTTTGTGGTCCAGGGCTTCCATAAACTTAATAGCACCGTGGATGCGGCATTTATTAGGTTAATAGAAGACAAGTACTACCGCAAAAGCATAGAATTTGTAAAAAAAATTGAGCTTTCAAATAGATCTGCTTTTTGCTGCTGTGTTGTGATAGTCATGCACGGATCAGCGAGATCCGTGCATGCTTTTCTGTGGAAAAAGCTGTGAATTGGTAAAAATTTTAAAAAAGAAATGCGTGGGGTCCAACCTCCTAAGTATAACCAGCCTTGGACTCTTTGAGCCGGTCGTGGTTGTTTAAATACTGTGGAAAAAATTGGACAGGGGTTCCCCCGGTATTTAGACAACCAGCACTGGGCTCTTAGTCCAGTCCTGGTTCCAAAAATACGGGGGACAAAAGAAGTAGGGGTCCCCCATATTTTCAAAACCAGCACCGGGCTCCAACAGCCAGGGAGATAATGCCACAGCCGGGTTACACTTTTACATTGGTCCCTGCGGCCGTGGTATTACCCCCACCCCAACTAGTCACCCCTGGCCGTGGGTTCCCTGGAGGAGTGGGGACCCCTTAAATCAAGGGGTCCCAATCCCGGCACCCAAGGACCAGGGGTAAAGCCCAAGGCTGATAGCCTTTGTTTGTGTAAAAAAAGAATACTACAAGGCCCAGTAAGCCTCCCCTGCTTGCTGGTACTTGGAGAACCTCAAGTACCAGCATGCAGGGAAATAACAGCGTCGCTGGTACCTGTAGTTCTACAACAACAAAAATACCCAAATAAAAACCCAACACACACACCATGAAAGTATATATTTATTAAAACACACTTACACACTCACACATACTTACCTACATCCCAAGTTGGTCACGTCCACTTGTCCAGTAGAATCCAATAGGGGTACCTGTAGAGGAGAGAGGGCACACAATTTGTTCTTTGGCAGACTTACTTACCTATACACTCAGGAGTATGCATTCAGGAGTTTGGAAACAGAAGAGAGAAAGAGAGAGAGAGAGAGAGAGAGAGACAAACCTCGGCTGAGTGATTTCCGGCCTCCAACTGCTCCTGCTGTTGCTGGCGGAGGGAGCAGGTCTGACAGCGGCTCTGCTCAACGTCACCCACGGAGGGTCTGACTGTGGCTGACCAGGAAGCGGACACGCAGAGGGAGGTGAGCACTCATTTTCCTGCTTATGGGTGACTGGACCAGCGGATCCAGCCCTGGATCCGCTGTCCAATCACATTTGGCCCTATCACTTCTATCAGTGCGGCTTCCTCGTCGATTTGCTGTGGGCTTAT
Source organism: Pseudophryne corroboree (assembly GCF_028390025.1). Classification (NCBI taxonomy): domain Eukaryota; kingdom Metazoa; phylum Chordata; class Amphibia; order Anura; family Myobatrachidae; genus Pseudophryne; species Pseudophryne corroboree. The sequence goes on from NC_086449.1 coordinate 650,762,995, forward strand.
ATAGCCCAGTGCTTGGCCACCCCCATCCCCTCGCTTTCTCCTCCGTCCCATTCACAATGGGAGGCACTGTTATCAGTGCCTCCTAACCTGCTACTTCCATATCTTACAATGGTTAAAATAATATAACGAAGTTACTTATGACACAGAATATGTCATAAGTATCTTCCTTGTATTATTTTACTCATTAATGTCAGGGGAGGCACTGCCTCCACTGTCTTCCCTGACTGCACGTTCCTGGTTACATCACCCAAATATACTCTGTTCAAAGATAGTTGTAGTTTTGCAGTTGAATTTTTGCAGATGTGATTTTAGTTTACAGTTTATATACAGTATATCAATGTGCTAAAAAAATGAATTGAAAGTACGATGACTAATCATTTTTCGGTAAATGAAGTAAAAAATCATCTTCATTTATAAAGAAAAAGGGTTTATTTCGATTTAATTAAAAAATTAATTTTTGTTGCAAATAACTGCTGTTTCAAGCTTCATCTACAAGAATTTTTATGTGATGGATTGGTAATTAATTGCTGCAGTAGCTGTGAAATATCATACACCCATAACAAATAATCAACCTACTTAATGCACACTGTGCTTTATCATTGACGAAATGAGAGGCGATGCTAATATGATATTTACTTCTGAAATTCAGTGATGACAGTGGATGTAGGTGTTCTTTATAGCCTTATCCAGGGCAGCCATCAGGGGGGAACTGTGGGGACTGGTGTCCTGGGACCTTACAGAGAAGGGGGGCACACCCCTTGCTCCAACCGCCAATACCAACCAGTCTATGAATCAACAGCAGGCTGATGCGCAGGAAGGACTTCTTAAAACAAGCCTTATCTGTGCATCAGCTCTCTGTGAACCATTCCTGTAGATCTGCAATACTCCATCCACTGTTTATGTAACATCACAATGTATGACATCAGACAGGGGAGGATCAGTGTGGCAGAATTTTTTGGGGGGAGGGAGGGGCCCTGTCTATTTTATCAGTCCCGGGCCCCACAATTTCTGATGACAGCCATGGCCTTATCAGTCTGTAGTTGTGGAGTGCTGATGTTGTTGTTGCATTCCTGGATTTGCATATGATAGCTGAAACAGTTGAGTGATTATTGTTGTACTGCATATGCACCTTAGTCCCAACGCGCATTCATCACAATGGTCTTGTGATGGTGTTTGCAGTGTGACTTTGGACCTAGTTTGATTACTGACAGTCAGTAAGCGATTTTGGGAAGTACAAAAAGGTGGTGAGTCACACAACGGTGTACTGCCACCCTTTTGGGGGGGTGTCTCTGCCTGTGATTGCATCATCATACACAGTTGAATGCACAGAGGTCCCAGTACTGAAGCTGTAGAGCAGAGACAATATTTCTAATAAAATTATTCTGATTTGTTAGAATGGACACTATTTTTTTTTATTTATTTTTTTTTATTATTATTAGAAATGAGCAGTTTTGCTGATAACCAATCACACCGAAACTTTGGGGTTTCAAGTTAGACCGTGTCCCTGCATGGATCACTTTGAATTTCCCAGTAGAACTAAATTCCAGCTTGGGTCTTTCCAGCATGCCCAGATCTAGGATCACAAAAATGGATACTTCATGTTTTGGATTGCAAGTACAGTAAGTACCTCGCTTGTGTTTTACAGTGCTACTTCTTACAAGAGAGTGTAAAGAGAGGGTGTGGGCTGTAGTTCATGCTGCAGTACTACATGCTAGTATTCAAGTTACATTTATACATTTTTAATGAAATACAGACAGTGTCGGCCCGAGCGTAATTTTTTTGGTAGGTGAATATAGATTTTGATGCCCCTCGCTATGGATTTTGGGGGTCATTCCGAGTTGTTCGCTCGTTGCCGATTTTCACTATGCTCCGATTTGTTGCAAATTGCGCATGCGCAAGGCATGCAGGGTGCATGCGCTTAGTTATTTAACACAAAACTTAGCAGTTTTGCTGTGGCTTCTGCGGCGCTTTTCAGTCGCACTGCTGTTTGGTAAATGATTGACAGGAAAGGGGCGTTTCTGGGCGGCAACTCAGCGTTTTCCCGGCGTTTGCTAAAAAACGCAGGAATGTCAGGGAAAAACACGGGAGTGTCTGGAGAAATGGGGGAGTGGCTGGCCGAACGCAGGGCATGTTTGTGATGTCCAACCAGGAAATAAACGGACTGAGCTGATCGCAATCTGTGAGTAGGTCCGGAGCTACTCAGAAACTGCTAAGAATTATTTAGTAGCAATTCTGCTAATCTTTCAGTCGCAATTCTGCTATGATAAGATACACTCCCAGAGGGCGGCGGCCTAGCGTGTGCAATGCTGCTAAAAGCAGCTAGCGAGCGAACAACTCGGAATGAGGGCCATTGTCAGTGGAGCCACAACATGGGTGGGGCATCAAATGGTGCATAAACCTGTTTAAAAGAACAAAGGTAGAAAGGAATACTAGGCGCTTCCATTTTCAGTCCGATTAGGATTAGAATCTGGAAGCAGCTCAACAGAAAGGGGTGCCTAACCTCTGCAGAGAAAGAAAGAAAAGAAAAGAAAAGACTGGGAGCGCAACTAGATTAAATATAAAATGTACCAATGTAAATGATACAATTAAAAATAAAATACTAATAAAACTATTTTTCAAGTCAATTGGAACCTAAAGCATGCATATAATAAACAGTACATGATAAGTAATAATGCTTTAAGAGCCAAACTGATTTCAAAATAAAACACTGTGGCAATGAAAGTCAGTTGTTACAATGTAGGCAGATATAAAATAAGAATTTACTCACCGGTAATTCTATTTCTCGTAGTCCGTAGTGGATGCTGGGAACTCCGTAAGGACCATGGGGAATAGCGGGCTCCGAAGGAGGCTGGGCACTCTAGAAAGATTTAGGACTACCTGGTGTGCACTGGCTCCTCCCACTATGACCCTCCTCCAAGCCTCAGTTAGGACACCGTGCCCGGACGAGCAGACATAATAAGGAAGGATTTAGAATCCCGGGTAAGACTCTTACCAGCCACACCAATCACACCGTACAACTCGTGATACTATATCCAGTTTGACAGTATGAAAAACAACTGAGCCTCTCAACAGATGGCTCAACAATAACCCTTTAGTTAACAATAACTATTTACAAGTATTGCAGACAATCCGCACTTGGGATGGGCGCCCAGCATCCACTATGGACTACGAGAAATAGAATTACCGGTGAGTAAATTCTTATTTTCTCTAACGTCCTAGTGGATGCTGGGAACTCCGTAAGGACCATGGGGATTATACCAAAGCTCCCAAACGGGCGGGAGAGTGCGGATGACTCTGTAGCACCGAATGAAAGAACTCCAGGTCCTCCTCAGCCAGGGTATCAAATTTGTAGAATTTTGCAAATGTGTTTGCCCCTGACCAAGTAGCTGCTCGGCAAAGTTGTAAAGCCGAGACGCCTCGGGCAGCCGCCCAAGATGAGCCCACCTTCCTTGTGGAATGGGCATTTACAGATTTTGGCTGTGGCATACCTGCCACAGAATGTGCAAGCTGAATTGTAGTACAAATCCAGCGAGCAATAGACTGCTTAGAAGCAGGAGCACCCAGCTTGTTGGGTGCATACAGGATAAACAGCGAGTCAGATTTTCTGACTCCAGCCGTCCTGGAAACATATATTTTCAGGGCCCTGACAACGTCTAGCAACTTGGAGTCCTCCAAATCCTTAGTAGCCGCAGGCACCACAATAGGCTGGTTCAGGTGAAACGCTGACACCACCTTAGGGAGAAACTGGGGACGAGTCCTCAATTCTGCCCTATCCATATGGAAAATCAGATAAGGGCTTTTACATGATAAAGCCGCCAATTCTGACACTCGCCTGGCTGAAGCCAAGGCCAATAACATGACCACTTTCCACGTGAGATATTTCAGATCCACGGTTTTTAGTGGCTCAAACCAATGTGATTTTAAGAAACTCGACATCACGTTGAGATCCCAAGGTGCCACAGGAGGCACAAATGGGGGCTGAATATGCAGCACTCCTTTCACAAATGTCTGAACTTCAGGTACTGAAGCTTGTTCTTTTTGAAAGAAAATCGACAGAGCCGAGATCTGTACTTTAATGGAGCCTAGTTTTAGGCCCATATTCACTCCTGCTTGCAGGAAATGCAGAAATCGACCTAGTTGAAATTCCTCTGTTGGGGCCTTTTTGGCCTCGCACCATGCAACATATTTCCGCCATATGCGGTGACAATGCTTTGCCGTAACATCTTTCCTGGCCTTAATAAGCGTAGGAATGACTTCTTCCGGAATACCCTTTTCCTTTAGGATCCGGTGTTCAACCGCCATGCCGTCAAACGCAGCCGCGGTAAGTCTTGGAACAGACAGGGCCCCTGTTGTAGCAGGTCCTGTCTGAGCGGTAGAGGCCACGGGTCCTCTGAGAGCATCTCTTGAAGTTCCGGGTACCACGCTCGTCTTGGCCAATCCGGAACCACGAGAATGGTGTTTACTCCTCGCTTTCTTATTATTCTCAATACCTTTGGTATGAGAGGCAGAGGAGGGAACACATAAACCAACTGGTACACCCACGGTGTCACTAGAGCGTCCACAGCTATCGCCTGAGGGTCCCTTGACCTGGCGCAATATCTTTTTAACTTTTTGTTGAGGCGGGACGCCATCATGTCCACCTGTGGTTTTTCCCAACGGTTTACCAGCATCTGGAAAACTTCTGGATGAAGTCCCCACTCTCCCGGGTGGAGGTCGTGTCTGCTGAGGAAGTCTGCTTCCCAGTTGTCCACTCCCGGAATGAACACTGCTGACAGTGCTAGTACATGATTCTCCGCCCATCGGAGAATTCTTGTGGCTTCCGCCATCGCCATCCTGCTTCTTGTGCCGCCCTGTCGATTTACATGGGCGACTGCCGTGATGTTGTCTGACTGGATCAGCACCGGCTGGTGTAGGAGCAGGGATTTTGCTTGACTTAGGGCATTGTAGATGGCCCTTAGTTCCAGAATATTTATGTGAAGGGAAGTCTCCTGACTCGACCATAGTCCTTGGAAGTTTCTTCCCTGTGTGACTGCCCCCCAGCCTCGAAGGCTGCCATCCGTGGTCACCAGGACCCAGTCCTGTATGCCGAACCTGCGGCCCTCTAGAAGATGGGCACTCTGCAGCCACCACAGTAGCGACACCCTGGTTCTTGGAGACAGGGTTATCAAGCGATGCATCTGAAGATGCGATCCGGACCACTGGTCCAACAGGTCCCACTGAAAGATTCTGGCATGGAACCTGCCGAAGGGAATTGCTTCGTAAGAAGCGACCATCTTTCCCAGGACCCGCGTGCAGCGATGCACTGATACCTGTTTTGGTTTCAGGAGGTCTCTGACTAGAGATGACAACTCCCTTGCTTTCTCCCATCGGGAGAAACACTTTTTTCTGGACTGTATCCAGAATCATACCCAGGAACAGTAGTCGTGTCGTCGGAACCAGCTGTGACTTTGGGATATTCAGAATCCAGCCGTGCTGGTGCAGCACCTCCTGAGATAGTGCTACTCCCACCAACAACTGTTCCTTGGACCTCGCTTTTATTAGGAGATCGTCCAAGTACGGGATAATTAAAACTCCCTTTTTTTCGAAGGAGTATCATCATTTCCGCCATCACCTTGGTAAATACCCTCGGTGCCGTGGACAGTCCAAACGGCAGCGTCTGGAATTGGTAATGGCAATCCTGTACCACAAATCTGAGGTACTCCTGGTGAGGATGGTAAATGGGGACATGCAAGTAAGCATCCTTGATGTCCAGGGATACCATGTAATCCCCCTCGTCCAGGCTCGCAATAACCGCCCTGAGCGATTCCATCTTGAACTTGAATTTTTTTATGTATGTGTTCAAGGATTTCAAATTTAAAATGGGTCTCATCGAACCGTCCGGTTTCGGTACCACAAATAGTGTGGAATAGTAACCCCGGCCTTGTTGAAGTAGGGGTACCTTGATTATCACCTGCTGGGAATACAGCTTGTGAATTGCCGCTAGCACCGCCTCCCTGTCTGAGGGAGCAATCGGCAAGGCAGATTTTAGGAACCGGTGGGGTGGAGACGCCTCGAATTCCAGTTTGTACCCCTGAGATACTATTTGAAGGATCCAGGGATCCACCTGTGAGCGAGCCCACTGATCGCTGAAATTCTTGAGGCGGCCCCCCACCGTACCTGGCTCCGCCTGTGGAGCCCCACCGTCATGCGGCGGACTTGGAAGAAGAAGCGGGGGAGGACTTTTGCTCCTGGGAACCTGCTGTTTGTTGCAGTCTTTTTCCCCTACCTCTGCCTCTGGACAGAAAGGACCCGCCTTTTCCACGCCTGTTTTTCTGGGTCCGAAAGGACTGAACCTGATAAAACGGCGCCTTCTTAGGCTGTGAGGGGACATGGGGTAAAAATGCTGACTTCCCAGACGTTGCTGTGGAAACTAGGTCCGAGAGACCATCCCCAAATAATTCCTCACCCTTATATGGTAACACTTCCATGTGCTTTTTTGAATCTGCATCTCCTGTCCACTGGCGAGTCCATAAGCCTCTCCTAGCAGAAATGGACAATGCACTTACTTTAGATGCCAATCGGCAGATTTCCCTTTGTGCATCTCTCATATATAAGACTGAGTCTTTTATATGGTCTATGGTTAACAGGATCGTGTCTCTGTCTAATGTGTCAATATTTTCTGACAGTTTATCTGACCACGCAGCGGCAGCACTGCACATCCAAGCTGACGCAATAGCTGGCCTAAGTATAATGCCTGTGTGTGTATATACAGACTTCAGGATCGCCTCCTGCTTTCTATCAGCAGGTTCCTTGAGGGCGGCCGTATCCGGAGACGGTAGTGCCACCTTTTTAGACAAACGTGTGAGCGCTTTATCCACTCTAGGGGGTGTTTCCCAACGTGACCTATCCTCTGGCGGGAAAGGGAACGCCATTAGTACCTTCTTAGGAATTACCAATTTTTTATCAGGGAAAGCCCACGCTTCTTCACACACTTCATTTAATTCATCTGATGGGGGAAAAACTACAGGTAGTTTTTTCTCTCCAAACATAATACCCTTTTTAGTGGTACCAGTAGTTATATCAGAAATGTTTAACACCTCTTTCATTGCCTCAATCATACAGTGAATGGCCTTAGTGGGCATCAGGTTTGACTCATCGTCGTCGACACTGGTGTCAGTATCCGTGTCGACATCTGGGTCTGCTTGAGGTAGCGGGCGTTTTAGAGCCCCTGACGGCCCATGCGACGCCTGGGCAGGCACGAGCTGAGAAGTCGGCTGTCCCACATTTGGCATGTCGTCGATTTTCTTATATAAGGAGTCTATACGTGCACTCATAACTTTCCATAAGCCCATCCACTCAGGTGTCTGCCCCGCCGGGGGTGACATCCCTTCTAAAGGCATCTGCTCCGCCTCCAAAGCATTATCCTCATCAAACATGTCGACACAGCCGTACCGACACACCGCACACACACAAGGAATGCTCCGAATGAGGACAGGACCCACAAAAGCCCTTTGGGGGGACAGAGTGAGAGTATGCCAGCACACACCAGAGCGCTATATAATGCAGGGACTAAGTTATGTCCCCTATAGCTGCTTTTTATATTATATATGTATTGCGCCCAAATTTAGTGCCCCCCCCTCTCTGTTTTTACCCTGTTCTGAAGCGTAGACTGCAGGGGAGAGCCAGGGAGCTTCCTTCCAGCGGATCTGTGAAGGAGAAATGGCGCCAGTGTTTCTGAGGGAGATAGCTCCGCCCCTTTTCCGCGACCTATTCTCCCGCTTTTTTCTGGATTCTGGCAGGGGAATTTACCACATATATAGCCTCTAGGGCTATATATTGTGGTATTTTTGCCAGCCAAGGTGTTTTTATTGCAGCTCAGGGCGCCCTTCCCCCAAGCGCCCTGCACCCTCAGTGACCGGAGTGTGAAGTGTGCATGAGGAGCAATGGCGCACAGCTGCAGTGCTGTGCGCTACCTTGGTGAAGACTGATGTCTTCTGCCGCCGATTTTCCGGACCTCTTCTTGCTTCTGGCTCTGTAAGGGGGACGGCGGCGCGGCTCCGGGACCGAACACCAGGGACTGGGCCTGCGGTCGATCCCTCTGGAGCTAATGGTGTCCAGTAGCCTAAGAAGCCCAATCCGGCTGCAAGCAGGCGAGTTCGCTTCTTCTCCCCTTAGTCCCTCGCTGCAGTGAGCCTGTTGCCAGCAGGTCTCACTGAAAATAAAAAACCTAAAATTATACTTTCTTTCTAAGGGCTCAGGAGAGCCCCTAGTGTGCATCCAACCTCGGCCGGGCACGAAATCTAACTGAGGCTTGGAGGAGGGTCATAGTGGGAGGAGCCAGTGCACACCAGGTAGTCCTAAATCTTTCTAGAGTGCCCAGCCTCCTTCGGAGCCCGCTATTCCCCATGGTCCTTACAGAGTTCCCAGCATCCACTAGGACGTTAGAGAAACTAACAATTTGCACAGTCAGAGTGGAAGAACTTCCAGTTGTCTTGTGATATTATTTATATATAATGCCCTAAGTAGGCTCAAAAGTACTTGCAGAAAAATACAGTATTAATTAATGGTTGCCCATAGTAACTGCTAATGTAGACAAAATAGATAGAATAGGTTAATGCTTGGTTGCCTGTAGTAGCCTCCAGGTATGGCTTGTGAAATTGAATAAGTCAATACAAACAGCAATCCATCTGGCGATAAGTAAAACTCTCAGATTACTCCAATATGGAGCACAAGACCCGGGTCTTATTCCGGAGGATCTGCTGAAGTTGTTGTTAACCCAAGTTATGCCCAATGTAACAGCTCACTTGTCAGAAGCCTCTACTTTGCATGGGTGACGGGCAGTGGGCAGCGTTATTAGAATGATCCCTTTAGAGAAAACTGACACAGCAGGATGGTGCCAGTGAACAGCTGACTAGCCAGGAGCTCAGACTCGCCTATATGGCTCTGGTCTGTGTGGTGAAGCGATCTCCTGTCTGGAAGAGTTGGTAATTTCATCCCGCCTCAGCCGTGGTAAGGCAGTCAGGAGACCGCTGGTCACAATACTGACAGAGGGATTCCAGCTGGCTGGGGGGGGGGGCAAATGCAACAAAGGCCCTTACGGGTTTGCTGCGCTCGTGACGCAGTGGGCTCGGTAGCTCATTATGCTCACCACAGGTTCTATTCCCACTCTATGGGTGTCGTGGACACCCACTAGTGGGAATAGTTTCTGTTGGTTGGCATGCCGACCAGTGGGATCTTAAGCAGCGGGATGTAGTGGTCGGTATTGTGATCGGTGGTCTCCTGACCGCTGGTCACATAACTACATCCCGGTCAGGACAGTCTGGAGATGATAAGCTGTAGGGTTCCCTTGTTAGGCAAAGTGAGAACAGCTCAATTATCGGCGCCACATTTGAAAGGCCACTGATGCTGTCTCTGTCTCCATGGCTGCTGCACTGTGTTTAATCTCTACAGTGGCATTCTCCTCACTGTGGCGCTCTACTCAGCCAGTGTAATGACTTGGCTGGCCCTGAATGCATATCCCAAACTTAAAATCTTGAGCATGGTTTTGCCAAAATCAAGACAAAATTAGGATTTAGAGCCAAAACTAAAACACGGCTCTGTGTACATCTCTAATTTTTATGTCAATTTGTTGAGGCTGACATTTTTTTGACTGTGCAAAGCTTTATTATTAAAAATCATTCCTGGTGGAGTAATAAAAAGCAAAAAGGTATCTACTTTATCATACATACAGATGTGCTCATATTCATCCTGTGGCTATTTGCGGCAAATGCCATGAACACAGGCACGTACATATGCATCGCTTACGTTAGGAATGCATTGTGCATATGCAAGTTGTATATAACGCAGCTTGTTACGAATAGTCACTGCCATGATGCATGCACATGCGCGAGCAGGAAGAAAGTGGACACATCAGTATCTGACAAGCTCCGGGTACTTGAATCTCGGCTCTGTTGGTGAAGCAGGGCAGGAGAATCTTCAGACATAAAGGGAAGGGTTGGAAAATATCTCTCTTTATTCTGCAGTCTTTACAAAAGGGCCTTCTAATGGCAGCTAATGATGGCATTGGCTTTAGAGTTAAAAATAACAAATTTTTTGAGCTTGCAAATTGCAGTTTCCACTGTGGAAATAGGAACCACAGTGTGCACACAATGTGGGACTGAAAATTAAGTAATGCAGGAGATATTTGCGATATATCCTCTGTTGAACACTCTACTACATGTGCACAATACGTAAATAATCCAAAATACATGCAAAATAGGGAGTTATTAATGGTTAAAATATACAAGACAGCTAAAGAACATTGGCAGGCATACTTTGTGGCATTTCTATGGAGTCCTTTGAGAAATACCACTTCTAATTCTAAGAAGAGCTCAGGATTTCCTGCCAATAGCAGTGGTGTGATTTGTATTCTACTATATTCTACTATATTTATAGTCAGCAGTCATTCTCCTTTTATTTTTCATCTGTGAGAGAGTATGCATTTAGATTACTCACTGCATCATTCACAGATATGAACTCCTTAAGAATGGTGTAGTTGTGCTTTTTTACAAAATACTCTCTCAACCTAATTTCCATAGGCAAGAACTTCCAACAAGGTTCCAAAACCCAAGTAGTAGACACTCCTTCAGGCCTTTGACACACCTCTGATGACAAGCTGTCATGGAGTACCTGCTCTTCTATGTCATGTCCAGTGGCGGTTCCAGAGGAGGGACTGCAGGTCAGTTAAAATTTCAAATAGGGGAGCCACACCAACTGTCATTTCAAACTGACTCACTGGCAGTTGGTGTGGCTCCCCCATTTGAACTCCTCTGGAGCCACCCCTGGTCATGTCCCCAGTCGACTTATTGCTTTCACAACTGTGGGTATCTGGAAGCTGTAGTCTCTGGTCCATACATAAGCAGTAGAATGGGCACTAATGATGGAGCCACTTATCACACACTACTGCTGATGCTCTCCTCATCAGGTTTGACACCTCCTCGATGTTGGACTCCTCCAGCCAGAAAGAAGCTGATGGGGGAAGGTCATCAGATCACACCCCCTCTGTGACACAGGAAGTTCCATGGACGAGGGATTTATCAAATCCTGGAGAGAGATTAAGTGACGGGAGATAAAGTACCATCCAATCAGCTACAAGCTGCCATTTAACAGGCTTTGCTAGAAAAATGACTGATAGAAGCTTTTAGGTTTCTATGAGCAACTTCTCCATTTTATCTCTGTTGAAGATTTGAAACAGTTCATCTCCCCTAAAATACTTTTTTCCCCTCAGGTAACCCTAGTCTAACTTGACCTTACTTCCCACCTCCCCACTCCCCTCTCACTGTCCTGGGCCTCTCAGCTTTCACTCCAACCTTGAGCTGACCCAGCGCATGAGAACATAAGTTTTCTTAGTACAGTAGATTCTGTACCACAAGGCATTATTTAAACAAGTAAGTAGAAGTCCACACATTTAATACATATTTTGTTCTATGATACTGTAGAGAAGATTATAAAAATATAAATTATATCAAGTCACCTAAACTATTCGTTTATGGTTCATTACCCCATTTCCAACAATAAAGATCTATAAAAGTAATGTACTGTATTAGATTAATGTCCCTTTCACTCAGGGTTATTAGACCTACAAATAGGATCTGGAGGAATTTTGAATTTGGGGATTATTCTGTACTTTGGAATTGGAACTTTATATTTTCTAGCTACAAATGTAGTTGCCATTTAGTCCTCTCAGTAAGCCAATGATAAAAGGCATATTCCAATGTACAGACATTGCCCTCATCAGGCATTTATGTAATTATACTTTCTGTGGGTTTTTACCTAACTGCTAAATGGTGAATGCTCAATCTGTAACCTGGCACAGAATATTCAACAATCAAAAGCAGCTGTTATACATACGCCAATCACTCTGCCTGTGACCTGAACTCACCACTATTAAAGATTCATCAAGGTTCAATGTCTCAAGCCCTAACTCAGTTGCTAAAAACTTAACAAAATATTCATTAAAACATTTACCAACTTTCTTTAATTAGAGAACTGTTTCAGAAGCTAATCTGTTTCCATTTTGTCACAGTTTAGTGGGAGATAATTTAGTTAATAAATTGAGGACAATTAAATTCAATTTTAGCTTTATCCCTTTAGACTTGTAAATGCGTTTGGGATTTCTTAGAATACTGTGTATGAATTTATTCACATCATTTCAAATTTTATTTTCTAACTCCTGGGAAGAAAACCACTGTCATATAAAGATGGTTTATTTAAGTTTTAAAACAAATTAATTGACATGTAACCACATAATAAAATATTATGGTATTAATTAAAAAAAATAATTGACATAAACCCATATAATAAAATATTATGGGTCTAATTATCTCTACAGGGAACCAAATTAATTTAAAATACAGTATTAAGCCTGTCAGTGCCCTTACTTGTAAACTATACCATGCTGCCAGCAGGATTTGAGCCCTCTGGGCTCGCATGCAATTAATAAATAGTCACATAATGAAAAGGGTGAAATCAAAGTGTGAAAAAAAATAAAAGTCCATCAAGAACAAATATTTTCTTTAAATTGTAATGCAAAGGGAGTCTGTGTTTATTTTCAACCCTCAAAATGTTCTAATAAGATAATTAAGATTTTCTACAATTCATTAAACCTTATTTTTATGTTTCGCAAGTAACTAATTTCATACCAACTGCTTCTTACAAAAGTCAGAGGACAAGACGCACACAATACAGTAAATAATGTTTCCTCCACATTTCTGCCTCCATTCTATTTAAGTATAGTTTTCACTTTGAAGTGGTTTTTTGTTGGAGTTTACTTGGCGCTTCAAAAATAGACTATGTGGCAGCCTCGTAACTTCTATAGGACTAATCCCGGACAGTCCAAATACATGACTTGCAACCCTGTGAGGAGACCTGGAAAACATGAACTGTTGGAGTTTTCATATATGAACTCGAGAACATCTGTTTAAGAAGATCCACGTTTGGGAAGAAAGAACTACTATCACAGGATAAGTATCTGTTTTGGCCCTTCCATCCACTCTTCCCGTAGACACAGTAGCGCCATCTTCTTCTGCATTCTTCTTTCTTTTTTCATAATTTTCACTTTGCTTAACTTTCTATTAGCCTAATTTCCAATAACTATTACGATAATTTCTAGGGCTCAGACAAGCACAATATTGCTGCTGACATGGGTCTTGGTAGTAAAGGGGGTGTAACCAAATCTATGGAGGCATGGCCACACCCCCACAAAACATGCAGTACCAGCAACCCCCCCACTTCAGCACCTCTGATGATAAGGGATGAGACAAATAACACATTTTAGTGTGGTGGCCCTATATTTCTTTCTACAAGTTATCTTGTCCCTAAAACAGGGTTACTGTAGGTCCAAACTATTTTGCCTTGTTAACATCTAGTGATGGAAACATGCTTATTCAACATCTGCCAGGTCTAGAAAGATGCCCTGGTGTATTTTATGACTTAAAGTGCCTTGCTAAAGTATTCATCCCCCTTGGCTTTTTACCTATTTTGTTACACTACAACCTTTAATTTAATTTTTTTTTTTATCTGAATTTTATGTGATGGATATGCACAAAATAGTCTAAGTTGGTGAAGTGAGATGAGAAAAATTTACATAAAAAATACATGTTATAAATAAAAATGTCATAATTGGTATGTGCATATGTATTCACCTCCTTTGCTATGAAGACCCTCAAAAGTTCTGGTGCAACCAATTACCTTCAGAAGTCACATAATTAGTGAAATGAAGTCCACCTGTGTGCAATCTAAGTGTCACATGATCTGTCAGTATAAACACACCTTTTCTGAAAGGCCGCAGAGGCTGCTACAGCACTAAACAAGAGGCATTACACCATGAAGACCAAGGAGCTCTCCATACAAGTCAGTGACAAAGTTGTTGAGTAGTACAAGTCAGGGTTGGGTTATAAAAAAAAATCCAAATCTTTGATGATCCTCCGGAACACCATCAAATCCATCATCTTCAAATGGAAAGAACATGGTACCACAACAAACCTGCCAAGAGAGGGTTGGCCACCAAAACTCACAGACTGGGCAAGAAGGGCATTAATCAGAGATGCAGCATTAAGACCAAAGGTACGCCTGAAGGAGCTGCTGAGTTCCACAGCAGATACTGGTGTATCTGCGCATGTGACCACAATAAACTGTACACTGAGAGTGGCCAGAAAAAAGCCATTACTTAGTGTTAAAAATAAGATGGCAAGTTTTGAGTTTGCCAAAAGTCATGTGGATGACTCCCCAAATATATGGCGGAAGATGCTCTGCTCAGATGAGACTAAAATTTAACTTTTCGGCCACCAAGGAAAACACTCTGTCTGGCTCAGACCCATCATATCCCATCACCAAAAGAACACCATCCCCACAGTGAAACATGGTGGTGGAAGCATCATGCTGTGGGGATGTTTTTCAGCAGCAGGTACTGGGAAACTGTTTTGAGTCAAGGGAAATATTGATTGTGCTAAATACAGGGATATTCTTGCGCAAAACCTGTTTCAGTCTGCCTGTGAGTTGAGACTGGAACGGAGGTTCACCTTCCAGCGGGACAATGACCCAAACCATACTGCTGATGCAACACTCAAGTGGTTTAAGGGGGTTTTGTTCATATGTTTGTATATCCAGTTATAAGGACACAGAGACATGTGAGTTCACTGCTGTGCTGTTTTATTCCATCACCAACTCCAGACACACTGCACTCAGGACCACCCACTTCCCAGCATCCCCCTGGTTCTAGGGACCATCACTGAAGATTCAGGCTTACACATATTATTAAGGGAGTGTCTACAAATAATAAGCATTCTAATACACTAACATCACATCCTCTTTTCTTTAAAGATAAGCCCTGTACGCTTCAATGCAACAATTAACAACGTCATATTAAGAACATCATCTAACACGTTTCAATGAGTCTCTCAGGTCTGCATATTTCCCTTTTGGGTCTTTCATACACAGTCTGTGTTTCATCGACCATGTTGGACCTTTCTAGTATCGTGGTTGGTTCATCATTATCAGGATCATCATACATGTCAGATGAAGGGTATTCTTCAGTCATGTTGTCTTCATTATGGTTAGGTTGAGATCTTAAATCCACCCGATTTCTTCTTACTTCCGTACCACGCTCTGTACGTATAGTATAAGAACTTGGTGCTACTTGTGCTTGGACAATACCTTTCTGCACCCAAATACCTTTCTCGTGATCTCTGAGACGGACTTGGTCACCCGATTTTAGATCAGATAAGCTTTTTGTTCGCCTGTCATGGAACAGTTTCTGTTTCATCTATTGACAATCCTTACTCAGTCTGACCAACGCTGAGTTATGTGTATTAAGCAGTTCATCATGTATCGGGAGATTTGCTCTAATCCTCCTTCCCATCAGCATTTGTGCAGGAGAAAGTCCATTCTGTAAAGGTTTACTGCAATAGATTAAAAGACTTTTGTAGAAATCTTCTTTACCTTCTTGAGCTTTTTTCATGAGACTCTACAGTTTTTACTGAACTTTCCACCAACCCATTTGAGCGTGGATAGTGGGGACTTGATGTAGTATGGACAAATTCCCACTCATAAGCAATGTACATGTATTTACCAGGACAGTACAGCAAGTGTACATTATATTTATGTAGTCTGATAAGCATTCGTAGAATTCTCATGGGACAGTTATGTAATGATAGAGTCATGATAGCTACCAATGGCTTGTGGTCAGTTTCCACTGTAAATGCTTGACCATACACAAATTGATGAAATCGCTCACATGCATATGTGATCACTAGAACTTCTTTTTCTATCTGAGCATACCTTGCTTCAGCACTTGTCAGTGCTCTTGATGCATAGATTACTGGTTGCCATGTATCCTCATGTTCTTGTAACAACACTGAGCCTAGGCCAAATTGCGAAGCATCTGCTGAAATTCTTATTCTTTTCGCAGGATCAAAGAATTTTAGCACTGGTTGCTCTGTAATGATCTGTTTCAAGTTTTGCCAACTTTCTTCTTGTTCATGTGACCACATCCACTCGTTATCTTTGTCCAACAAACATCTAAGGGAGGCTGTTCGTTCAGAGAGTTGAGAAATAAATTTTCCTAAGTAAGTTATCATTCCTAGGAATCTTCTGGTGTCGTCTTTGTTGTTAGGACATTCCATGTTCACTATGGCTGATATTTTCTTTGGGTCTGGTTTTACACCTTGATCCGAGACCACGTCGCCCATAAACGTAAGTGTATTTACGCCAAATTCACATTTGTCCTTGTTAAGCTTTAGATTCATTTTCTTGACAAGTTCCATTACTTGTCTCAATCTAGAATCATGCTCATCCTTTGTAGATCCCCAGACAATACTGTCATTCATCATTGTTTCAACACCTGGAATATGTTCAAAAATCATGTGTATCTTTTTGTGATATACTTCTGGAACA
Organism: Pseudophryne corroboree; assembly: GCF_028390025.1. Classification (NCBI taxonomy): domain Eukaryota; kingdom Metazoa; phylum Chordata; class Amphibia; order Anura; family Myobatrachidae; genus Pseudophryne; species Pseudophryne corroboree. Next base: position 650,779,405 of record NC_086449.1, read on the forward strand.
GACAAAATTCCATATGGTAGTCAAAGAAATCTGTATCAACCTTCTGGTGTATTAAATGTACAAAGCTTTGAGCTGGCCTCATCTAGCTTCATTTGCCAGAATCCTGAAGATGCATCCAATTTACTGAACCATTTTGCTCCCGCAAATTGCAACATGATTTCATCTCTAGTTGGTAGTTTGAAATGTTCTCGTTTAATAGCTTTGTTTAAATCTCTGGGGTCTAGACATATTCTCAGTTGTCCATTTTTCTTTTCAACAATTACTAAGGAGCTTACCCATTCAGTAGGCTCATCAACTTTCTGTATCACACCCAAGACTTCCATGCGATTTAACTCTTGTTTCAGTTTTTTTCTCAGCGCAAACGGCACTTTTCTACAGGGGTGTATCACGGAAGAAACTTACGTGTCTATATTTATTTTATGCTCTCCAGGCAAGCAACCTAGACCTTCAAACAAGTCTCTGTATTCTGTAAACATCGATTTGTAGTCATCTTCTACTTGTGATGTCACCATAAAATTTCTTTAGCAAGCTTAGTTTCTCACAGGAACTTAATCCTAGAATTGGTTGCACATTTTTATCCACAATCAGTAGAAATGTTTTAAACTGTTGTCCCTTATATTTCAGTGTCACTAAGCATGTACCTTTCACAGGAATTTCCTCCCAGTGTACCCTGTAACTTTCACTTTGGCTGGATGAATTTTAGGTTTTACTCTAAAAGTCTTATAGTCTTGAAACAATATTAAATTCATCTGCACGCCAGTTTCAAGCTTAAACGGAATGACAATCTCGTTCACAGTTAAAGGGACAATCCATTCTTTCTTATCTGCACTGTAAAGTTCAATGCAATCCACAAAGAACTCCTCTGTTTGTTTAACAGCATGCACTTTTGTTGTTTCACTTTTCATTTTACAGCATTTGGCAAAGTGATTAAGTCTACTACATTTAATGCAGGTTTTACAATAAGCAGGGCACATTTTAGGATTGTGAGCATTTCCACATCTACTACAAATTTCCTTATTAGACTGTGGCTTAGACTGCTTCATTATTGAGAATGGTGGTTTGCTTTGCTCTGTTTTCTGCACTACATGTACAGCACCATCAGCTTCCTTGTGTAACTTTTTGGCTTGAAATCTAGTTAATTCTGCAGATCTGCACATAGTCACTGCCTTGTCTAGTGTTAGGTCTTGCTCTCTCAGCAGTCTCTCTCTGAGTCCATTATCAGGTATTCCACAGACAATACGATCTCTAATCAGTGAATCCTTTAAATTACCAAACTCAAAGGTTTTACTGAGTGATTGCAGCTCTGTAACATACTGATCAAATCCATCTCCAAACTTCTGATCACATGTGAAAAACTTATATCTTTCATATGTCACATTTTTTCTTGGCACAAAGTAATATTCAAACTTTTGCATTATAGAAGATAGCACCATATTCTGCCCCTCATCAAACTGAAAACTATTATAAATGTCCAGCACATCCTCTCCTATCACATGGAGGAAAATGGATGCCTTAGTTTTGTCAGCCTCTGTATCAGCTCCACATGCAGCAAGATATATATTAAACCTTTGCTTAAATCTTTTCCAGTTTTCAGACAAGTTACCAGACATCAGCATGCCGGTTGCAGGAGCCAGTTTATCCATGGTTACTCACTGTTTGAAGAGAGGAGCAAACGGCAGACTTTGCAGACACTGAGTATCACAGCCTTACAGACTGCTGCAGGATTCTTTCACACTCTGAGAGCACTAGCAGTCCAAGTTAAACTTCTTCTTACACCATGTTTTGTTCATATGTTTGTATATCCGGTCATAAGGACACAGATACATGTGAGTTCACTGCTGTGCTGTTTTATTCCATCACCAACTCCAGGCACACTGCACTCAGGACCGCCCACTTCCCAGCATCCCCCTGGTCCTAGGGACCATCACTGAAGATTCAGGCTTACACATATTAGTAAGGGAGTGTTTACAAATTTTAAGCATTCTAATACTCTAACATCACAAAGGGGAAACATTTACATGTGTTGGAATGGCCTAGTCAAAGCCCAGATCTCAATCCAATTGAGAATCTGTGGTCAGACTTGAAGATTGCTGTTCAAAAGCAGAAACCATCCAACATGATGAGCTGGAGCAGTTTTGCCTTGAGGAATGGCAAAAATCCTAGTGGCAAGCTCATAGAGACTTATCCAAAGCAACTTGCATCTGTAATTGCCGCAAATGGTGACTCTACAAAGTGCTGACTTTAGGGGGGTGAATAGTTATGCACGCTGAAGTTTTCTGTTATTTTGTCATATTTGTTGTTTGCTTCACAATATGATGCAACCCTTCAAACAATCCATTTTAATTCCAGGTTGTGAGGCAATAAAAAATGAAAAATGCAAAGAGAGTGAATACTTTAGCAAGGCACTGAAAGTGACCACAGGAACATGCTTCAAGGATTGAGAAAGCCATCATAGCCTCTGCAGAAACTATAGGTAGGTGATCAGTCACAATAGATTATTACAAGAATACAAGATAAGTTAAACTAATAAAAGATCAGAAGAGTTGAGGAGTTGTCTAACAAGAAAAGTCAATAACAAATCATAACTACAGTACCAAATCATGATGCTATCGGATAGTTAAGCATAGGCAAGAGGGCAGGACAAGCTGCAGACAGGGATATTTTACAGTTCAAGCTAAAATTCAACAAGTTACTTTTCTGATGCTAATCCCTCTCAGAGAAGCAGAAAACAGAAAAATAGAATGGCCTATAAATAACCGAGGGGTAAATGTATGAAGCAGTGATAAGTAGAGATGTGCAGCAGGCATTTTTCATGTATTGTGTTTTGGTTTTGGATTCGGGTCTGCGGTCATGTGTTGGATTCGGACGCGTTTTGGCAAAACCACCCTTTCGGGTTTTGGATTCGGATGTGTTTTGGAGTCAGGTGATTTTTGAAAAAAACACAAAAACAGCTAAAATCATAGAATTTGGGGGTAATTTTGATCCTATAGTATTATTAACCGCAATACAATAATTTCAACTCATTTCCAGTTTATTCTGAACACCTCACACGTCACAGTATTATTTTTAGTCCTAAAATTTGCTCCGAAGTCGCTGGATGACTAAGCTAAGCGACCTAAGTGGCCGGCAGAAACACCTGGCCCATCTAGGAGTGGCACTGCAGTGTCAGACAGGATGGGACTTAAAAAAATAGTCCCCAAAACAGCACATGGTGCAAAGAAAAAAAGAGGTGCACCAAGGTCGCTGGATGGCGGTCGCTGGATGGCTAAACTAAGCGACACAAACACCTGGCCCATCTAGAATTAGACTCCAGTATCATGTGAATTATAAGGCAATATCACTGGAATTATTCATTATAATCAATAGAATTATTGGTCCAAATCACTGGAAGAAAATGACAAAATCACTAGAATTAAAAGCCAGTATCACAGGAATTATTCGTTCTAATCAATGGTATTATTGGTCCAAATCACTGGAAGAAAATGACAAAATCACTGGAATTAAATGGCAGTAATGTCGGGAATTATATCAAATGGCAGTACCACTGGACATATACAGAAGAGTCAGACAGGATGGAACTTTAAAAAAAATAGTCCCCAAACAGCACATGATGCAAAGAAAAGAGAAAAAGAGGTGCACTGTGGTCGCTGGATGGCTAAGCTAAGCGACACAAACACCTCAATATCACAAGAATTATTCATTCTAATCAATGGTATTATTGGTCCAAATCACTGGAAGAAAATGACAAAATTACTAGAATTACAAGCCAGTATGATGGGAATTATATAAAATGGCAGACACTGAGCTGCACGATGCAGCACAAGACACTGAGCACTGACCAGTGATACTGAGCACTGATGATACTACTGAGCAACGATACTGGGAACTGACACTACTGAGAACTGACACTGAGCAGCACGATGCAGCACAAGACACTGAGCACTGACCAGTGATACTGAGCACTGATGATACTACTGAGCAGTGATACTGAGCACTGATGATACTACTGAGAACTGACACTGAGCAGCACGATGCAGCACAAGACACTGTACTAGTATTAGTAATGTAGTATTACTGAGCACCATGATGCAGCACAAGACACTGTACTAGTATTAGTATTAGTGAGCAGCACAAAAGCACTCTGGAATTGTCACCCCCCTAGATACCACTGTGACTGGAATGATGATGACCGATGCACAATCACAGGACACTACTACCACAGCACCCTACAGCAGCAAGATGCAGCACAAGACACTGTACTAGTATTAGTAATGTATTACTAAGCAGCATGATGCAGCACAAGACAATGAGCACTGATGATACTACTGAGCAGTGATACTGAGCACTGATGATACTACTGAGAACTGACACTGAATAGCACGATGCAGCACAATACACTGTACTAGTATTAGTATTAGTGAGCAGCACAAAAGCACTCTGGAATTGTCACCTCCCAGATACCACTGTGACTGGAATGATGAACGCTGATGCACAGTCACAGGACACTACTACCACAGCACCCTACAGCAGCAAGATGCAGCACAAGACACTGTACTAGTATTACTGAGCAGCATGATGCAGCACAAGACAATGAGAACTGATACTGAGAACTGACACTGAGAGAATGTAGCACGTCCTCTCTGTACTCTCTACAATGCCCGAGTGAAAATGTTGGCGACGCGCGGCTCTTTATATGGAATTAGAATCCAGCGAGAATCCGACAGCGGGATGATGACGTTTTGCCTTATTCGGGTTTTCCGAGTCAGGCGGGAATAACCGAGCCGGGCTCGGAACCGTGTTTGACACGTGGAGTTCGGTAGGGTTCGATTCTCGGCGAACCGAACCCACTCATCTCTAGTGATAAGAGAGGAGAAGTGAGCCAGTGAAGTTGCCCATGGCAACCAATCAGCATTGAAGTAACATTTATCGCATACTATAAAATTATACAGAGCAGTTGATTGGTTGTCATGGGCAGCTTCTCCATTGGCTCACTTCTTCTCTCTTATCACTGCTTCATACATTTACCCCAGAATCATTTAACTATCATGGTCATAGAAAGGGTTACTGTAGAGAGAACACCTTTGTTAGTGTCTGCTTGGACAGCAATGTACAGAAACCGGAGACAGGAAAGTCAGTTTGAGGCTAAGTTAGACAAAACTTCTTAAAAGTAAACTATTTGACAAATGTAAAGGCTATAGTAGAGAAAGTATTCTACATATACTTTGCCACTCATACACAAAACTTATTTCCAGGAGTGTATTGTGTCAGGAGTGTATTGTGTTAATTTACAGATGTAGCCACCTCTATCTTGAGTGGCTGAGGCGTTTTTCCCGATCGAGCATACGCAGCCTACTGGGGCGTAGGGAGGCGCGCCTAGTCACAGAGAGGCTATCTAATCGCACGGAGACAGACGTTTGGCGTTTGGCGTTACCTTTATGTGTAATACCTGCGATCATCCACCAGATGTCGCTTTTTACAATCCCCACTGCGCATGCGTGTGGGCTCCCGTAAAATACAATACTGAAATACTGTATACTGTATTGTAAGGACTACTTTACTAGTGCATCTCGTTACGCTGAATCCCGCAGACAAAGCAACATAAACCCAGTAGTGTACACTGACGCAAATGGACGTGTTAATCAAAACGAATGGATTTATTCATCTGTCTGCGGCGAAGTGGTGAAGTGTTCCGCTTCCTATACTCAGAGTCTCGTGTTCGATTCCTAAAGTACTGTACAGTACGAACGCATGTTAGTTTTTTCCAGACACTTTATAATTTTTTTTATTCACATAAACCAGGGCAAAGCTGCAGGAGCGGATGTACTGTTAAGGTTCTATGCACCATACGGTACACATACAATTCTGTAGCAGGGCAGACTCAATCGAAATGCTACCGCCTGTGACTCCTTGCCCCATGGAGGCCCTCAGCTATGGAGCGAGTGACGACATAGATTTTGCGGACAACGGGACATTGCTGAAGGTGCGTCACAATCCCCTCGCTAACACACAAGGGCGTCAAAGGCTACGGAGCAATGCTGAAGGAGCGTCACAAACCCCTCGCTAAAATACATACGGGCGATAGGGATAAGCGATGTCTATGCACATTACGGTACACCGGACTCGATCGCATAGCACACTGTCAAAATGGCCGTCACCCCTAAACCCCCACCACGTGGCAGGCAGCGCTCGGAGATCGAGTGAGAGATAGCAGAAGTCTTGAAGGCTACGGGGCAATGCTGAAGGAGCATCACAATCCCCTCGCTAAAATACACAGGGGCGATAGGGATAAGCGAGGTCTACTGTATGTACATTACGGTACACCGGACTCGATCGCATAGCACACTGTCAAAATGGCCATCGCCCCTGAACCCCCACCACGTGGCAGGCAGCGCTCGGAGATCGAGTGAGAGATAGCAGAAGTCTTGAAGGCTACGGGGCAATGCTGAAGGAGCGTCACAATCCCCTCGCTAAAATAACAGTACACAGAGGCAATGAGGTCCCGTAGAATAATCAAATAATAAATGCTGTATAATGTACAGTATACAGACCCAAAACAAGGAGCTTAAGCAACAGTGTGGTTCATGAAAGTCAGGGATGTGGTACAGTACAGTAAGTCAGCGGCCAAGTCCCCTAGCCATTAAGGCTTAATATCACTGCTTACAGTATATTTAGACATGAGCTTGTGTACAGTATCTGTCATGAGGTGTTTTTTTCACTGACACTATTATTTTATTCTATTGTAATATACAGAGGCGGTAAACTAGCCAAACGGGAATAATTAGCTTCTGCTGAATAAAATGAGATGCTACAGTACATGCCAATATTCTGTGTGTGACTGCGGCTCTATGAAATGAAATCTGAAAATGTAAATATGAAATGCATTACTAATGTGCGGCATTATGTGTATAAGGTGTACTACAATATTTTCTGGCGTTACATAAGGAAAGGGTACTACTGCATGATCTAATGCAGTGGTTCTCAAACTCGGTCCTCAGGACCCCACACAGTGCATGTTTTGCAGGTAAACCAGCAAGTGCACAGGTGTATTAATTACTCACTTACACATTTTAAAAGGTCCATACAGTAGGTGGAGCTAATAATTTAACTTGTGATTCTGTGAGACCTGCAAAACATGCACTCTGTGGGGTCCTGAGGACTGAGTTTGAGAACCTGTGGTCTAATGTAAATAAAGATCAATGTGGTGTGGCGTAATGTGAATAAGGGGCAATACTGTTAGGAGTAATGTGGTACTATCATATGATGTAACGAGAATAATAGACACTACTGCATGATATAATGTGAATAAAGTTGCAGTACTGTGTTGTGTCATTTCATCTTGGGGTATTATTGTGTTACCATGCCCCTTCCCAGCGAGAACATGCACTGTTTTGGGCTGGCACTAAATGTGCACATTGTTCTTATTTAAATTATAGGGGGTAGGAGCGCCAAAATGGGTGATGGTGCTGGGAAAGGGGTGCAGGGTTAGAGGCGGAACAAGCATCTGTGCAAGAGGGCATCAGCCAAAATCTAGCCTAGGGCATCATGTTGGTCAGGTATGGCTCTGATAATACTGTATACTGTACTCTTACTGTACTTTGCATTCAATAGAGATACTGTTTGCACACAGGTTATCCATGAATCATTGGCAATGCTGCAGGTGTCTCATTAGGCAATCTAAAATATACCACGACTATGGGTGGGGATACAGTAGGTAAGTTCTGTCACCATAAGCTGTCTGCTGTGTATAGCAGATTTCCATCTGGGATGCATTTGTGTGTTTGTAATAAGAAAAAAACATTTTACTGTACATTTAGTGGATACAGTATTTCTCCCCCATAACGGCACATCATAATGTACAGTTACCCCCATGTACTGTACCGTACCATACAGTATAATGGAATATTTATTGGAAAAGCATCAATATTAATGTAAAAAAAAGTATTTATTACAACATCCGATTGCATGTACTGTACTGATCAAAATGTACAGTACTCTTATTCAGGACTTATAAAACAGAAAATAACTGTTCATACACATCAATAACATTACTACTGTATAATATTCTACATTAGTTTATGCAATAATCAAACAAAGGCAATTTTATAAACATTTTTAATAATGCATCAATTTAAAATTTTAAACAGAAAATACAGTACAGAACTACATATTTGTGGCTTGTCCATTTCTTTCGACTATAACAGGTAATACTTTGTACAGGTGATTTATATAATTATTACAATGTTCAGGTGTGAGTATTCTAGCCAAAATTTCTTTATCCCATCCAACAGCTGCTGTTTTGTTGTTGGCTTCGCAACACTCCTAATGTATCTCTTCATTTGAGCCCACACTAATTCAATTGGATTCATGTCTGGTGATCTATAAAAAAGTATAGTCAATTAATGACATTAAATAGAGAAAATGAAACATACGGTATTGTACTGTTTATTAAACAAAAAATACATTTACAGTACTAGAGTGCTATCCAAAATGTTACTTGTACACTGTTGAAAGAATACTCACTCTGGTGGTGTGCGTTCCCAATTCATACCTTTCTCTTCCATAAATTTGGCTGAGGCGGAGTGTTTAGGATCATTGTCTTGGAATATCCTATGGTGAGTTGGGTAATATTTATTCACAAATGGCACCATACATCCCTTTACTATTGTTTCTTGGAAAAATTTCTTATCCATGATCCCTATAGAAATAAAAAAAAAATGTTCATTAATAAGCAACTCATTTTATTGTGCAGTTACATGTACTCTAAAGTACAGCATGTATTTTTACAGAACACAGGCACAGAAAAAAGTATAGTACAGTACCTTCAAAAAATAATAGGGGACCAGCTCCTAATCGTGTTATGCCTCCCCATACATGGACTTTCAATGGATGCTTTGGGCGTGGTTTTAATGAGATATGGTTACGTTTCTGGAATGACATTCTGGAGAACCGCTCAAGGGCAACAGACGATTCATCTGTGAAAATGACATCATGAAATGTTTCACCACTCTCAATCCATCACCGTGCCTGTTCCACTCTTTATTCTTTATTCAAATATCTTATCATGGGAGATATCCTGTGAAGAGCCAAAAATAATGAATCAGATACAGTAATGAAAGAGATTACTGTATATACAGTAGACTGTATGTGCAGTATACTGTATTATATACCTACTGTATACATTAAACTGTACATAAATTACAGTATATACAGAGTAATATATATATATATATATATATATATACTGTATATACACACACATACATACACACAAACACAGTATACAGTATGTAATCATCACAATAAGCCGGCAATGCTTCATTGCTGTCTCTGAGTGCCTATACAGTAGGTATGTCTTTTGGGATATATTATATATATTATATATATATACATACACACACACACACACACACACACACACACGCACACATACATACTGTATATAGTATAAAGTACACACTGTGTAAAATGATTTATGGCATTGTTATATCACTTATCAAGGGATTATTAACAGTGAATAAGTGTGCATTTACTGTATGGTTTATACTGCTTTCAGTATTTTACCTTGTTGCGCCAAAGGTCCATTACATTTTCCGTCACATCCTTCTGACGCTGGTGGCCGATATGTCCAGGTCATACTTGGAATGGAGAATTCGTTTTATTTGCAAAGCAGTACGCTCATCATCCTCACGAGTTAGTTCCTCCACAATTTATTGCACTCTCCTACAGTACAATACAGTATGAAAAATATGAATTAATGAACAGCACAATCATAGTTAGATGAAGTTTTTTTCCCCCAAAAAATTGTCTATTGTATACAGAAAGTCATTTAAACATTACAGTACTGAACAGTATGTACCATGTGCATTATGTAGGAAATACAAATCTGGGCGTTGTTCTCTCGAAAGCATGATAGCGCACCGTTTCTAAAGTGACTATAATGCCACTTTCCTTGAGCCATGCATGGATCTCTTTGATGGTTTTATTTTCTTTTTTCATGTTGGCGATTATCTTGCTCATAGTTTTGTTGATAGTTACTGGCATGTTTTCCAACTGTAATTCCTGTATGGAGAAAAAACATTTGTGAATACTGTAGTCTAAAATTTACACATCTGAAAATTTGTAAGAGTTTTATGATAAAAGTTAATACTGTACATGTTTACTATATAGTACCTGATGTTCAAATTTTAGTACTGTATACTGTACAGTACTGAAAATACCACATCAGTGTTATGGACTGCAATTAGTTTCCTGTATAAAACAGATACAGTAAACAACCCTCCTTGGAAGTGCATGAGCCCTGTGAGATTTACAGTAGTGTACAGCATAAGGGGCGACTGACATGATGTACAAGCATTACATATAGTACATGTCAGTACTGTATGTAAATTCAATTCTTGACTAACGACAATGCTGCTTACTGTATATTAAATACTGTAGGCCTAGAAATGTGCATCTCAATATGGTAGTTAAAAAACACAGGGGCCTATGGTGATAAGCGAGTTCTATGCATATTAAAAATGGCCGCCGACCGTGAACCCCCAGCACGTGGCAGCGCTCGTATATGGAGTGAGAGATGGCATAAATTTTACAGGCCAAGGGGCAATGCTGAAGGAGCGTCACAATCCCCTAGCTAAAATACACCGGGATAAGCAAAGTCTATGCACATTACGTTACACCGAGCTCGATCGCTTAGCAACCTGACAAAATGGCCGCCGACCGTGAACCCCCAGCACGTGGCAGCGCTCGGATATGGAGTGAGAGATGGCATATATTTTACAGGCCAAGGGGCAATGCTGAAAGAGCGTCACAATCCCCTAGCTAAAATACACAGGGATAAGCGAAGTCTATGCACATTACGTTACACCGAGCTCGATCGCATAGAAACATGACAAAATGGCCGCCGACCATGAACCCCCAGCACGTGGCAGCGCTCGGAAATGGAGTGAGAGATGGCATATGTTTTGCAGGCCAAGGGGCAATGCTGAAGGAGCGTCACAATCCCCTAGCTAAAATACACAGGGACATTACAGTAAGGATATTCATGTAAGTATATAAATAATTGTAAACAGTAAATGAAAGAATTACCGATCAAATACTGTATTAAGAAACTGTGTCAATGAGCTAGAACACGTGAGGCTAGCAGAAGTTTTCAACTGCAGAAACAGAGAGCAAATTATCAGGAGATTTCTCAAAGGTCGGAGACGATCCACACAGCAAGTCTGATTACGAGGAAACAGCTTTGCCAAGTGGGTAGCGGGCAGTGACTGAGACGCTCTTTTATTCAGATTCAAACAAAGGGAATTCTTCCAGCTGAAAGTATGCACTGTGATTGGTGCCAGTATAGGCGCATTCATCCTTACACCAATCACAAAGCATTCCCGCTGTGTAGTTGCATTTAGCGTAAAGAATCGCTCCTGCAGATCTACTCTGATTTATGTGAAACCTGTGTGCATCCTTCCATTGGATGTATTAGAGAGAGAAAAAAATAATATTAAAGTAAATGTCACGGGAACACATTAAAAAAAAAGGTTGGCACTTCCTTCCCATTGGTGTTGGTTTATGCCGTAGGGGATTCGGACGCTCATGTAATTGCATTTCAAAGGCATGGTATTTTCCATCGTCTCCCCCTACCCCCATCGCCCTTCCCCCCTGGGAGCCTGCACAGGTCATGCAGTAGACAGGGAGGGAATTCAGGTCCTGTGCAATACACAAACGCCGAAGATCTACAGTACTGTTTTGCTCAATTCGTTGCATCAGAATACACTCATTTCTACTCATTGCCGCTGTGTAGTTGCATTTAGCGTAAAGAATCGCTCCTGCAGATGTACTCTGATTTATATGTAACTTGTGTGCACCTTTCCATTGACTGTCTTACAATGAAAATAAAATAATACAGTATATTATTACAATAAAAAAAAAATAAAAGAAGGCACATCAGGTCTCGAACCCTGGACCCCCAGCGTGGGAGGTGGGAGCCTTCATCGCTAGCCCACGATGCCTCATGAGAGATTCCCAATTTCATGTATAAAAGTACAGCAAACAGCGCCCGGCCCCCTCCCCATTGGTGTTGGTTTATGCCTTAGGGGACTCGGACGCTCGCATTTGTAAAGCACTGTATTTTTCACCGCCTCCCGCTAGCCCACCATTCCCATTATGCCTTAGGGAACTCAGACGCTCATGTACTGTACATGTTATGATTCCAGTACTCCTGACCGGAGGAGATCTCATGGCAATGGTCAGAGTACTGGAAGGGAATGCTGGTTATGGGAGCGGGAATGGAAAATAGCCCCTTGCGCCCTAACTCCGTTGTCTCGCCCGTGCTGTCAGAAATCCCCTGCGAGACTATGGTTGCTTGAGCCCATGGCAGCCGCGTTTGAAGGGCGGATTAAGTCTGCCCAACTCCGATGCCCCCTCAGGTCTTAATGGGAGACAAAGGGAAATCCGAGACAGGGTGATAACAAGGGGCCCTCTGACTAAACAACCAGGCCAGGGGCTACAAGCTAACTGACAAAACCTAAAGTATGTGCGGAAACCCGCCAGGGAAAAGGACAACCAAAATCCACTTGTCCAATACTCCTACCCGGCACCGCCGGATACCAGAGTGGACCTGTGGAAGCGGAACCCTCCGCAAAATGCACCAAAACATAAATAATAAATAATAAAGCGGACAAGCCGCAACACACGGCAAGGCCGTGACTCACGAACACCACTGGATGTTATAAGGTGATTAGTCAGGACTCCAGGAATTAGATGACAAACTTCCGAGTTCAGAGCTTCCAATACTGGAATGACCGGATACAGCAAGACTGGAACAGACTCTCAGCAAACAAAGACAGCATGCAGGAAGCTATTACCGGCGTCTGTGAGAAGCCCTGGGAGTGTATTTAACAAGGAGTCCTCCAATCAGCTGCCAAAAGGCTGATTAGAATAAATGCTGTGCAGCTGCCTTGCTGCCCGGCCAGAGAGCAGGAGAAAACATTAACCCTTAAAGCCTAGCAACGGGGAACACGGTCCGCCAGTGGCGTCCCCGTTGCTAGGGTCCGTGCGGCTCAGCGCGCCCGGCGTCCAGCGTTGCCAGGGAGCCGGCGGCTGTTCGCGTACGGCGTCCCTGGTTGCTAGGCGCCGGGCCGCACCGACGAGCGGACCCCGGCGCCTAACAGTACATGTATTTTAAAAGCACGGTGTTTATACATTGTACTGTACATTCTTCCTTTTACACAATTAGTTGCGTCTCCATACACATACAGTACTCTACAGTAGGTCACCATCTTTTTCCACCGCCTCCCGTTACGCCTACAGTATTAACATTACAGTCGTCACTGACCAATTGCCAGAGCTGTAGATCAATCCGCCGCTATATTGTACGATCGAAAGTACTGGATTAGTGGAGCATTAGCCACCCAGTGGTGGAGATGTGTAATGCATGCTGAGTATCTAGAACCGCCTCAACGCGCCTGCCTGTGATTAAACTCAGCTATCGCCTTAGCGTGACTAAACGTCCGTCTAGGCGGAGAATCGGTCAAGATAAAGGTGGCTACATCTGTACGTCTAATTGTGGAACAACCTGAAAATCTTCACAGTGGAAAAGAATGACTCAACATTTTAACATTACAACCACTTTAGGACCACACAGTGTATTCATGTAAACATTTCGTACACAGGTACACCACCGCTTATCCAGCACCTGATAGTCCGGCTTCCCTTTTAATCTGGACACAACAGGCTGCAGGTGGGCTTAGTTACTTAGGCTGTGGAAGGTCTGGGCACATTAGACTGTGGGGTAGGAGGGGAGGTTAGGCTGCGGGAGGCCCGGACACATCAGGCTGAGGAAGGGAGTTAGGCTGCGGGAGGGGTAGGATTATGCCTCATGGTAGAGTTAGGCTCTAGGGTGGAGTCAGACTGCGGGAAGTTTAGGAGGTGGTGGTGATGGGGGCAGGAGGGTTATCCATCAGGATGCCACTTTCACTGTACCACTGAAAGTCCGGCAAAATGGGTGATCTGGCACAGTGCTGGAACCAGGGGTGCTGGATTATCGGTGGGGGGGTACCTGCACTTTTTGTTTTATCTTCATTTATAATGTATCTAACATGAATCTTGAGAGTAAGGAGACCTCTTTATTGTATTGATTACTTCTGTATGTTTCACGTTTCTTAGTACATTGATAGATGTGCGTTTGTAAATATTTTGTTTCCTGCAGATGTGTAAACTTAAAGGTTCAAAATAAATAAGTATATAACAGCACATGACGCGACTCAATGTCCGGCACCTCAGTGCTGCCAGAAAAATAAAGTATTTTTCTGAGAGGAGAAAAGAGAACTTGCCCTCTTCTAAAACAGAGAACATCCTGTAGGTATGCCCTCTCCACCCCATAATCTTTTTTAAATAATTATGTCCCGGAAGACATAATCTCATTTTTTGCATATTGGTGCAAAAGTACTCTTGCATTTAATTCACACTTGCCATTCAACTCCTTCTACTGGCTTGTGCAAACTTCTGTGTGCCCAGAAATGCTATACTGTAATTTTGTTCCTTAAGAATAAGCGATTTCCAGCAAAATGAGCAATTGCACAAAAGGTAGTGTATGACTTCACAAAAGCGTGTGTGCTGTGATTTTTAACTTTTGCAGTTCATAAACAACATTAATGGCCTGATTCTGAGTTGTGCACAAATGCCTCACCCAAAAACTTCCCTTGTGTACACCCAAGTGGCTAAATGTGCAAGAATTGCGATACCCACTTTTAATTTTTGTGCACGCTGTTATATATTGGTGCAGTATCAACACTTGCACCAGTCCTGTGGCAGGTGCAGTTTTTCCATCTAACCACAACCTCCTATGTTTGCAGCTGCTTCCACTGACACACCTGTGACACTCACATAACCTGCCTACTGAATGGACCATTTTTGTGTGCACTACTAGCCACCACCCAGTCACCGCCCAGCAACGGCCATCACTTTTCTGCCACATTTCTGATACCATCTGACACAACGGCAATAGTGTTACAGGTTGAGTAACCCATATCCAAAATGCTTGGGACCAGAGGTATTTTGGATATCGGATTTTTCCGTATTTTGGAATAATTGCATACCATAATGAGATATCATGGCAATGGGACCTAAGTCTAAGCACAGAATGCATTTATGTTTCATATACACCTTATACACACATCCTGACGGTAATTATGGCCAATATTTTTAATAACTTTGTGCATTAAACAAAGCGTGTATACATACACACAATTCATTTGTGTTTCATATACACCTTATACACACAGGCTGAAGGTCATTTAATATAATATTTTTAATTCTTTTGTGTATTAAACAAAGTTTGAGTACATTGAGCCACAGAAAACAAAGGTTTCACTATCTCAGTCTCACTCAAAAAAAAATCCATATTTCAGAATACTGTATTTCGTATTTCGGAATATTTGGATACGGGATACTCAACCTTTACTTACTTTTGGCTGAGCTATGCTATTTTTTGCTGTTGGCTGCAGTTATATAATTACTAGAGATGTGTGGTGGACACTTTTTTGGGTTTGTGCTTTGGTTTTGGATCTGGATCTTTGTTCGTGTTTTGGATCTGTATTGGTTTTTGCCAAAACCACCCTTTTGGGTTTTGGTTTGGGATCTGGATTTAAAAAAAAAAAAACCATAAAAACAGCTTAAATATCAGAATTTGGGAGTAATTTTGATCCTACAGAATTATATACCTCAATAACATTCATTTCCACTCATTTACAGTCTATTCTGAACACCTCACACCTCACAATATTGTCTTAAGGCCAAAAAGTTGCACCGAGGTAGCTGGATTACTAAAATAAGCGACACAAGTGGACGGCACAAACACCTGGCCAATCTAGGAGCGGCACTGCATTGGCAGACAGGATGGCAGTTTTAAAAACTAGACCCTAAAGAGCATATAATGCAAAGAAAAAAAAGAGGTGCAAGATGGAATTGTCCTTGGGCCCTTCCACCCACCCTTATGTTGTATAAACAGGACATGCACACTTTAACAGGACATGCACACTTTAACAAACCAATCATTTCAGCGAAATGATTGGTTTGTTTGGGCCCCCACAAAAAAAGAAGGAATTATTCCCCCCTACTAAAACGAAGCAATTAATCTCTCCTTACACAAACTGGCTCTACAGAGGCAAGCTGTCGTCCTTATCCTAATCCTCTGATTCCTCACCTCTTTCAGTGTATACATCCTCATCCTCACAGAGTATTAATTTGTCCCCACTGGAATCCACGATCACAGGTCCCTGTGTACTTTCTGGAGACAATTACTGGTAAAGGTCTTCCTGGAATCATTTATAATTCATTTTGATGAACATCATCTTCTGCATATTTTGTGGAAGTAACCTACATCAATCACTTAAAAGATTACCAGCTGCACTAAACATTCTTTCGGAGTACACACTGGAGGGGGGGCAACTTAGGTAAAATAAAACCAGTTTGTGCAAGGGCCTCCATAATACCTTTTCTCTGACGTCCTAGTGGATGCTGGGGACTCCGTAAGGACCATGGGGAATAGACGGCTCCGCAGGAGACTGGGCACACTAAAAGAAAGATTTGGTACTACCTGGTGTGCACTGGCTCCTCCCTCTATGCCCCTCCTCCAGACCTCAGTTAGATTTCTGTACCCGGCCGAGCTGGATGCACACTAGGGGCTCTCCTGAGCTCCTAGAAAGAAAGTATATGTTAGGTTTTTTATTTTACAGTGAGACCTGCTGGCAACAGGCTCACTGCAACGAGGGACTAAGGGGAGAAGAAGCGAACCTACCTGCTTGCAGCTAGCTTGGGCTTCTTAGGCTACTGGACACCATTAGCTCCAGAGGGATCGACCGCAGGACCCGTCCTTGGTGTTCGTTCCCGGAGCCGTGCCGCCGTCCCCCTTACAGAGCCAGAAGCATGAAGATGGTCCGGAAAATCGGCGGCTGAAGACTTCAGTCTTCACCAAGGTAGCGCACAGCACTGCAGCTGTGCGCCATTGCTCCTCATACACACTTCACACTCCGGTCACTGAGGATGCAGGGCGCTGGGGGGGGGGCGCCCTGAGCAGCAATAAAAACACCTTGGCTGGCAAAATAATCACAATATATAGCCCCAGAGGCTATATATGTGATAATTACCCCTGCCAGAATCCATAAAAAAGCGGGAGAAAAGTCCGCGAAAAAGGGGCGGAGCTATCTCCCTCAGCACACTGGGCGCCATTTTCTCTTCACAATGCAGCTGGAAGACAGCTCCCCAGGCTCTCCCCTGTAGTTTTCAGGCTCAAAGGGTTAAAAAGAGAGGGGGGGCACTAAATTTAGGCGCAATATTGTTTATACAAGCAGCTATTGGGGAAAATTCACTCAGTGATAGTGTTAATCCCTACATTATATAGCGCTCTGGTGTGTGCTGGCATACTCTCTCTCTGTCTCCCCAAAGGGCTGTGTGGGGTCCTGTCCTCAGTCAGAGCATTCCCTGTGTGTGTGCGGTGTGTCGGTACGGCTGTGTCGACATGTTTGATGAGGAGACTTATGTGGAGGCGGAGCAGATGCCGATAATTGTGATGTCGCCCCCTGTGGGGCCGACACCAGAGTGGATGGATAGGTGGAAGGTATTAACCGACAGTGTCAACTCCTTACATAAAAGGCTGGATGACGTAACAGCTGTGGGACAGTCGGCTTCTCAGCCCGTGCCTGCCCAGGCGTCTCAAAGGCCATCAGGGGCTCAAAAAAAAAAAACGCCCGTTACCTCAGATGGCAGACACAGATGTCGACACGGAGTCTGACTCCAGTGTCGACGAGGTTGAGACATATACACAATCCACTAGGAACATCCATTGCATGATCTCGGCAATAAAAATTGTGTTACACATTTCTGACATTAACCCAAGTACCACATAAAAGGGGTTTTATGTTTGGGGAGAAAAAGCAGCCGGTGTTTTGTTCCCCCATCAGATGAGTGAATGAAGTGTGTGAAGAAGCGTGGGTTCCCCCGATAAAAAAATTTCTGCTGGCGTACCCTTTCCCGCCAGAGGATAGGTCACGTTGGGAGATATCCCCTAGGGTGGATAAGGCGCTCACACGTTTGTCATAAAAGGTGGCACTGCCGTCTTAGGATACGGCCACTTTGAAGGAGCCTGCTGATAAAAAGCAGGAGGCTATCCTGAAGTCTGTATATACACACTCAGGTATTATACTGAGACCTGCAATTGCCTCAGCATGAATAGTGCTGCTGCAGCAGGGTCTGATACCCTGTAAGATAATATTAATACCCTAGACAGGGAGAATATGGTGCTAACATAGAGCATATTAAAGACGTAGTCTTATATATGAGGGATGCACAGAGGGATATTTGCCGGCTGGTGTCCAGAATTAATGCAAGGTCCATTCTGCCAGGAGGGTATTAGAGACCCGGCAGTGGACAGGTGATGCTGACTTTAAAAGGCACATGGAGATTCTGCCTTATAAGGGTGAGGAATTGTTTGGGGATGGTCTCTGGGACCTCGTATCCACAGCAACAGCTGGGAAGAAAAAATTCTACCTCAGGTTTCCTCACACCCTAAGGAAGCACTGTATTATCGGGTACAGTCCTTTCGGCTTCAGAAAAGCAAGGGAAGAAGGAAAAAGCTGCACAGACAGCCAGTTCCCAGGATCAAAAATCTTCCCCCGCTTCCTCTGAGTCCACAGCATGACGCTGGGGCTCCACAGACAGGTGCGGTGGGGGCGAGTCTCGGGAACTTCAGGGACCAGTGGGCTTCCCCACGGGTGAATCACTGGGTTCTGCAAGTAGTATCACAGGGATACAAGCTGGAGTTCGAGGCGACTACCCCTCGCCGTTACCTCACATCAGCCTTGCCTGCTGCCCTCGGATATAGGGAGTTAGTACTGGCGGCAATTCACAAGCTGTACTTCCAGCAGGTGAAATCAAGGTACCCCTCCTTCAACAAGGCCGGGGTTACTATTCCAAAAATGTTGTGATACCGAAACCAGACGGTTCGGTGAGACCCATTCTAAAATTGAAATCCTTGAACACTTATATACGAAGGTTCAAGTTCAAAATGGAATCACTCAGGGGGATTATTGCAAGCCTGGAGAATTTCAGGGTATCACTGGACATCAAGGATGCTTACCTGCATGTCCCTATTTACCCTCCTCACCAGGAGTACCTCAAAATTGTGGTACAGGATTGTCATTACCAATTCCATACGTTGCCGTTGGTCTGTCCCCGGCACCGAGGGTATTTACCAAGGTAATGGCCGAAAGAATTATCCAGTACTTGGACAATCTCCTTATAAAGGCGAGGTCCAGGGAGCAGTTGTTTGTCAGAGTAGCACTGTCTCGGGAAGTGCTACAACAGCACGGCTGGATTCTGAATATTCCAAAGTCGCAGCTGGTTCCTACGATGCATCTACTGTTCCTGGGAATGGTTCTGGACACAGAACAGAAAAAAGTGTTTCTCCCGCAGGAGAAAGCCAAGGAGCTGTCATCTCTAGTCAGAGGCCTCCTGAAACCAAAACAGGTGTCGGTGCATCACTGCACGCGAGTCCTGGGAAAATTGGTAGCTTCCTACGAAGCAATTCCATTCGGCAGGTTCCATGCAAGAACTTTTCAGTGGGACCTCTTGGACGGGATCACATCTTCAGATGCATCGGCTGATAACCCTGTCTCCAAGGACCAGGGTGTCTCTGCTGTGGTGGCTGCAGAGTGCTCATCTTCAAGAGGGCCGCAGATTCGGCATACAGGACTAGGTCCTGGTGACCACGGATGCCAGCCTTTGAGGCTGGGGGGCAGTCACACAGGGAAGAAATTTCCAAGGACTTTGGTCAAGTCAGGAGTCGTCCCTACACATAAATATTCTGGAACTGAGGGCCATTTACAATGCCCTAAGTCAGGCAAGACCCCTGCTTCAAAACCAGCCGGTACTGATCCAATCAAACAACATCACGGCAGTTGCCCATGTAAACCGACAGGGCGGCACAAGAAGCAGGATGGCGTGGCAGAAGCCACAAGGATTCTCCGATGGGCGGAAAATCACGTCTTAGCACTGTCAGCAGTGTTCATTCCGGGAGTGGACAACTGGGAAGCAGACTTCCTCAGCAGACACGACCTACACCCGGGAGAGTGGGGACTTCATCCAGAAGTCTTCAAACTGTTGGTAAACCGTTGGGAAAGGCCACAGGTGGACATGATGGCGTCCCGCCTCAACAAAAAGCTAAAGAGATATTGCGCCAGGTCAAGGGACCCTCAGGCGATAGCTGTGGACGCTCTAGTGACACCGTGGGTGTACCAGTCGGTTTATGTGTTCCCTTCTCTGCCTCTCATACCAAAGGTACTGAGAATAATAAGATGGTGAGGAGTAAGAATGATACTCGTGGTTCCGGATTGGCCAAGAAGAGCTTGGTACCCAGAGCTTCAAGAAATGATATCAGAGGACCCATGGCCTCTACCGCTCAGACAGGATCTGCTACAGCAGGGGCCCTGTCTGTTCCAAGACTTCCCGCGGCTGCGTTTGACGGCATGGCGGTTGAATTCCGGATCCTAAAGGAAAAGGGCATTCCGGAGGAAGTCATTCCTACGCTGATAAAAGCCAGGAAAGAAGTAACCGCAAACCATTATCACCGCATTTGGCGAAAATATGTTGCGTGGTGGGAGGCCAGGAAGGCCCCTACAGAGGAATTTCAGCTGGGTCGTTTTCTGCACTTCCTACAGTCAGGAGGGACTATGGGCCTAAAATTGGGTTCCATTAAGGTCCAGATTTCGGCTCTGTCGATTTTCTTCCAGAAAGAACTGGCTTCACTGCCTGAAGTTCAGACTTTTGTAAAGGGAGTGCTTCATATTCAGCCCCCCTTTTGTGCCTCCTGTGGCACCTTGGGATCTCAATGTGGTGTTGAGTTTCCTAAAATCACATTGGTTTGAACCACTTAAAACCGTGGATCTCAAATATCTCACGTGGAAAGTGGTCATGTTATTGGCCTTGGCTTCGGCAAGGCGTGTGTCAGAATTGGCGGCTTTGTCATGTAAAAGCCCTTATCTGATTTTCCATATGGATAGGGCAGAATTGAGGACTCGTCCCCAGTTTCTCCCTAAGGTGGTATCAGCTTTTCACTTGAACCAACCTATTGTAGTGCCTGGGCTACTAAGGACTTGGAGGATTCCAAGTTACTGGACGTAGTCAGGGCCTTGAAAATTTATGTTTCCAGGACGGCTGGAGTCAGGAAAACTGACTCGCTTTTTATCCTGTATGCACCCAACAAATAGGTGCTCCTGCTTCTAAGCAGACTATTGCTCGCTGGATTTGTAGCACAATTCAGCTGGCGCATTCTGCGGCTGGATTGCCGCATCCTAAATCAGTGAAAGCCCATTCCACGAGGAAGGTGGGCTCATCTTGGGCGGCTGCCCGAGGGGTCTCGGCTTTGCAACTTTGCCGAGCTGCTACTTGGTCAGGGGCAAACACGTTTGCTAAATTCTACAAATTTGATACCCTGGCTGAGGAGGACCTTGAGTTCTCTCATTCGGTGCTGCAGAGTCATCCGCACTCTCCCGCCCGTTTGGGAGCTTTGGTATAATCCCCATGGTCCTTACGGAGTCCCCAGCATCCACTAGGACGTCAGAGAAAATAAGATTTTACTCACCGGTAAATCTATTTCTCGTAGTCCGTAGTGGATGCTGGGCGCCCATCCCAAGTGCGGATTGTCTGCAATACTTCTATATAGTTATTGCCTAACTAAAGGGTTATTGTTGAGCCATCTGTTGAGAGGCTCAGTTGTATTTCATACTGTTAACTGGGTTAAATATCACGAGTTATACGGTGTGATTGGTGTGGCTGGTATGAGTCTTACCCGGGATTCAAAATCCTTCATTATTGTGTCAGCTCTTCCGGGCACAGTATCCTAACTGAGGTCTGGAGGAGGGGCATAGAGGGAGGAGCCAGTGCACACCAGGTAGTACCAAATCTTTCTTTTAGTGTGCCCAGTCTCCTGCGGAGCCGTCTATTCCCCATGGTCCTTACGGAATCCCCAGCATCCACTACGGACTACGAGAAATAGATTTACCGGTGAGTAAAATCTTATTTTTCCTACCAGTATACATACGGACTGTCTGACATGTCTACAGTGATGCTGTCACCGATATAATCCTCCACCATTCTTTTGACGATGACAGTATCATATGCAGTGACAACAGACATGTCAGTAATTGTTGGCAGCTCCTTCAGTCCGGAACAGATGTCAATACTTACTCCTGAGTGCCCTGCATTACTGCCAGATGGTGAGCTAGGAAATTTTATTCTTATCCTCGCAGCCCCAGTTGTGGGAGAAAATGAAGGAGGAGCTGTTGACGGGTCACGATCCGCTTGAGTTGACAATTTTCTCACCAGCAGTTCTTTGCACCCTGCAGACTTGTGTCCGCCGGAAAGACAGATACAATGTAGGCTTTATACCTAGGATCGAGCACGGTGCACAGTGCATAGAGCACGGTGCATAGTGCATAGAGCATGAGCATAGTGCTCTGATTTCAACAGATTGACCACCCTTGAATCCTGGGAAAGAAAATGAACGGCTTCATCCACAAGTCCCACATACATAGCGAAATCGCTCCGTCTTAGCTCCTCCTTCAATTTTTCCAGCTGCTTCTGCAAAAGTCTGATGAGGGGAATGACCTGACTCAAGCTGGCAGTGTCTGAACTGACTTCACGTGTGGCAAGTTCGAAGGGTTAGAAAACCTTGCACAACCCGGAAATCATTCTCCAATGCACCTGAGTCAGGTGCATTCCCCCTCCTTTGCCTATATCATAGGTGGATGTATATGCTTGAATGACCTTTTGCTGCTCCTCCATCCTCTGAAGCATATAGAGTGTTGAATTCCACCTCGTTAAAATCTCTTGCTTCAGGTAATGGCAGGGCAGGTTCAGGAGTGTTTGCTGGGGCTCCAGTCTTTGGCATGCAGTCGCTGAATGTGGAAAGTGGCCCGCAATTTTTCAGCCCACTGACAGCATCTCCTGCATGCCCCTATCATTTTTCCAAAAATTCTGCACCACCAAATTATTTGTATGTGCAAAACATGGGATGTGCTGGAATTTGCCCAACGTAATGCACACACAATATTGGCGGTGTTTGTCACAAATCCCCAGGAAAGTCTAAGTGGGGTAAGCCATTGTGCAACGATGTCCCTCAGTTTCCGTAATTGGTTGTCAGTTGTGTGCCTCTTACAGAAACTGGTGATACACAGTGTAGCCTGCCTTGGAACGAGTTGGCAATTGTAAGATGCTGCTACTGGTGCCGCTGTTACTGTCACAGTCATGTAGTCCTTAGTTTGCCCTGCTCCACGACAGGTGAGGCAATGCCTCCTCTGCTTATCTTTTCCGCCCTTCTCTGATCAAAACTTACCAAATTTCCAGGAGTTTATACTGCTGCACCTGTGTATAATGCCCACATGAACCATTTGGCACATATTGTGTGTAAATCTGGCTCTGGTACTAACCAGTTCCTCCTGAGAAATTTACCTAACCACATGTCCCTGACGCTGACCCCACCTGACGCCACTACCATCACTCTCCAAGTCTGGAGTGAAAATGGTGGCAACTCCTTATATGGAATCCAAAACCTGCGAGAATCTGACAGTGGGATGATGACGTTTTGCCTCATTCTGGGATCTGAGTCTGGCGGGAAATCCCGAGACGGACTCGGATCCTGGCTTGGGACGTGAAGTTTGTGGGGGTTCAGTTCTCTGAGAACCTAGCCCGCTCATCTCTCATAATTACAATTGTTTATTAATGAATTATGGGGCTGATTCTTAGCTGGGAGCAAAGCAAAAAAGCAAGTAACCTTAGACCTAGGCAAACCGTGTTGCACTGGCGGTGGTGCATTTTAAAATGTGCAGATTTAGATTTGATCTAGATTGCAGAGTAAAAATAAAGTTGGACAGCATTTGTGGGCTACATGAAAAAGCAGACATTATTTATCCTGCATGCAAGCATGGGTTGTAGAGGTGCAGAGTTACTTGCTTTTCTTGCTTTGTTCCCATATCAGAATCAGCCCTTATTAAACATGTATTAGAATATGTGGGATAGAGTTAACATCACAGCATTCGGGATCCCCGCTGTCAGATTAACAATCTGAATATGTATACTGTGTTTGCACAATGGTGGTCATTCCGAGTTGTTTGCTCATTGCCGTTTTTTGCAACGGAGCGATTAGGTGGAAAATGTGCATGCGCATGGTACGCAGCGCGCATGCGTTCAGTAATTTAACACAAAATTTTGGAGATTTGCACAAGCTTGAGCGACGTTTTTTCATCGCTCGAGTTATCATAGTGTGATTGACAGGAAGTGGGTGTTTCTGGGCGGAAACTGGCTGTTTTCAGGGAGTGCGCTAAAAAACGCAGGCATGCCAGGTAAAAACACAGGAGTGGCTGGAGAAACGGGGGAGTGGCTGGCCGAACGCAGGGCGTGTTTGTGACGTTAAACCAGGAACTAAACGGACTGAGGTGATCGCAATCTAGGAGTAGGTCTGGAGCTACTCAGAAACTGCAGGGAATTATTTAGTAGCAGTTCTGCTAATCTTTCGTTCGCAATTCTGCTAAGCTAAGATACACTTCCAGAGGGCGACGGCCTAGCATTTGCAATGCTGCTAAAAGCAGCTAGCGAGCGAACAACTCGGAATGACCACCAATATATGAAAACTATAACATGCCATTTCTTTTTTCATTTAAAAAATGGCAAATATTAGCAATCTCTTCTATAACAAAGCAGATGAAATCTATTAGAATACATTGTTTACATATGTTGAGGTGAGTTTCTTTTCTCTGTAATGGCATCTTGTTTTTTAGCATTCTAAAATGCCATCACTTTTTTTATTATTGATCCTAATCATCCTAGGGATTTACCGCGGTTGCCACCCAGTGCTTTAAAATATAGATGTGTTAAAGATTTAAATAATATATTTTAATCTATTAAATGACAGATAATAAACAAGCAATTGACTTTAGTCCGATGAGGTCATGCAGCAGATCAGATTACCTGCTTGTTGATTAAACCTCTACTTGCTGACAAATCTTTATCTTTGTTGTCCTGTATACAGTTTTAAATCAATTTTAAATCAATTTCCTGTTGTTTGGGGATAGTGAGGGGGAAATATACTATGAATTTAGCATTGAAATGTATAATCAATTTTAACAATATATTTTTTACTATTCAATAACAAAATTCACCTGGAGAACTGCGGCACGTTCACAGAATCTCTGTTAAATGGATTGCTACATCGAGAAAGCATGATAATTCTCTCGTTTCCTTAGCTATTATTGCTTTTTTTTTCCAGGTCTTCAAAGCAGTCAATAGGTAATTGATAAATTTTCTGTCACCCCAGGCAATAATAGGAGTTACACAGCATAGGTCACATCAATTTTAATCTTTGTAAAGAGAAAAAAATTGATTTCACAAACTTACTGGAGCCTATTGATCCAATATGTCTCCCTAGGCTTTCCCAGTTAACACCTTTGTGCAGCCATTGAATAAAAAGAAAATCAGCCTTGTCAAATAAAATGTGGTTTCACAGAGTCTTTATATCTCTTATACTTCTTTGCCGAAGGGCACTCTTCTCATCAAGCTCAAATGGTAATAATTGGTATTATTGATCTGTATACTATTATGATACCTCCTCTGGAAAATGCTATACAAATAAGCAATAATTAATAAATAAATAAAAAAATAAAAAAATCAAGTCTTACAATGAAATGCATGGGTGTGCAATCATGAACAGGGCAACAAACATTACAGATATTCCAAAGAGCTTGCAAAAAAAAAAGAGACAAGCAAGACACAAGGGGATTGATTCTGAGTAACACTCAATGGCAATATCTGTGCAAACATTCACCCCGGAGACTGGGAAGTGGCTATTCAGATGCACAGAGATCCATTGTCTTATGGACTTGTTATGCAAGTGTTGCGATTATGTCACAGAAATCTTTGAGAACTCCTTCCATTGGAGGCCATACTTTGATGAAGAATCACACCAGCATGGGACAGGTGCAAGTTTTGATGGTGCATCCAATGGTAGAATCTATAGACACTCAACATTCAGTTCTTGCATGTTCAGTGTCACGATCCGGGTATCTGGACGCCATTTCTTACCCATCAGATGCCTCCTAAGGCTGGCTCAGCGCTCCAGGACCGGATCCCATCTGTTATCCTAATGTTCACATTCCTGCATCCTCTCCTGTCTCTCTGAGACGCTGTCACAGTAACGCCTTATTACATCTGGCATGGCGTCTCCCGCGGCCTCCGCCGCCGTCCCTGATCTTCTGCATGCAGAGTGTCAGAGTGGCGATTACGTCAGCCGCGGCCTCCGCTGTGTCCGCGTGGTTGGATGTGCACTTGTCAGCCTGGCGTCTCCTGTCTCCAGTGGCCGGCGCCGCCATTACTGTTTTCATTACCACATGGATTACAAACCAAACTTCCCTCCAAGTGTCTGCATGGGCGCAGCCATCTTGGATTCTGTCAGCTGATCATTTCCTCCAATCTGTTGTCAGTATTGTTAATCTGCATAATTGCCTAGCCAATCCCTTCCTTGCTGCAGGTATAAATACACTGTGCCTGAGCAAGGAAGGCGTCAGTGCTTTGGTTGTCAAACCTAGTTCCTGTTTGTCTCTCTCCTGTGATTGTCTTCCAGGTTCCAGCTCCTGTCTCAAGACTTCCACCATAGAGACCCGCACCAGCATTCCACCTGCGGTGTAGCCTGACTCTCCAATCCATTGTGGATTCATCTGTTTCCAGCTACAACATTACCTGCTTCCAGCTCAGCTTCCAGCAGAGTACAGCTTCCCTTAAAGGGCCGGTGTCCTTTCTACACTTTACCACTCTCCACCGGTATTATTATTTCTCCGCTCTCAAGTTCTACATTTCAGTTCATATTTCATCGCTCCCAAGTTCATTTATTATTTAACTGGTTCCAGCCAGTATCCACTCCGTGCTAACAACAGTCTGGTTCCAGCCAGTATCCACAGCAGCTGTTTTACCTTCAGCAACCCAGCTTTTCCTGGAACACCAGCTGGCACAATCCTGGGTTATCTCCATTGCTACAGTCGGGCCTGGTAAGGACTTTCCATCTAGAAGATCATAAGAACTATCTCACACTACCAGTGCCCTGTGGCTCCTGCCATCCTGTAGTACCCAGGAACTGTATTTATTATTTGCTGACTTTTACGTTTTCTTTTACTGCTGCTGTGTTGCGGAGTTGTCATAATAAACATCATTGACTTTTATCTAAGTTGTCGTGGTCACGCCTTCAGGCAGTTATTATTCATGTTACTTACATGTCCAGGGGTCTGATACAACCTCCCAGGTTCCGGTACATCTCAGCCCCTACAACTGAGGCTGCCTCCCGTCAGCTCAGGCCTTCAGTTGTGACAGTAAGCACTGACCTAATGAATCCAGCCGGAGACCAGGATCAAGCGGCCAGGCCGATGCAAGAACTGGCAGCCCGACTAGAACATCAGGAGGCTGCACAGGGCCACATCATCCGCTGTCTCCAGGATCTCTCTACTCGGCTGGATGGGATTCAGACAACTCTCCGTGGATCAGGCGCATCTGGTGCGTCAACCACAGTGACTCCAGCTATAACCCCACCCACCTTACCCATTTCTGCTCCACGTCTTCATCTTCCAACGCCAGCAAAATTTGACGGATCTCCAAGATTCTGCAGGGGATTTCTCAACCAGTGTGAGATTCAGTTTGAGCTACAACCTGGCAATTTTCCCAGTGACCGTACAAAAATTGCCTACATCATCTCTCTTCTCAGT
This sequence comes from Pseudophryne corroboree, assembly GCF_028390025.1. Classification (NCBI taxonomy): domain Eukaryota; kingdom Metazoa; phylum Chordata; class Amphibia; order Anura; family Myobatrachidae; genus Pseudophryne; species Pseudophryne corroboree. The sequence goes on from NC_086449.1 coordinate 650,807,190, forward strand.
GGCTCCGCCCTTGACTGGGCATCACCGTTATGGGAGAGGTCCGACACCCTGCTATCTTCTTACACTGCATTCGTGTCAACATTCAGGCGCATCTTCGACGAGCCAGGCCGGGTAACCTCAGCTTCATCCGAGATTCTCCGTTTACGCCAGGGGTCACGTACTGTAGGACAATATCTGATACAGTTCCAGATCCTGGCATCCGAACTGGCATGGAACGACGAGGCCCTGTATGCTGCATTCTGGCATGGCTTATCTGAGCTTATTAAAGATGAGTTAGCTACCAGAGACTTACCTTCTAAGTTAGATGAGTTAATCTCACTCTGCACGAAAGTTGATTTACGTTTCAGAGAGAGAGCAACTGAGCGTGGAAGATCATCTGCTCCAAAATCTTCTGCTCCTCCTCCTCGTCAACTGTCACCATCTAAAGATGAGCCCATGCAAATTGGCCGTTCCCGTTTAACTCCTGCTGAGCGCCGAAGACGTCTCTCTGAGTCTCTTTGTCTTTACTGTGCAGCTCCGTCTCACACCATCAATGCCTGTCCCGAACGTCCGGGAAAACTCCAAACCCTAGCTCGCCCAGGAGAGGGCCGGCTAGGAGTAATGATCTCCTCTCCATCTCCTCATGATTGTAATCTCCCAGTCTCGCTTCAAGTTGCTCAACGTTAACGGAACGTCATTGCTCTCCTTGATTCCGGAGCAGCTGGGAACTTTATTACTGAAGCCTATGTTAAACGGTGGTCCCTACCCACCGAGAGACTTCCTTCCTCCTTTTCCTTAACTGCCGTGGATGGCAGTAAAATTTTTGATACTGTTATTGCTCTAAGGACTCTACCAGTTCGTCTGAGAGTGGGAGTTCTTCATTCCGAACTTATTTCACTTTTAGTGATTCCAAGAGCCACACATCCTGTGGTCCTGGGCCTTCCATGGCTCCGTCTTCACAATCCTACAATTGATTGGACGACTACGCAAATCCTGGCATGGGGTTCCTCCTGTGCAGAGACATGTTTGTTTAAAGTATTGCCTGTCTGTTCTTCCTCCCCCAGGTCGTCTGATGTTCCACCTCCTCCATATCAAGATTTCACGGATGTGTTCAGTAAAGCTTCTGCTGATATCCTTCCTCCTCATAGAGAATGGGACTGCCCGATTGATCTCGTTCCAGGGAAGGTTCCACCTCGAGGCCGAACTTATCCGTTGTCTCTGCCTGAGACGCATTCTATGGAGGAATATATTAAAGAGAACCTAGCAAAGGGGTTCATTCGACCTTCTTCTTCTCCAGCCGGCGCAGGCTTCTTTTTTGTAAAAAAGAAAGATAGTGGTCTGCGGCCGTGCATCGACTACAGAGGTTTGAACGACATTACCATCAAGAACCGTTATCCTTTACCCCTGATTACTGAGCTCTTTGACAGAGTTAGCGGAGCTACCATCTTTACAAAGCTGGACTTGCGAGGTGCATACAATCTCATCCGGATCCGTGAGGGTGACGAGTGGAAGACCGCCTTTAACACCCGTGACGGACATTATGAGTACCTCGTCATGCCCTTCGGATTGAGCAATGCTCCAGCTGTCTTCCAGCATTTTGTCAATGAGATTTTCAGAGACATTCTATACCGTCATGTCGTGGTCTATCTAGACGATATCCTCATTTTTGCCAACGATTTAGAGGAACATCGTTTTTGGGTTAAAGAGGTTCTGTCCCGTCTCCGTGTCAATCATCTCTATTGCAAATTAGAAAAATGCGTCTTTGAAGTCAAGTCCATTCCGTTTCTAGGGTACATTGTGTCCGGTTCCGGACTAGAGATGGATCCTGAGAAACTACAAGCAATTCAGAATTGGCCGGTACCCTTAACCCTCAAAGGGGTCCAGAGGTTCTTAGGGTTCGCCAATTATTACCGAAAGTTTATACGAGACTTTTCCACCATTGTGGCGCCTATTACTGCTTTCACCAAGAAGGGTGCTAACCCGTCCAAGTGGTCTGAAGAAGCCATGCAAGCTTTTCATCTTTTAAAACAGAGGTTCATCTCTGCGCCTGTCCTGAAACAGCCTGACATCGACTCTCCTTTCATCCTAGAGGTGGATGCCTCCTCCGTTGGAGTAGGAGCGGTGTTATCTCAGAGGGCTAAAGATGGCCATTTACATCCTTGCAGTTTCTTCTCCCGGAAGTTCTCCCCAGCTGAGCGCAACTATGCCATTGGCGACCAGGAGTTGCTAGCCATCAAGCTCGCTCTAGAAGAGTGGAGGTATCTGTTGGAGGGAGCTTCTCATTTAATCACCATACTTACAGACCACAAGAACCTTTTATACCTGAAGGGCGCACAATGTCTCAACCCTCGTCAGGCCAGATGGGCACTTTTCTTTTCCAGGTTCGACTTTAAACTCCAGTTCTGTCCGGGCTCTCAGAATCGCAAGGCCGATGCCCTTTCCCGCTCATGGGAGCAAGAAAATGAGTCAGAGTCTTCAGACAAGCATCCTATTATAAATCCGTTGGCATTCTCCACGGTAGGGATGGACTCTACGCCCCCATCAGGGAAAAGTTTTGTGAAGCCGCTGCTAAGGAAGAAGCTCATGCATTGGGCCCATGCTTCCCGTTTTGCCGGACATACAGGTATCCAAAAAACCCTGGAGTTTATCTCTAGGTCCTATTGGTGGCCAACTCTGAAAAAGGACGTCTTGGAGTTTATTGCATCTTGCCCAAAGTGTGCCCAACATAAAGTATCCCGCCAGTCGCCTGCGGGGCAACTGGTTCCACTATCCGTTCCCCGTCGACCATGGACCCACTTGTCGATGAATTTCATTACAGACTTACCCATGTGCAACAAGTTCAATACCATCTGGGTGGTAGTTGACCGGTTCACCAAGATGGCACACTTCATTCCTCTCACCGGTCTTCCGTCAGCTTCCAAGTTGGCTCAAGTATTTATACAAGAGATCTTCCGACTCCACGGTCTTCCTGAAGAAATTATCTCAGATCGAGGAGTTCAATTCACAGCCAAATTCTGGCGAAGTTTATGTCAAGTCCTCCAAGTCAAGCTAAAGTTTTCCACGGCTTACCATCCTCAGACCAATGGTCAAACCGAGAGTGTGAATCAGGACTTGGAGGCCTTCCTCCGCATCTATGTGTCCTCCTCTCAAGATGACTGGGTTCAATTACTTCCCTGGGCCGAGTTCTGTCATAACAACCAGTATCATTCTTCATCTGCTTCAACACCATTCTTCACTAACTTTGGATTCCACCCTAAAGTTCCTGAGTTCCAACCGCTTCCAGCAACTTCTGTTCCCGCAGTGGATATCACCTTGCATCAGTTTGCCAATATCTGGAAGAGCGTACGATCAGCTCTGCTCAAGGCATCGTTCAGGTACAAGAAGTTTGCGGATAAGAAGCGTCGAGCAGTTCCTGCTCTCAAGGTGGGTGATCGGGTATGGTTATCCACGAAGAATTTGAGGTTAAGAGTTCCCAGTATGAAGTTTGCACCTCGCTATATCGGTCCTTTCAAGATTGAACAAGTCATCAATCCTGTTGCTTACAGACTCCAGTTGCCTCCCTTCTTAAAAATACCCAGGACATTCCATGTTTCCCTGTTGAAACCGCTGATCTTGAATCGGTTTCATTCCTCACTTCCTCCAACTCCGAAAGTCCAAACTCAACGAGGCGTTGAGTATGAAGTGGCCAAGATCCTGGACTCACGTCACCGTTACGGTCAACTACAATATCTTATTGACTGGAAGGGTTATGGTCCTGAGGAACGTTCATGGACCAATGCTTCTGATGTCCATGCTCCTGCCTTGGTCCGGAGATTCCATTCCAAGTTTCCTCAAAAGCCAAAGAAGTGTCCTGGGGCCACTCCTAAAGGGGGGGGTGCTGTCACGATCCGGGTATCTGGACGCCATTTCTTACCCATCAGATGCCTCCTAAGGCTGGCTCAGCGCTCCAGGACCGGATCCCATCTGTTATCCTAATGTTCACATTCCTGCATCCTCTCCTGTCTCTCTGAGACGCTGTCACAGTAACGCCTTATTACATCTGGCATGGCGTCTCCCGCGGCCTCCGCCGCCGTCCCTGAGCTTCTGCATGCAGAGTGTCAGAGTGGCGATTACGTCTGCCGCGGCCTCCGCTGTGTCCGCGTGGTTGGATGTGCACTTGTCAGCCTGGCGTCTCCTGTCTCCAGTGGCCGGCGCCGCCATTACTGTTTTCATTACCACATGGATTACAAACCAAACTTCCCTCCAAGTGTCTGCATGGGCGCAGCCATCTTGGATTCTGTCAGCTGATCATTTCCTCCAATCTGTTGTCAGTATTGTTAATCTGCATAATTGCCTAGCCAATCCCTTCCTTGCTGCAGGTATAAATACACTGTGCCTGAGCAAGGAAGGCGTCAGTGCTTTGGTTGTCAAACCTAGTTCCTGTTTGTCTCTCTCCTGTGATTGTCTTCCAGGTTCCAGCTCCTGTCTCAAGACTTCCACCATAGAGACCCGCACCAGCATTCCACCTGCGGTGTAGCCTGACTCTCCAATCCATTGTGGATTCATCTGTTTCCAGCTACAACATTACCTGCTTCCAGCTCAGCTTCCAGCAGAGTACAGCTTCCCTTAAAGGGCCGGTGTCCTTTCTACACTTTACCACTCTCCACCGGTATTATTATTTCTCCGCTCTCAAGTTCTACATTTCAGTTCATATTTCATCGCTCCCAAGTTCATTTATTATTTAACTGGTTCCAGCCAGTATCCACTCCGTGCTAACAACAGTCTGGTTCCAGCCAGTATCCACAGCAGCTGTTTTACCTTCAGCAACCCAGCTTTTCCTGGAACACCAGCTGGCACAATCCTGGGTTATCTCCATTGCTACAGTCGGGCCTGGTAAGGACTTTCCATCTAGAAGATCATAAGAACTATCTCACACTACCAGTGCCCTGTGGCTCCTGCCATCCTGTAGTACCCAGGAACTGTATTTATTATTTGCTGACTTTTACGTTTTCTTTTACTGCTGCTGTGTTGCGGAGTTGTCATAATAAACATCATTGACTTTTATCTAAGTTGTCGTGGTCACGCCTTCGGGCAGTTATTATTCATGTTACTTACATGTCCAGGGGTCTGATACAACCTCCCAGGTTCCGGTACATCTCAGCCCCTACAACTGAGGCTGCCTCCCGTCAGCTCAGGCCCTCAGTTGTGACATTCAGGTGCACACTTTTACTATCACTTACATAGAGTTGCAGATGGGTCTATGGCAATAGACCCCAAAGCGGTCACAGAAGAGTGAAAATTGGGGAGCCACACCAACTACCAGTGAGTCCTGGCCAACAATGTCTGGCAGTGCGTGGGGTGGCAGTTGGTGTGGCTCCCCTATTTGAATTTTGAACTGCGCTACAGCCCCCATCTCTGCAACTGCCACTGGCAAGGAGTCTAAGAAAAGAACATGTTGTATCTAATTACCATATTTATATCTGTCTTGTGACAAAAGGCTCACACATACAGTAGAACATTTGTAACTTAGTCATATAACTTACAGACATATACTACATATTCATGTAAGTATTCTGACTAAATCAATAATACTTTGGTTTATATAAAACATAAGTGTCTATTTCTTTTAAAATTACCCTGTATTATGAGAAATAGGATGCCAGTTATGGCAGTACAAGTGGTAGAGATGGTGGCATGGGGGCATGAGGAAGAAGAGAAGGAAGTTGGTGGTAAAGTACAGGTAATATTTACAATGTGGAGATTATTTAATGAGCAGCAATTTGTAAAAAATGCAAGTATTCTGTGATTTTTGTCCCAACATGGAATGCAGATATTTAATTAAGGCCAAAATACAGCACTGCTGGGTTGAAAAATATGCCAACATGATAGATTTTACCTGTCGTAAAAATTGCCATTTTAAATCCCCTTAGCAAAGTCACAAGACATTAAAACAAAAGAGTACAGTATATTTTTTAAACTGTCTTAAACTGAAAAGTGGTGGTGTTGCCCATAGCAACTAATTAAATTCTGTGCATCATTTTCTAGGATGCATTAGAGTAATAATAGACCGAATCTGATTGATTGCTATGGGGTTTTAAAAAGCAATTATTTGGCATAGTTAGACTAAAGTATAATAAAACATTGTGACACAACACTATTGTTCTATTCTATGTAGACAAAAGTGGATGCCCCTCCCCCCCCTGCAAGTGAAATGGTGTGCTCCTGCAGCTGCAGCGGACACGTGTTTGTGAATTTATAAAACGGGTAGAGGGGCACTGATTACATCATTAGCTAATTAAATGGCTTGCCGGAACGAGCTAATCGAGTTTGAAAAGGGGATCATCGTAGACTGCACGATGTCATGTTTTCAGGGTGACACTGAACTGGTTTACAGACAATTTGGTAACCCGAGTGGATTGGCCAGTTCAGAGTCCAGATCTTAACCCTATTGAGAACCTCTGGGACATTTTGGAGTGACGGGTGCATTCTGGGCCGACTCGACCTTCAATATCACAGTTGGTCACTGTACTTAAGGTGCAATGGCAAAACATACCGCTTGCTGTTGTCCAGGGTCTTGTGGACAGTTTGCTAAGAAGGGTGTCTGCAATAATCACTGCAAGTGGTGAACCTACAAGGTTCTGACATCAATAAAATCTTGTCAAAATATTTGCTGTTAGTGTCCAATCATTTTTGTCTACATGGTGTATTTATAAAACTAAAATTAGAAATAAGAAATTAGAAATAAGAAATTAAATTGCAAAATAAGAATAAATCATTAAATGAATTTGAACACCTAATGAAATAGTTATTTGAATGAACAAAGGCCTTTTAAAGTCAGGCTAAATAAATCAGCATTTTTTAATCTTGTCAGTTATCACTACATATCTATCATAGTCATCAACATTCATTTATATGGCACCAGAATCTCGAGTAGCACCTGAGATAATCATATAGATATTACATACATGAAACAGACACAAAAGGGACAAATAACAACAAGTGGGCAGACAAGAGACATAGGGGGTCATTCGGACCTGATCGCTCGCTGCAGTTCTTTGCAGCGCAGCGATCAGGTTAGAACTGTGCATGCGCTGGTGCCGCATTGCACCGGCGCATGGCTGACAGCCGACGGCTGTTGTTGCCTAGCGATCGCCTCTGCCTGATTGCCGTTTTGTGTCCGGATCGTGTGGGGGGAAGGCCGCAGCCGCTGCGTGACATCACACGCAGCCGCTGTGAGCCAGGCAGCGACGAGTAGCTCCCGGCCAGCACGCAAAAGCTGCGCTGGCCGTGAGATACTCCTGAAGTGCAAAAGCATCGCCGCTGTGCCCTGTGCTGGGCGTCCCCCCCCACACATGTCTGTGTTACTGATTTTAGCTGTGCTAAATTTAGCACAGCTATGATCAAGTCGGAATCACCGCCATAGCGTGCTGTTCCGTTCTCCGTACTGCATGCACAGTTGGAAAACAAATGCATTTATGGGGGATGAATTCCTGGCACTTCAGGGATGCCATGAGGGGATTACAGATAGTATACCTATAAGGGCCTAAATGTTCCTGGTGCTTGTGTGCTGTGACTAGAATTTTTATTTCCAACTTTTTTATTCAAACATGCCTCTGGTGCTGCTTGGGATACCATAACTTTGTAGGGATCACAAGATAATGTCAGGACCAGTGTGTCCTTGCTAATGGCCCTCTGCATGGACGTGGCATGATACTACAGGCTGATCTTTGCAGTATGATCATAAGAAGGGGGTGTCCAGTTCCGACTAAAGCTCAGAGGCAGAGCACCAGTGGAGAGTGACTGAAACAGAGCAAAAAAATACAGCTTTAGTAAGGTAAGTTGACTGTGCCCCTCATTTGTTTGTTTTTTTGAGGTGGGGATGGGTTTTCTGTTGGCAGGCCTGATGTCCCTAATTTTCTCCTTCATGAAAAGGCATGTATGTCCAGATGGTCGTATTCTATAACCTTGCACATACTGTATTTCGATGCTCAAAATGTTACTTGAGCAGTGGTGGCTCCAGAGGTGGGGCTGAAGCGCAGTCCAAAATTCAAATAGGGAAGCCACACCAACTGCCGGTGAGTCCCGGATGGCAATGTTGGGCAACGTTCCAGGTGGCAGTTTGTGTGGCTCCCATATTTGAATTTTGGACTTACTTTAATCAGTTCTTACAAATTATTCTTTTTTTTCTTGATCATATTCTTTTTCATTATCTTCTTGAATTTTTTTTTCTTGATCATATTCTTCTTCATTATCTTCTTGAATATTGCCCTAATTATTACTTGCAGAGCCTTGATTAGTTTTGTTCTAAATCAGTATCTTTATAAACCACATTGAGTCGTCCAATGTATTGTGAGCTGTCAATTGAATTAGTTCATATGAATACCACAAAGTGATATAATCTTTTTGATTGTCATTGTCTTGATTATCTTGATTGTGTGAACTAATTAATCCAGCATTCATCGCAGTAAAATAAAGAGTATTCTCTACAGAAATTTGCTGTTAAATGACCTTCCTGTTTACTTATTAATCTGTCCTACCACATCTCACATCAAACAAGGTACTGTACAGGGAAAATATCTTAGTGAAAGGGTCCATCACCAAGCCAATGAACATCTATGATACCTATCTTTATAGACACCTGCCAGCACCGGAGTATTAAACTAGAACCCTGATTCATATGAGGTTGTTACTGTGATATAGGTCACAAATAGCAATTATTGGCCAACTGCAAACATGCAAAAATGAAAAAAAAATGCACTACATGTGCCCAGAACAAAACAACCAACGTCTTAAGCAATACATTGCGATCATGAATGCAGTCACAAGAGCTCAAATTCCACTCTGCTTTAAAAAAATTAAAAAACATGTAAAGTATTGAAAAATACAAATAACATACTCAGTGGACATATGATAGTGATCATATTTGCATTTAAAAAAATATTTTGTTGGCTCATTACATTTACTTAATTTATGATTTTTGTATATATTTTTAACAAAAGACCATACTTTAAAACTTTAAAATCAGTTGCATTTTAAAAAATACATGTGTACTTCAAACTAGACCGTCTGTGTACTTCATGGATTGAGCTGTAAATTGGCACCTCTGTGTTCACTAAAGCCAAGATTTGTTGCCAAATATGTATTTTGGCTGCAGACTCCATATTGCTGGGTCCATGATGAATTTTGTCCATGGCCCCCTGAACCAAGATATAAAGTTCCTTTCTGCTGAAACATGGTTGTCATTGTTTTTTCTGTGTGTTGGGATGTGTTGGTTAGTGGGCCGGATTGGCCTTTGCATCTCCTGCTCATTGTCATCCATGGTTTGTCTAGTTCACCCTACTGCTCTTCCTCTGGAGTGTGCACTTGTGGTACATTGGCATTCCAACCTTATTTTGCATTTGGCCTTGGGTCCATGTTGTTATGGTTGTAGCATGCTTGCATCTGTGGAATGTTATAGTGGATGTTGTGTCAGTATGCGCTTGTGTTTGCTCTATTGTGTACACAACATGTGACCACTCGGTTCGCCTTTAAAAGGACACCTGGCAGCAGCCTCTTCGCCACCTACCTAGTGTATTTCAGTGCACTAGCATTGAATTAGCATATTTATATAGTGGGTGAATTATATTTTGAAAGGTAAGTAGATGTGCATGTCTTTCCACCTTGCACTACATGTTATCTAACTGTGGGTGTTTTTTTGCTTATAGCAGTTGCTTGTATTTTGATTTTTCAACTGGCCTGTTAGCTTTTATACTTTTATTATCCTTTGGAAGGTAAGTAGGTATGTGTTTCTTTCTACCTTGCGCTGTGTCCCAACATTACATGTTTTCAAACTGTGGGTGTTTTTATGGCTTACAGCGTTTGCTTTAATTGTGATTTCATATACTTACCTGTTTACATTTGTGCTGCCATTATCCTTTGGAAGGGAAATATAGTAGGTATGTGTGTCTGTATTTCCACCTTGCACTTTTTCCCAGCACTGCATAATTTCTAAATCTGGGTTTTTTGTTTTCTGGCTTATACTGTATATTTTTTTTTTAAATATACAAAAACATTAGCCTGGTATTTTTTTTTTAAGATTGTGCTAATTTTTTTTTTAATCTTAAAACATTTGCACATACTGTACCACTTTGTGTGTAATTTTTTTTTTCTTCTCCTGGGAGGCAGCATCAACACTATGGCAGAGTTTTCACTGGTAATGTGAAAGTAGGGAATTTTTGATGATGTGCTTCATATAGTTGATTATTTGTACATTAAATGTTTTGTGTGTTTTTTTTTTCTAAACACTTTTCATTGGCAGTTCTGTGTGAGTCTGAACTTGAAAATCCTTCCCTTACTACTCTTCCTCATAACCAACAAGGCAAGCATTGGCAGGCAAGCGAGACAATATTCCACACCCATGTTTCCCTTTTTGGAATGCCAGATGATGAGCTGCTACACCTCATGTCATCTTGGAAACTCTCCACGTAGGGAAGCAAACATGACATTCCTACAGCAATACCACCACTCACACAGCTATCGTCTGTGTTACACTTTGCTCTTCAGGATCCTTTTAAATCATGGTGGGAGTGTCGGCTGGGATTTCCTAACCATCATTTAATTGGATACTGAAGCAATTTACATTGGCCTTCATGGCACAACTCAACCACTATACACATGCATTTGGATGAGGCGTCCCCTGCTATGAAAAATAAAAAATATAGGGCTATTGCTGGCTTCCCACACATTATTGGAGTTGTGGATGGAACCCATATTGCCCTTGCTTCACCCAATGTCAAACACAATATTTATGTTAACCATAAGCACTATCATTCACTGAACATAATTGTAGTATGTGGTGCCTTCCTCCAGATTCTGTACTTATATGCCAATTACCCTTTATGGACACATCACTTGTATGTTTTCAGGGATCTGCCTCATATCTGACAGTGAAGCACGGCAGATATGCATGGCTGCTGGGTAAATATCTTCAACAATATGATTTACTAAATTTAGAACATAACATTATAGGCCAGATGCATCATCGCTTGGAAAGTGATAAAATGGAGAGTGAAAAAGTACCAGCCAATCAGCTCCTAACTGTCATTTTTCAAACACAGCCTGTGACATAGTAGTTAGGACCTGATTGGTTGGTACTTTTTCACTCTCCATTTTATCACTTTCCAAATGATGATGCATCTAGCCATCTATCATGTGTGATACCCCACTCCTAGTGAGGACATTTGCTGTTAATTTGTAAATACTCCTTTATATACAGTTAATGGGGCCAGAGCATCATTGGTGACAGTGGGACTAGAGTTATAGAGCTAGCACATGCTGAATGGGAACTCTCACACATGTGCTGGCTTCACAGATGTACATGCAGCATCAGGGAGAGGCTGGCTCATGCTGCTACCGTGACTGTTGGAGGTCACATGCAACTCCAGAGAGAGGCTGGCTCATGCTGGCTGGTGTGACAGTTGAGCAGTTGGGTAGCCATCTTAGAGAAGATCCAGTGGCTGGCAATGAGGAGAAGTGCTGCACTATTTTACCTGGTCCTGACTACTGTTCCCGGTGACTAGAGGGGAGAGTGGCTGAAGGAAAGTAGCTGTGTGTCTTGACCCAGTGAGTAGCAGCTTCTGACAGGCGCTGAACAGGGGCAGAGCAGCAACAGGGATCCCTTTTCAGTGTGGCTGGAGGGCGGTGATATGACTCCCCACCACTATGAGATGGCACGGGAGGCGGCCACAGTTTGGAGTGGCAGCCAAAGAGGAGGGGTGTAGTACTGCTGACCGGCGCTTACCGACGTCGGGATCCCGGCAGCATACCGACACCGGGAGGGGCGAGTGCAGCAAGCCCCTTGCGAGCTCGCTGCGCTCGCCATGCTGCGCTCGCCACGCTGCGGGCTCGGTGGCGACCTGCGGTCTCCACGGGTTCTATTCCCACTCTATGGGTGTCGTGGACACTCACGAGTGGATATAGTCCCTGTTGGTCGGCATGCCGACCATCGGGATAGTGAGCCGTCGGGCTCGTGGAGGAGGTCATGTGACTGTCGGTCAGCTGACCGGCGGTCACATGAATACCACCCAAAGAGTAGTAAGCCAGCTGCAGCATTGATCAGGCTGTAACATGGAGAGAGAAAGGTCTGTAAACCCCCCAATCACACTGCTCAGCTCACACCATCAAGAGGATAGGGACAGCAATTACATAAAGTTAACCTATCGCTTCCCAGCAGCTTCACCTGCACTCCTATGACTAGGTGAAATTAGCTGAGAATATAGCTCCCTACAGATTGTACATAGACTGAATGCGTCAGATGAGAGTGGTTTGGGACAGCAAAATGCCCAAGTATTATCACCAGCCAACTCAATTATCAGCTCTCTGTAAATAGACAGTTATCCAGGGGCACGTGGCTCCTTACCATCAACTAGCAGTTACAGCTCATAGACTATTGTTAAGGGACATAGCCAGAATAAGTGGTTCAATTGTAAAGCACTATTCTTTAGAAAACAACATGGATCACACAGTCCGCTTCTAATGGAGGGACAGAGTCTTCATTCAACAGCATGAAGTCCAGCTGGTGAGTGTTAGCAAACGCAGTAGGTTTTGAAATAATTCAGACATTAGTCAAGGAGATACAAAGTCACTAAAGATTATTGCTGAGGCACAGCAAAGGAAAGATCACTAAATTGTTAAGTCATTGTTAAGCCAGGAGGGAATTGCAAACCTGAATCAAAACCAGATGCATTTTGTATATATCAATCTCCCATTTTTTACATTTACCTCAAACCTCGGGAGATGAATTTATGGATAGCTATAAAAGACAGAGGTTTACTGGGGCCCCAATAGCTGGTATATTTTAAACGCAATTGTTCCCGTACCTTGTAACATAGATGTGATATGATTGTTTAAGGTTAATATGTTTTCCTGTACTTTTGATTGATGCTTGCATTTAATTTATTGAATGTGATAATCTCTAAAAGTTCTTTACAGTGGAGGAAGCCTCACTGAAGCGCTGCAGTTAAATAAAATAATTCCTTCATGGAAAATTGCATAATCAATGAGTGTGCATAATATAACATAAGTTGCCCTGTATTGTAAGCTGAAAAAAACACTTTATAAAATGTTGTGATATTTACCCCAGTGGGTGTCACACATAACTGACAAGCTATTTTTTATATTTGCAGGAGATAGCGCTTGCCCCTGTAGGCCAGGTGTGGATTAGGAAGGTAAACCAGCCCAGGAAATTTATGGAAGCAGCTGTAATGGGGGGTGTCTGATAAGGTAGTGGGTTTTGTTGAGGTGGGCGGGATCCTTTCTCATATGGTCTGATTGTACACAATTGCGGTCTTACTTGTGTCTTTTGCTGCAGTTGTGTCTAAGAACAGGGCAGATTGGGAACTAAAAGTTGCCCTGTCAAATTTTCTAAAAGTGGCTGTCATGGGCAGCACAAGAGGTACCGTGTAGCCATGGCAGCTTCACTGGGTGACAGAGTTGCTGTACTGCAGAGTTGGAATAACAGAATGAATACAGTGTACTGAGTGCAGTGGGCTGCCTGTCATGTGAGGAGTGGAACCACATGACAACATACAAAACAGACCCCACAGACACGTCAGCCTACCAGGAATCTTCCTTGTAAGCCTGATGGCCCATTCACCCCTGCTGTAGACCATTTTTGCCACTCACACCAGGAGCACAATCTAATTATAATGCCACACATACTGCCATCAGTCAGGTCATAGAATGATCTTTGGCCTTTTAAAATCTATATTTCGCTGTTTGGGCTGGTCTGGTCGTGAACTCATGTATGTGCCGGAAATGAGTACTCAGATTACTACTATGTGTGGTGTGATCCACGACAAAGCAATAAGGATACATGAGCCATAGCATGCCTCAAACGTTGAGCCTGAGGATGAGGAGGTTGGGAGAGACAGAGGGTTTGCAGCCTGCCCAGGACTATATTATACATACACACTGTACATTTATTGTATCATGTTTCATTTTAGTGCATATCCAGCATTACTTACTAAATTGAAAAACACAAAACAAAAATCATTTTACCCTTATTGTACAAATAAAAATTTTTCTAAACTAATCCATGTAACAATATTCAAAAAAGTATATGTATTATTTTAACAAAAAATTCTTCATGTGTTGTGCTATAAAAACATTTACAACCATTTTTCGATTAGATGGCATTTTTAAAATGTTTAAACATTATTACTTCTCATACGTATTTGTATGAATGTGTGGTAAAGGTTGCCACAGGACTGTGGGGGTCATTCAGACCCGATCACATGGTTGCTTTTTTTTGCAGCGGTGCGATCAGGTATGAACTGCGCATGCATATGCTCAGCAATGCGCATGCGCGTCGGCCACTGGCGATGGGGATCACCGGACAGTGACGGCTTTAACGAAGAAAGTGATCGCACTGGCAATCGCAAGAAGATTGACAGGAAGAGGCCATTTGTGCCCAGCCGTTTGGAGGGAGGATTCTCCTGGCGGGATCATTGCAGCGGCTGAGTAAGTCCTGAGCTGTGCGGAGCTTTCTGCACAAGCGATCACACCCCTGCACAGCGATTACCCCCTCCCCCTGTAGGCGGCAACTACCTGATCGCAGCACTGCAAGAAACCGCTTGCGTGCGATCAGGTCTGAATCACCCCCTTTGGTTTAGTTTAATTGTCAGAATATATTTAACTATTGAATGCCAAGTAATTGTTTGTTTTTTATATTTATTTTTTTTACCTAGCATAAGAAGATGAATTTGTTGACCACACAATAGTTTTTTAAAAGATTTTATGTGGCTAAATTAAAAAAAGTTAAATAAATACTGTTTACAAAAAAAAAATTCAATAAATGAATCTAAATATTATATTTGTGAAATATATTGTCTCGTTATTGTATTGTGGTAATTGTGCCACACTCTTCTTGTAATGGAGACTAATATTCATGTTTACAAAAGGTTCGCAATAAAGCAAGATATAATCACAATAACAAAGTTATGATGTTTGCATTATGACGTATTTTCGTAAGAAATTACTCTAGTAAATAATACAAACTTCATTTTATTTAAACACATAACAAGAAACTTTTGTTGGGCATTTATTTGTCATATTACAGTATATTTGCAATATTAATCATGCTCTCATTGACCATTCTATGCATCTCTTATTCTAGGTTAAGTAGATGGCTCAGTGTTGATGTAAAGTAGATGTTGCTGTTGGTGAGAATAAAAACAAAAATTACTGTTTTTTTATGAAAAAAATAATAATAAAAAAAATACTTGTGCACGTGGACTAGTAAAGCATCTGGTGGTGGTAGGTTTTGCCGTTTGGCTGATGACATCCCAAACAGGTATGAAGAATCACATTCACGGAGTGATTGAAGGTATAAGGGACTAGGTGGTGGAGGAAATTTCTTCTGCTAGGGGGGTTAGGAATATACAGTATTTTATAGTTGAGAAGGGGGTAGGGAGAGGCATATGCCTGAGCAGTCTCTTTCACCTCCTCCTCTGGTGCCATCAGGTCCTCTTCCACTTCCTCTTCCTTCTGTGCCATTATGTCCTCCTCCTACTGCTATAGTTTCACCTCCTCCTCCTGCTGCTGCTTATCCTCCTCGCCTGCAGGCTGGAGCTCAGCCTCCGTCTTCTTCTCCTCAGCCAACTCCTCCTCCTGCGGTGACTGTACAGCAGCTGCCACATTATGGACATGTCTCTATTGTCTGTGTCCTGCAAATACAGTAACATAAACATATGTTGATAATGTGAATAATATACACTCTAAAAAATAGGATTTTAATACCTACCGGTAAATCCTTTTCTCTTAGTCCGTAGAGTATGCTGGGGACTCCAAATGGACCATGGGGGGTATAGACGGGATCCGCAGGAGACATGGGCACTTTAAGACTTTAAAAGGGGTGTGAACTGGCTCCTCCCTCTATGCCCCTCCTCCAGACTCCAGTTATAGAACTGTGCCCAGGGAGACGGACATTTCGAGGAAAGAATTTATCAGTTAAACACGATGAGCGTCATGCCAGCTCACACCTCCAGCATGTCGCAGAACGTGTCAAGAGAATACCAGCTGACGGCATGACTAAAAAACAGCAATACGCTGTCAGAACGGAACACAACTTGTGTGTACACATCACCAATAATAGCATAACCTATGCCACTGAAAAACGTCAGCAATAGGCTGACTGAAAAGAAACACAGCATGTGTGTAACCCAACTAATAACTGCAGATACAGTACGCACTGGGACGGGCGCCCAGCATCCTCTACGGACTAAGAGAAAAGGATTTACCGGTAGGTATTAAAATCCTATTTTCTCATACGTCCTAGAGGATGCTGGGGACTCCAAATGGACCATGGGGATTATACCAAAGCTCAAGAACGGGCGGGAGAGTGTGGATGACTCTGCAGCACCGATTGACCAAAAATGAGGTCCATACCTGCTGGGGTATCAAACTTGTAAAACTTCGTAAAGGTGTTTGAACCCTATCAAGGAGCCGCTGGGCAAATCAAGAATGCCAAGACCCCACGGTTAGCCGCTCATAATGCACCCACCATTCTGGTAGAATGGGCCTTCACCGATCTCGGTAACAGCAATCCAGCTGCCGAATGTGCTTGCTGAGTCGTACCACAGACCGAGCGCGCAATAGTCTGCTTTGAAAGCAGGAGCCCCAATCTTGTTGGGAGCATACAGGTTAAACAGAGCGTCTGTTTTCCTAATCTGAGCCATTTTGGCAACATAAATTTCAAACTTAGACCATATCGAGATACATCGATGTCACCCTGGTGACTGTGGCCACGGGCACCACATTAGGTTGGTTCATGTGAAACGATGAAATCACAGATTTGGCAGAAACCGCTGACGAGTACTCAACTCTGCTCTATCTTAATGGAAGATTAAATAGGGGCTCTTGTGAGACAAAGCCGCTAATTTAGACACCCGCCTTGCGGATGACAAGGCCAACCGCATGACCACTTTCCAAGTGAGGAATGTCCACTCAACCGTATTGAAAAGTTCAACCAATGAGATTGCAGGAACTGCAATGGACGTTAAGATCCCCTGATGCCACAGGGCTCAAGGGGGGATGGATGCGTAACACTCCCTTTACGAAAGTGTGAACCTCTGGAAAGGAGGCCAAATGATTTTGGAAGAAACCCGATAAGGCTGACCTGAACCTTAATCGAGTCCAACTGAAGACCTGCATCCACACAATCTAGTAAGGAAGGAATGGAGAAAACGACCCAATTGGAATTCTTCCATAGGAACTTTCTTGGATTCACACCAAGACACATACTTTCCCCAGAATTGGTGGTAAAGTTTCAATGTTTCTTCTTTCTGCCTGAAGAATAGTAGGGATGACTTCACTGGGAATACCCTTTCAGGTTGGAATCCGGCGTTCAACCTCCAAGCCGTCAATGGAACCCGCAGTAAGCCTTGGAACCCACATGGCCCTTGCTGTAACCGATCCTCTCGCAGAGGAATAGATCAGGGATCTCCTATGAGTAATCCCTGAAGGTCCGGATACCAGCCCTCCTTGAACAGTCTGGAAGAACAAGGATCACCTGAACCTTTTTCTTCTTATGATCTTTTAACCTCTTTGGAAAGGTTGGAAGTGGAGGGAACACATAGACCGTCTGAAAACACCCACGGTGTCACTAGGGCGTCCACAACTAACTTAAGGGACCCTCGACCCTGAACAAAATCTCTGAAGTTTCTTGTTGAGGCGAGACGCCATCTTGTCTATATGCGGAATTCCCCAAAACATGTCACTTCTGTGAAAACCGCTTGATGAAGACTCCACTCTCCTGAATGGAGAACATGTCCGCCGAGGAAGTCTGCTTCCCAGTTGTCCACTCTTGGAATGAATGTCTCTAACAGAGTGCGCAAACATTTTCATCGCTCAGTGGAAAATCTTTCTGGCTTCTGCCATTTCCTCTTCGGTTTTTGTTTGTAGAAAACCGATATAAACGGCCCTTAACTCTAGACCATTAAAGGGATGACCAGTATCCTAACTTGACACCCGTGCTAGGGGAAAATCACGCCGCTGCCACGGGAGTGATATTCTGGTCTTGAAATCATGATTATCCCAGGTGGAAACCGGACCACTCGTCCAACAAATTCTGCTAAAACTCTGGCATGCACGCTAGCCACTGAATGGCCTCGTAGGCCACAACCCCATTCAAGTAACTGAATGTATTGATGGATTGACATTTTTGCAGGTCTGACCAGCTTCTGAATCCCCAGAGTTCTTTCCACTGGAAGAAATTAATATTGGCCAAACCGACTCTTAGGTACCAACCGGTATTCCGCTAAGTTCTGAGAACTGTCAGGGAGAATGCAAGGTTTTTTACCATTTTGCTTCATGATCTCTCCGCAATCCAGAGAGCGAACCAGTACAGAATACTTCTGACTCCTTACCCTCAAAGGAAAAACCCCCTCATACCGCCATCACTCTGGCGAAACCAATCCTGAATCGGAATCTCATGTAAGCCTAATGCGGAAGAAACCGTAATTAGACCTCCTGTCTCCTTTTTCAGAGTGGAGAAACCTGCCATGAGAGATTCCCTCATGGATCTCGAGTAGAAATTTTGAGATTTCAGATATAGGATTCGAAAGGGCTCGAACCTTCCGGCCTTGGAAAGACAAAAAAGCTTGAAGAACACCTTTTTTTTATCTTTTTTTTTTATGACCGGGAAAGCTGGACAATGACCTGATCCTGACACAACTCTCGTATTGTGTCACATACTACCTCCCTGTCTGGAGGAGACTCTGTAAGGTCTATTTGAAAAAATCGTTGAGGGGAAACGTCTGACCCACTCCCGTATGTTCCCCTAGGGATGCTATCCTTAACTCACTGGTCCATGTCCTTTCCAGGGCTGACTGAAGAGTTTCAGACGCAAGCCCACCGGTGTGGGCTCCTGCAAGATAGTCCCAACGTCCTGCGGTGGACCTGGCAGAAACATAGGATGAATTCTGCTCCTGTGAACCTGAAAACAAGGTAGCTGATCTCTTACCTCCTTTCACCCTCCTTTTCCTGCAAAGAAAAGGGGAATCCTTATCCATTCGGTCGAAATGACTGCATCCTACAAGAATGCGTCATTCACCTTAGTGAGGTAACCTAGGGCAAGAAAATAGGATTTTGGTACTTACCAGGTAAATCCTTTTCTTTGAATTCATAGGGGGCACTGGAGTACTCTTGGGATATGGACGGTTCCACAGGAACTAGGCACTGAATAAATTAAAATTTGAGACTACTCCTCCCCTCCATATCCCAGAGTACCTCAGTGTTTTTTTACTGAGCCGAACAGGAGCTATAGAGGTTGACAATGGAGAAATACATATAACCAAAAACGGACAACAATAAAGTTGACACATAACGATACTGACAACTAACAGTTGACACCAACCCGATAGAATTTCTAATTTGAAACAGTCGGTAAGAGTGTGTTACCATAAGATTTTCTGAACCTACCACAGCCAGGTAAAATTGCTCTGGGTGGGCGTCCAGTGCCCCCTATGGATTCAAAGAAAAGGATTTACCTGGTAAGTACCAAAATCCTATTTTCTTTTTCATCCACTAGGGGTCACTGGAGTACTATTGGGACGTACCAAAGTTTCCCCCGTGGGCGGGAGAGCTGTTTGGCACCTGTAACACTTGACGGCCAAAGCTAGATGCTGATGCCGCAAAAGTATCGAACTTATAAAAGCGCACAAACGTGTGCACTGAAGACCATGTAGCCGCACGGCAAAGCTGTTTGTAGAAGCTCCACGACCAGCTGCCCATGACGTTCCTACAGAACGTGTGGAATGAGCTGTTACTGATGTAGGCGGCTGTAACCTAGCATGAAGGTAAGCCTGACGTATGGTCAGTTTTATCCATCTGGATAAGGTCTGCTTAGAAGCTGGCCAACCCAACTTGGCCGCATCATAGAGGATAAACAACGTATCCGTCTTACGAACTGTAGACATTCGGGATACATAAACGCGTAATGCGCGTACCACATCCAAGGTTCCAGAATCTCCTGTTAACACAGGAACTACTATTGGTTGATTGATCTGAAAAGAGGACACTACTTTTGGTAGGAAAGCGGGATTCATCCGAAGTTCCGCTCTGTCATCATGAAACACTAAATACGGTGGCTTGCTTGACAAGGCACCCAAATCTGAAACACGCCTTGCCGAAGCCAAGGCTAGGAGAAAAATTGTTTTCCAAGTGAGAAACTTAATATCCACTTGTTGTAAGGGTTCAAAATAAAAAGACTGTAAGAAATCTAAAACCAGATTCAAGTCCCATGGCGGAGTAGGTGGAGTGAATGGAGGCTGTACTCTGAGGACACCCTGCATAAAGGTGTGTACCGACGGCAATAGAGCCAATCTTCTTTGAAAATAAATTGACAACGCAGATATCTGCACTTTTAGTGTGGATAAACGCAGACCTCCATCTAACCCCATCTGTAGAAATAATAAAAGATGGGATAACTTGAAAGATGATGTCGGAAACTTCCGTGCTTCACACCAACCTATATAGGCACGCCAAATTCTGTAATAATAAGCTGCCGTAACCGGCTTCCTAGCTCGTAACATGGTTGGTATAACTGATTCTGGAATACCCTCTCTTCTTAAGAGGGCGGTCTCAACAGCCACCCCGTCAAATGCAGCCTCGCTAAATCGGGGTAAAGGAACGGACCCTGTTGTAACAGGTCCGGACGTAGTGGGAGCGGCCAAGGATCGTCTGCGAGTAGACCGCGGAGATCCGAAAACCAAGCTCTCCGAGGCCAATGAGGCGCCACTAATATGACTGTGACGGACTCTCTTTTGATCCATTTTAGCAATAGAGGGAGCAGCGGAAATGGTGGAAACAGATACACGAGACTGTATGGCCACGTGATTGTGAGAGCATCCACCGCCACTGCCTTTGGATCTCTCGCTCTGAACACGTACTGGGGCGTTTGATGATTTTGGCGAGATACCATCAGGTCCACCTGCGGGTAACCCCACTTCTGGACCAACATGTGAAACACTTCTGGATTTAATGCCCATTCTCCTGGATGAAAATCCCGACTGCTGAGATAATTCGCCTCCCAGTTGTCCACTTCCGGAATAAATACTGCCGACAATATCACTTGGTGATATTCGGCCCAATTGAGGATTCGAGCTACTTCCCGCATTGCTATGCGGCTTTTCGTTCCTCCTTGTTTGTTGATGTATGCGACCGCCGTCGCATTGTCTGACTGCACCTGAACAGCCTGAGCCTGCAGCATGTGCACTGCTTGTCGTAACGCATTGTAAATTGCCTGGAGTTCCAGTACATTTATAGACAGCAATCTTTCGTGATCCGCCCAGAGACCCTGGAGCTGATAATTTTGAAATACTGCTCCCCAACCTCTGAGACTCTCGTCCGCCGTGAGAATTATCCAATTCCAGGCGCCGAACCGTTTCCCTGCGGTAACATTCTGTACTTTGAGCCACCAGAGTAGAGACACTCTGGCCCTTGGAGACAACCTCACCCTGTGGTGAATCTGCAGATGCGAGCCCGACCACTGTGTGAGCACATCCAGTTGAAAAGGACGTGAGTGAAATCTTCCGAACTGAAGCGCTTCGAAAGCCGCCACCATTGTGCCTAAGAGGCGAATGCACAAATGAACCGAGACTGTGCGTGGCTTGAGCACTAATTGTACCAGATGACGAATGACCTGTACTTTCTGTTCGGGTAGGTAAATTCTTTGATTTACCGTATCGAGAACCATATTTATATATATATATATATATATATATACCTAGTGATGTTAATACGTTCCTAATGTGTATGAAACATGTACTGAACGCTGATTTGTGGATCTAATCAGTAAACTTTATGGTCGACATAAGAATTATTATTCGTGTCGATATCAGGGAGTAGCAACTGGGTAAAATAACATTTTTGCGACCCCGAGGGGTCTGAGGGAAATATCTATTAAGAACAATACACCCTCCACAGATATTACTACGTCTGTGCAACCGTACCATACATATATATATATATACATACAGGTATAGCCTTTTGAAAAGCATCACAGTATCATGCAATGTTTACCCAGTCAGATTCGTTGGTGTCGACAAGGTCACCCACACACGTCTGTATGTCCCATATAGTTTTCACTTGTGAAATCTATACATCTACTGACATGTTGATACGTATTTTCATGAACCAAGTACCATCAGGCGTCGGCGATGCCGACTGAGACATTTTTGACAGAGTACTCAGCCGTAGACATGCCAACACACATGTACTAACCACCCACCGACATTACACTGATTATTTTATGTCAGGGAAACACAGAAGACGTTTTTCAGCTCTATTACACCATATTCCTTATATATTGTGCTTTCCTTATACATATAACACACTAGACCACTGTGCCCCCCTTTGTTTTTCACTGTGATATCATCAGCAGTGCTTTTGGCAGGGCCAGCGTCTCTGTGAGGAGAAAATGGCGCTGTGTAGAGCTGTGAGGGTGAAGCCACGCCCCCTTATTGGCGCGCTTAAGCCCTATTTTTTAGCTTTTTACCCTGGGGGGGGTCTGTATACAGTGCCTATGCACTGTATACCTCTTGTGCCAGCCTGATATGGAGGTTTTATTGCTGCCCAGGGCGCCCCCCCTGCTCCCTGCACCCTTGTAGTGCCGCTTATGTGTGGGAGCAATGGCGCGCAGCGCGACCGCTGCGCGGTACCTCTGAAGACTGAAGTCTTCTGCCGTCTTTATGAAGTCTTCTTTGCTTCTTTTACTCACCTGGCTTCTTTCTTCTGGCTCTGTGAGGGGGACGACGGCGCTGCTCCGGGAACGAGCAGCTAGGATATACCAAGTGATCAGACCCTCTGGAGCTAATGGTGTCCAGTAGCCTAAGAAGCAGAGCCTTTGAACTCACAGAAGTAGGTCTGCTTCTCTCCCCTCAGTTCCATGAAGCAGGGAACCTGTTGCCAGCAGTGCTCCCTGAAAATAATAAACCTAACATAAAGTATTTTCAGAGAAACTCAGGAGAGCTCCCCTGTTTTGTGTTCAGTCTCTCTGGGCACAGAATCTAACTGGAGTCTGGAGGAGGGGCATAGAGGGAGGAGCCAGTTTACACCCCTTTTAAAGTCTTGAAGTGCCCATGTCTCCTGCGGATCCCATCTATACCCCCATGGTTCATTTGGAGTCCCCAGCATCCTCTAGGACGTATGAGAAAATATACAAAATACATACATAGAATTTATTACAAACCCTGGGCATTGATGGGAAACCTGCAGAGGTGGTATTGGTTTATGGACAATAAATCTATGGCCCATGAGGGTTACCAAACCAGCAGTGTATTATCCATCAGTATAGAAAATCATCAAAATGACATCATTTGTAAAACATGATAATGCATAATGTTGGCAGTTTTTAACTTTGCGAACTTTCATTATTAAGCATACTTACTTGCACAGCACTCTGCAGTTCTCTCACAGGTCAGGATGTTTCAGGTGAGGTTACTGTAGTGGCGTTCAAGTTGGAGAATGCTTTGCTTACTGCCACATGCACTGTCTAGTACGATGGTACGCCACCAGATTCGTGCTATTGTTGATAAAAAGGACACCTGGGACAGAATGAGGAGCTGCCTCTTTGTGCAGGTGGCAGCCCTCATGGAAAAATAGTGAAGGATGTAAATAAATCTGCGGCTGATTGGTGTAGACTGCTGGGTATACACACCTACTGTGCTGAAGATTGCATAGCGGATGGCACACAATTTCTTATATATGTCACAGCAACTCTCTTGGGAGTGATAAATGTAATACATAAAAAAGGAACAGATGTGTGTGATTAAACAACAAAAGGGTTAAGAAAGCTACAAAATAGATAGAAGAAAATGCCAAAACATAAATACAGTATTACTCTAGGAAGCATTTTGCATTCTGGGTGTACAGAAAGTTGGAACATAAAAACAGTTTAAAAAAAGTGAAATATACTGCAGCAGCAGACTGTACATCAGAGGTACTCAAACTCGGTCCTCGGGGCCCACACAGTGCATGTTTTGCAGGTCTCCTCACAGAATCGCAAGTGAAATAATTAGCTCCACCTGTGGACCTTTTAAAATGTGTCAGTGAGTAATTAATACACCTGTGCACCTGCTGGGTTACCTGCAAAACATGCACTGTGTGGGCTCCCGAGGACCGAGTTTGAGAACCTCTGCTGTACATACTGTATGGTCACTGAATAGAGGAAGGACATTTGCAACTTTACACATGTGTAATTCCTTACAGTGTCAGTGATGTCACATTTGCACTGCATAGTTTGCAAACTTAATGTTCAACACAGAGAAAATATTAGCTGCATTTGTGTTTACTGTTTTTTTGTATAATACTCACAAAACACGCAAGTGACCTGTTAGTTTTTTTAGTTTAAAAACCTTGCAAAGGTTAATACTGCAAAATAATAGTAGCTAATTATTGATCTGTTCCTGCTTGCTTTCATGTAGATAATTTGACAATTATCTTGTTATTGAGTACTTAGTATGGATGCTGAGAGACACACCGTCACTAATGCATTTACAGAAGAAAATGTGTATTCATTTGATGTGATTCTGTTGTTTTTTGACATTGCATTCATGTTTGCAGTACTGTGAGATCACTAATGTTTGCTTCTGCGATTGATAAATGTGTAATCTCTTTAGTGCTGAAGGTTGTTGTTTGTAGAACCATGGTGCGGGGTGAGCTACTATTTAAAGTGGTTTTGCGATTACGGTTGCAATTGCTATGCTGACGATCACAACAGCAACCGCATCTGAATCGGGCCTAAGACACTTCCTCTATATACCAGTCATCCTAAGAGGGATAATACAAATATGGGGGGAACTTAGATTATTTTCTGTTAACCAACTTGCAGTTCTTTGTAGCCACTAAAGGAGAAAGTATATTATTCAAGGGTTGTTTTGCCACTCAGAGTAAGCTATATAGGGCAGTATTCAATTGAAGTCGGAACGACTGCAATTTCTGACTTTTTTTAGGTCAAATCATGATTCGACCTATTCAATGGGGCTGCCATTTTTCCATGGGGCTGCCATTTTTCCATGGGGCTGCCAATTTTTCGGAAAACACGTGGATCGGCGGATTATCTGCGGATCCATGTGTTATGTCGGATTTGCGGCCAAAAAAGACAGGTTTTAGTCCCACTTTCGACAATGTCAATCGACTTAAAAAAAATATGGATTGACATTGTCAAAAACGGGCAAAACCAGTCAGATTTGCACGCAAATTGAATACAGATTGAGTATCCCTTATCCAAAATGCTTGGGACCAGAGGAATTTTGGATATCGGATTTTTCCGTATTTTGGAATAATTGCATACCATAATGAGATATCATGGCGATGGGACCTAAATCTAAGCACAGAATGTATTTATGTTACATATACACCTTATACACACAGCCTGAAGGTAATTTTAGCCAATATTTTTTATAACTTTGTGCATTAAACAAAGTGTGTACATTCACACAATTCATTTATGTTTCATATACATCTTATACACACAGCCTGAAGGTAATTTAATACAATATTTTTAACAACTTTGAGTATTAAACAAAGTTTGTGTACATTGAGCCATCAAAAAACAAAGGTTTCACTATCTCAGTCTCACTCAAAAAAGTCAGTGTATCGGAATATTCCGTATTTCGGAATATTTGGATATGGGATACTCAACCTGTACTACTTTGTTGGATCCTCTCCGTAGAGAGGATCCAACATGCATTGAATACTGCCCATAATCTGAAATGATTAGAGAACAGAATGCTTTTGGAGGTTAACTTCACACTCTATTTTATTCTATAAATGTAAAAGTATTTAAAAATTGAACCTTAATTATATTTCTATGCAAAATAAAATAAGGGACAATGTTTAAAATATAATCCGCATATTCATGCATATTTATATAAAACACTTGTGTGTTGGGCTGGGTCAAAATGTTATTATTATCAATAAGTAAAACTTTTTAGGAACTGTAGATCTACTTAATTAATTTTTTATTGTTTGAGCAGTTTATATAGTTAAACTCTTGCAGAATGTTGTAAATAATTCTTAATTAAGTAATTTGAAAGGAATATTATATATAAGTTTCTCTTTAGTAGGGTGCTCCAGTTATCTCTCAAGCTACATGTGTGTTCTTTATATTGTAACAAAATAGGTATCATAAATGTTTAAGGGGGTCATTCTGATTTGATCGCTCGCTACGGATTTTCACAGCGCAGTGATCATGGCAGAGCGGGGCTAAGCACCTGCGTATGCACCGCAATGCGCAGGCACATCATACGAGTACAAAGTGGTTCGTTACCCAGCAATGGCTTCTACGACGATTCCGTTCACACAGCCGGTCGCAAGGAGATTGACAGAAAGAGTGCATTTGTGGGTGTCAACTGACCGTTTTCTGGGAGTGTTTGGAAAAATGCAGGCGTGTCCAGGTGTTTGCAGGGCGGGTATCTGACGTCAATTCCGGGAACAAAAACACTGAAGTGATTGCAAGGACTGAGTAAGTCCAGACCTACTCTGAAACTGCACAAAATGTTTTTGCAGAGCTTCGCGGCAAAGACGTTCGCACACTTGCAAAGCAAAAATACACTCCTCCGTGGGTGGAGACTATGCATTTGCACGGCTGCTAAAAGTAGTGAGCGATCAACTCGGAATGAGGGCCTATGTGTCTGTAATGTGGTCAAGCCCTCTGAGTGGAAACACACGTACCATCTTGCTATGTACCACCGACAGTGACAACATAAATAGACTGTGCTACCAGGAATCTCATTGTTGAAACTGTTGCCAATTAGGGTGTGCAGATTTATACTAAGTGCACATTTTTCAAAGTGTAATTAGACTTTAAACATAATTTTGGCATTACATAGGAATTATTCGGCATATCTTCAGCTGATATTGATTGTGAATTGACTCCTCCTCTGTCCTCTTCAACAGGTAATCAGATCTAGAACACCACTGCAGAGTATCTCAACTGTTTTAGTATTATTATTATTATTATTATTATTATTAATTATTATCATTTAGATGTTTGGGTAATTAAGAATTATAACATTACCATATAGTTATAAGGCATCTGCTTCTTTACTATCTCTTCACAACAAATACCTGCTGTCTGTACAGGGGCATAGCCAGAACTTTGTGAGCCTGTAGAACATTTTGAAGGGTCCCTGCCCCAGTGCTTCAAGAGACACACCTCTCCCCAGCTGTTGTTACTGTTATGCCCCATAATAGTGCCCTGGTTCATGTTCTGAACAATAGTAGTGCCTTAGATAATCTTATGAACTATAGTAATACCCTAGTACATATTGCAGTATGTCACATTTTAGGGCTGCAAGTACACATGCAACACATGTGTTAATTTACTAAAGTGGGAGTTTTTTTAGAACTGGTGATGTTGCCCAATGCAACCAATCAGATTATATTATTATCTTCTAGAAGCAGCTTGATAAATGTTCAGAAGAATCTGATTGGTTGCTAAGAGCAACATCACCAGTTCTAAAAAACTCCCACCTTAGTAAATTTACCTCACAAGTGTTCCAAGGTCATATGTTCCCAGTTCCACATGACAATGCTCCAATTTATATTATGGAACATTATAATGTCCTTCAGTTATTTTCATACCACATTACAATGAGTAGGTCTGGGGGCATACCTACAGTAGTTTAATTGCAGGCCCCAAGGCAAAAGATTATAAGAGCCCCTATGCACCACCCAATGGTGAGAAATGTATATAGCTCATGAAACTTTGAGAAGGTGGGCCCCACTCAGCTCTGGGCCCCATAGCAGCTGTACTCCCTGCACCTACTGTATGGTAGCTACACCATTGTGTCTGTATAACGTGGACACTCAACACTGAACTGAAAACACAGAAAAACAAATATGTGCTTCCAAGTCTTTGCTTCTGCTCCTCTCAATTTAAACAGTTACATTTTCTGTTTGGAATGGCAAATGCAATAAAATTAATTAGTAGTTTAAACAGCACTGATGCTTATGCCCAGAATCCCCTCTAATATGCATCCATGGTGCAAAAAGGAGCAGAGTCCAGCTCCTTATCTTTCCACTCACCACCACTCACTTGTGAATATTCCTTTATATGAATAATTATATATCCAAACACCAAAAGCTCAATGACTCTATACTAGCTGAATATATCAAACTTTATACACATTGGTGAAACAATAACCTTTGTTAAACAAAGTTATTGTTAAACAAAGACCCAATCTGGGGTTGAAACGCATCGGTAGTAGGTGGAAGTGGTCATTGCCCGTAAGAGAGCAATTGGAATCCCGTAGAGCGGTGGGAGAACCTGAGCTCACCTTTGCGCTTGGGGTGACCGGCCAATAGAGGAAAGCTAGCTGCTCAGTAAAACAGAGTTCATGAGATATCATCTGTCTCTAAGCTGTGGTATATCGACATGCAGTAAGTCGAGATGGTCCATGGGGCAACATGTACTAAGTTGACATGACAGAAGGTCGACATGAGGTTTTTCCCTTTTTCTGGTGTTGTTTTCTCTGTACAGTGACCAGGAACCCCAATTAATGCACCGCGTCCCCTCGCATGGCTTGCTTTGCTCGCCATGCTTCGGGCAAGGTTACCGTTCCCAATTGTAGTCCACATGAATCGTAAAGTATGAAAAAGTTGAAAAAATTAAAACAATTTGAAAAACTCATGTCGACCTTTTGTCATGTCGACCTAGAACATGTCGAGCTAGGGACCATGTTGACCCAGAAACCCTGTCGACATACTGCATGTCGACCAATAGTGGTAGCCTAATGACTGTGATTATATATGTATCACTAAAACTCCTACCTATGAACCAAAGTAACTTTGGGTTTAATAAAGGTAGGAAAAAGCATCAATCCTTAATATGCACCATATGAAAAAGCATCAATCCTAAATAGAGGTAAGAAAAAGCATCAATCCTAAATATGCACCGGTGCATATTTAGGACTGATGCTTTTCATACCTCTATTAACCCCAAAATTACTTTGGTTCATAGGTGGGAGTCTTTAGTAATACATATATAATCACTGTTGGCACCCATGCAGATTTGTAGTAAACGCAAAGCGAGAACATACAAACCCCAAGTATACTAAACAATTAAATAGTGAATTCATGGTCACTTTTTGGTGGTCTCACAATGGGTCTCTCTTAGATATTATCCTGTGAGGTTGTGCAAAGAGGGTTTTTTTTAATTTGTAACTACTTTCAGTGTGTAAATCCATCATCAAGGTCCATCACTGTATGGGGTGACTGTACAAAGGATCACAAACTGTATCTTTGTTGTATAAATGTTAGAATCTTGTAGAGATAGGTTATTGATAATAATTTTTGGTGATGAATGTACGTACCTTTATTCGTTGTACAAGGACCAAGTACAAACTCCAACAGTACTCGCACGGTAAAAACTATGTACATGTATGTATCAATGTTCTATGATGTTATGATTCCGCAGAGACTGTTTATAGATATCTCATTTTTTGTATACGCATATGTATGTATTTTTATATTTATTGCATAGAGAGTACGTACAAACTCCAACAAATCACTCTACTTGGAAAAAACTGAATTGATTCACATTGGACATGTATAGAATAAGTGCTTGAGGAGGGCAGCCATATCTCCACATACTAAATCTATTAGGCGATAAATATTTTGGGAGACTTTCCGGATACCGAACATGTTTTTGCTTCCTATATTATAAACAATTGATATAAAATTGATCACATTGTTTAGTATTAATCCATTATGTCGCACAATGCCTAGGATTTTAAATTAATTAATACAGGTTGAGTATCCCATATCCAAATATTCCGAAATACGGAATATTCCGAAATACGGACTTTTTTGAGTGAGACAGATAGTGAAACCTTTGTTTTTTGATAGCTCAATGTACACAAACTTTGTTTAATACTCAAAGTTATTAAAAATATTGTATTAAATGACCTTCAGTCTGTGTGCATAAGGTGTATATGAAACATAAATGAATTGTGTGAATGTACACACACTTTGTTTAATGCACAAAGTATTAAAAAATATTGGCTAAAATTACCTTCAGGCTGGGTGTATAAGGTGTATATGTGACATAAATGCATTCTGTGCTTAGATTTAGGTCCCATCACCATGATATCTCATTATGGTATGCAATTATTCCAAAATACGGAAAAATCCGATATCCAAAATTCCTCTGGTCCCAAGCATTTTGGATAAGGGATACTCAACCTGTAAAAGTTTTTTTTTTTTAAACTAATTTATCTTAAAGTGTGTCCCAGATTAGGCTTATACTGTAGTTCTTCTTTTTTTCATCTTTGTAAAAACACTCTCTTTATATCTTTTCATACAGTATGAAGTAGTGTGTCCATGGTCTGAAAAGCTCTATGTTGTATTACATGATACACTGGCCACCCAGTGGTGAAACTCAGAATTGCAACTTGCTACTCCACTTGACTGCATGGCAGGAATCCATCATGTCAGGCCACGTCAGGCCAAATTGAGTTCCATGGCACCATTTTCAGTAAGCTGTATGTGGACACATCTGTATATGAATGTGGCTTCCAAGAATGCAGTGAGCATCTTTAACATCTTATGGCCTAAGCTAACTGCTTATGTGAAGAATACAAGTGTTTTAAATGAGATGCATTTTATGAAACTTTTAAAGATTAATAAAAATCAACTTTTTATTACATTCTTTGCTAAATGATGGGCATTGGGAGGATCCGATACTAAAACTGGCTACAGTCACTTTCTGGAATTCAAAAGAAACATTTGAATATTTAACAAAGCTGAGTATTTCATTAATTAATTAATCATTAATTGATTCCTGCAGCTGTTATAGGAGTGGGTGAAATCCACAATATCATATACAACAAATAAAGACTATAACAAAAATTGTTGGATGTCAATATATTTGATATATATAAAATACATAACTAGGATATAAACAAAATGATATGATATATATGATAATTTTTATACTCCCTACATACAGTAAGTTCATGTATCATTGACTGCTATTTTCAATCCATTATGATAGATATATATATATATATATATATATATATATATATATATATTTATATTCATACATATATTATGCTGACATTTCTTTTTATTCTACAATTCTAATGCCTTTATTTGTGGAAAATACAATCAGAAAAAGTTTGATGCATAAAAACAACATTGTTAAAAGAAAATGAAAGATTGAATCAATTCTTCTTTTTCTCTAGTTCAAGATGAATTATTCATTATTTGTTTAAAAAAAAAACATAAGGATTTTCTTTAGCAACAATTTAGTTTTACTTTTGCCTTTTTGTGGCTGTTATAAAACAGGACCAATAAGGCAACCCTTACTTAACTTTACTGTTAAGGTGATCCAACAAATTTAATTTCAAGAAAAAGAAATACCCAAAACTTGTAACATTTATTGTATACTCTTTAGAGGCTGACTAAGTAGGCTTAGGAGTACATTTACTACATATGTATCTACTATTTTGTGGTGGTTTTGCAATTCGCTAATTTACTAATCCACTGTATCCAGACTTTAGAAAACCATTAAACATCAGTTCGCAATCTATGTTTTTTACTTTAGAAGTACAGAATCTCTGGATGTACTAAAAGGTGTGTTTAGAACCAGTTGAAAAACTTTCCAGACAAACTCACCCAAATTATAGGCCTGCCTCTTGCAGTTGTGTTAGCAGCAAGTACTGCACAGATCATTAGCTTTAGGGTCTACTCTCCCGTTGTTGCCCTAGCAGTAGAAGTGTTCTCTATATTTCACTCAGGCATCTTTACTGCAAATGTTGACCCGTTCCAATGGAAAGTGGAAACATACTAATTGAACAGATTATTACATTTAAAGGATCACTTCAGTAAAACAGCTATTGATACTACGACAGAAACATCTGTCATCCCTAATTCCCTCACATGCATAGTACCACGTTCTAAGTTTGACCCAACAACGCAGAACGCATCCATTAAGACATTTTCACGCCTTATGGATCAAGAAACCACACATTCATCTCATAATGGATATTTTCATAAAAATCTCAGTAAGGAGGAAACTGATTGCCCTTAAAGCATTGTCAAAAAGGACTGATGTAATAATAAGGGGAGCAGATAAAGGTGGGGCTATAGTGGTGCAGGAATCTATCTAAATATAAAGAGCAATGTGACCGCCAGCTAAGTGACACCACTACGTACCAACTCTTACCTAAAGACCCCTCGTTGAACTATAAGCAGGAATTGAACGCTTTACTAACACACGGTACCCTGGAAGGAATTATTTCTAATGATCTTAAAGTGGTTCTGACAGTTGAATATCCGATAAAGTACCTAAGATCCATAAGAGCCTCCAGGATCCCTTGGGGTGGCCGATTATATCGGCCCATGAATCACTGTTTCGCCCAATATCAGTCTATTTGGACAGTATATTAAGCACATGTATACAATATGTATCTGGTTATCTTAAGGATACAACTGTACTTTTGATAAAATGAAGGGATTTGCGTTTGGAGGAGGGGTCACCCATGTCGTTGTGTACGGCTGATGTGGCAAGCCTTTACACCTGTATTATACAGAATAATCCCCATTACATTGGCCCTCCAGTTGACTTTTTTTTAATTACTCTGGATGGTCCTCACAAGGAACTTCTTTCTACATGGTGGTAAATACTACCTACAATTGTCAGGCTGTGCGATGGGGTCCTCAGTGGCCCCATCGCACGCTGATGCTTTTATGTATTTGGTAGAAAGCGAGTGGTTCTTCAGTCAGGGCCATCTGAAATCAGAGAATGCAATATATTTACGCTACATAGATGACCTATTAATAATATGATCAGGGACACAAGAACAATTGACTGAATTACTGGAGAACCACAATAAATCTACTAGTGTGGTTAAGGTGACCTATAACATCAGCCCTGATAATGTCCAACTCTTGGATGTAAACATTAACGTATCTAGGGGACTTAATACCATCTGTCTTTTAATATGTACTGGTGATCCCTGCTATTGATAATCTATTTTTTTCCATGTTGGACTATATAGTTACTTTATTTGTTGCTCTTTAATTGCTATAATGCCATCTTATTTATTGGTATTGCTTAAGATTTTACCTATATTGATACAATAACAGTAT
Organism: Pseudophryne corroboree; assembly: GCF_028390025.1. Taxonomy (NCBI): domain Eukaryota; kingdom Metazoa; phylum Chordata; class Amphibia; order Anura; family Myobatrachidae; genus Pseudophryne; species Pseudophryne corroboree. The sequence continues at coordinate 650,840,286 of NC_086449.1, forward strand.
TTTGATACATAATGATGTGGCTATTACTATGCAATATTGCTTATATGTTCTATTTTTTACTATTTTTTGAAGTGCTGTGTTAGATATTCAGCCTTATATGATTAGGGATCTATTGTATTTATACATATGGGGCATATTTGTGGGCATGTCCTGCTGGTTTATGGGTTAGTGCCTCACTATTATATTTTGCTGCTTTTTATAAAAAAAAATTATTACTGCAAAAACGTTGGTGTTTGTATGGTATGATTACTTTTATGCAGATCTGGTTACCATGGTTACGGGTGCGGCTCCCGTCATATACTGGAAGTGACCGGAGCAGTTGGCTGTTGCTGCTGGGTGCGCCTTTGGTGTTCCCGCTCAGCACAAACACAGGCTATTTAAAGTATGCTTTTTTGTTATTCACTTCTCTGTGTATCGTGATGATGGGTTGTAATAAACCTGAAACATTCATATAAGGCGTGTGCTATTGCCTTCTTTTAAGCGTCCAGTGAGTGCCATCTGCCAGGTATATTTGTGTATGTTCTTCCCTGATGAGCGCCGTGATAAATGATTTACTGTATTTGGTTTTGGGAGTGCCAACCTTTGGAAATTATGGTGTAATGGGCAGTATGGATGGTGTAATGGTTAGCATTACTTCCTCACAGCACTGAGGTCATGGGTTTGATTCCCACCATGGACCTAACTATGTGGAGTTATATATTACTAGGCAATTCATCGTGCCCTAAGGGCGCTCTTCACACCGTCGTGAGGGGCTATGCCCCCTTAACCCTTGCAAGCTCTTGTGGCGAGCAATAGTTGTATTATAAGGAGTATTACACCTCCAATCATAATGGTGTGAGTGGTTAAATATTGCACGGTCAAAGGGCGTGCGATGGTTAAGGGGTAGCAGCCCCTTTCAACGGCGTGAACAGTGCATGCAGGGCCTGATGAATCACCTAGTAGGTGCTGTGGTTGGGGGAGTGGCGGGTACGGGGGAAACGTGGGTGGGGGAGGTGGACCGGGGGTTGGGGAGGGGTGGTTGCATGGGTGGTGCGGGTGGGGGAGGAGTTGGTGCAGTGGTGGAGGAGGGGTGGGTGCCTTGGGTGGGGGTGTGACGGGGGTCTGGGAGGGGTGGGTGCAGGAGTTTGCTGTGGGTGAGGGAGGGGGTCCAGAGCCACTGTGGGTGGTGGAGGGGGCGTGCGGGTGCAGCGGATGGGGCCCGGAGGTACTGCGAGTGGGGAAGGGGCGGGTAATGCTTCTCCTGCTTCACCTCCTGGAAGCAGCTAGGCTGCTGTCCTCCCTTTGACAGTGGCTCTCCCGGAGACTCACACAGCAGCCAATCACTATTGTTAGCGACGGTGTCCCAAAGCACTGCATTACAGGGAAGAAGATGCACTCAATAAACTACAGCTCCCAGCAGCCCTTAGTGCCTGAATGCTTTGGCGATAAGGGTTGCTGGGAGCTGTTGTTTATTTAGTGCGTATACTTCCCTGTAATGCGGCACGTTGGGACACTAGTGCTGACAATAGCGACTGGCTGGCAGAACTGACTGACTCGCTGAATCGATGTAAAAGGTGAGAGTGCTGTGCAGTGTCAGCGTCCAGACATTACCCTCCGCTATATCACCCACTCTATCCATTACATTAGCCATCTCGGGGCTTCCTGGCCAGCCGGCCAGGTGCTATGTTGTGGAGTCAGGGCCTCTGGGGATCTGTGCGCAGCTGTGGCAGGGAGGCACTTCTGTGACATCACACGCAGAGGAGGCTCCGGGGCTCAGAGAGTATGCGGCGCTGGGAGGGCTGTGAAACCCTTCCGCTGCACCGCTTTCATACACACCTATGCGTTGGCCGCAGCAGCTTTTGTTCCACGTGCGGCACAGCTAGGGTGTGGGGATTGATGATGCCGGAGGGGGCAGGCGGACTGGCAGCAGGACATAGGGGGATATTCCGACCTGATCGTAGCTGTGCTTAATTTAGCATAGCTACGATGACTTACACTGACATGCGGGGGGAAGCCCTGCACAGGGCTAGTCCGCCTCGCATGTCAGGCCGGTTCCCCCTGCACAAGTACAAAAGCATCGCACAGCGGCAATGCTTTTGTACTTGAAGAGTAACTCCCAGCCAGCGCAGCTCCTGCGGCTGGCCAGGAGTTACTCGTCGCTGCCTGGGTCGCAGCGGCTGCGTGTGACATCACACAGCTTCTGCGTCCCGCCCACCTCACGGTCCGGCCACGCCTGCATTGGCTGGACCATGGCCACAAAATGGTGGGCAAACGCCGCCGTGCCACCCCTCCCACCCAGCAACCACCTCTGCCTGTCAATCAGGCAGAGGTGATCGGTAGGCAACGACAGCTGTCGGCTGTCAGCCATGTGCCGGCGCACTGCGGCGCCGGCGCATGTGCAGTTCTGACTTGATCACTGCACTGCGATGAACTGCAGCGAGTGATCAGGTCAGAATGACCCCCATAGGACGCTGCAGTAAAAGGTTTTTTTTTTTCCCATATCTACAGCAGAGACTTGCTGCAGATGCAGTGGCATACCCTCCAGTTGTACCTTTTTGCAGGTACTGTACCTTTTTTTATGGTCTGTACCGATTTTTGGCTCTCGAAACTTCCTTTAAAAGTAAAAGGAAAGGGGCGTGGCTACGCCACTGTACCCGTGGCCACTCCCCCTTTTTGAATTTGTAGTGATTTTTCTGTGCAAATTGTTGGAGGGCATGTTGCTGCAGATGCAGTGGGTCTATTTTGGGGTGTGGGGCTGGAGCTGCAGCTCCATCAGCCTCATTGTTAATCCTGCTCTGGAAACACACACAGCAGCCAAAGGGCAGTCCCTCCCATTGGATGTAAATTACTGTGTGGGAGGGCATTTCTTGCCCAATCAGCTGTAGACTGGGTGTGAGAGACCAGCTGCTAACCCAATGAGAGCTTCTAGCCACGCCCAGCGTTAGCCACATAGTCACAGAGTGACAGATCTGGGCAATTATATAGGAGATCCCCATGCTTGCTTGGGTTTCCTCTGGGTACTCTGGTTTCCTCCCACAATCCAAACATATACTGGTAGGTTAATTTGATCCCAACAAAATTAACCCTAGCATGAATGTGTGTGTGTGTACATGTGGTAGGGACTATAGATTGTAAGCTCCACTGGGGCAGGGACTGATGTGAATGGCCAAATATTCTCTGTAAAGCGCTGCGGAATATGTGTGTGCTATATAAATAACTGGTAATATAAAAATAATACATACATAAATAAAGAAGAATAGGCCAAAATTCCTCCACAGTAATGTGAAACACTGACCTCCACTTCTAGGAATTAGATTGCAGTTGCTGCTGCCAAAGATGGTACCAGGGGCATCAGAACGGGGGGGAGGGGCGGCAAATATGACAGGGGCGCAGGGGAGCGCTTACCTCCGAATCCCTGCAGGCGGCATCTCTTTTAAAAACAGCCTGCTACTCTCCGACCTGCCCGGGATTATACAAGAGGGCAGGTCCACATGGCAAAAAGTCATTTCTACACAGAATTCACCATAGTTTTGTAGATAATATCAGGGATCTTTGCCTAGCTGCTAGCATGATGTCATACCTTAAACAGCACCACTATGGCATGAATGGTTTGGGGCTTACGGGTCCCGCAATGGATTTGCTGCATCTCTCTGTGGGATACTCAGCCACCCCGTGGAAGTAGTGCCGGGAGTGCACCACCTTCACCCGGTCCAAGCTGGACATCCTGGAAGCGCTGTTTGCCAAGATCTGCTACCTGGACATCTTCATGCGGGAGTAGATGGCTCTGAAAATCACCTGCCTGAATGCCGTTCAGGCCTGGTTTAAGAACGGGCCGGGCTAAGTGCCGGAAGCAGCAGTAGCAGCAGAGCGGCGTCGCCGGGGCGGAAGAGCTGGCCGGCTAAGAAGAAGTGCAGCCCACCCCGGGAGAACAGAGGCCAGTTCACCCTGCTGGTGGCCGTGTTTAGCTCCGGCTGCTCCACCAGATCCAGCTCCAACTCCTCCGGGAACCCTGGCCTGGGCGCGGCCTCCATCTCCCTGGGCACCGACCTGGCTCCTGGTCTGCAGCCACCTCCTACCTCATTTCCTAGGGCCTGGCCGCCAGCTACAGCCAGGGCTACCGACCCCTTCCTCCTCTTACTTCGGGGGTGTGGACTGTGTCTCTTACCTGGCCTCCATGCACTCCCACCAACACCCCCAACTCAATCCCATGGCCCCCTCCTCCATGTCCAGCCACCACCACCATCACCACTGCCACCAGGGCTATGCCCTCACAGCGCTACACTTCAACTCCTCTGACTGCCTGTACTACAAGGATCAGGCTACCTGGAAGTCTCAGGTGCTGTGAGACCTGGTGCCAGTGGGAAGGACAGGGTGGAGTTCCCATGTGGCTCTGCCTGGCTTCCAGTGACTTGTGCCTGGACCTTACACACTACTCTGCTCAGCCATGGCCTCTTATTTATTGCTCACCTGAGCCTGGGATCTGGACTGTACCCTCAGGCCCCAACCCAAAGCTCCTTCCTAAGTGTATATACACGGGGAAGATTTCCCCTCCCTCATCCATTGTCAATCTGTACAGAATCAGATGTGGTTTTTGTCCCCCCTTCGCCCCCAAACTATATTATATAGGACTTTTAGCCTCTTGATGCATGAAGCAGATGGAATATGTACATATTTAGTCCGTTTGAAGGACCCATTTTAATTTTTATTTAATTATAATTGTATTGAGTTTAATATTCCACAAACCCCCACCCCCACCCTTCTTCAGAGAAACCAAAACACTGACTTGACATATGGGGGTTTATGGATACATTCACTGCACACTCTGCCACATATATATATATATATATATATATATATATACATATATACATATATATATATATACATATATATATATATATATATATATATATATATATATATATACATATATACCAGAATTTCTATGGATGTAGGAAAGGATGGCACTCTGCGGACTTTTCTTTAAAGAATGATGGTAATTAAAATCACAATTCTTTAAAGAAAAGTCCGCGGAGTGCCATCCTTTCATACATCCATAGGAATTCTTATACACTACATGGGAACGGCACCCCGGCAGCTGCTATTAAAAACTGAGTGCCCCTCCACCCTTGCATATATATATATATATATATATATATATATATTTATTACAGGAGGATCTACAGTAGAGATTCCCCAAATAATAATAAAATAGTAATTAAAATAGGAAAAAAAGTGAGCAACTCTGATTAAAATGCTACTAGACTATTTTAGCTTTCACTTAGGCTGGATCCAAGGGCGTAGCTACCATAGGTGCAGGCAGTGCAGCTGCTATGGGGCCAAGAGCTGAGCGGGGCCCACCTTCCCTGTCAAAGCTACATGTGTTATATACATTTTTCAACATTGGGTGGTATGTAGGGGTCCTTTAAAACTTTTTGCTTGGGGTCTGCAATATACCTTTGACAAAACTGCCCCTGGAAGACAGCAAAATGCGTAAGGACCCTGTGTTGGATGTTGGAACATTATCATCCAGGACATTTGGACGGTGGACTTCTAAAAAAGCCGGGGACTCCCTCCCAGTACCATCCCACTGCCATTTGGAGGATCCATTTTCCCGTAAACTGGTGTGTTGAAATCCTCACTTGCTGAGACAGCGCCAGGGAATTCTGCATTGGTACCTCCAGGATCGGTAACTATTTGTGGAGAGACATATACCTATTGTGCAGTGGCGTAAGTTTCTTCCAGTTGCCCGGAGGCAAGAAATATATTGGTGTCCCCCCCCTATGTATATATATATATAATTTGCTCCTACATAGTAAGCCTGCAGATTCTAACTATATGAAGCTACTACAAAACCATTGCAACTAGGCAGATCTATGTAGGGGTCCAGCCACACACTACATAGATCTGCTCAGTCCCACACAATGCTGATTATTTCTCTGACAATTAATTTGCAAGTGTCATACCCAGGATTAGAACCGACAACCTATTACACTGGAAACATGCACCTTACTGATGGAGATATCTGCTGTTGCATATGAAGTATGAGAATTCTAACTATATGAAGTTAATTGTAATTGTCAGACAAATAACTTCATATAGTTAAAATTTTCATGCTTCCTTTATAGGAGCAAATAGCTTCATCAGTAAGGTGTCTGCTTCCAGTATATCTATAATAAAGAGGGTATGATTTGTAAGGTGTAGTGGCTAGTGGGGAAGTTGGCTACGGAAGAGTTACCGGCTGTTGTCAATTAACTTATTTGATTAATGTTGCTGAAGACACAGAACAGGAGGAAAGGGGCCCCCCTTCAAAGCAGGAGCCCGGCGGCAGCTGACTCCGTTGCCTCCCAGAGTTCTGCCTCTGCTATTGTGGCTAAGGAAAATTGAGGTCCACCAACCACTGGACATTAAATCACTCATGCCCTGCATAAGATCCCAATTGGCTTTTTGTAGCCAGCTATAATTTTTAAAATGCTCTATATGTGCACGAATTAACTCTTTCGTTATCAGATATTTTAAATTTAAATGTATTTATTAAATTGTTGATCGATCCTTTCCACCTGTCTGCATTTATTTATTCAGCGCTGTATAATACTTTTAATAGTGGTTTGGTTTGTGTTTGGTTTGGAGTGACTGTCCAATTGTTACAGCTGCTTAGGAGAACCAGCCCTGTCAAGCGCGAGGTACACCCACTCCTGTGAGTGAGGAGAGGTCCAATTTGTTTGTTGCAGTACTATATATCATAATGTGAATTGGGGGTACTGTGTGGCATAATGGCCCTCATTCCGAGATGATCGCTAGCTGCCATTGTTCGCAGCACAGCGATTAGGTCAAAAATCGGCTGTTCTGCGCATGCGTACGGGCCGCAGTACGCACGCGCAAATTACTTTCACACAAAACTACACAGTTTTACACAAGGGCAAGCAACGCTTTTCTGACGCTCTATTGATCGGTGAGTGATTGACAGGAAGTGAGTGTTTCTAGGTGGTAACTGGCCGTTTCAGGGAGTGTGCTAAAAAAACGCAGGCATGACAGGCAAAAACACAGGCGTGTCTGGGAAAACGGGGGAGTGGCTGGCCGAACGCTGGGTGTGTTTGTGACGTCAAACCAGGAACTAAACTGAGTGAAGTGATCGCAAGTTAGGAGTAAGAATGGAGCTGCTCAGAAACTGCATGAAAATTTTTACGAGCAGTTCTGCTAACCTTTTGTTCGCACTTCTGCTAAGCTAAGATACACTCCCAGAGGGCGGCGGCCTAGCGTGTGCACTGCTGCTAAAAGCAGCTAGCGACCGATCAACTCGGAATGACGGCCAATGTGTGCTGGCAGCTCTGAAATGTGACATAGGGCCTAATTCAGACCTGACCATAGCAGCAAATTTGTTAGCAGATGGGCAATACCATGTGCACTGCAGGGGAGGCAGATATAACATGTGCAGAAAGAGTTAGATTTGGGTGCGTTATATTGTTTCTGTGCAGGGTAAATTCTGGCTGCTTTATTTTTACACTGCAATTTAGATTTCAGTTTGACCACACCACACCCAAATCTAACTCTCTCTGCACGTTATATCTGCCCCCTTGCAGTGCACATGGGCCCTCATTCCGAGTTGATCGCTCGCTAGCTACTTTTAGCAGCCGTGCAAACGCATAGTCGCCGCCCATGATCGCTCGCTTTGCAAGAGTACAAACACCTGTGCAGCAGAGTGGTTGCAAACACATTTTGTGCAGAACAAGACCAGCCCTGTAGTTACTTATTCTGTGCAATGATTGCTGCGACGAAGGACCCGGTATTGACGTCAGATACCCACCCAACAAACGCCCAGCAAACACCTGGCCACACCTGCGTTTTTCCAAACACTCTCCGAAAACTGTCAGTTGCCACCCAGAAACTCCCACTTCCTGTCAATCTCCTTGTGTCCGCCAGTGCGACTAAAAGCGTCGCTACAACCTGTGCAAAACCACAAAGCTCTTTGTACTTGCACAACGCGCCTGTACATTGCGGAGCATACACATGCGCAGATTAGCCCCGTTCTGCCATAATAGCTGTGCTGCAAAAATCCGTAGCGAGAAATCAACTGGGAATGACCCCCAGGGTTTTGCCCATCTGCTAACAAATTCGCTGCTACGATCAGGTCTGAATTAGGCCCGTAGGGTGAACTTAAGCACTACAGCGGTTCATAAAAGACACTAGGGCACTACTATTGGGCATAACATTAAATAAGGCTCTACTATGGTCCAGAAAATAAACTAGGGCACTAGTATAGGGCATAAAAAAAAACAAATGCTGCAGAGAATTATCTCTCTAGAAGCATTGGGATGGGGAGCCCTTCAAGATGTTGCTATAGGGCCCATAAAGTTCTGGCTACTCCCCTGGCTTGGTCAGTAATCTGCCACTAGAAAGTATTGAGGTCACTGAGGCATGAGGCAGTCTGTGCCTCACTGATGTCATCGGTTCCTAGTGAATTGATGGGCTACATTCTCATGAATATTGCCTCGGTTGTCCCATAGTGTATGTCCCAGCCTGGCCACGCCTCCTCCCAGTAATGCAACTGGGAAGGAGAGACAGCTGCCAGCGGCTAGGACACAACAAACAAAGATAGGAGTACTCAGCAACCTGCGGTAGCAGACTGTTTTTAAAGGAGATGCCTACCATGTGGATCTGCAGGTAAGCGCTCATCCGCACAGCGGTGGGGGGCTAAAAAGGTAGAGTAGGCCGGCACCATGGAGGTGCCAAAATAAAAAAAATTCTACGCCCCCCCCCCCCCCAACCTAAAAACATTATGACACCCCTGGGTGGTACAAACGGTTATTAAATCTAGGGGGAATTCATTTTTATATGGTGACATGTTTTGGATAACTTTTCTCCTTCAATAAAATTGATAATTTAATAAACTATTTTTTGTCATTAATCAGGTTAACTTGGTCTTACATTCTATTTGTTTTCAGATCTGAAACAATTAGGTGTGACAAATATTAAAGAATAGAATAAATCAAGAAGGAGAGGGAAAGTTTTCATGGCACTGTACATACAGTATGGTATATTAATAAAATATTTATGCAAAAAATGATTTCCATGTTTTCATGTTTTGATCTCACAAATATCTCTGGCCAGTGGCTACATATTTCTACTGATCAAATCCACAGACACTGAAACATCAATGGCATTAGAAAACTGATATCACAGCTGCATAATCACATTGATGGCTGTTGTTTATTTGTAACTGTTCAGCAAAACTACTTACAGTACCTGGTGTCAATGAACCTATATATACAAACATTTACTCAGTTCATGGGAATATAATGATCACAAAATCCCTGTGTGTTTTCATGTGATGATATAAAGCATACTGTATGTGGTGCTTTTTTCTGTTTACAGTATATACTACATGGGCTTATTCACGAGCCTAATTGATAGTAACACATACTACAAGTACCGGCGGGAAAGGAGACATTAGACTCTGCCTTATTTCCTCCTTGAGTTTAATTTTTAGCTGTATCTCCAAGTACGTAAGGAGAATTGGTCTAGAAATATAATTAGAATTGGTCTAGATATATAATTGATACTGTAAAGGTGGGTACACACTAGGCGTTTCGGGATTGCCGGTGATGGACGACTATGTTGTTGAGCGGTATAGCGTTCAGCAATATAGTGTGTACACACTAAATGTTATCGTTAAACGATAATGATCAGTGATGTCACCGCCGGCATTCCCAAACATGTAGCTCAGCCACACATTGACGGGTTGAGCTTCATGTCAGCTCTATATTGGTGATTGCTGAATGACATGTGGGAGTGCGATTCGCTCATCGGTCACCAATATTACCCCCAAACACACTGGACGATTTCAGCCTAAAAATAAACAATTATGACATTTATGTCATTATCGTTAATTTTGAAGACTGAAATCACCTATTGTGTACCCCCCTTAAGACTAATATATTGCCTATTGAATCATATCTTAATTCGTTCTCTGTTTTCATTAATTGCAACATTAATAAAATACACTTTCCTACCTATGGATACAGAATAAATGGTTTGCAATTATCCTGCTTTTTACTGGGTTATTTTTGTCAGTATTTTATTAATGTTATATATTTGTGTCTCAATTTTCTATACTTTATAAAATATTATTAAAAGTTTACTTTTTACTATATATATATATATACATACAGTATACAGCTGTAGCCACGCTGATCATTGCCGCGGTACGGATAGTGATGGTGTGAACGCCCACTGTGGCCTGTCACAGAGCAGCATGTTTGCACTATTCCACGATGCATGCCCACATGCGTATGCATCGCAGCATAGATGAGCGTGGCTACATCTGTATATCACATACTAGTAAGAGTGACCCACCAAGGAGAACTTCTTTCTCTTTATACCTCCATGCTCCAGCATACCCAATAAGTGTATGTCTTCCAGGACCTGTTGGAAATTCTGACTGTAATTATACTTGTTAATGAGAGAAGATTTATTCTTCAGGGCGATGTAGTCACAGGCACAAAAGTAACATTAAGCCATCATACAAGTTGATGAACAACTAACACATTTTCATCTAACTTCGTACACTAAAAATGATGTTCATCTTTGCAAACACATTGTGGCATGAAGTGATAGGTCAAGCTTTTATCTTTAAAGAGTTATATTTGCAAACGTTTAAGTGATTCTACATAACTTACTCAAGTGCTTGGCAACCTTGCAATATTTTATGGTGTCTAGCTTTGTTGATCGTCTGACAATAGGCTATTTGTTCTTCCTTTTTAACTATCGTAATTGTCCAGATGTCTTCAAGTGTTCGGCAAACAACTCTTTCAAACTGCGTCCTTGCTAACTCTTTCACAAGATACACATACAAAAGACCTTGTAAATTTCAACATACTGCTGACTTAATTAAAAGTATTATTTATATGAGAATTAAATATTCTGAAACAAAAGGGGGATACATTGTACAACAGGGATCGGGAAGCAGTAGTTCCTGGGGAAACATAATTCTGAAATGTCTAACCAATAATTATCTGTTACCCCAACACCCACTGGCACAGGTGTTCAGAGGAGCCAAGGAGCTTTAAACATAGGGTTGTTCTTTTGTGCCCTATCACCTTTGGCGTTTTGCCTCAAGTTGAACGAGTTAAGACTAGAGATGAGCGGGTTCGGTTTTACTCGGTTTTACTCGGATTTACTCGGTTCTCAAAACGGCATCTTATTGGCTTACGATGTCTCGTGTTTTGGATAGCCAATCGGATACCGATTTGAGAACCGAGTAAAACCGAGTAAAACCCGAACCCACTCATCTCTAGTTAAGACTGAGTGACACTATAACAAGGGGACATCTTTTACTGTTAGGCATACTGTATTTTAAAAATAAAACATTATGTATCTAAAATATGAAATATGAATGGTGACGTGCAGGTATTAATGTGCATAGAAGTTTTTTCTTATAAAGCATTAAAAAATATGCAATCTTTCAAAAGTGGAACGTGCTACTAAACTGAGACCATGTTGCTGCTCCTTCAGGGAAGGAGGAACAGCAACATGGCTGTCGAAACTACAACTGAAGATGGTGGCCGAGACTACTACTTAAAATGTACGGTACTACATTGGGACTGTGTTATAGTGCCACAGTTGAAAGACAGTAGGTATGGCCTTCAGCATCTGAAACTATCGATAGCTAAAATTAGAGATGAGCGGGTTCGGTTTTACTCAGTTTTTTCTCGAATTTACTCGGTTCTCAAAACAGCATTTTATTGGCTCATGGATGTCTCGTGTTTTGAATAGCCAATAAGATGCTATTTTGGGGAACAGAGTAAATCCGAATAAAATCAAGTAAAACCCGAACCCGCTCATCTCTAGTTAAAATCTATGTGATCACCTACCACTGATGCTTTCTGCTATCAAATACCTGTGCTGAGAGCTGAAGAGGATTTGCTGTACAGAAGTCAGAAACTGTATAGGTGGGGTAATGTCTCCTTTGCGCATGCGCAGCCACCGTGGTGCTGACCAGCTGCAGTTGCACTGCTATGCTGAATAATGATGTGGGACAGAATAATGATATGGGATACATGGTGGCCATAGACACCGGAGTGCTTCAACAATTTTCTCTTCTGCTCTCCTTCCCCATGATCTGTGCTGGACTGCTGACTGACAGGTGAGCTCAGGCTTCTCAGTCAGTCAGTTAAGTCAGTGAGTCGTGCCAGCCTACACCCCTCCCCTGTACACCTTACCTATCCAAGCACACATCTTCACTGACTGACAGAAACAAATCTCTGGGACTCAGGGGGACATGTACTAAGCAGTGATAAAAGCAGAGAAGTGAGCCAGTGGAGAAGTTGCCCATGGCAACCAATCAGCTGCTCTGTATATGTTTATATAGAAATTTCAAATGTTACATCAATGCTGATTGGTTGCCATGGGTCACTTCTCCACTGGCTCACTTCTCCATTTTTATCACCGCTTAGTACATGTCCCCCTAAGTCATGAAAGAAACCATCCTCATCGGCCTCACTGCTATTATCAATGGTGGGACAACATCTGCATCCGTGCCATACATGCTGAAACCTTCAGATGCTAGGTACAGACCATCAATGGCTTGTAACCATTGATGGTCGATGGCCATCCCTATCAGACAGTAATCTTTCACTCAGCTACAGTGAAACCTTAGATTATCTACTGTTTTTGATGTTGTTACAGCATCCTGCATGCAGTAATAATTATATACACTAATCGGCTCAAGTTCTGCTCCATATAGCATTGTGTACACAGGGAGTACAGCTGTACCTGCTTTATCTTCAATAAACCACTCCACTGGTTAGATTAAGTAGTTGGACTGGACTGTTTGTAGGGCCACAAAAAACTTTTATGGCCCTCAGTAATGAAGTGGGTGTAATTTAATTGCAGAGGTGTTGCCAATTTTGCAATTAAGTTGCCGCAAAGTGGTGCGAACTCACATGGGGGTGTCAGGTTCCCCTCAGCCATTGCCATGGAAGGGGCGTGATCAGTGTGATTGCTTTCCCCTTGCAGGCAGAGGAGACTGATGCATGCTTTACTCAGTGGAAGCAGCCTCCCTGAACCTACTGCAGCCCAGCAAACAGCAGCATGTGTGGAGCTGGCAAAAGAGGCTGCTGTAAACTGACAGGTAAGTTGGAAGGGGGGGGGGGGGGGGCAAGGTGGACCTAGGAATACACAGAGCCCCTCCAAGAAGTCTGAGCCCGGATAATTAGTACCCACTCTCCCCCTCTCGGCACCACTAGCTGTTCGTAGTTGTAAGGCATCCTCTAGTGTGTACAGAAACTCTACTACATCATCAAGTCTGTACGAACTTATTTCCAACACAATCAATACAGAGCATTTTCTTTGCTATTTGTATATAAGGACAGCAAAGCAACACTCCTTTATAGAAACATTTTACTCAGATGAGACAGATTACAAGTCTGATAAGTCTGTATAAACCAACAATGTTATGTTTATCTATATAGTGTCCACATATATTATACGGGACAGACTTTAAAAAAAGTTTTGGACGACTGAAAGCAATGACAAATCTACACTTTATGATTTCACCAAAGTCAAGTAAGAACAGAGGTTTCATATGTGACTGTATTTACTTCAGACCCATACATCCTGCTGCCAATGGGCATAACCTGAATTTAACGTACAGTACAACCTCCTCATCTAAGCATCGAAGCCAAGCATCGGTATTATACCAGATTGTCCACTCCGGATATTGTGAACTGAAATGGTGGGGACTGATTTTGACTATAAAATCTTCTTATTCGCTATACATATTTATAAACAACTCTTTAAATTGCAGCACAATTATTAAAATTACACTCATACAACATGAAAGAAACAGCTGTCAGTTATGTGGCAGAGGAAATGTTTATCTATATTGACTTCCATAAGACATCTTGAATGATTCATTTGCTTGACCATAATTGAGAGTCATTAGATTGATTGCCTCATTTTCTGTTTCTAGGATAATATTAAAAGGAAACAATAGATTTTTGAAGTGCTCTAAGTTTTGTTATCATGTGGGTCAGTTTTATATGCAACACTGTGTTAAATTAGGATGGCCATTCTTCCAGTGGTTCTTATATGCAAATGTAATCCATTACAGATGCAATACATTGTAAATCTGGCACACACAGTACAGTAGTTTCATTTTTAAGAACTGTTAAAAACTGATAATAAAGGTCCTCTGGGATGAAGAATTAAAATGGTTTATTTTTATTTCTAACCTTTGGTGAACTCAGTGAAAGGAAAGAATAAAAACTTAAAATTGTGAATTCAGCTAATCCTTAGGCGAAGCACTGGCAAGATCCAGGGAGGATTCGTAAATGAGCTTGCTTCTGCTTGTTGGCATGTAATGCAAAGCACTTGGGAAATACAATAAACAATACAGTAAGAGAAGAAACAATATAAAGAAAGACAATGCTGTAATAAATCATTGGAAGCTTTCTAAATAGGAAAATAACAGAAAGAAATTGGCATATTCTCTATAGAATGTTTGTAGAAAGTAATTATGGGGTTGATGTATCAAGCAGTGATAAGAGTGGGCCAGTGGGAATGTTGTCAATGGCAACCAATCACCTTCTACCTATCATTTTATAGAATGTTCAGCACTTAATTAATGCTACCTCAAAGCTGATTGGTTGCAACTCCCCCACTGGTCCACTTCTTCACTCTTTTTACTGGTTAATACATCAACCCCACAATCAGGGCCGTAACTAGTTGTGTGTGGAGGGGGTACTGCACATAGCACTGCAGAGTAGGGGGCGCTCTTGGCAGCACTTGTCAATTATCTGTTTTAATTGCTTTCACTTGCAACTTCCCCCTTTTTGAAGCCCAGCACCTCCTGACCACCACTGTCTCCTTTCACCCACCCCTTCCATTGCTATTACCTATACAACATTCATGAACTTAACTTGAGAGCGCTTAGTTATTCAGTCACATTGTCCTTTATTACATTTCAAGATGCTGACATACCCGGGATTCAAACCTATTGCATGTGGAATTGAACTCAGACAATCTATTCATTGAGCTACCTGACCTTGCATACAAAGGTAGATAATTTTAAGCTAAAGAATACTATTTGAAGCTTACAGTACCTTGTACATTGTGAAAAAATGATCAGCATTGCGGCTGAGCAAATCTATGTAGTGTGTGGCTGCAAGAGATTGGATGTGTGGCTGCACACTACATAGATCTGCTTAATTGCAATGTTGCACCTTAATTGCAATGCATGGGCCTTATGTCGCAACTGAAAAAATGGAGAGGGGGGTGGGGGCGACAATTTTCTCTCTCTGGCACAGGGCACCAAACATTCTAGTTACAGCTTTGCCCCCAATTAATAAAGTAGTATCTGAAATGCACAAATTAAATTTCAACCTGGAAATAATTATTTTACTTAATTTATAGTCTATGAATTTTTGGCAGTCAATCAATTTTACTGGATGATATAGTTGGGTTATGACTGATTACATGTTAACAGGTTATTCCTCCAATAAACAATCCAAAATGTTACACCAAGTGTGGAATAATCCTACTTACCCTATTAATGAGTACATAAATATTTAACAAGAACATATGTGAAAAGTAACATTCTACCAATAAGTACAGTACAAGTTTAAAAAAGTACTGACAGAGAAGTACGTAACATGGTACATGCTAGTTGCATTATAATTGTCAGTGTTAGTTTTGCTTGTAACTTCCAATACTGGGAATGATGGGGATTCTTTTCTGCCGCTAATTCCACTTTTTTGTACTATGCATATGCCCCAAATACTCTTGCATCTATCCCTATAAAAATTCAGACATATATTGGGCCTGATTCATGCCTGGTTGGTAATCTGTAAAAGATACAATGCACTGATGTACAATGTACATTGCATAGGACATGTACTGCGCATGTGCAGTATGGGTCCAGCAATGCCGCTTGGAAATCTCCTGACATGTTATCACATTGGTAGTGAACGTTATCTGTGGCCTAGGAGCCGCCTACTTATACCAGACGCCTGCTGCTGCATTACCATATGTAAGCATCGCTGAACTGTCTGCAACCGCACCTGCATTAGGCCCATTGGGCTTACACACTGTTACACTTAAAGAGTCACATGTAGAAACATCTCTGGTGCCATCTTTAAACATTTCCCTGCCGAGGGTTTTTGTCTCCCCTGTGCCCACTATTTTTCCATTAGCGCTCATCACATTCCACCAATATCACTAGTGTTTTTGCGCATTCTAAAACATCAAATAAAATGTAACCCAAGTGGCCAAAAAAGTGTATTTTAATTGAAATTTCAATAAAGTGATCCAAAGGCAAATGTGATTATTGTTTTTATAAGCACCACAAAGAAATGCTTTGTGGTTTTTATTTCGACATTAATCCACATTCCAAAATAGGAAAAAGCAGGCTTCTATGTGAATATTTACACCAAACAATCTGCACTTAAAAATTATTATTTTGATTTATTTTTTGCAAAGTTTAAATGTCTCAATTAATTTTTTATTATAAGTACTGTAGGTGTAACATGGAAACCCAACAAGGTCTACCATTTTTTAATATAAACAATCTATCATATTAGATAAGAGAATCCCTTTTTTATATGACTGGTCATCCCAAAAAGAGACTCTCACCACTACAGTCCATTCTGAATGCAGCTGCAAGGCTAATCTTCCATTGGTTACCTGTATTCTACCGTATTCAATATAAAATACTTTTACTCACACACAAGGCCATTAATCAAACTACACCAATGTACATCTCTTCTCTTATCTCAAAATGTCTCGCAACCCGACCTCTCCGCTCTTCACAAGATCTCTGTCTCTCATTCACACTTATTACTCGCTCCCATGCATCATTGCAGGACTTTCTTTAGACTGCACCCACTTTGTGGAATGCCCTCCCATGCACAATAAGACTCTCCCCTAGTCTCCAAACCTTCAAGCTTTCCCTGAAAATTCACCTCTTCAGGCTAGCTTATCACATTCCAGAACCACTCACTCAACCTTCATAAGATTTCCTATCCAATTATATCCCCACTGTACAGTCCACACATATCCTCCACATATTTTCTCTTTCTTCACTTTCCCTTCCTTCTGACCCTGGTTCATCATTGCTGTGATGTGATATCAGGCAGCCCACCTAGAACCTTTGCAATCTGGTGGACAACTATGGAATAGATAGCACCTATCCATGGGGGTCATTCCGACCCGAACGCTCACTGCAGTTTGTCGCTGCGCATCGATCGGGTCGGAACTGCGCATGCGCTGGTGCCGCAATGCGCCGGCGCATGGCAGTCGTCGGTGCCTAGTGATCGCCTCTGAGACAGAGGCGGTCGCTGGGCAGGAGTGGGCTGAACGGCAGCGTTAAGCCGCCGTTTAGGGGGAGCAGTCCGGCCAATGCAGGCGTGGCCGGACCCTTGGGGGGGCGGCCAGCGGGAGTGACGAGTAACTCCCGGCCAGCCGCAGGAGCTGCGCTGGCCGGGAGTTACTCCTCAAATACAAGGGCATCGCCGCTGTGCGATGCTTTTGTATTTGTGCGGGGGGCCGGCACTGACATGCGGGGCGGACTAGCCCTGCGCTGGGCGTCCCCCCGCATGTCTGAGTTTATGATCATAGCTGTTCTAAACTTAGCACAGCTACGATCAATTCGGAATGACCCCCCTTGTGTCTCAATGCCTATTTCCCTATAGACTGTAAGTTTGTGAGCAGGGCCTTCCTACCTCTATGAATGTTTGTTATTACCCAGTTTTGTTTTATAATTGTGTACAATTGTAAAGCGCAACGGAATTTGTTGCGCTATATAAGAAACTGATAATAAATAAATCATAAATAGATAATGACACAAGTTGGGGAGATCTAGGCTTTAGATCCCCCCTTTCTGTTACATAGTTGATGAGGTTGAAAAAAAGACAAATGTCCATTGAGTTCAACCTGTATTATAAAATTTTATATCATTTAAATGCTGTATCTTTGGATATTTCTTTCAGTTAGGAATTTTTCTAATCCATTTTTAAACTTATTGATTGAGTTCACCATTACTACCTTCTCTGGCAGAGAATTCCAAATCCTCACTGCTCTTACTGTGAAGAACCCTTTCCTCCGTTGTGTATGACATTTTTTCTCTTCCAACCTCAGGTGGTGTCCTCATGTCCTGTGCAGCATTTTTTTTTATTAACAGATCGTCTGATAAATCCTTGTATTGTCCCTTTATATATTTATAAATGTTAGTCTTTCCTCAAAATTCAGTGCCTCTAACCCCTTAACCAATTTGGTGTCTTGCCTCTGAACCCTTTCGAGTTCCAGATGTCTTTTTTATAGTGAGGTGCCCAAAACTGTACACAATATTCCAGGTGAGGTGCCCAGAACTGTACACAATATTCCAGGTGTGGCCGTACCAATGATTTATACAGTGGCAGGATTACACTCTCATCCCTTGTTTACATTCCCTGTTTTATGCATGCTAACACCTTATTTGCTTTTGTTGCTGCATTTTGACATTGCGTACTGCTTCTAAGTCTGTTATCGATGAGCACACCCAGATCCTTTTCAACTACCGTTATCCCTACATTTTCCCCATTTAGTTTATAGGATGCCCGATTGTTCTTAGTCCCAAAATGCATAACTTTACATTTGTCTATATTGAACCTCATTCTCCATTTGTCTGCCCAGACCTCCAGTCTAGATAAATCATTCATAGAGGCTCAACATCCTTGTCTGAATTAATTACTCTACATAGTTTAGTATCCTCTGTGAAAATTGACACTGTGCTTTCTAGGCCCACTTCAGTATCATGAATGAATATGTTAAACAGCAATGGGCCGAGTACTGAACCCTGCAGTATTTCACTGAGCACTGAGGCTCATTCAGAGGATATCCCATTAATCACCAATTGCTGTTCCCTGTTGTACATCCAATTACTCACCCAAGTACAAATAGTGTTTCCTACCCCAAGCTCTCTTAATTTGAAAATTAGTCTCTCATGTGGGACTTTGTCAAAGGCCTTAGCAAAGTCCAAAAAGACCCTGACCAATATTATCAGTCACTTTCTTGTAGAAGCTTATTAAGTTAGTTTGACATGACCTGTCCTTCATAAAACCATGCTACTTTCTATTAATAACCTTGGAGTTATCCAGGTACTCTAGTAAGCTATCCCTTAATATACCTGTATACTGTATACTACATCTGTAGTATTTTCCCCACTACAGATGTCAAACTTACCAGTCTATAGTTACCGGGGTGAGTTTTAATTCCCTTTTTAAATATTGGGACTATCTCTGCTATATGATAGTCCTTCGGTATTAAAATCAAATATAGGGGCCTTGATTGCTCTGAGTAAAGTTCCATAAGAACCCTGGGGTGAAGTCCATCTGACCCAGATTTATTTATCTTACTTTTTTTTTACATTTTATTTTACTTTTGTAAAAATTGTACTTGTACATCAGGCATTTAGCAAAGTCAGCTAATGTATTAGCAGCTGCAAACCATATTTTGTTTATGCTTTGTGCTCTAAAGTAGAGTAACCGATAAAAAGTCGGATCCAGATATTTTGTCCATGTTAAGTATTAGTGATGTGAACCGGACATTTTTTCGGGTTTTGTGGTTTGGTTTTGGATTGGGTTCCGCTGCCGTGTTTTGGATTCGGACGCGTTTTGGCAAGACCTCCCTGAAAATTCTTTGTCGGATTCGGGTGTGTTTTGGATTCGGGTGTTTTATAACAAAAAACCCTCAAAAACAGCTTAAATCATAGAATTTGGGGGTCATTTTGATCCCATAGTATTATTAACCTCAATAACCATAATTTCCACTCATTTCCAGTCTATTCTGAACACCTCACACCTCACAATATTATTTTTAGTTCTAAAATTTGCACCAAGGTCGTTGGATGGCTAAGCTAAGCGACCCAAGTGGCCGACACAAACATCTGGCCCATCTAGGAGTGGCACTGCAGTGTCAGACAGGATGGCACTTCAAAAAATAGTCCCCAAACAGCACATGATGCAAAGAAAAAAAGAGGTGCACCAAGGTCGCTGGATGGCTAAGCTAAGCGACCCAAGTGGCCGACACAAACACCTGGCCCATCTAAAAGTGGCACTGCAGTGTCAGACAGGATGGCAGTTCAAAAAATAGTCCCCAAACAGCACATGATGCAAAGAAAAAAAGAGGTGCACCAAGGTCGCTGGATGGCTAAGCTAAGCGACCCAAGTGGCCGACACAAACACCTGGCCCATCTAGGAGTGGCACTGCAGTGTCAGACAGGATGGCACTTCAAAAAATAGTCCCCAAACAGCACATGATGCAAAGAAAAAAAGAGGTGCACCAAGGTCGCTGGATGGCTAAGCTAAGCGACCCAAGTGGCTGACACAAACACCTGGCCCATCTAGGAGTGGCACTGCAGTGTCAGACAGGATGGCAGATTTAAAAAATAGTCCCCAAACAGCACATGATGCAAAGAAAAAAAGAGGTGCACCAAGGTCGCTGGATGGCTAAGCTAAGCGACCCAAGTGGCCGACACAAACACCTGGCCCATCTAGGAGTGGCACTGCAGTGTCAGACAGGATGGCACTTCAAAAAATAGTCCCCAAACAGCACATGATGCAAAGAAAAAAAAGAGGTGCACCAAGGTCGCTGGATGGCTAAGCTGAGTGACCCAAGTGGCCGACACAAACACCTGGCCCATCTAGGAGTGGCACTGCAGTGTCAGACAGGATGGCACTTCAAAAAATAGTCCCCAAACAGCACATGATGCAAAGAAAAAAAGAGATGCACCAAGGTCGCTGGATGGCTAAGCTAAGCGATCCAAGTGGCCGACACAAACACCTGGCCCATCTAGGAGTGGCACTGCAGTGTCAGACAGGATGGCACTTCAAAAAATAGTCCCCAAACAGCACATGATGCAAAGAAAAAAAGAGGTGCACTAAGGTCGCTGGATGGCTAAGCTAAGCGACCCAAGTGGCTGACACAAACACCTGGCCCATCTAGGAGTGGCACTGCAGTGTCAGACAGGATGGCAGATTAAAAAAATAGTCCCCAAACAGCACATGATGCAAAGAAAAAAAGAGGTGCACCAAGGTCACTGGATGGCTAAGCTAAGCGACCCAAGTGGCCGACACAAACACCTGGCCCATCTAGGATTGGCACTGCAGTGTCAGACAGGATGGCACTTCAAAAAATAGTCCCCAAACAGCACATGATGCAAAGAAAAAAAGAGGTGCACCAAGGTCGCTGGATGGCTAAGCTGAGTGACCCAAGTGGCCGACACAAACACCTGGCCCACCTAGGAGTGGCACTGCAGTGTCAGACAGGATGGCAGATTAAAAAATAGTCCCCAAACAGCATATGATGCAAAGAATAATGAAAGAAATTATATGCCAGTAATATATCAATAGCAATGGCCTACTGTACCGTACTGCTATATATTATATACTGGTGGTCAGCAAAATTATGCACTGTCCTCCTACTATATATATACTGCGCAAAACTTAAATGCACCACAGGTATGGATGGATAGTATACTTGATGACACAGAGGTAGGTAGAGCAGTTGACTACTGTACCGTACTGCTATATATTATATACTGGTGGTCAGCAAAATTATGCACTGTCCTCCTACTATATATATACTGCGCAAAACTTAAATGCACCACAGGTATGGATGGATAGTATACTTGATGACACAGAGGTAGGTAGAGCAGTGGACTACTGTACCGTACTGCTATATATTATATACTGGTGGTCAGCAAAATTATGCACTGTCATCCTACTATATATATACTGTGCAAAACTTAAATGCACCACAGGTATTGATGGATAATATACTTGACGACACAGAGGTAGGTAGAGCAGTGGACTACTGTACCGTACTGCTATATATTATATACTGGTGGTCAGCAAAATTATGCACTGTCCTCCTACTATATATATACTGTGCAAAACTTAAATGCACCACAGGTATGGATGGATAGTATACTTGACGACACAGAGGTAGGTAGAGCAGTTGACTACTGTACCGTACTTCTATATATTATATACTGGTGGTCAGCAAAATTATGCACTGTCCTCCTACTATATATATACTGCGCAAAACTTAAATGCACCACAGGTACGGATGGATAGTATACTTGATGACACAGAGGTAGGTAGAGCAGTGGACTACTGTACCGTACTGCTATATACTGTAAACTGGTGGTCAGCAAAATTATGCACTGTCATCCTACTATATATATACTGTGCAAAACTTAAATGCACCACAGGTATTGATGGATAATATACTTGACGACACAGAGGTAGGTAGAGCAGTGGACTACTGTACCGTACTGCTATATATTATATACTGGTGGTCAGCAAAATTATGCACTGTACTCCTACTATATATATACTGCACAAAACTTAAATGCACCACAGGTATGGATGGATAGTATGCTTGACGACACAGAGGTAGGTAGAGCAGTGGACTACTGTACCATACTGCTATATATTATATACTGGTGGTCAGCAAAATTATGCACTGTCCTCCTGTTATATATACACTGCGCAAAACTTAAATGTACCACAGGTATGGATGGATAGTATACTTGACGACACAGAGGTAGGTAGAGCAGTAGACTACTGTACCGTACTGATATAGTACTGGTGGTCACTGGTCAGCAAAATTCTGCACTGTCCTCCTACTATATACTACAATGCAGCACAGATATGGAGCGTTTTTCAGGCAGAGAACATAGATATTTTCACTTCAGCACACTGAGCACAGATATTTGCAAGCACACTGAGCACAGATATTAGCAGCACACAGATATTTGCAGCACACTGAACACAACTGAGAGAACGCTGCACACGTCCTCTCCCTATCATCTCCAATGCACGAGTGAAAATGGTGGCGACTCGCGGCTCCTTATATAGAATACGAATCTCGCGAGAATCCGACAGCATGATGATGACGGTCGGGCGCGCTCGGGTTAACCGAGCAACGCAGGAGGATCCAAGTCTGCCTCGGACCCATGTAAAATGGGTGAAGTTCAGGGGGGTTCGGATTCCGAGGAACCGAACCCGCTCATCACTATTAAGTATACAACTCGGCCGATGCAATTGAGTCTGATATTGCAAGTCAGACACAAAACAAAGAAGAAGAAGGGACTTATTGCCGGATTTATCAAGCCTTGGAGAGTGATAAATAGCATGGTGATAAAGTTCCATCCAAATCAACTCCTGTCATTTTTCAAACACAGCCCGTAACATGAGGGATAGGAGCAGATTGACTAATACTTTATCACCGTGCTATTTAGAGATATGCGGCGTACACTTCTCGGATTTTGTATTTTGGTTTTGGAGCTAGATCTCCGCTCATGTTTTGGATCTGTATTGGTTTTGCCAAAACCACCCTTTTTGGTTTTGGATCTGGATGTTTTTTTAAAAAAACATAAAAACAGCTAAAATCACAGAATTTGAGGGTCATTTTGATCCTATGGTATTATTAACCTCAATAACATTCATTTCCACTAATTTCCAATCTATTCTAAACATCTCACACCTCACAATATTGTTTTTAGGCCAAAAGGTTGCACCGAGGTCACTGGATGACTAAGCTAAGCGACACAAGTGGGCGGCACAAATACAGTACAGCGCTTGCCATGCTGCTGGCACGGTGGCATGCTACGCGGGCCACGTTATTTTTTATCACTCCTGGGGTATCATGGACACCCCAAGAGCGAGAATAGTTGTTGGTATGCTGGCTGTTGGGATTCCGGCACTGGTATACTGAGCGCCGGGATCCCGACAGCCGGCATATTAAATGCCTCCCCTTTAACAAGCTTAATGTTTTATATTTTCAAGAAGGACGAGGGCTTCCATTCTCATGAGAAGCTGAGCCACCAGCCATGATCGTGTTGTGAACGGCATATTGTCAATTTTACATTTCTCGTCAGATCATTTCTTTTTTTTCTGATTATTTATTTTTGTTTTTTGCTTCTTTAATTTTACATGCCCTCTATTACATTGGGTATCAGCCTTAGCAGATGACGTTGATGGATTTGCATTGTCAATGCCATGACTGGTGGTGGCAGCAGCAGCTTCAGCACTAGTACTAAGAATTGGAAGTGGTTCCTGATCTTTCCTCTAAATTGTTCTCCATTTCACAGGACAGCACCCCTTTATTATTACAGCACACAGAACAGTGCCTCTTTATTTTCACAGCACCCCAGTATTCTTACAGCATACAGGACCAGTGTACTTTTATTTTTAACAACAGAACCCATGAATTTTTCCAGCATACATTACCAGTGTAATATTATTTAAACAGCAGCACCCCTGTATTTTTACAGCATACATGACCAGTGTACTTTTATCTTAACAGCAGCACCCCTGTATTTTTACATCATACAGGTCCAGTGTACTTTTATTTTAACAACATCACCCCTGTATTTTCACAGCATACAGGACCAGTGTGCTTTTAGTTTAACAGCAGCACCCATGAATTTTTCCAGCATACAGTACCAGTGTACTTTTATTTTAACAATAGCACCCAAGAATTTTTACAGCATTCAAGACCAGTGTACTTTTATTTTAACAGCAGCACCCTTGTATTTTTACATCATACAGGACCAGAGTGCTTTTATTTTAACAACAGCACCTCAGAATTTTTACAGCATACAGGGCCAGTGTACTTTTATCTTAACAACAACACCCTTGAATGTTTACAGCATGCAGAACCAGTGTGCTTTTATTTTAACAACAGCACCCCTAATTTTTTACAGCAAACAGGGCCAGTGTACCTCTATTTTAACAACAGCACCCCTGAATTGTTACAGCTTACAGGGCCAGTGTACTTTTATTTTAACAACAGCACCCCTGAATTTTTACATCATGCAAGTCAGAGCCAGCATCCTTGCATTTTCACAGCATACAGTAGTATAGTGCTCCTGCCCCCTGTACAACACAGTGACAGCCAGGACAGCAACACCCATGTACAGCTGCAGCACCCCTAACAGCAGATGAAACACCAGTGACAGCCAGGATAGAACCCCTAACAGCACAGGTACACCACATTGACAGGAACAGCACCCCTAGAGAGCACCCACTGAGCCCACCAGATGCCACCACCTACAGAGAGACAGAGGTCTGTCTCCCTCACTCTCCAAGTCCATAGTGAAAATGGCGGCGCACAGCTTTTAATATGCAATAAAAATCCAGCGAGAATCCGACATTGGGATGATGACATTTTGCCTCATTCTGGTTTCCAAGTCTGGTGGGAAATTCCAAGCTGAACTCGAATCCGGGCTTGGAGCGTGAAGTTCAGGGGGGTTCGGTTAGATATATCAAACAAGAAACAGTAACAAAAGAATTTTCTGTCTGGTTATTAACTTCAACCTTCATGTTGAATGCACAGCAAACAGCCACTGAAATGTCACTTTTAATTAAGTAGCAATGTAATGACCCTGCTCCACAGCACATACAGTACATGGGTCTAATGGGCAAAACAAGAGCTGAGATGTTCAAGGGATCAAATTGTGGTGTGAAGAGGTGCAATCTGTGTTTAATATCCCATATCAGTCCTGTGGTTTGTGTGAGAAAGGGGCATAACAGGTTACAAAATATGCACTCATGGAATTTTATTATTATTATTACTCTTCTTCTTCTTCTTCTTCTTCTTCTTCTTATTATTATTATTATTATTATTAGTGTGGCTGCAGCAATCTATTGCAATTATTTATTTGATATTTGCAATCATTCAACAGCAGGAATGCACATTCCCATATGCTTTTTAATGGGTAGACAACAGATGTTTCTATTTAATTGAAGTTAATCAGCACTTCTTGTTGTACTTGCATCTGTATTTAAATGTAATTTTCATGGTAATTATGACTGACATGATTGACATGATGTGACCATTAGCATATTTTTGCACAGCAGCTGTGTCCAAAAATGCTGCTGCGGTGCAAAATCATCATCATTATCAAGACACATCTTCTTACGTAAACAGGAGCCTATGCTTAAGGCTGCTATCAGAAATTATGAGGCCCAGTACAAATAAAATAGTCAGAATCCCCTCCACCACTTTGCCCACTCCACATTGTGCTGGGAATTGTAAGAGTTTATTACAATTGACAATACTGAGTGAAAATGCTTTAGTACATGTTGAGAAGCGATATGTACATGAATTTTAACTGTATTTTCAGTCGTGGAGGCTTATCTTAATTTAGTACATGAACCCCTCGATGCCAAAATAAATGCAAGTTCAGATTTATCTGGATTTTTCTTATTGACTATCCAAAACAGGTGATATCCGAGAGCCAATAAGATGGCATTTTGAGATCTGGATAAATCCGGGTAAAACCGGGAAAATACGACTCCGCACATCTGTAATCATCACTGTCTTACTTATGGGCGTCTCCTTTTCCTGCATTGCCAGACCTGAAGATCTACGCTGCACCTTCTAGGTGAACCATATCTCTGCTTCTACCCTAACCCTTTGAGGTCTTTCTTTTAATTCTACAAACCATTCCACCTTAAAGTGACAGTCATCTTCCTGTCATAAATGCTCCTGAATCTGGCAGTTGTTGAATACATGGATGAGGCTGATAGTTTTATGTTTGGAGAGGGGGTGGACAGAAAGGATCCAGAGGAACTGATAGCTAATTTTAATGTGATCTGTCTCCCTGTAAAAATGTAATCATGGATAAACATGTATTTTATATAGCTGTGTTGGACCCTGTTGAACTAATTCAATCCTACAAGATTTTTACTATGATTATGGTGCACTCACCAATGAACTTATATGGGACAGACTAGTTTGTAGAATATGTAACAACCACAAATTCACTCACTTGTTATGGGAAAAGGGACTTACTTTATAAACTGCCGTCCATATATGCAGGCTCCACAAGGAACAATAAGAAGGAAGCTAATATGACATCCAACATCAAGCAAAGTCACTGTTCCAAACTTCCTGCATGCAATAAGTGCTGCAATGCTTGTGGCAAGTTTAACCATTTTACAAGGTGGTGCTGGTCAAAGCTTAGAAAGAATGACAAACACCCGTGCTCCGCAGCCAAACAGTCTCCCACATAGAACTAACTACAGAAAGTCCACACCAGCCACTTCCTTCAGTCAGGAATTCCATTGTGATAGAGTGGATCTCCAAGCTGAAAATGGTGAAATCTTTATATCTTATAACTGCACATGTGATTAAGCAGGGTGACACACAATTTATAGACATTGATAATATATTTGACAACAATTCTATAGGTAAACTTCTTATATCACCTACACCTGAAGTAAACTATTGCTCTGACCATCTGTGCTTTAAGGCAGATAATGCTTGCTATGAAAGACAAAAGTCATAGCCAAAGGGGTTCAATATGATTTCCTGATGGACGGGATGCCAGCGGGCAGAATACCGGCAGTGGCATCCCATCAATAGGGATCCTGACAGCCCCCTCTAAAGTATCCTAACCCTCCTCTGCCGGGATTGCATCCTCCTTCAGGTTCCCGGCATCGGTATATCGACCATCGGGATCCCATCCTTCGGAAAGCAACCTGATTCCAAGCCGAAGAACTTGAACGCATAACACACTTGCAGTAATCCCCCCTATGGAAGAAGCCACTCCATGGGTATCGCAATGGTGGCGTTATCAAGAGTGATGGCCTACACCCATCTTCACTGGGAATGAGAATACTAACTGAACAGTTTGATGCTTCATCAAGAACTATTTAAGATAACAGAGGGGGGGGGGGGGGCAGTGAACCAAATAGGAATAAAGCAATCTGCTCCCCAAAACCAGAGGTATTGTTTCTGCAGGCAAAGGGAATAGGAAGCATATCCACAGCAAAAGAGGATAATTCAGATCAAAACCAAATGAACATAGGCAGAGAGATGAACATAGCTAGGAACAAGAAAAGCACAAACAAAACTCTAAAAGCTATGTGTGCAAATGCTAGGAGCTTAGGATATAAAATCCCAGAACTAATTACAATAATGAAAAGTGATGATCTAGATATTGTGGCAAGTACAGAGTCATGGTGTAGTGAAAATCATGACTGGGACATAGCTATACTGGGATATACTTTATTTAGAATGGACAGAATGGGAAGAATCGGAGGAGGGGTAGCAATGTATATAAAAAAAACAACAACCATAAATACTACCTTAATGCAAATGAAAAAAAAGCTGAGGCCCTTTTGGTGACCATAGAAACAGGGGAGAAGGCAATACTTCGTATTGGGGTGATATATATATATATTTGGGGCAGTATGGATGGTGTAATGGCTAGCATTACTGCCTCACAGCACTGAGGTCATAGGTTTGATTCCCACCATGGCCCTAACTATGCAGAGTTTGTATATTCTCCCTGTACTTGCGTGGGATTCCTCCGGGTACTCCGGTTTCCTCCCACAATCCAAAAATATAATGGTAGGTTAATTGGCTCCCAACAATATTAACCCTAGTGTGAATGTGTGTGTGTGTACATGTGATAGGGAATATAGCTTGCAAGCTCCACTGGGGCAGGGACTGATGTGAATGGGCAAATATTCTCTGTAAAGCGCCGTAGAATATCTGTGCGCTATATAAATAACTGGTAATAAATAATAATAAATAAATATATACAGTAGGCCACCAGGTCAGGAAGAGGAACTGGACAAGAACTTTTTTGCAGGACATAACTAAAATGGCATTAAAAGGAGAGGTAATAATCATGGGAGACTTTAGTCTTCCTGATGTTAACTGGGAGGTGTCTGTTGCTAGTTCCACTAGAAGTAGGGACATTTTACATTCCCTGCAGGGAGCATCACTCCACCAATTAGTGAGGAAGCCCACTCAGAAAGATGCAATATTAGACTAAATACTGACAGATGGAGACAGAATATCTGACGTAAAAGTGGGTGAAAACCAGGGATACAGTGATCATCAAGTAGTATAGTTCAGCATAAAGATAGAGACTGACTCATCCTACATAATAACAAAGGTGTTAGACTTTAGGAAGGCTGATTTTGTAGGGATGGGAAAATGTGTAAGCAATTCTTTGGCAGAGTGGACGAACTTGGAAGCAGTGCAAGAGAGGTGGGAAACAGTAAAAAGTGCAATATTAAAGGAAACAGATCTTTGTATCAAAAGTGTTAGCAAAAACACAAGGAAAAGGAAGCCAGTGTGGTTTGCAAAGGAAGTAGCAAGTATTGTGACAGCAAAAAAAAAGGCTTTTAGGAAATATAAGCAGACACAAAATAATGAAGACAAAGAGATATATCTTGTTAGACACAAGGAGACTAAGAAGGCAATCAGATGTGCAAAGGCACAAGCTGAGGAAAAAAGGGCCCAGTTAGTAGGTAAAAAAAAACTTCTTTTCAGGTATATAAGCGAAAGGAGAAAAACAAAAGGTGGAATAATAAAACTAAAGACAAAGACTGGGAGTCTTGTTTAGGGAGACACTGTAATAGCAGATTAAATTAATAATTATTTTTGCTCAGTATTAACTACTGAAAGAGAGGGGTAGGGGCCACAGTTAAGTTGCAGGGATATTCAGGAAAATGAAACAAGTACATTTACAGAGGAGAAGGTCCTAACAGAACTTTTAAAGCTGAAAGTGGACAAATCTATGGGGCCAGATGGGATACATCCAAAGATACTAAAAGTGCTTAAAGAGGTGCTGGTAGAACCATTAACAGAATTATTCAACCAGTCATTAGCTATAGGAGTAATTCCAGAGGACTGGAAAAGAGAAAATGTAGTCCCACTGCACAAAAGTGGAAGCAAGGAAGAGGCAAACAGCTACAGACCATTGAGTCTTACTTCAGTAGTAGGGAAATTGATGGAAACACTCTTAAAAGAAAGTGTTGTAGATTATCTCAAATACAAAAATTTACAGAATCCCAAACAGCATGGATTCACTTTGGAAAGATCATGTCAAACAAACCTTATTGAATTTGTTGACTGTGTGACTAAAGTGATGGAAAAAGGTGGAGCTGTGGATATAGCTTATCTAGACTTTAGTAACTTTTGACACTGTTGCACATCGCAGACTGCTAAATAATCTCAAACACTTGGGATTGGATACTAAGATTGTTAAATGGATAAGATCTAGGTTGCAGGATTGAAAACAGTTGTAGTAAATGGAGTGCATTTACAGGAAGGAAATGTAACCAGTGGAGTAGCCCAGGGATCTGTACTTGGACAAGTGCTTTTTAATATCTTTATTGGTGACATTGTAAATGGCATTAAATGGATTGTATGCCTTTTTGCACATGACACAAAGGTACGCAAAAGGGTAGACACACCAGGAGGGGTAAAAACAAATGATTGAGGATCTAGGTTGACTATAGGAATGGTCAGAAGTGTGGCAATTACAGTTTAATGCCAAAAAATTCAAAGTCATGCACTTGGGTCTCAAAAATCCAAAGGCTAAATATAGTATTAATGGAACTAAACTGGAAACTACTGAGGAGTACAGGGATCTAGCAGTCACTATTTCAGGTGACTTAAAGGCAGGTAAGCAAATGTAACAAAGCAATGAGGAAGGCTTGTCAGATGTTTGGCAGCATTGGGAGAGGAATCAGCAGCAGAAAAAATTGGTATGGCCTCATCTAGAATACTGTGTTCAATACTGGAGGCCATATCTTCAAAAGGATATTAATATATTAGAGCCTGTACAAAGAAGGGCAACTAAAATGGAACATGGCCTACATCACAAAACATACCCAGAAAGACTAAAAAAATCTCAATAAGTATAGTTTGGAGCAGAGAAGGAAAGGGGAGTCATGATAGAAACTTTCAAATATATCAAGGGTTTTAACCAAGTCCAAGAGGGAAACATTCTTCAAATGAAGAGAAGCAATAGGACACAAGGACATGCACTGAGATTGGATAGAGTTAGGTTCAGCTAAAATTTGAGGAAAAATTACTTCACAGAAAGGGTAGTGGACAAGTGGAATATCCTCCTATCAGAGGTGATGGAGGCTAAGACAGTAAAGCAATTTAAACATGCATGGGATAGACATAAGGATATCCTTACAAAGAAATAAGGTTTGAGATAAAATATGGTAAAAAAGGGGCAGACTAGATGGGCCAAGTAGTTCTTGTCCGCCGTCAAATTCAAATTCTATGAGATGAAGCAGTCTGTATTTTATTGATTCAGTCCATTTAAACTAAGCACACATGATCCTCCCCACCCTCTGAAAACAGTGTAACAGGTAATGTTAAGGTCTTCACCACCTTAGATTCCAAATATTGGCTGTGACAGATCATTTTGGCCAAAGATTCTTCCATGGTGACTACTTACATGAAACCAGTGGGCGGATATGTGTTCCTTCTATTGTTTAAGGGGATTTGTTTTCCAACACTGCATGGAACACTTCAAGTGTCTCACATGTAAAATTATCATGGATGACATCCTGACATGGAGCTCATCTACAGAAGTACATGCTCAATGTATAGCCAAAGTCCTGCACAGTATAAGATCACTCAATGTGAAGCTTAACCCTGACAAGTGCTGCTTTCATGTACACTATGTATCTTGTGGGTTCTGGATTAATAGTGGGTTCCTAATTGGCTATATACAAAAGTCCACATGGGCACCTAATGTAGTAGACAACAAATTTACTTAAACCCTTTAAAGCATATTTGATATTATATTTTTTACCAGAATGTAGCTGCACAAGCTGTCTGTTTTTCTAAGTTTCCAGGAATCTATGACTGTTTTATTTAATTACATGCTAGAAGTAGAATAGATGTTGACCCAGATGGTCTTTTTGAAACCAACCAGAAGTTTGTGCATTCACATTCTGGGAAAAAAATATACCATCTGGCGAAGCCCGAATGGGGATTGAATGCGTTAGCAGAAGGAAAGAAATAAACTGCTACACTCACTACCACTGTCACCACATGCCACTGCACTGTAATGCCATCCAGTGCTAAGGAAGCTGCCTTTAAAAAGTCAGATGAGCATACCCCTGGGAAACAACTGCCAAGGAGAAAGCAACTGGGGAAAGGGTCCTGCAAGCATAAGCACTGAGATTCCAGAGTGGCACAACAAGGGAGGCAGAGTATCTACCCTTACTGGTAAGGCACTAGTCTAGGTATTGGATCTGTATTTTTTCAAAAATTGGTACAAAAGATGCTAAAATCACATAATTTGGGCCTCTTTTGTTCCTACAGTATTAGTAACCTCAATAAAATGAATTTACAGTAATTTCCAGTAGATTTTGACCACCTCACAGCTCACAATATTATGTTCGTCCAGTTTCGGCAAAAAGATTGCACCGAGCTATCTGGCTGACTAAAAAAACATGATTCATGCCCTTTACATTGTGCCCCTTACACATTATGCCACACACTGTAATGCCAATTACACATCATTCCACACCCTGTAATGTCCATTATGCATTATGCCACACATCATAATGCCCATTACACATTATGCCACATTATTGGGAGTGCTGCACTTGGGGTGGCTGTTTGCAGGACTTTGTGAAGGCACCAGGTGGAGTTTATATGCTACTGTAAGTGCGGGATTCATGGGTATGTTTTATATTAAAATTTCCAAATGGCACTTTGGACTTCCTTATTTGTGCAACCAGTTCTGAGCACTAACTTCATCACTATGTGGATGCTATATACACATGTTCATACAAGTACACTTTTACTGATAGCACAGTGTGGTTGAGATACCTTTTTCGGGCGGTTGGGATGCTGGTGGTCATATCACCAACAGCTATTCCTAACCCTCCCTGGTGATGCCTAAACCTAATCACCCATTCCTTCAGCCTTACCCTCCCTCCCCTGCAGCCTAACCCTAAACCTCCCCGGGGGTGCCAAAACCTAACGACCCCTCCCTGCACAGACACGGTTATAACATTAGACAGGTTTAGGCAGGTGCCTACAGTGCTGGGATCTGGGGGGTTGGTGGCACTGAGTCTACCTATCACAAAGTAAAGGATGTCTCTGAAAAAAACATTCTTGTTGTACTTAATGCAAGCAGTGGCTGTGGAATTTATAAGCCACACTTTCATCTGAAGGACTGGAAAGTTGGCATTGGTAGTGGTTGGGGGCAATAAGCTGAAGTTTTGCCTAGGGTGCCGAGAAACCTTGCACCGGCCCTGTCCTCGCAGCCTAAGAGTAACCCTCCCTTCTCCGCAGCTTAACCCTAACCATCCCCAGTGGCACCTAAACCTAACCCCCCCCCCCCCCCACACAACCTGAACCTAAGAGTCCACTGCATACTTATGATCGGGATGCCAGTGGTTGGAATTCAGGCGTCTGCATTTCGACTCTTGTCAGAGTTGTGGCTCAGGTATTTTGGCAGCATGTCAGGATTCCGGTGCAAGAATTTTGACTGCTGACATCCCAACCACCAGCATGCTAAACGTATTCCGTGTCCTACTATTATTATACAGTCACCGCTGTTTTTCACTTCAACTACCTCTTCCCTCATGTTGACTTTTCCTTCAGAATGATCTCTACATAAAATAGTGCATCTAACAAATTGTAAATTCTAGATAACACAATTATGTTATTTTTAAATATAAGACATTAAGAGAATATTTGGTACAGATTTGGGCATACAGTATATCCGGTGCTTCCCCTATTTAAACATGTTCGCTATAACACCATATAAGTGAAATGATAATAGCACATAGGGGCTAATTCAGGCCTGATCGCTAGGCTGCGTTTTCATACAGCCTGCGATCATGTCTAAACTGCGCATGCGTATGCACCGCAATGTGCACGCACGTCGCACGGGTACAAAGCGGATTGCAGCTCAGCGATGGCTTTGTGCGAAGAATGCATTAGCACAGGCGATCACAAGGTGATTGACAGGAAGAAGGCGTTTGTGGGCGGCAATTGACCATTTTCAGGGAGTGGTTGGAAAAACGCAGGCGTGTCCATACGTTTGCAGGGAGGGTTCCTGATAGTCCCGGACAGGCTTAATTGATCGCAGCGGCTGAGTAAGTCCTGGGATGTGCAGAGACTGCACAAGATCTGTTTGTACAGCTCTGCTACACATGCGTTTGCACACTTACACAGCTAAAATACACTCCCCGTGTAGGCGGTGACTATCTGATCGCAGGAGTGCAAAAATTGCCTGCTAGCGATCAGGTCTGAATTTGCCCATAGTGCGCTTCTAAGCACCAAAAGATGGATTTCCAATAATAGATAGTTTCCACAGTCAGAACTTGTATTTAGGGGAAAACCTACAGTACTGACTGTGGAAACTGTCTATTATTGGGAAGAACTGCTTGCATTACCCATATGAAACTGCCTTTACCTCTAGGACAATTTTAGGGTGGTTATCCTTTTGATAAAATCCATCTTTTTGGCATTTGGAAGCGCACTGTGTTCTATTATTATTTCACTTTTGTGATGTTATAGTGAACATGTTTAAATAGGGGGCTCGCTGGATATGCACAATACTGTACTTTTTAAGTGTCTGATTAGCACTCTTTGGGGTATATTTACTAAAGTGTGGATTTTTAGAAGTGAAGATGTTGCCGGTAGTAACCAATCAGATTATAGATATTATCTTCTAGAAGGTGCTAGATAAATGATAAGTACAATCTGATTGGTTGCTATGACCAACATTTCAACTTCTGAAAACCCGCAATTTAGTAAATACACCCCCTATTGTGCATTTCTAGCTGCACTGCCTTTTTAACTGCGCGCCATCTGAATCTTTTTCAATTTTTTGAAGAAAATATTTGTTGATTTAAAAAAAATATTAATATACTGCTTTATGAGCGAAGGAGCCACTGTACATGAAATAGAAGTTACAGTGCAAAAACAAAGTCACAGCTCTGGTTTGCTGTGCAAGTAAAATTGATATAAATCACAGCTGCAGTCCAATGGATGAATTCAATATAACAACTGCCGTTTCATTTCTGCTTCTTTGGTAGATGACAAGAACGTACATGGAAAGTACTTGAGCAATTTTAAAATCTGTTGAAATTATTTAACCTGTTCTAGTCCACTACAAAATGTAATAGTTTCGTTTTCAGGCAGTTTGTTACATTATTGGATCTAAAGTCATGTTAAAAAAAGATTATTATATCTGAAAATAAGCATTTATATGTTATTGAACAGGAAACAAGGGCCCTCATTCCGAGTTGTTCGCTCGCAAGGCGATTTTAGCAGTATTGCACACGCTAAGCCGCCGCCTACTGGGAGTGAATCTTAGCTTCTTAAAATTGCGAACGATGTATTCGCAATATTGCGATTACACACCTCGTAGCAGTTTCAGAGTAGCTTCAGACTTACTCGGCATCTGCGATCAGTTCAGTGCTTGTCGTTCCTGGTTTGACGTCACAAACACACCCAGCGTTCGCCCAGACACTCCTCCGTTTCTCCAGCCACTCCCGCGTTTTCCCCGGAAACGGTAGCGTTTTTATCCACACGCCCATAAAACGCCGTGTTTCCGCCCAGTAACACCCATTTCCTGTCAATCACACTACGATCGCCGGAGCGAAGAAAAAGCCGTGAGTAAAAATCCTATCTTCATAGCAAATTTACTTGGTGCAGTCGCAGTGCGGACATTGCGCATGCGCACTAAGCGGAAAATCGCTGCGATGCGATGAAATTTACCGAGCGAACAACTCGGAATGAGGGCCCATATTACAATTCTTGTAATGTGAGATAAAATGCTCCCTAAAATAGCTTCCCAACTCAGCATCAGGCACTTAGAGAAGTTTCCCAACCTCAGTCATCATGGCTCACTAATAGTACAGATTTTACTGATATTCATATTTGATCAGAGATGGTTAACTCAAAATAGACAATTGAAGGAGATCCCTCACCAAGAATAATCTTAACAAACTAGTGTTTGCCCCCAGCTTCGCTCGCTTGGATGTCTGTTATTGCTCAGCGGAACTAATTTTATAAAGACAGCAGTGCCATCTAGTATTGTGATGTTTATTTTATATTGTAGATATCAATCACAAAATTTCTTTGTAAACAATATTTGCAGTTTTTCCTTCAGGGATTAACACAAAAGAATGCTTGGGGCTACTAACTCGTGAGCAAGCCACATAAAGCAGCCCATGGGAGAAGCAGCTGGTCCTGAGATTTACCCCTGCAGTTCTGAGCATTTGTCTCTCCGTCAGTACATCGATAAGAAATAATAAACTGTTTTCTTTATGTAAACCACAAAATCCAATGCAAGGGGCAATCTCACAGTCAAGTCATAAACAGTCTCTAGAAGTATATTTGTCGCCAAAAAAATTATATTAATATACATATAGTCAATTTTGGTTTGAGGAGCCTGCACACTACACACGCCAAGTGGGAAGCGTCTGTTTTTTCCACAGTTTCTTTCTAGGTAACTAAGCTATGCAACAGTGAAAACGCAATGCAAATTCATCCTGTAGTTTCTGCATGATGCAGGACTGAACAGATAAACAAACAAAAATGAATTAATTTATTTTTGTCTCTGTAGTTCCTAAACAGTCCCAAGGAGTACGTATCTCCCAAAAAATGTCTATGTATAGACGCAACCATTTCAACTGTATTATAAGTATAGAGATTTCCGATGAGGTAACTTACAGATACATACCTCCCAACTGTCTCACATTCAGTGGAACAGTCCATTTTTCCTGGGACTGTCCCGCCTACAGTTGGCAGTGTCCCGCAGAAGGAGGGGGGTGTTGGGGGGAGTGCACAGATGTAGAATATAGATGGTGTGCACATCAATTCACAGTGCGAGGTGGAGCCTGGGGGCAGCCCAGCATCTTGGCGAGTGCTGGGCATGCCCTCCACAGTGATGCAAATGGTGGTTTTGTGAGGCTCCGCCCTTTCCCAGCAGATCTGCCCCTTTACCACTAGGCTCCACCTCCTTTCCAAAGGGTCCCGCATAGGGCATCTACAAAGTTGGGAGAAATGCAGATACAGATTGCTTAATAATATTATACCGAGAGCCCAGTACTGACCATAGTAAGCTCACTCACCTCAATACATCAGTACATAAATAAATAATGGGGTTTTAATTCAAAATAAATGAGCTTAGAAGGGGTGCATGATAAAGCTATGATCACAGAAATTATACTTTAAACCTGTGTCAGTTGCTTCCTTGGTGGTAATTTAGAAGCTGTGCTGGTGACTGTCTCACCTTTAAAATCCATAAGTTAGTTGGCAGGTGAGCTTTAAACCTGGAAGCATACTGTATTTTCAATTTGACTCTGACGTGATAGCAGTGGCCAGGTTTTCAAAAGTCAGTAGTACTTGCAGTGAGATGGGGTCCCTTGATTTTAAACTGCAAGCTTAAATGCATTGTACAATCCATGAACTAAAACCCCACTATTTATTTATGTACTAATGTACTGACATGAGTGAGCTTACTATGGTGAGTGCTGGGCTCACGGTATAATTAATATATATATATATATATATATATATAAAACAATAATCTCAGTGCCCTCATAAACACCAGAGCGATGTTAGAGAGGAGAAATATATGCGGTAGTAATGGCATTCAAAAATGAAATGACTCCACATCAAGGTTAGATATCAACGTTTCAATTATATTAATTAAAACGTTGATATCTAACCTTGTAGTGGAGTAATTTCATTTTTGAATGCAGTGTGTGCCGCATATTTTTCTCTCCTCTCTCTGCACATCTGTCTCCATGTGCTGCCTGAAGACGGGCTAATAAAGACCAAAACGTTGCAAAACTGGCTCCGTAATGATTTATGAAGTAAGATTGCTACATGTCATTATATATATATACTGTATATACATACAGATGTGTACACATACATCTAGCCTCAATCCGCCATGCACTGCGAGATGTCTGGCATATATCTGCATATGAAATGCTAAGTTACAGTGTTTCCTTTGGTACCCCGGCCAAAATATTCATCCCCCAAACTAGTCACTCCAGCCTTAGGATTACTTGGAAAGTGGGCACCCTCTAATAAAGGGGTTCCCCCTCTAGGGGATCCCCCAGGGCTAGGGTACCCCTGGG
This sequence comes from Pseudophryne corroboree, assembly GCF_028390025.1. Classification (NCBI taxonomy): domain Eukaryota; kingdom Metazoa; phylum Chordata; class Amphibia; order Anura; family Myobatrachidae; genus Pseudophryne; species Pseudophryne corroboree. The sequence goes on from NC_086449.1 coordinate 650,878,196, forward strand.
CAGTGAGTGGCAAGTTGATAGCAGCTGTGTTAAAGTTAGAATAATATGTATTTTAAAGGAGGACTAGTGGTCCCAGCAAGCCTCCCCACATGCCAGAACTTGGAGAACCAGAAACAGGGAATTATGGATCCACTGGTATATATGATCCCCCTTTAAAATAAATATTAAAACAACAGCTGTATAGTACACACACACACACACACACACACACACACACACACACACACACACACACACACTGTAGATAGTACAACTTTAATGTACTTACTCACTCACTCACCTTGTCCTAAGTCAGTCAGTCCTCTTCTCCAGTAGAATCCCACTGCATGGATGGGGAAAAAAATATATACAGTACATACTCACCTACCATTGCTTAGATCAATCATCTTCTCCATGTAGGTATCCAGGGAGATAAAAAAATAAAGAAAAATGAAGCACCCAATCCATGCTGTACACAAGCTGCGCTGTATGTACTGTACATGCTGTGTATACAGCGTGGCTCCCGCAAGTGGTAGAACGTGAATTCTGTCACTTGCAGAGCCTCTAGTCAATCAGCGGTCTATACCATGGGAACAGGCCGCTGATTGGCTGTGAGTGCCCTGACTGTCAATCAACAACAGCAGCCTCTCCACATATTCAAATGTAGCCATGCTCATCTTTGCTGCAATGCAACATGCTGCAACATGTCTTGCTGCATGGCATGCCGGGCTGAGACTATTTGCATACTGCGATGGCTCCATTAATTGCTAATGGGATGAATAGAACAATTGCCAGCTGCGGATAGTCACAGACCGGTGAGCCATAGAGCATTTCGCAGCCCACATCTGTAGCCACAGATACTGCGTAACAAGCTCTATAATTACTAAAGTAATATTGTACATTGACCATTTATTGATTTATGTGATAGAATTTTGGGCTACACTGCAAGAATCTAATAATTCTCCCTTTTTATCTTTTCCGGGCATGTATGCAACAAGACAAATGTGAGGAAATATGGTACAGGAACAGTATTTCTTTGAAATGCTACGTCCTTTATTTTTAAGGTCAAGAAATCTGGATTCCCATTTTCTAAGATTTCCAGTTTGCTTAGTAGAATTAATGTTTCTTACAATGAAATTCTTACCTGCAGATAAGATGGTAAATCAGAGTCAGAGAAGGTGAAACTTTTCTTAACAGTGTTGATAGCTTATTAAGTGGAGCAAAACCTCTGGCAATAAAATTAAGGATGGATTTCCAAAAGTAAGAATTTTTTTTTCTAAAATCTGGGAGGCATGAATATTTTACAGAAGTTTTATTACATGTTATGAAATGAAGGATATTGCGTAAATAATATTTGACACTATTGTTCAGTGTCTATTAAACCAGGATATATTGGACAGATATAAATACTTGCAAATAAATGAATGTTTCAAGAGATATACATTGTGAAGTTATACATACTGTATCAATGAACAAAATTAAAGAATACCTTTAACTGAGGCAATAGTCCAGCTACATTTAGGCACATAATTAAAAACCTAAAAAACACTTTCTCATTGAATGAATTTATTATATCATCATTATTATTATATCTTATTCTCATTTCTTCGTGTAAGGACATATAGAGATTATCTTGCTTTGTGCAAAGTTCTTTATTCTTAGAAACTGCTTTTAATCCATAAGTATGATTTACTTTCTTGCTCAGTGTCAAGGATATAATTCTCAGTATCTCCTGTTAATATTTGACTTCATAAATTATAGTCCCAAACTACTACTTTATTTATAGAAAGTTCTGTCATTAACATTCTCCCAGCTGCTTTTACCAAGATGTCTGCTATAACCAGGGTTGCTGAGGGCAGCCACAGGCCGGCTCCTAGGGTCCTGGTGAAATCCGGAGAGGCGTTGCCATCCCCCCTTACTCAAATATTTGAATAAAGTGGTAAGTGTGGCATCGCACAGGGGGTGCCAGAGGTTTCACAAAGGAAAATATGTCCCTCTCAGCAGCACTATAAATGAGTATCAAAGTCCCTCTTTGCAACTGATCCAGGCCCCGCGTCTCTGCCTGGCCCCTCTAACAAGCCCTGGCCATGAATAATTTGTACAAGCTCCCCTCTCCCTATCAGTGCCTCTGGCTATAACTTTCTCAGTTTTATTCAAAGTGGACATAAAGGTAGTTTCTCTAACGTCCTAAGTGGATGCTGGGGACTCCGTAAGGACCATGGGGAATAGCGGCTCCGCAGGAGACTGGGCACATCTAAAGAAAGCTTTAGGACTATCTGGTGTGCACTGGCTCCTCCCCCTATGACCCCCCCTCCAAGCCTCAGTTAGATCTCTGTGCCCGAACGAGAAGGGTGCACACTAGGGGCTCTCCTGAGCTTCTTAGTGAAAGTTTTAGTTTAGGTTTTTTATTTTCAGTGAGACCTGCTGGCAACAGGCTCACTGCATCGAGGGACTAAGGGGAGAAGAAGCGAACTCACCTGCGTGCAGAGTGGATTGGGCTTCTTAGGCTACTGGACATTAGCTCCAGAGGGCTGATCACAGGCCCAGCTTGGATGGGTCCCAGAGCCGCGCCGCCGGCCCCCTTACAGAGCCAGAAGGCAGAAGAGGTCCGGAAAATCGGCGGCAGAAGACGTCCTGTCTTCAACAAGGTAGCGCACAGCACTGCAGCTGTGCGCCATTGCTCTCAGCACACTTCACACTTCGGTCACTGAGGGTGCAGGGCGCTGGGGGGGGGCGCCCTGAGACGCAATAAAAACACCTTGGCTGTCGAAAATACATCACATATAGCCCCCAGGGCTATATGGATGAATTTTAACCCCTGCCAGAATCCATAAAAAAGCAGGAGAAAAGTCAGCGAAAAAGGGGCGGAGCCTATCTCATCAGCACACTGGCGCCATTTTCCCTCACAGCTCCGTTGGAGGGAAGCTCCCCTGGCTCTCCCCTGCAGTCACTACACTACAGAAAGGGTTAAAAAAGAGAGGGGGGCACTAATTAGGCGCAGTATTAACTATACAGCAGCTATAAGGGGAAAAACACTTATATAAGGTTATCCCTGTATATATATATAGCGCTCTGGTGTGTGCTGGCAAACTCTCCCTCTGTCTCCCCAAAGAGCTAGTGGGGTCCTGTCCTCTATCAGAGCATTCCCTGTGTGTGTGCTGTATGTCGGTACTTTTGTGTCGACATGTATGAGGAGAAAAATGATGTGGAGACGGAGCAGATTGCCTGTAATAGTGATGTCACCCCCTAGGGGGTCGACACCTAAGTGGATGAACTGTTGGAAGGAATTACGTGACAGTGTCAGCTCTGTATAAAAGACAGTGGTTGACATGAGACAGCCGGCTACTCAGCTTGTGCCTGTCCAGACGTCTCATAGGCCGTCAGGGGCTCTAAAGCGCCCGTTACCTCAGATGGCAGATATAGACGCCGACACGGATACTGACTCCAGTGTCGACGGTGAAGAGACGAATGTGACTTCCAGTAGGGCCACACGTTACATGATTGAGGCAATGAAAAATGTTTTACACATTTCTGATAATACGAGTACCACCAAAAAAGGGGTATTATGTTCGGTGAGGAAAAACTACCTGTAGTTTTCCTTAATCTGAGAAATTAAATGAGGTGTGTGATGATGCGTGGGTTTCCCCCGATAACAACTGATAATTTCTAAAATGTTATTGGCATTATATCCTTTCCCGCCAGAGTTTAGGGTGCGTTGGGAAACACCCCCTAGGGTGGATAAAGCGCTCACACGCTTGTAAGGGCTCTACCTTCGCCTGAGATGGCCGCCCTTAAGGATCCTGCTGATAGAAAGCAGGAGGGTATCCTAAAAGGTATTTACACACATACTGGTGTTATACTGCGACCAGCAATCGCCTCAGCCTGGATGTGCAGTGCTGGGTTGGCATGGTCGGATTCCCTGACTGAAAATATTGATACCCTAGATAGGGACAGTATATTTTTGTCGGACAACATCACGGCAGTCACCCACGTAAACAGACAGGGTGGCACAAGAAGCAGGAGGGCAATGACAGAAGCTGCAAGGATTTTTCGCTGGGCGGAAAATCATGTGATAGCACTGTCAGCAGTATTCATTCCGGGAGTGGACAACTGGGAAGCAGACTTCCTCAGCACGACCTCCACCCGGGAGAGTGGGGACTTCACCCAGAAGTCTTCCACATGATTAAAAACTCGACAGGTATTGCGCCAGGTCCAGGGACCCTCAGGCAATAAGCTGTAGACGCTCTGGTAACACCGTGGGTGTACCAGTCAGGGTATGTGTTCCCTCCTCTGCCTTTCATACCCAAGGTACTGAGATTGATAAGATGGAGAGGAGTAAGCACTATATTCGTGGTTCCGGATTGGCCAAGAAGGACTTGGTAACCGGAACTTCAAGAGATGCTCACGGAGGATCCATGGCCTCTACCTCTAAGAAGGGACCTGCTCCAGCAAGGACCCTGTCTGTTCCAAGACTTACCGCGGCTGCGTTTGACGGCATGGCGGTTGAACGTCGGATCCTGAAGGAAAAAAGGCATTCCGGATGAAGTCATCCCTATCCTGATCAAAGCCAGGAAGGATGTAACCGCAAAAACATTATCACCGCAATTGGCGAAAATATGTTGCGTGGTGCGAGGCCAGTAAGGCCCGACGGAGGAAATTCAACTGGGTCGATTCCTACATTTCCTGCAAACAGGAGTGTCTATGGGCCTGAAATTGGGGTCCATTAAGGTTCAAATTTCGGTCCTGTCAATTTTCTTCCAAAAAGAACTAGCTTCAGTCCCTGAAGTTCAGACGTTTGTAAAAGGGGTACTGCATATACAGCCTCCTTTTGTGCCTCCAGTGGCACTTTGGGATCTCAATGTAGTTTTGGGTTCCAAAAGTCACATTGGTTTGAACCACTTAAATCTGTGGAGTTAAAATATCTCACATGAAAAGTGGTCATGCTGTTGGCCCTGGCCTGGGCCAGGCGCGTGTCAGAATTGGCGGCTTTATCCTGAAAAAGCCCTTATCTGATTTTCCATTCGGACAGGGAGGAATTGAGGACTCGTCCTCAGTTTCTCCCCAAGGTGGTTTCAGCGTTTCACCTGAACCAACCTATTTGTGGTGCCTGCGGCTACTAGGGACTTGGAGGCCTCCAAGTTGCTAGACGTTGTCAGTGCCCTGAAAATATATGTTTCCAGGACGGCTGGAGTCAGGAAATCTGACTCGCTGTTTATCCTGTATGCACCCAACAAGCTGGGTGCTCCTGCTTCTAAGCAGACTATTGCTCGTTGGATTTGTAGTACAATTCAGCTTGCACATTCTGTGGCAGGCCTGCCACAGCCAAAAATCTGTAAATGCCCACTCCACAAGGAAGGTGGGCTCATCTTGGGCGGCTGCCCGAGGGGTCTCGGCTTTTCAACTTTGCCGAGCAGCTACTTGGTCAGGAGCAAATACGTTTGTAAAATTCTACAAAATTGATATCCTGGCTGAGGAGGACCTGGAGTTCTCTCATTTGGTGCTGCAGAGTCATCCGCACTCTCCCGCCCGTTTGGGAGCTTTGGTATAATCCCCATGGTTCTTACGGAGTCCCCAGCATCCACTTAGGACGTTAGAGAAAATAAGAATTTACTTACCGATAATTCTATTTCTCATAGTCCGTAGTGGATGCTGGGCGCCCCTCCCAAGTGCGGATTGTCTGCAATACTTGTACATAGTTATTGTTACAAAAATCGGGTTATTATTGTTGTGAGCCATCTTTCAGAGGCTCCTCTGTTATCATGCTGTTAACTGGGTTCAGATCACAGGTTATACGGTGTGATTGGTGTGGCTGGTATGAGTCTTACCCGGGATTCAAAATCCTTCCTTATTGTGTACGCTCGTCCGGGCACAGTATCCTAACTGAGGCTTGGAGGAGGGTCATGGGGGGAGGAGCCAGTGCACACCAGATAGTCCTAAAGCTTTCTTTATATGTGCCCAGTCTCCTGCGGAGCCGCTATTCCCCATGGTCCTTACGGAGTCCCCAGCATCCACTACGGACTATGAGAAATAGAATTATCGGTAAGTAAATTCTTATTTTTGGGATCAATTTCAGATTATCATAGCAACATACTGTATGTGTCCAACATAAAGGAGCCTGAAAGCTTTGTCCTCCAATGCCATTACTGAAAGAAAACACATTCTGGCTAGGTAAACGTCTCTGCTCACAATCATAACTATCTGTGATCAACATGAACTGTTCCAAGGAATATTTGTGGCATTTATCAGTAACATTTTATACATTTGGTGTAATTATACTAGTGTTCCCAGTCATACCTCAATCACGCCACACAGTAGGAATTGAATGTGATCCTCATAGCTTTATATATTTATTGATTTATTTGAGCTGGCCTATAATCAGAACTTGTTTTGATTTCAAGTATATTTGCTATTGATAAGAGCAAAACATGTATTTATACAGTTGGGAAAGTAATATAAGGCAATTTGTATTGACCAGGGTTCACCTATTTCCTGAATCATTCTTGGTAATCACAGTTAGATGGGTGGGTTACATTTTTTCAAAAGTTGGGTTTCATATATTATAAGAAAACTGTTCAACAAATCTTAATGTTTGTCAATTACAGTATAATAGAAAAATGATTAAAGGATTTATTTCTCTAAAAAAAGGACTTACTTGGTCTCTGTAAGCTTTTGAAAAGTTAGAACTAGCCCTTGTTAAAGCTCCAGTTTAGGTTTACAGCAAAACTGTGGCTACCAACTAGTGACATTTTTCTTATGTTCAATCCAAACACGATATCTGGAATTGTTGAACATGTACATTAGCTTTCACACATGCTTTGGTGCAATCCAGTGTGGAATCACACCTTGTATTTATTTTATATATTGAAACACCTAAGAGGGTAATTCCTCATTAGGCAATATTGTCATCACTCTCCTCATGATGATATTACTACCAGACCAAGATCCAAGAAATGGGCAGAGTTTTCTTATTACAATTCTCTGTACTTATTCATGGGTAGCTCTTCTCTATTCTGTGGTTATGGTATTCACACCAGATCCTTTATTTCCCTTTATATTGCTATTGATACTGGCATATAATTCCACACATTAAAAAATGGAGAACAAAAATGTGGAGGGTAAAATAGGGATAGATCAAGATCCACTTCCACCTCGTGCTGAAGCTGCTGCCACTAGTCATGGCCGAGATGATGAAATGCCATCAACGTCATCTGCCAAGGCCGATGCCCAATGTCATAGTAAAGAGCATGTAAAATCCAAAAAACAAAAGTTCAGTAAAATGACCCAAAAATCAAAATTAAAAGCGTCTGAGGAGAAGCGTAAACTTGCCAATATGCCATTTACGACACGGAGTGGCAAGAAACGGCTGAGGACCTGGCCTATGTTCATGGCTAGTGGTTCAGAATCACATGAGGATGGAAGCACTCATCCTCTTGCTAGAAAACTGCAGTGCCACTCCTAGGTGGGCCAGGTGTTTGTGTCGGCCACTTGGGTCGCTTAGCTTAGTCACACAGCTACCTCATTGCGCCTCTTTTTTTCTTTTCATCATGTGCTGTATAGGGACTATTTTTTTGAAGTGCCATCCTGCCTGACACTGCAGTGCCACTCCTAGATGGGCCAGGTGTTTGTGTCGGCCACTTGTGTCGCTTAGCTTAGTCATCCAGCGACCTCGTGCAAATTTTAGGACTAAAAATAATATTGTGAGGTGTGAGGTGTTCAGAATAGACTGAAAATTAGTGGAAATTATGGTTATTGAGGTTAATAATACTATGGGATCAAAATGACCCCCACATTCTATGATTTAAGCTGTTTTTGAGGGTTTTTTGTAAAAAAAACACCCGAATCCGACAAAAAAATTTCAGGGAGGTTTTGCCAAAACGCGTCCGAATCCAAAACACGGCCGCGGTACCGAATCCAAAACCAAAACACAAAACCCGAAAAATTTCTGGTGCACATCACTAATTACCAGTGCCGTAACTAGGTATGTGCCGGCGGTGCCTGGCACACAGCGCATGTGCACTGAGGGCGCAGGACCGCCGGCAACACCTGCAGGTTCCCGCTGCTCAGTGCTCGTCTGCAGAAGGCAGAAGCACTCTAGCTGCAGCAGCGGAGTAGGACGCTGGATGTGAGTGCCGTATGTCCGGTCCTGTGCTTCCTTGTCTCCCAGGCCGCCTGTCGGTGCTGAAAGGGGGCGTGGCCACGGGTCCGCAATTAGGCCACGCCCCCGACTTAGCTGTTTGGTCTGTATGCTTCCGTCTCTGCTACAGCTCTCCTTGAGGTAAAGTTGGCACGAGGGGAGGGGGGGGGGTTGTGTGTGTGTGGTGTGACTGTAGGTAACAGGCTGTGTGTGTGTGTGTGTGTGTGTGTGTGTGTGTAGGGACTGTCTGCCATAATGTGTAATATGGGGACGCTGTCTGCCGTAATGTGTAACAAGGGGGACGCTGTCTGCCATAATGTGTAACAAGGGGGACGCTCTCTGCCGTAATGTGTAAAAAGAGGACACAGTCTGCCGTAATGTGTAATATGGGGACGCAGTCAGCTGTAATGTGTAATTAGGGTACGCTGTCTGCCGTAATGTGTAATAAGCAGACGCTGTCTGCCGTAATGTGTAATAAGGGGGACACTCTCTGCCGTAATGTGTAATAAGGGGACGCAGTCTGCCGTAATGTGTAATATGGGGACGCAATCTGCCGTAATGTGTAATATGGGGACGCAATCTGCCGTAATGTGTAATAAGGGGATGCTGTCTGCCGTAATGTGTAAAAAGGGGACGCTATCTGCCGTAATGTGTAAAAAGGGGACGCTATCTGCCGTAATGTGTAAAACAGGGGACGCTGTCTGCTGTAATGTGTAATAAGGGGGACGCTGTCTGCCGTAATGTGTAGTAAGGGGGACGCTGTCTGCCGTAATGTGTAAAAAGAGGACGCAGTCTGCCGTAATGTGTAATATGGGGACGTAGTCTGCTGTAATCTGTAATAAGGGTACTCTGTATGCTGTAATGTGTAATAAGCGGACGCTGTCTGCCGTAATGTGTACTAAGGGGGACACTCTCTGCCATAATGTGTAATAAGGGGACGCAGTCTGCCGTAATATTTAATATGGGGATGCAATCTGCCGTAATGTGTAATAAGGGGATGCTGTCTGCTGTAATGTGTAAAAAGGGGACGCTATCTGCCGTAATGTGTATTATGGGGATGCTATCTGCCGTAAAGTGTAATAAGCGGACACTGTCTGCCGTAATGTGTAAAAAGGGGGACGCTGTCTACCATAATGTGTAATAAGGGGATGCTGTCTGCCGTAATGTGTAATAAGCAGACGCTGTCTGCCGTAATGTGTAATAAGGGGGACGCTGTCTGCCGTAATGTGTAATAAGGGGACGCAATCTGCCGTAATGTGTAATATGGGGACGCAATCTGCCGTAATGTGTAAGATGGCGACGCAATCTGCCGTAATGTGTAATATGGGGACGCAATCTGCCATAATGTGTAATAAGGGGATGCTGTCTGCCGTAATGTGTAAAAAGGGGACGCTATCTGCCGTAATGTGTAATATGGGGACGCTGTCTGCCGTAATGTGTAAAACAGGGGACGCTGTTTGCCGTAATGTGTAATAAGGGGACGCTGTCTGCCGTAATGTGTATAAAGGGGGACGCTGTCTGCCATAATGTGTAAGAAGGGGGGCGCTGTCTGCCGTAATGTGTAAAATGGGGACTCTGTCTGCCATAATGTGTAAAAATGGGGACTGGCTGCCGTAATGTGTAAAAAGGGGGACTGGCTGCCGTAATGTGTAAAAAGGGGACGCTGTCTGCCGTAATGTGTTAAAAGGTGAATCTGTCTGCCATAATATGTAAAAGGGGCTCTACCTGGTGTAGTGGCGCTGCTGTGTGGCATAATTTGAATAATAGAGACTACTGTGCACAGTAATATGAATTGGTATTATTTTGTGGCCACACCCCTTCCCCATGAAGCCGCGCCTCTACGGCGCGCACTGCCCCTGTTTTGCATAGGGGGGGGGGGGCGCCGAGGCTGTTTCTTGCACACAGCGCTGAAATGTCTAGTTACGGCACTGCTAATTACAACTGTATTGTTAACATACAGTAACGGCCTCAAGGAGGATTTCTTAAACTGTCAAGAGGTCAGGGGCCACTTACATACAGTATGCATGATTCTAGTTCTCTCTTCAAACTAGCAGATTAAATACTGTAATTAACACATATTCCCTACTTAAAACAGCTGTGCGTCTGACTTGAGATGCAAAAGATATACTTTGATACTGGGTCTTGAGGACTGAAAAACACTACACTTGATCATAAAATGGGTTGTACCTAAGTACAACAACTTCTACCATCAATCAATTAATACTGAACTAAAAGCACATTTTAGAAATGAATTAATAATTATAGTTGTGTAACAGCAAAATCAAATGTTTGAGCTATAGTTGAATGTCACAAGTGAAAACAAATAAAATAAATTAGACTACTGTAGAAACTATACTAAGCACAATCAGATCAGCTAGCTTAAAAATTGTGACTGGGGATAAATGTAATACAGTAGGTTGTGAGATTCTGATGACATTAATCTCACCTGGAATTTAGCACACGATTTCAGTTTGTGTATCAAGTTGCTGAATATAATAGATGGGAAATTACATACGTAACCATCCCCCCAAAAAAAACACTTCCCATGGCAATATGTTGTTACTTACTACATTTAGCTGTAAAACCATTGTAGGTATTGGTTAACCAAAGTCATGTGAGTTTGACGTCAGCCCAATATAAGCATAGGTTTTGCATAATGGTGGTCATTCCGAGTTGTTCGCTCGTTGACGTTTTTTGCAATGGAGCGATTAGGTGGAAAATGCGTATGCGCATGGTACGCAGCGCGCATGCGTTCAGTAATTTAACACAAAACTTTGGAGATTTACACAAGCTCGAGCGACATTTTTTCTTCGCTCGAGTGATCGTAGTGTGATTGACAGGAAGTGGGTGTTTCTGGGAGGTAACTGGCCGTATTCAGGGAGTGTGCTAAAAAACGCAGGCGTGACAGGGAAAAAAGCGGGAGTGTCTGGAGAAATGGGGGAGTGGCTGGCCGAACACAGGGCGTGTTTGTGACGTCAAACCAGGAACTAAACGGACTGAGCTAATCGCAATCTGTGAGTAGGTCTGGAGCTACTCAGAAACTGCAAGAAAATATTTAGTAGCAGTTCTGCTAATCTTTCGTTCGCTATTCTGTTAAGCTAAGATACACTCCCAGAGGGCGACGGTCTAGCGTTTGCAATGCTGCTAAAAGCAGCTAGCGAGCGAACAACTCGTAATGACCACCAATGTTCTATGAGCTTGGTGAGTGTTCAATTTGCTAAGTGATTCATTTGTCTATGTGGATTGTTGCATCTTCTTTATTTATTTATTTTGTTTGCATATTTTGGTCCTTGGACAGTATCTGTGTTTTGTCTTTCCTGTCTTAATTGTGTGTGGGTGGTGTGTAAAGGTGGGTACCCATGGCGATATAGTGAACTATACTGCTCATTTTCCCCCTCCTGAGTGATATAGTTTACTATATAGCCCAGTATGTATGACTCCGCTGCCGAGTGATGCACGGCCCCGCGGGTTTTTAACGACCCTTGGTCTCGGCCGTGCATGCAGCTCAATTTGGACTCATCATCAAAAGCTGTATACTCTGCCGGCTGCGGCATGACGTCACTGTGCAATATCATTAGTGATATCGCACAGTATGTATGCCCACTGTGGGGCGGGCCAGCCCAGGAGGGGAAACACTAAGCAATGCCGCTCACCAACCACATCATCTAGTGTGTGCACACCTTAAGTGGTCTCTGATAGTATACAGTACTGTATGTAGGTTTGTTTGTTTTTCCCTGTGTTGCCTGTTTTTGTGTTTTGTGTGGTGGTGTATGTTAGTCACTCCAATTTTGTGGAAAAGTATGGAACTCAGAATGTATTGTACCCCAATTTTTTGTACAAAAATTCTATGGAATACAGTTTAAAAGCCTATTAGTGGCCATAAAGCAAAGTATGTATGATTATTATTATTATTATTATTAATACTGGGTAAATGTTAGAATTCTAGTGTTTTACATCAAATTATATGCTGTCAATGATTTTGTAGTTGACTTCAAATGCCTGGAAGTTGTTTTTTTAGTTTTGTTCATCCAATTTTAATTTAAAAAAATAAAATACAGAAGACATCTTCCAGTACAATACAACACCCCCATGTACTGGGCACACATCACTGAACACATTATAGTGATAATCTGGGAATATCACCCCCAAAATGAAATGTGAATATTGGTCCAATGACAATATTTTACATTGTGTCAGGGATAATTTAATCATTAGTATGGATAAACCAGAGTTTATGAACAAAGTTAAAATATTTTATCATTAAACATTGATCAGTGGCAAACGCAGGATTTTCATGGGGGGGTTTCCAGAACTGGGTGGAGCCAAGCACGGGGGCGGGGACTGAGGTGACCCAGTACATGCTTATATATATATATAAATATATATATATATAATATACACATAGCATATTAAACATGCATATATATATCCATTTCAAGCTTCTCACACTCGCTTACAAAGCCCTCACCCACTCCTCTCCCATCTACATCTCTGACCTTATCTCCCTTTACACTCCCACCCGTCCTCTTCGCTCTGCTAATGCACGCCGATTCTCCTGCCTACTGGTTACTTCCTCCCACTCCTACCTCCAAGATTTTTCACGTGCTGCTCCAATTCTCTGGAATTCCCTACCTCTCCCCCTCAGACTCTCCAACTCTCTATAAAACTTCAAACAGGCTCTCAAGACCCACTTCTTCACCAAACCCAGCCAAATCTCATCCTAACCCTCTGTTCTACGCTCTCTATGTACCCCATCTGTGTCACCTCTGTCTATCTATCCCTCCCCTTTAGAATGTAAGCTCTCACGAGCAGGGCCCTCTTCCCTCATGTGCTTATCCTTTGTCTTACTTTAATAATCTTCAACTGCATCAACTCCAGCAGTCTTCTGCCACCTGATACTTATTCCAGTGTCATCTGCTGATGTAACTGTTTATTTACCCTGTACTTGTCCTATACTGTCATCAACTGTAAGTTGCTGTTTTCCTGTTTGATTATTTATGTACTCTGTAATTGGGCGCTGCGGAACCCTTGTGGCGCCATATAAATAAAGGATAATATATATATATATATATATATATATACATACAGTACAAGTATATATATATGCATGTATATATATCATGTGTGTGTGTTTATATGTATGTATATACATGTGTATATATGTATGCACAAACTGCACATGGATATATATGTACTATAATTAAAATAAAGTAAACTTTTATGAAGCACTTACAAGTGCCACCAGGAAGAGAGCAGGCTGCAGAGGACGCTAGACAGCCATTAACAATACTCATGCAGCATAAAAAAAAAAAAAAAAAAAAAATTTTTTTTTTTTGGTGGAGGGGGGTTTCTGGGTACTCAGAAACCCTCCCTGGGTGCGCCACTGTTGATATATGCAGACCTTTAACCGATTTAACTACCACTCATTTCTGTAGAGTTAACATACCAACACCAGCCAGATTTACCACAGGAATTCCGTGATATGTATTTGTAAAATTAAATAGCGCAACTACAATAGCAGGAGCAAAAGCTGAAATTACTGCAAAGTCAGCGCATGAAGTTTTCCCCAGTTAAAAATGAATCTTATTGCAGATAATTTACATTAAAATGGTCAGAAATTTGCTTTTTTTGTACAGAGACTGTGAAAAAAAGGTTCTGAAGAAGGACATATTTTATATTTAATAAAATATGACATCTTTTATATTGTTGTGTATATATTTAAAAAAAAATATTACATGATTTCAAAATATATATATTTTTTAAATGGCAATGACATTTTAAGGTCACATTATATGACAATAGTGTTATTGATATACAAACATTAATAGATATTTAATGCATACACATTTCTTTAAGTTTTCATTAAGGAACAAATACAGATGTAGGTACAGTGCTCTGAGGGATCCGAATGTGTACCCTTAGCTGCTAAAGTTATGCGTGTCTCACCCCCTAATCACATCTATTAACAAAAAAAATGCTTTGGGGTGCTGTAGTAATATTATGATGAATGCATACACTTAGTATTTGTTTTCTATATTTACTAATGAGACTGTGTAGTGTGATCCTACAGAGGACCACAGCACACATTGACTGTTCCCATTAAGAAAACCCATTCTACAGATCACAAAGTCTCATTGGTCACCTGTGTATTAGGAACAAAAATTTACTTTAACTATATAAACAAAGAACACCAGTACTAAGTGTTGCATTAATAATAATACTAATAATACTACTACTACTAATAATAATAATAATACTATACCCCATAGTGCACCAGTTTTCATTTATGTTTTACATGCCCATCTCACACTTTCCAACACTTTCTTACTCCTGTACTTGTGATGGGAGAGCTGGATGAGTAGCATGTAGTATTCTTGTTTGTTTCTCCGGGTGTAGCTGCAGAGGAGACCACAGCAGGCACCTTGAAGTCAACATAGGACACACAGCAGGACATGCACTCCCTGTTACAATCTTAGCCACTAGGCCAGTTAATGTTAGCTGAGGTTTCAAATTCACTGTAACATTTCCATCAGCTACAGGTGGAATTTATGATGACCAATCCAGACAATGTGTCTCCATTTGCTCCCATGTCAGAAAATCAACTAAGACAACAACAGCCATAGAATCAACCCTCGACAGGATGGGGAAAACCTACATTGTAGGTTTGTAAGGCTGACCGATGCCATTTGGGAACAAATTAGAAGCCAGCTTCTGTGCCATAGGTAACAGCTGGGACAATGGGCACAGTTCCAACCTGTCTCAAGAACATCTGATGCAACCAAGTAGTCAAACACACCACCAACATCAGCCCCAACAACTCCACCTTGACAGAGTGTTCGTACCTGGGGAGGAGTCAGGAAATGGATGAGTAGTTTTAGGTTTGTAACAGAAATCACACCATGTATTTACAATAAAAACGACAGCATTATTGGTACAATAAATGTAGTACAAACAGGTGAATATGGAATGTCAATATTCAAAATGGATAATTAGAACTTTATATGCAGGTAGGCATGAACAGAATATTTATGCAGACTGTCACTTGCAGGGCATAAGGTAGATACACAATACAAGAATACACTCCTTAATTAGACAGATGTAGTAAAGGTAGAGATTATAATATCAGCACAAACAAGGTCCAGGTAAATCCAACTACTGAGAACGACTCAGAGCCCCTCAGTGTATCTGACGAGAGACCCTAAGGAAAGTCCAGGTAAGTCTAGCACATTGGATGCTGGTAGCTAAGGTGAGATTACAAAGCAGACCATATGGGATGTAGATGAAATAAGTACCAGAGCCATGTACCACCAGATGTCAATGGAGAAAGTAAACATGAAAGGCAATAGCTTTGTAGATGTTGCAATATAGCTCAGCAAGGAATGGACACCTGGAAGCCAGACTGGAACAGACCAGAGTCCCAGATAGGCCCAGTAAGGAATCAGACCATGGGATAGAAGTAAGTTGTATAACCAGGAACAGAACCAGGACATGTGGTAAATGTATCATAAGCAAGGGTGGCACTCAGGCCTATTTTCAATAAATGCAAACACGACATAAGCATTCCAATATTTCAATGTATTTTGTTTCACTTTTTTATTTTTTTATTTTAGCTTGTCATTCAGACATGGAATGCTGCTGCTCCAATCTCACAGTTTTCCTATTGCACATAAATGACATTTAATGGGAAAAATTGGCATAAACAAGTCTGAAGAAGCAGGCAGCATCACTGTGAAATGTGTAATCAGTTCATGCTATTCTTCTTCCATATGCCTTATGCAAGAATCTGTTTTGTTATTGTCCCCTGTGAAGTGTTTG
Organism: Pseudophryne corroboree; assembly: GCF_028390025.1. Taxonomy (NCBI): domain Eukaryota; kingdom Metazoa; phylum Chordata; class Amphibia; order Anura; family Myobatrachidae; genus Pseudophryne; species Pseudophryne corroboree. The sequence continues at coordinate 650,894,124 of NC_086449.1, forward strand.
AACTTTAAAATGATGAACTTTAGAATTAAAATGAGACCATTTCTCAGAAGTGGTATTGACTCTTTCGATTGTAAAACTTGCACCAAATGTAGCCTTCCTTCAAAAAGCAACAACCTCTAGTATTAGGTTCACCTGGCTCCTTCAGTGAGACGATGCAGATGTTTTTCTTCATAGTTTTTCTAATGATGATTAGGCTGCTTTGGGCAACTTTTCCACTTTTTTCACTCTCCAAGGCTTGATACATCTTCCCTATTGTGTTTCCAGTTAATATGGTAGATCATTATAAGTATTCTAAAAACAAATCTGAATGTAGTCACCATGTCTGTGTTCATGATGCCATGCCATCATTCACAATATCTGCAGCAGAAGGTCAATATTGATGATGTCATCATGGTTAAGATGTCAACATAACTAATGTCAACACCTGCCATATGTCACTGAAAAAATGGCGACACTGGAAATCTTGACATTGTCATAATTTTAGTGCTTGCATTAGGGTTACCATTAGGGTTACCGTGAGAGTCAGGGTTAGGGTTAGCGTTATCATCTGGGTTAATGTTGCTATTACAGTTAGGGTTGTTGTCGGTGCCTGATCCTAGTCTCCACCAAGCATACCCCCAGGTTAACCCTGTGGATACAATGGACCCTGAAGAAGAAAAACAGTATGTCATCATTCCAACAATGTAAAATTAACATCTGTGTTAACATTGTGAATATTGACACGGTCAATGTCAACACTGTTTATGACTGTCTAACAAATATATTCAGAAACCAAACAATATCAAGAAATAACATACATTACCTAGTGAGAACTGTATAGCCAATGATAATAAGCAGGTATTTAGGGGTTTGCATAAATATTAATTTACACATATGTTAAAGAAATGAACCATTTTCCATATTTTTTATATGATTTTTTACTTTAAGTTTCCCTTTACTAAATTTGCATGTTTTGCATTATTTAGTGATATCAGCACTATTTTCTTTCTGCTCTTCTAGACATTGTAAGATTTCATCAAACTGAACGGATTGCATTTTATGGTAGTACAAATTTTTCGATTATTAAATTCACTTCAGTATTTTGAAATATTTATGGTATAGATGTGACAGCAGTTATGCTTACAGTAAAGTGCAAGCATAGGTGTTTTGTTTCAGAAGCCTGCAGAACATAAAATATAGCGTACTATAATAATATTTCATGAACATACAGTATTTACTATATGTTCTATTTAACAAATCTTGACACTGGATGTCACTGTTCTTCTGTTTTGTCAGAATGGAATTTAAACATTATACAGACTTTTCCAGACAAAAACTGAATATTCATACAAAGCAATGCTGTACTTAATCTTATCTATTTATCTATCTATCTATCTATCTATCTATCTATCTATCTATCTATCTATCTATCTATCTATCTATGTTTTAGCATCTAATTGTTATTAGCCTTTATATAGGGAACCACATGTGTTCCAAAGTGCCATACAGAGGGCAAACAACAACAACAACAACAACAACAACAACAACAATAGTACTTGGTATAACGGTACACTACAGTAAACAGTACAATACAGCAAACAAATAGCACTACATCTATCAGCAGTTACTGATGCAAAGGGTACAAGGGGGCATATTCAGCACAAGCTGAAACCTGTACCCATTAGCAGGGGTGCCACATACAGATATAGAGCCACTCAAAGAGATGCAAAGGCAGTGAAGGAGTCCAGGGACATCAAGCCCAAAAAGCATTTGTAGAGTGTGGCTGGTGAGGAGGGCCATGCGCATTGGAGCTTACAATCTAAAGGGAGGGGGGCAGACAAATGGTTGACACAAGGGTGAGACACACAAACAGAAGTGTCCACTTACAAGTGTACATTTATACATACACCTTTACATTACAAAACTTGTGACAAAGCCAATCCATGATCCATGGTGCAAAATTAGTAAACAGGTCAACTGCTGTTTGGCCAATGTACAGCTAAAGAAAACTACAGTAAAGCAGTGGATGGATTTAGTGCTGTAGACAGAGCTGGATTAAGGCTTTAGGGGTCCCATTCCACTTAAGACAGGGGGGCCCTCTAGCACAACATTTGGGATGCAGTGATTAGGCTCCCATTTGCAAGCCTTTGGCTCACACATGAATAGGGGATGTGATGGATACACATTACTCCCACATTTCATGTCATACTGGGGGCATGTACATAACTTCCACAATTGCTGGGCTGCATCCTGCACTTCATGCACAGCAAGTGAGAGAGTTTCATCCCTACCTTTCCTCCCCATGGTGCACTGTCTTAGCTGTCGGTGATTTAGAGGCACTACACAGTAGGGTGTTCAATCCCGGGCCATTTTTTCAATTCTGGGTATCGGAGTAAAAAATGGTCAATACAGGGATTTCCAGGATACCCGGGATTGGCTTGTTTCCTGTGTGGCTGCCAACCCCCCCCCCCCCCCCCACAGGCAATGGAGGCACCTGCCTATGGGCTTTAAGCCTTGAAGGGTCACCTGCAAGGACAGCAGCACCTGTGTATTTCACTGCAGGATCCAACTGTTCTTCCAGTGGAGCTCTGAATGCACCCACTGCTGCTGCAGTGTTACCTAACTCTGTCCCAGAAGCCCTGCTAACACCTGCAATAGGGGGAAAGATAGCTCTCACCTGGTATTATTATTATTATTATTATCCTTTATTTATATGGCACCACAAGGGTTCCACAGTGTCCAATTACAGGGTACATATGCCCAGTAATCAGAAAACAGGAGAGTTGGCATGAATTAGCAGAGTGAAGAGGATGGGTGGGAGAGTAATGGGAGATAAGGTCAGTGTTGAGAGGAGTGAGTGAGTGCTTTGTAAGTGAGTGTGAGAAGTTTGAATTGGATTTTGAAAGGGAAGGGCTGTGAACAGCTCAGGCTGTGCTGCAGCAAATGACAGTGCATCCACCGCTGCTGCCGGACTGTAAGAAGGGACCCACTGGTGAACGCTGATTTTGCATGCTGCAGACAGCTGAAACTCACATATTAATTTTCCCTTTTATTAAAGAGGGGGGGGGGAAACCAAACTACAACTTTCCTCTGGGCGACTGGGATAAGCTTATGACCCTGGCTCGGACACTGTAATCTTAAAGTAGCCTTCCTCCACCATTTCTGTGAGCTTATGTGTGGTGATGATAATCATGATGATGATGATATTAACAACAACAGTGAGGAGGGTGAGGATGAGGATGATGATGAGGATGACATGCTCCAAATGTTACTATTAATAACAACATTGTTAGCTACCTTAAGCCCATTTCTAGCTTGGTTTAACCAAACCACAAAGATGTGGTCTTTTGTGGGGGGCCCAAGCAAACCAAGTACTTCAGCCAAAAAAGTGGACGTTCCTGTCACTAAATTGCTTAATTTGTTAAACTGTGCATGTCCTTTTTAATATACAGCATAAGGGAGGGTAGTAGTGCCTAGGGACAATTCCAGTGTGCACTACTTTTCTTTTTATTATGGAAGCATTTTAATGGTCTTCTGTGTCTCACAAGTTGATTCATGGATGTCTTGTTGCATACTCAGATATTTAATCGCTTACATTGGAGGCCATACACTGATGGAGAATCTACACCTAGCATGAGGCAAGTGCTAGTTTACATGGTGTATCCAATGGTACTGCCTAAAGATGCACAAATTGGGCATACCAGTTCTTGCACATTTAAATTTACACTTGTACACAAGTTGATTCTTTACCAGCTCCAGCTTCTTATGATAATTCTCTCTTATGTGTGCTTATGTGTTTAGGGTTAGTTTTACTCTCCTTAGCGATTTGCTTTTTGTTTTCTATTTTAGCTGCTCTGATTTCCTTTTTGCATTTTTTGTTACATTCCTTTTAGTACTGGAATGACTCCACCTTCCCATCTGATTTAAAAGCTTTGAATGCTCACCTCTTTTTAACCATTTCCTCCTTTACCTTTTTGTTTAGCCACATTGGTTTGAATTCAATACTCTTATTTTTACTGCCCATGGGGATGCACTTATGGGTATATTTGTCTAGCATCGATTTAGCATCGATATTCACACAAACGGTTGATGTTTTTCAACTGTGCATGCATCTAAGTAGCTAAAACGTCACACAGCACATGTTTCCCATGGTGTGTGCACAGAGTTACAGTAGATGCATGGTATCAGAAAAATATTGAGCATTCCTGAGCATAGACTGGGCGGTGGCTATTAAGACACATGGAGATCCATTGTCTTATAGGTGTGATATGGGAGTGTCCTGGATGTCTTCATAGCTTGTTGCATACTCAGATATTAAGGCACATAGAGATATATTGTCTTATAGGTGTGATATGGGAGTGTCCTGGATGTCTTGTTGCATACTCAGATATTTAATCGCTTACATTGGAGGCCATACACTGATGGAGAATCTACACCTAGCATGAGGCAAGTGCTAGTTTACATGGTGTATCCAATGGTACTGCCTAAAGATGCACAAATTGGGCATACCAGTTCTTGCACATTCAAATTTACACTTGTACACAAGTTGATTCTTTACCAGCTCCAGCTTCTTATGATAATTCTCTCTTATGTGTGCTTGACTGTCAACATATAATACATTCTAATAATAATTATATAATACTGTATTTGTGGGGGAGCATTGATGATGGTCTTTTTTCTCTTGCAAGGAAGGCCATTTCAATCTCTATATTGTCCTTACTCCTAAGGCCTGTGATTTGCTTCATGCATTATTTTGCAATTACTTTACAATATAGTAATCAAATATCACATTAGGATTTTTTTTTATAATTTGTTCCACATTTCTATTTCTTTTTCATGGAATCAGAATGAATCAATCAAAATTAATCAGATTTGAGCAGTCAGAATTATTCAGACTTAAGGATCATACACACTAGATGATTTAAGTGGATGATATGCACGATAAAGTTAAAGATATTATTGTGCATATTGTCGATTATGTATACACGATAATGATGTGCGCTCTCGCAGGTCGTTATTGTTTATCTTTATGTTCAGGGATGGAAGGGGTGATGTCACTGAACGATATTGTTCACTATATCATTGAGTGTGTCTGCTCTTTATCTTTTATTATGCAGCTGGGGGAATTTTAAGGGAAATATTTATCTTTATCTTTATTGGATCGAAATTTATACTGTGTACCTGCCTTTAGTCAGAAGAATGAATCAAAATCAGTCAGATTTAATCAGTCAGAATTAATTAATCAGAATTAGAATTAGTCATAATTAATCAATCAGATGTAATCAGTCAGAATTAATCAGAATTAATAAATCAGAATTAATCAATCAATGAATCAATGCTTTACTTGCCTTCCAATACACACTCCACCTCCATTTTCATGTACTGCCCTCATGCCTCTGATCTAGTTCTTGATTAATGAAAAAATTCTTTCCATGGGTCCATGATTTACTTACATGATTTTAGCTGTTTCTATCAAATTTCAAGAAATACAAAACCAAATATGAAGGTGATTTGCCAAAACAGAAAAACAAAAACACTGTGGTCAGTTTTGGCAAAACCAAAAACACGAGGGTACCCGCACTTCTCTAAATTTTAGTTCATCATTTGAAGATGTACTGTACCATTGTTTGGTACAAAATTAAGATTTATACTTACACAAACTATGAATTGAAGATAGACTGTTATTTTTTGTTACAATTACATGTGTTCATAATTTGAAAATTATATCTAAGATTGGGATAATAGTGTTCCTGTCTATGATAATATCAGAAAAAATGAATGTGTTAATTTTGAAGGTTTTTTTGTAGATATTATAATAAAAGTGATCTAAGTTGTAGTTATGATACTGCTTTAAAATACTGTTAAATTGTTTACAGTAATAAATAATACAATCAAAGTGGCCATGTTGATTGAAGATTTTTTAACAGGCCCTTATAATATGCATGTACTAGCTTATCAAAATCTAATAAACTGTAAAAAGGGAGAGTTTTCATATTTAGAAGCCAGCAAGTTCTAAAAATGTAAATATATTGATACCATTTGCACTTGTGTTACAGTAAGACCCTCCAAGTATGTAGAAAGTTAACAGAGTGTCATTTGTATATATATTTTGAGAAAAATTAAAAAATCTCATCTAGAAACAGTGTTTGTAGAATATTTAAAAACATTTAAACAATTGAATATTTATAAATGAGAGATTATTTCATTGTGTTTTAGTCTTCTAAAACAAATGTGATGACTTTGACAGGTGAAGTTGCCGAAATGGCAGCTATTTATTATTGTAAATAACTGTGGCCCAGTATTTATAAACAATAATGATAATATTTGTGGCATGTTAATATTAAAACTTAATGGTCCCTCTTATTTTCTGTGGTGTAGTGGACAATACTTCACTTTTTTGAAACTCTTTTCTTGAGCCAACATATTCCAATAGGTGGATCCAACAAACAAACAAACAAACAAACAAACAAACAAACAAACAAACAAACAAACAGACAAATGTACTGAACCATTCCATAGAGTTCTTTGAAGCAAATGAGCAAAGATTTGGTTAGCATCCCTAATTTATAGACGTGTAGACAATCAAGAGTGGTATTTCATAAATCCATTCTGTGGAATTGTATGAGACAGACTTGTGCGTAACTGTAATTTACATTACTTAGAAATCTGGCCAATGGGAATGTATTGCCACATAGACTATGTATGCCTTGCAATAATAGAAAAGAAAACGGGGATGACAAAAGTGTGATGAGATGTGATATATGAAACTAGTAAACTAGTAAAATAATGACTGAAACATTGGAGGTTAACAAACAAAAGACAAAGCGGTGATGTATCAGACCTTGGAATTGGAGATAGATAAAGGATCAACCAACAGCTGTAATTTTACAGGCTGTGTTTGAAAAATGGCAGAAGCTGATTGGTTGATACTTAATCTCAAAGAACACTAAAGTCCTGGTTTTATGGATAGCCATACTTAAAGAGAGTTGACTTAATTAGTACAGTACCTGGTATTTTCTTTTACACATTTGTGCTCAAGCATGGATTCCCTTAAATCCTGGATTGTTCTTTGAGGACCAAGGTTGGGAAGCCCTGATCTAGTTTCTTCAGAATAACTAATTTCCAGTGGTGCACCCAGGGGGAGTTTCCGAGCACCCAGAAACCCCCCTCCACCTTTTTTTTTTTTTGCTGCATGAGTATTATTAATGGTTGTCTTGCGTCCTCTGCAGCCTGCTGTCTTCCTGGTGGCACTTGTAAGTGATTATTAAAAGTTTACTTTATTTTAATTATAGTACATATATATCCATGTGCATACATATATACACATGTATATACATATATATATATATATATAAACACACACACACATATGATATATATACATGCGTATATATACACGTGTACTGTATGTATATATATATATATATATATATATCTCTGTATGCATGTTTAATATGCATTCGGATAGGCAAATGAATATCCTTACAAAGAATTAAGGTTCAAAAAGGGTTGAGATTGCCTAAAGGATAAAAAAAAAGGGGCAGACTAGATGGGCCAAGTGGCTCTTATCTGCCATCAAATTCTATGTTTCTATAGTATATGTGTATATGTATGAATGTGTGTGTGTATATATATATATATATATATATATATATATATATACTTGAGTACTGGCGCCCAAGATGGCTGCCTCACCTTTTGTATGCTCCTGATCATCTCCATAAAACAGCTTAAATTCACCACAACTGACCTATGAATCATCATAAATATCCAAGGACTTATCTTGAACTTGTACTACTCTACACGGACATTTCATCAAAACCAACGGATTGCATTCCTGCGCTGAGATACACACTGGATTGAATCCTGGACTGATTCCTCTGCATATCTCCACTGAGAAATCCTTCAGTTTAGCAGCTGCTGTACTCTGCATTGGACATTACCCAGATAAGGTACTGTGGATTACAACCTAACTTTGGCTACACCCAGACCCTCACTTAGACATCATCCACCTCTGTTCTCTGAGCTACAAATAACTGACTTATTGCATTAATCTACTAATATCAGTATATTCAGGCTCTGAATTGCTGAAGGCTCACTGTTTAAAATCAGGATCCATTTCCAGGACATGTTATCACTTCTACCCCCACAAAAAAAAAAAAAATCTACTTCAAAGGCCTCTCACACTGAGACTTTTCACACCTACACAGTAGGAATTGGCTTCTAACACCTTTTCAAAAGGCTGCCTATCCTAGGATAATTGACTAATTCAGCAGTTATTTTATTTATTACTTGCTTCAAATATACACAATAGGTTATAGCAATAACTTTGTTCATAATCCCATTATAATTTTGGATCACATACCGAATTGGGGGAAAACAAAACACAAAAAGGAAAAACAAAAAAACAAAAAACAAACACTGCTTTCTCTCCCTCTCTCATCATCATATGCAGTTCAAATTTATAGTAATATGTCATTGATGACCAAATGTATACGTATTGCTCCAGCTTCATTCTTTCACTCCGCCCACCACGCTCTGCAGTTCCTATCACACCATCACAGGCTTCTATTCTCCAATCCCTTGGCATTTTAAAAAGAAAACACAGGCGCATTCGTGGGAAGCGAGCAGGCCGGAAATGTATTTCCCCCGGTAACCATCTAAGTCCTTTGACCACCTGCTCACCCCCATACTCAAAGAACAATCAAATAGAAGTGATACCCAAAAGACGGCCCTGTGTTTGGAAGGACAGAACTGTCTACTCTCACTTTGTGACCCCCATACCAAGAGCCCCTGCACTTAACATAAAGAAAACTGAAGGCCCTCTGGTATGCCCAATCAGGTCAGTCCTTTGTAATGCCAGATCTATAAGAAACAAGACTGCAACAATTGCTGACCTTATTGAATCTGCAGATCTAGCCTGTATTACAGAGACCTGGCTAGATGAAAATGCAGCACCTATATTGGAGGCTGCAGTACCAACAAACTACTCTGTCATCCACAACCCAAGACTGGACCGCAGGGGTGGCGGGGTGGCTATCTGCTTCAAAAAAGAACTTAAACTTAGGGTCCACCCTATTGAAACTACTCGCTCATTTGAGTGCATTGCTGCCCGGAGTTCGACAGGATTAGGTTTCAGACTACTTCTTATTTACCAGCCACCTGGAGATGGAAAGACATTTCTACAAGAAATTGCAGACACTGTTGCTGGCCTGGTTCTGGAACATCAAAGATGGCTCATCCTCAAGGATTTCGATGCATGGGTGGATGATGAGCTCTCACGCCTTGGCCAAGACCTCCTGTGCACAATGAATGGTCTGGGCTTCACACAGGTCATTCCCTCTGCCACACATAAAAGTGGTCACACTCTCGACCTCGTCTTTCAGATTGGATTAGAGGTCACTGACCTAAAAATAAACCCAGTCATCTGGTCAGACCACTACTCCCTCTGGTTCTCAGTTGCAACCCCTCAAATAAGATATCTGCCCGTGGAGTTGACCAGGTATCGTCCAAGGAGGGGTATGACTCCCCAGGCTCTTGCAGCAAATCTGTATCTCTCTGCTATACAGGGTGCCTGTGAAGATCCCTGTTCCCTAGTCCGTTATTATAATAGGGATGTTATGGCTGCAATTGATATTATCGCCCCTGTGCGTTTAAGACCTCGTAAACCACAACGTCAAGCTCCATGGTTCGACAACAGTGTTAGTGAGCTCAAGAAAAGGGGGCGTAGACTGGAAAGACGATGGAGGAAGACTAACCTAGTGGATGACAAAATAAAACTAATAAAGCATAACGAAGAATATCAATCGACAATCACTCGTAAGAAAGCACAGTTCCTGTCAAATGAGATCACAGCAGCAAACAATAGGCCAGCTCAACTTTTCCGCACAGTGGAGATGCTTTGCAAGCCAGCATGCCTGCAGACTGATGAGACCCTCTCCCAGGCAAGATGCAACGAGTTTGCAAACTTCTTTGCAGATAAAATATCCACCATCCGGGCTGGAATCTCCACAGTGCCATCAAAGGAGTGCCAAACTACAAAGCCCGCCAATATAAGCTACCTGCCTTCATGGACCAGCTTTGATCCAGTGGATGTAAAGGACACTGCTGAAATTGCTCGGATTTTGCGTCCCACCACCTGTGATCTGGACCCAGCCTCAACCAAGCTTCTAATAGGTTGTATGGATATAATTGGTCCTGTCTTTACAAAAATTGTTCAATGCTCTTTGCAGACAGGCATTTTTCCTGGACCCCTAAAGGAAGCAATTGTTAGACCGCTGCTTAAAAAACCTAATTTAGATCCCGACTGCATGACCAACTACAGACCGGTATCAAACCTTCCTTTCCTAGGAAAGGTTATTGAGAAAGTCGTTGCAAATCAACTGGAAACCCGCCTGACAACCCATGATATTTATGATCCATTTCAATCAGGATTCAGGAGAAGACATAGCACTGAAACAGCACTGGTGTGTGTGTTAAATGATCTTCTGATGGCAAAAGACAGAGGTGACTGTTCAATATTAATCCTTCTGGATCTCTCGGCAGCATTTGATACCGTGGACCATGGGCTTCTGATTGAGCGACTGATACATTTCTGTGGTCTGGATGGCACAGTCCTAAGATGGTTCAAATCATTTCTCACAGGCAGGTCACAGAGAGTATCATCTGGATTATACTCATCACCACCAGTGTCATTGCCATGTGGTGTCCCACAAGGTTCTATACTATCCCCCATGCTTGTTGCAGTATACATGCTCCCATTGGGCGAAATAATCAGGCGCCATGGCCTGGTCTACCACTGCTATGCAGATGATACACAACTGTACTTGTCCTTTGCTCCGGGCACTGATAACCCAATAGCAACCCTTAATGGCTGTCTAGCTGAACTACAGGAGTGGATGAGCGCCAGCTGGCTGCGACTGAACCCGGATAAAACAGAGGTCCTTATGATACGACCGCAACATCAAAGGACAAGACTGCAGCATAGCCAACCAACTGGACTTACACTCGGGGATTCAGAATTACAGACCAGTGATCGTGTGCGGAATCTTGGCGTTGTCCTGGATGGTGGCTTGACACTTAAACATCAGATATCAGCCACAATCAAATCCTCATTCTTTCACCTGAGGAACATAGCCAGAATCAAGCACTTAATTCCCTCAGATGATATGCCAAAAGTCATACATGCATTTGTATCATCTCGTTTAGACTACTGTAATGCCCTCTACCTTGGTCTACCAGCAAAAGAATTGCAACGCTTACAGCTGGTGCAAAACACAGCTGCCAGGCTATTAACCAACCAGCCCCGTTCTAGCCACATAACACCCATCCTCTACTCCCTTCACTGGCTGCCTGTACGATGGCGAATCATCTTCAAGATTGGCTTACTGAGTTTCAAAGCATTACATGACCAAGGCCCAAGGTACCTCAAACAGCTTCTGACCCCATACTGCCCCACTCGATTACTGCGATCTGTAGATGAAGGACTTTTAGCAGTACCTAGAATCTCCCGTAATTCATCTGGGGGTCGAGCTTTTAGTCATGCGGCTCCGACTCTATGGAACTCACTTCCCCGCACAGTGCGAGAGGCCCCAACTATAGAATCCTTCAAAAGTAGACTCAAGACTTTTCTGTTTACTCAAGCATTCCCATAATTGTCCCTTTTAGTATCTTCATGCTTCTGTATTTTATGAAAATGTACTTCATTATTTTCTGTACTATATTATGCTATGTATCTGTTAAGCGCCTTGAGTCCTATGGGAGAAAGAGCGCTATATAAATAAAATTATTATTATTATATATATATATATATATATATATATGTGTGTATATATGGTATATATATATGTGTAGATATGTATGTATATATATATTATATATACACACAGACACACTAGTTTTACGGACCCAGCACATACTGGGTCATCTTAGTCCCCACCCCAGTGCTTGGCTCCACCCAGTTCTGGAAACCCCCCCATGCAAATCCTGCGTTTGCCACTGATTGCATATAACAAAGGTTCACAAATGTGTTCCTAAAGGCACCTAAATGGTGCAGGTTTTAAACATATCCATTGGTCAGCAAAGAAAGTTAAATCAAGTTCACTGATGTACTTATCAAGGGCCTTATTCAAAGATGGTTGTAAATGCAATGCTGCATGCAAGTAGCATTGTATTTTCATCCGTTCTGGACATGTCTCAGTAGAAGAGACGCCTCCTGCATGTAGCTGCATCTCCAGCACTGCGACCGATGTTGCAAGCTGGGATTCAACATTGCGACCATCAGACACGATGTTCCATGCAGATGGCCGGCTTTAAGTTCCAGTTTACTTAGCTGGTCGATGGAATATGGGGGTGCGAGGTAGGGAGTCTGCTTGGTGACACACAGACCCCTGACTCTCTCCTCCTAGAAAGTGGGGGTGACATGCCGGCATTTCTGGAAATGCAGGCCTCCTCCTGCCCCCTACCCACTCCGTCAACACCGCTGCCTGTCAATCAAGCAGTGGCAGAGGGGAAGCATGGGTGAGCTAGCAAGGCTCTTTCTGCCCATGGACAGAATGGAACTTTTGCAGCTGGAGATTCCCTATAAATGAGAGTCCCACTCTGAATTAGGCCCTAAATTACCTGTGGCCAAGCATGGATATACTTAAAACCTGGACCAATTGGATGCCTTGAGGACCACATTTGGGAACCTCTGGCATATTGGCATCTCTGGCTGATACTACTTAAAACATTAGTGTGGGTGTTATATTGCATGAGGTATTCTATTCACATTTCTTAAATAATATTGTCTTTAGGACAGGTACTGTAATTTCATTTTAAAAAGGTGAAAACAAAATATATTTATAATTTATTTTTGCATTTCTTTGCTTTCAGTTTATAGTTTCATTCAATTACATTTTCTGTTGAAAACTCTTTTCCTTTGTTATCATAGGGCATACGAATACACATACACATGGCACAAGTGCTACTGATATACAGCTTAGCCAACTGAGCACATGGAGGGAAGTGCTAATTTTTCTTGCTTAACCACTTGCCTGGCTTGGTGGCATGTGATGCGACCAAAGCTAGGAGTTACAGTCCGTTATGGACACTGGGGGAGAGAGGCGTACACCCCTAGATATATGTTTTTTAACTAAAATATTTTTATATTTTATTAAAAACACTTTTTAACCTTTATTAAGTAATATGAAAAATGATAATTTCTACATTAAATCAGAAAAAAGAAAATCTATGGTCCTTAAATTAGCAGGATCATACAGGTGTGTTCTACAAATGGATTTAAGTAAACCAGGGTTAGTTAATGTGTGCAGTGCAGGCATCAGTAAAGCCAAGTAACCAGAGACAGCCTCCATAATGGGTGAGCATCAGATGTTGAGACAGGAAAATTTCTATACACCTAGTAATCCTTTAAATAGTTACCACAGATGTGATTCATTCTAACAATTATACCTGTAAACAATGTGTATTATGATGTTATGTGATAAAAGATGCTAAAACATAGATAGATAGATAGATAGATAGATAGATAGATAGATAGATAGATAGATAGATAGATAGATAATGTTTGGAGAGTGTAAATAAATAAGCATATGCCTTTAATTATACAACAAAGGAGCTCCTTACTTGCCGCAATGCTGACTAAGCGCTACATCGCTTGCTGCTTCTGCCCTACATTGGTTGCCCAGTTATGATATCTACTTGTGCAATGACATCTATTTGCTGTCTTTGACCTACTGTAGAGGATTGTGAGATAGGAGATACTGAGTTTAATACAAAGTAACTGTTAGAAGAAACTGAGTCTGATTCTGAGTGGCACGCTATGATGATATTAAAACATAGTAGTAACATAGTAACATAGTAACATAGTTGGTGAGGTTGTCATCCATCGAGTTCAACCTGAATTATATTCCCTATTTTATTCTGGTTAAAGGCTTTATCCTCAGATATCTTTTTCTGTTAGAAATGCATCTAACCCATTTTTAAACGCATTTACTGGGTACACTATTACAACCTTCTCTGGCAGTGAAGTCCATATTCGTATTGCCCTTACAGTGAAGAATCCCTTCCTGCGCTGAGTACAACATTTCCTCTCCTCAAGCCTTAGCAGGTTTCCGCGCGTTTTGTGTAGAGGTCTCTTAGTAAACAAATCACCTGACAGCTCTGAATATTGCCCCTTTATATATTTGTAAATATTAATATATGTATATTAATCATATCTTCTCTTAGTCATCTCAATTCTAGTGTAAACATATCTAACCTAGAAAGCCTCTCCTCATAGTCCACTGTCTCCAACTCCTTAATCAATTTGGTAGCTCGCCTCTGAACATTTTCAAGTTCTAACATGTCTCTTTTATAATGTGGTGCCCAGAACTGTACACAATACTCAAGATGCAATCGCACCAATGATTAATTCAGTGGCAGGATTACACTTTTATCCCTTGTCTCAATTCCCCTTTTAACCACTTAACTGACGATTTCCCCCCCCCAAAAAAAAACGCTCAGAAATTGTTGGGGGTTTCTTATGAGTGAGTTAGGTGAAGAACATGAATTTAACCATATCCAAGATGATTTTAGTTAAAAAAAATAAAAAAAAATCACATAAAAAAATATAAAAAATATTTTCTCAAACACCGGACCATCGGTCGGGAAGATTAGTAACATCTAAACATCTGTAACATTGCGACCATTGCGATGTTACTTCTTATACCCAAGACAGCTGCCAGATACACAGGGGGGAGGGCTTGTTTTAAACTTTCCCAGCGGCTGCCATTGTCTGTAGCCGCTGGATCAGAAGTCCTACTGTGCTGACTGAACAGCAATGATCGACAGCATGGCAACGCTGAGGGGAGGGTGCAGGGAGGTCCCTCTGAAAGCATCAGTGGATGGAAGTTTCCTTTCCCTGCAGCTGCTAACACTCTTTATCTGACTGGTCGCATCCTGTGCGACCAGGTCAGATAAAGCACTTGCTGGTGTGGCCGCATCTGATGCAACCATGCCAGGCAAGTGGATAATGCATGCTAACACCTTATTTGCCTTTGTTGCTGCACTCTGACATTGTGTACTGCTGCTAAATCTACTATCAATGAACACCCCAAATCCTTTTCTAATACCATTTCCCCTTTATTTAGCGCATTTACTTGGTAATTTGCATGTTTATTCTTAGTCCCAAAGTTCATAACATTACATTTTTCCACATTAAACCTAATACTCCATTTGGTTGACCAAACTTCCAGTTTAAATAAATAACTCTGAAGATACTCCACATCCATTTCTGACTTGATTACCCTACATATTTTAGTATCATCTGCAAAAATTGACACTGTGCTTTCTAGTCCTTCTCCTAGATCATTTATAAATATACAAACAATAGTAGTCCCAGTACAGAATCCTGCAGTATTCCACTTATTACTTTAGCCCAGGTGGAAAACATTCCATTAACCACCACTCGCTGTTCCCTGTTGTCAAGCCAATTACCCATGTACAAATAGTGTTTTCTATTCCAAGCTCCCTTAATTAGAAAAACAGCCTCCTGTGAGGCACTGTGTGGAAAGCTTTTGCAAAATCCAGATAGACCACATCTACTGCATGACCCTGGTCCAAATTGTTGCTTACTTTCTCATAGAAGCTAATCAAATTAGTTTGACATGACCTATATCTCACAAAACCATGCTGGTACTTATTAATAGCATAGGAGTGTTCAAAGTACTCCTGTATGCTATCCCTTAGTATACTATCCAAAAGTTTCCCCAATATTGATGTCAGACTAACTGGTCTATAGTTACCAGGATGGAGTTTAATGCCCTTTTTAAATATTGGGACTACATCTGCTATATGCCAGTCCTTTGATACCATGCCTGATGTAAGTGAAGCAGTGAAAATTAGATACATTGGCCCTTGCTATTTCAGCATTTAGCTCCATCAGAACCCTAGGATGAAGTCCATCTGGACCAGGAGATTTATTAGTCTTAATTTTTTTTAATCGCTCATGGACTAATTCCTAAAACAGATTTAAGCAATGGGCCTTTAACATTACTATTATTATTGTTACTCACTAATTCCACCATCTGGTCCTCTCTAGTAAACACTGATGAAAAAATGTGTTCAATATTTCAGCTTTTTCTTTGTCATTATTTATCAAGAATCCCAGTTCACTTTTTAAGGGTCCTATATTCTCTTTTTTTAGCCTCTTACCATTTATGTACTTAAATAATTTTTTAGGGTTAGTTTTACTCTCCTTAGCGATTTGCTTTTTGTTTTCTATTTTAGCTGCTCTGATTTCCTTTTTGCATTTTTTGTTACATTCCTTTTAGTACTGGAATGACTCCACCTTCCCATCTGATTTAAAAGCTTTGAATGCTCACCTCTTTTTAACCATTTCCTCCTTTACCTTTTTGTTTAGCCACATTGGTTTGAATTCAATACTCTTATTTTTACTGCCCATGGGGATGCACTTATGGGTATATTTGTCTAGCATCGATTTAGCATCGATATTCACACAAACGGTTGATGTTTTTCAACTGTGCATGCATCTAAGTAGCTAAAACGTCACACAGCACATGTTTCCCATGGTGTGTGCACAGAGTTACAGTAGATGCATGGTATCAGAAAAATATTGAGCATTCCTGAGCATAGACTGGGCGGTGGCTATTAAGACACATGGAGATCCATTGTCTTATAGGTGTGATATGGGAGTGTCCTGGATGTCTTCATAGCTTGTTGCATACTCAGATATTAAGGCACATAGAGATATATTGTCTTATAGGTGTGATATGGGAGTGTCCTGGATGTCTTGTTGCATACTCAGATATTTAATCGCTTACATTGGAGGCCATACACTGATGGAGAATCTACACCTAGCATGAGGCAAGTGCTAGTTTACATGATGTATCCAATGGTACTGCCTAAAGATGCACAAATTGGGCATACCAGTTCTTGCACATTCAAATTTACACTTGTACACCAAGGAAAGGGCTAATGTTAGCTTACCACAAGTGAGACCTGATATAAATCTGTTCCAGCAACCCTGCATCACTACCTGCAAGCAGCATACACTGCTTGTATAGATCTTCACTTTGCTCAAGCTCCGCCATCCCCAATGTATATACAACAGTTAGTATGGTGGTATCTGTCACTATTCAATAAACCAACAGTTTGAGTCATCTGCTGGTGTATCTGCCTATATAACTCATCAAATAACAACACCTGCACACATATCATTTCCAACATAATCAACCCCTGTATCACAATGAATCCATGTAAATTGGGGTTTCACTTAGAATATATAAGTATCTTAATCAAGTTAATTGATTTTTAGTTAGCACAGCCTAAATAAGATGTAAATATACTTGTTCTTGTTACTGACAACATTGTCAAAATGACATTAAAATGATATGGCCTCAAATGAAAAGTTAGATAGTGTTGTCTGGATTATTGAGAAAAGAACAAAACAAAATGAAAGCGTTGAAAAACAACATATGGATAGAGAAATAAATGTGGAAACAAAAATCACAATTATAGAATGATATAAATTCCATAATTCCAACTACATATTTTTAACAACTTAACTGTCAATTTTTATTTTAGAAAACTGCTAAAAAATTGTTGATTTTTTTGCTTCATTTAATCAAGTTTAAAAAGATTTCTTAATGATATCTTTAAATATTTAATTAAAAAAATATTCCTGGGGTATAGTACATCCCCTGTGTTCATAGGCCTCCATTATTGAGTCCTGTTGGAGGAAGAGCACTATATAAATAAAATTATTATTATTATTATTATTATTATTATTATTATTATTATTATTAAATAACTTCCCACTACCCATCAAAAAAGCCCTCCCAGTATAAAAAGATCCACAGCATTATCTAGCACCACCCCCTAGTGGTAATAGATCCCAGTATCCCAGCCACTACCCTCACCCTGTATCAATGTGCCCCCCTTCCCCATAACTATACATTTCATTTATTATTTTAAATGTATCCATTAGATACTTAGATGTTTTGGGGGAGGAGCGATTATGGGGCGTAATTTTAGGAGTGATGTTGGCGGTGACAGACCACAGCAGCAGAAAACCATTCTGCACTTGTAAAGAACTGATTTTCTCCATTACAGAGGGATGAAGTAGCGGGGAGTGTCGAAGATATGGGATATGACTTGGTTAGGTAATGCACCCCTGGTTGCGGCTATATCTCATACAGCATGTCTGTGCCAGGCAAGAGGTTATGTTATAACACAAAGAGGTAAGGGGGATAAGTCTTTACTTAAAATAAACTTATGCCCCATTTATTGATATTTTTCACCAATGCCAATTAACGTTACTGCTGGCGAGCACTAACATTAAAACACCTCGCCTCACTGTATGTAAAGTCTAAACAGCGCTAACGAGTGAAAAATGTTTTTTCCTGAAAACTGTGCATGTGCCGTCTGTCCGGCTTTCTGGCACATGTGCAGTAGACAGATTGGGTGCAGGGTGAGAGAAGCCGGGGCAGCAACAGCAGGGCAGCCACAGGCTATTGTATAGCAGCAGCATCAGCAGGCCTCCCTCCCCTAGTACCCGGGCACCTCCAGTAACCAACACTAGCATCTGTTCCCCTCCCGCCCCTCCCCCCACCCTACCATCGGTCCTCTCCCCATGTGTGTGTGTGTGTGTGTGTGTGTGTGTGTGTGTGTGCAGATGTGGCCTGTACCACAGGACACATCCCAGCAGCAGCACGCAGGGGATCTGTGTTCCCTGTGGGACAACATGTCTGACAGTGCTGGGACAGTGTGTCTGTCCCCAGTGCCTTTCAGTGAGTGGCAGCGGCGGGTGTCCAGTGCAGGAACCGGTTGTTCCCCTGCACCAGACTTACTGCAGCGATGGGGAGTGATGGGGAGCATAGCGGTGCTTTAAACTTGGCGACAATTTGGCCGCCAATGAGAAGCGCCGGGCACGTCTTTTCAAATCCGGCGCCAATCAGGGGCAGGCATGGTGAGCCAATCGGCGCTCGCCGTGTCATAGGCCCCGTCCTCGTTGTGTGACGTCAGATGCCGCCGGGAGCAGAGGAAGACAGGAGGCCGCGCCGAAGAGCAGTGAAGAGCCGGGCGGCGCTGAACAGAAGCAGAAGAGCTCCAGTGGCCGCGGAAGAGGCCAGAAGACGCCTGCATCCCAGAGGAAGATGTCCAGTGTCGGCTGGACGTGAAGAAGAGGCATCTGCGCCGCTGGCCAGGATGGGCCAGCGGCAGAAGAGTGCGGCTGAGGACCCGGAGAGGCCACCAGGGGAGGAATGCAAAAGAGCTAACAAAGCTCCCCCTGGTGCCTCTCCCACCGGACAGCTAGGCCCTCCATGAGGGCACCTGTCACCTACTCCCCCCCTCCATAGACCATCAGAGTTCGGGCATTAGGCCCGTGGGGACAGTCAGGCCACAGGCCTGTGGCGCAGCAGGCAGGCAATAGGCCCGTGGGGTAATATCAGGCATTAGGCCTGAGCTACATTAGAGGGGATTAGGCCCTAGTTCATTTGTGGCTGCTTAGGGATATAAGGTGACCCTGGGCATTAGGCCCAGGTCACCCAACGGGTCCCAAGTTAGGCGGGCGCTAAGCCCGAGGGTAAAGTCAGGCCTCTGGCCTGTGGTCAGTAAGGGGGCAGTAGGCCAGAGTAAGTGGATGGGAGGTGGGTAGGCCGTACGCACCCATTTCCCAGTAATCTAAGGCAGATAGGAACTTAAAGGGACAGCACCATTGTAAATACTTGGACTGTACTATGTTTTGTGTTAATTGTTGTTTTCGTGCAGGGCCAAGTTTGCTGATAGTTTGTGTCTAGTTTGTTGCATCACACACACAGAGCTAGTTTGAGGACTCTGCCATTGCAGTTAGTGTAGTGGTGTTACACCAGTATAGAGTTGGGCCCTGCACGGCTGTTGTTTGTTTGCCTCCTTACAGGGACCTGTAAGTGGAGAAGAAGTTCACAGTGCAAGATTGGCAATGGTGAGTAGCATCTGTGTCCCTCTGTCCCTTTTGTCTGTCTGTCCTCCGAGCGCCGGATTAGGGGTTTGCTCACGGATGTGAGAACCTCCTATATCACACTATGCGCGAGAGTGCGAGTGTGTGAGAATTGGGTGACTGAGGCTTTGTGCCGATGATGATTTTCACCTATCCGGTGAAAGTCGCCACCACCCTGGGAGTATCCTCTTTCCCTTGGGAAAAGAGTTGATACTCCTTCATTTATCTCCTTTCCTCCCCAGTTTGTCTGTCATCTGCATCTGGAAGGGGATTGCCGTGTCCGGGTTCAACTGAAGGTTCCAGGTCTGTTGAAGATTCCGTGACCTGAAGGTGAGAGAGTGCGACGCGAGGTAAATGGTGAGACTACACCTGCATGGCAGCAGGCACTGCACCCGCACCGCCACACTCTTACGTGTGTGTCCTGTGCTGTGTTTGCTGTTTAACAGACTGCAAAAGCTAACGAGCTGAAAATAAGACAATGGGGGTAATTCCAAGTTGATCGCAGCAGGAAATTTTTTAGCAGTTGTGCAAAACCATGTGCACTGCAGGTGTGGCAGATATAACATTTGCAGAGAGAGTTAGATTTGGGTGGGTTATTTTATTTCAGTGCAGGGTAAATACTGGCTGCTTTATTTTTACACTGCAAATTAGATTGCAGATTTAACTCACCACACCCAAATCTATCTCTCTCTACACATGTTATATCTGCCTCCCCTGCAGTGCACATGGTTTTGCCCAATTGCAACAGAATTCCTGCTGCAATCAACTTGGAATTACCCCCAATGAGCGGTAAGTGGGGAATACCGCTATTTGTTAAATACACTTACACATTGTACTTCAGTGCACACACATTATGTCAACATTTGGGACTAAAACATTATATACACACTTTGTTATTGTGCATGTGTACTAAAATGTGTTCATATCTAGATTTGTTTGCCTACTGTATCTTATGGGTCTATTTACTAAGCCTTGGATGGAGATAAAGTCAACGGAAATAAAGTACCAGCCAATCCTCTCCTAACTAACATGTCACAGGCTGGGTTTGAAAAATGAGTTAGGAGCTGGTTGGCTGGTACTTTATCTCTGTAAACTTTATCTCCACCCAAGGCTTAGTAAATAGACCCCTTAGTTTTTTAGCCCTTTCTCCTGTAGAGAAATAATGAAGGTGGGCAATTTTATTTTGAGTACACTACGGGTGTGTTCATACGAGTATAGCATGTCTCCCTGGTATTTGATTAAGACTTTGACACAATATCCTATACTCAGGCTCGGACTGGCCCACAGGGGAACAGGGGAAACCACCGGTAGGCCCCAATGCCTGTGGGCCCACCTCCTCTTGGGATTAGGTTCCAAACTCTATCCTAGTATACTTTAATTATACATATGTTACATTATACTGCACAGGACTGTGGTGTATTATCTACAGTGCATTGCTGTTATTAATCTGGTACATTGTCATAAAAGTTAGCCAAGCCTCTGTGGTGGTTGGCCACACCTCTACTATTGCCTGGCCACACCCTTAAGCATGGGCCCCTACCACTGCATTTCTCCGGTGGGCCCTTTATGCCCTAGTCCGACACTGCCTATACTGAATGTTTTATGGGTACTAAAGAAACAACTTAAATCATCATGCAGCCATCTTGTATATGATTTGTACTGGGAGTTTGGAAAGTCCCTCTGCAGTGAGCACTGTCTCTGGCTGCAGATCTCCCCTGCAGCTGTGGGAAGCCAGAGAGAGAGACTACTCTTAATATAGACAAGCATGTAATAAATTCTTACCACACCATCACTGTGGAGGGACTTTCTGAACTCACTGTATTTTTTGTTTTTATTTTACTACTATAAGAAATTAGACCTTAACTGATTGCATGGAGTGGTAATTATGGATGTGGAGGGATATACATCTATTTTAATTTCATATTTATTACTAACTCCAAGATTGGTTTCTTGTGTGTATGACCTCTCCTTGTGTTACTGTATATTGGTTTACAAATATGATTGTGGGACTGTCACTTTTACAATAGTACTCCTGATGTGGCATCCACTTATTTGTATTATATCAGAGGAGGGTACTCAGTAACTGCAGCTGCTTTGGAACTATATAATCCAGCTGGCCATACCTTTAGGACATGGATAGAAAAAGATTTATGGACTATGGAAACACTTGTTGATAAGAGAGAAAGAGCATCAGGGATATTCTATTTTTGTATTGGTTGTGGTACATGTTGCAGTAACCAGTGACCACTATCCATTACCAAATTCCTGAGCTACATTGAGGTACAATAGGATTCCACATGGCTCTAGAGTTGAAAATGGTAAAGAGACTGTTGTGAGAGACAGGGGCGCTGTGACCAGTGTTGTGTGGGTGTGGGAGGACCATGTGTACCTTCCTACACTATCAGCTGCTGATAAAGTACCAGCCACTAAGCTCCTAACTACCATGTCACAGGCTGTGTTTGAAATTTATTACTTTTCAAGGCTTAGTACATCTGGCCCTGTGTTTGTAAAATGATAGTTATGAGTTAATTGGCTGGTATTTTATCACCGTTCAATTTATCACTCTTCAATGCTTGATAAATCTGGACCTAAACATGTAAAAAGAGAGGCTGTGAGGCTGGTCATTGTCATCCCATAATGAGGATGGGCTTATGATTATGTGGAGGTCTGGGGCTGTAGTTCCATCCACCCCATTGTTAATCTGGCCAGAGACACAGCATTCATTCTTGGTTGCTTCTAAAACAACATCCAGAAACAACAAAGACACTTTGATATTTAAATTGTTATTTAAATCTTTAGAAAGGTAACTTTGATGTCTCTAATTATTATTCATTAAATAAATGTAATTGCATAATTTGACCAAAATAAAGTAATTAACTGTTTTTCAATGAATTTTCATAAGAAAATACAAATGTCATGAGGTTACTGGAACCTAATTTTCTTTCATACTGTGTTCACGCTTCTATTCTTCTTTTCATCTATCAAATTGTATGCAAGTGATATTTAGGCTTATTTATTATGCGCAGCCATTTAACTTTTACCATTTACATTTATTAACACCCTTTAAAATTAATTAGTTGATTAAGTGCAGGAGGCCACTTGTGGAGAGTTATTTATTCATATTCTTCTGCATCTTGTAAATACAACTTTGTGAGTAATAAATCTCACATAACTTCTACCCAAATACATAACTTTACGTATTTTCTCTTTCTTCACTTTCACATTCTGCTGACCACAGGCCAACAGTCCTGTGTGACTATATCATACAGCCCACCATGAACCTCTGCAATCTGGCTGTACCAATATGCAACCACCACAATGTTGACATCAAAATGTCAATATGGTTCAAACAGTTGTCAGGCACCAGGTTGACATCCTCACAAGATCATCTTACATGTCTCCAGGTGAAATGTCAACAGTCTGAGGATTAGTGATAGGCTGCGGGGGGGACAGAAGGTTAGGATTAGGCACTAGAGGGAGAGTTAGGGACAGGAAAGAAGTGCTTATTGGTGTTAGGTTCCTGGTGCTCAGAACAAGGGAGATGTTGCGTAGTGAGTCCTGAGCACCAGAATGTGACGCTGAAACAAGGTGTGGTGTGGAAATAGCCCCTAGCACCCTACCTCCGTTGTTTTACCCGTGTGGTCAGTTCACGCCTGCATGACTATGGTTTCTTGGGCCCATGGCAGCCGCGTTTGAAGGGCGGATTAGGTCTGCCCAACTCCGATGCCCCCGCAGGTCTTAAAGGGAGACAAAGCGTGAACTGAGACAGGGTAATAACAAGGGGACCTCTAACTGAAACAACCAAAGCCAGGGGCTACTGACTAGCCTAAAACTAAATGTATGTGCGGCTTGCCGCCAAAGGAAAAGAACAACCAAAGGAAATGCTGTCCACACGCCGACACAATACTTTTGCGTACCGGCAGTGACAGCATAAGCAGAACCCTCTGCAAAACACCAGTAACTAAATATAACAAAGGAATACAGCGGCCTAGGCCGACGGATGCGGCAAAGCCGCTACTCACAGAACCGGTACAAATACTGGCAAACGGACAGGAACCTCCAATGCTGCCGACACAGACTCTCAGAACTGGAGGACAGGCAGAATCCCAAACGACAGACCGGTGGACACCAAGAAGCCAGAAACTCGACCAGGCACAGGCAAAGCCACAGGACTTCTGGACAGGAATGCTTCACGGCAGGACACGGAATCAGACACAGGAACTGACACAGGAATCGACACAGGAATCGACACAGGAACCGACACCGGAAGCAGCTAGACAGACACTGCTAGACAGCAGCTCAGGCACTGGTAGGGACTAGCTCAGAACTCAAGAACTCTGGAACCCAGGAAATATCACCAGCGTCTGTGAATTGCACTGAGCCAGCATATAACAGAGAGGCCTAATTAATTATGTCGTGCAGCTGCCCTGTTGCATGACTCCAAACTGACAAGATGCAATTAGCAGACAGGTGAGGCCAACCACATGGAAACAGGCTGCAATTACACAGACTCACCACTGACAAAAAACAATAATCTTCTAAACCAGAGCAAAGGGAAATCCTGGCCTGCAAGAGAACTAAAAACATAAAATAGGAATGAACCACTACCTGTGGTTCATAACAGTATCCTCTCCTTAAGGGTGAGCTCCGAGCACCCCATGACACCCACGGGGAACATAAACAGAAGTATAACATAAAATACATAACCAAAATGCAAAACAGGAATGAGCCACAGCCGTGGCTCATAACATTACCCCCCCTTGAGGAGGGGTCAAAGGACCCCAAAATTAAGACTTTCCAAAACAAAGGATAAAAAAAAAACCTGACACACTGGTCTAACAGAAACAAGCTGTGGCAACAGCTTGTAACGGTGCCCCCCCCCCCCTTGACGGTGGCCACTGTACACAAGACAAGGAATTTTTTTTTTTTTTAATATCAAGGCAAGAGTCAATAATTATTTCTTATTCTTCTTCTTCTTTTTACAAAGCTCTTGAGGTCTGACCAAGGTAATTCCCCAAACATTGTCTGAACTGATGGTACCTCCCAGCAAGGCTGGGTTCAAATCAGAGTTTGGTTTCTTAACCTTGGGAGCTAAACTTTCAGGCAAAGTACTACTATAAGAAGAAGACAGAAAAGCACATCCTGCAGTCAAAACAACGGGCTGAGACTCTTGTGCCGAGTTTACAGTATTTGGTGGACTCTCAGCAGACAAGACGGGTGACTTAGAGGAACCTGAACCAATTTCTTTGGAACCATATCTTTTAATAACTGCATCACTGAATGCTGGGGGATCCTGAAGAATGGGATCTTCAGCTTTCATTAGGCTGGTCTCCCATTCAAAAGGCTCTCCTCTAAAAGAATATATCATATAGAGCACAAGGTTCTCTGAAATGATGCCCAGAAATGGTCTAGACAACAAAATGGTGTAATAGTGTTTGTAAAGCACCAGAAACTGGACTAAGTCCCCATCAAAGATTATAGATGTTGAGATATCAACAGAGTCAGGATCTGCTTCCTTCCCATCTGACTGACTAGAGTGCTTTGCTAGGACCTGCTCCCTATTGACCTTACTCGAGGCTGAGACTTTCTGAACCCCACCCGGGGCAGTGGCCTTCGGGAACCCCGCTGGTGCAGTGGCCCTCCGGGAACCCCGCTGGGGTCAGCACCTCGGATTCTTTTATTGGGACCGGGCCGTTGGCCTCCCTCACTGGGACCGAGCCGTCGGCCTCCCCCACTGGGACCGAGCCATCGGCCTCCCTCACTGGGACCGAGCCATCGGCCTCCCTCTCTGAGTCGATAATTATCGAAACTTCTCCCGGGACTATGACTTACGGGACTTTTGCTTAAGCTATAACCTTCAGAACCTCCACTAACGCTATGCCTCTTGAGTCCTTTCCTGGGGAAGCGACTTCTAGACCCTTCTTTGGGGCTTTGTCTCTCGAGACCCCACTTGGGGATATTACTTCAAAGATCCCTTCTGGGGTTTTGCTTCTCGAGTTCCCTTCTAGAACTATGGTTTTAGACACCTTCTCTGGAGTTGCGCTTTTCAAGTCTCTACCTGGGGTAACAGCTTCTGAGACCCCTTCTGGTATTGACACCTGAGCTATAATATTCGATGTCCCTCTATAACCTAGAGCATCGGGTACCGCTCCAGGACTCTGGGCATAGGGCACCCCTCCAGGAACCTGGGCATCGGGCACCGCTCCAGGAACCTGGGCATCGGGCACCACTCCAGGAACCAGGGCATCGGGCACCACTCCAGGAACCTGGGCATCGGGCACCACTCCAGGAACCTGGGCATCGGGCACCACTCCAGGAACCTGGGCATCGGGCACCACTCCAGGAACCTGGGCATCGGGCACCACTCCAGGACCCCGGGCATCGAGCACCGCTCCAGGGGCTTGCAACTCTGCTTCAACAGGAACCTCAAGAGAGGAGAGAAACATTCTCCTTTGGTTCCTGAATCTATAATGGGGCTCCCTAGCCCAAGGACCCCAATTATAGGACAGAGTGCTTTTAAGTGTGGGTTGTGTGACAAGTACCTCTGCCACAGTAGAGACAGGAGTAGGTCTTGTGTCCTGATTAAACTTGGCCAGAGGGCAGGACTTATCACCACACTTTGGCTTGCGCAACTCACAGGTCTGCAAATAGCGGCCTAAACCCCCACAATATAGGCACAAATCTAAGTTTCTGCGATGCAGACGCTCCTCTTCTGAGAGCCTGGGCCGCAGAAAACTTTCAAACTTTTTCTCTCTAATTAAACCTGAGGATTCTCTTGTCACCATATTGTGAGCAAGAGTCTCTTTAGAGGTAGATGAACTCTCAATAACTTCTGGCAAGATAAGCAAAATTTTAGTCAGAAGGTTTTGCAGTTGCTTTAAGGATTGCTGCAAAACTTCCAGTCGCTCAGGTTTCAAAGCACTGAAAGCAGAGTTCAGGGCTGAGAGAGATGCTTGCAGGGCTTGCATAGTAGGCATAGGAGGATTTCAAACTAGACAAGACAAGACTAGACACGATTTTTAAACTAGACAAGACAAGACTGGGCTGGATTTTTAAACACCGGACTGGATTCTGCACACTGAATTCTACACAGGACTGGATTTTTAAACACCGGACTGGATTCTAGACATGACACTGGACTGGGCCAAAAAAGAAAAAGCTTTATTTCTTTTTTGTTGTGTGGCTGGTGATAATGTTAGGTTCCTGGTGCTCAGAACAAGGGAGATGTTGCGTAGTGAGTTCTGAGCACCAGAACGTGACGCTGAAACAAGGTGTGGTGTGGAAATAGCCCCTCGCACCCTACCTCCGTTGTTTTACCCATGTGGTCAGTTCACGCCTGCATGACTATGGTTTCTTGGGCCCATGGCAGCCGCGTTTGAAGGGCGGATTAGGTCTGCCCAACTCCGATGCCCCCGCAGGTCTTAAAGGGAGACAAAGCGTGAACTGAGACAGGGTAATAACAAGGGGACCTCTAACTGAAACAACCAAAGCCAGGGGCTACTGACTAGCCTAAAACTAAATGTATGTGCGGCTTGCCGCCAAAGGAAAAGAACAACCAAAGGAAATGCTGTCCACACACCGACACAATACTTTTGCGTACTGGCGGTGACAGCATAAGCAGAACCCTCTGCAAAACACCAGTAACTAAATATAACAAAGGAATACAGCGGCCTAGGCCAACGGACGCGGCAAAGCTGCTACTCACAGAACCGGTACAAATACTGGCAAACGGACAGGAACCCCCAATGCTGCCGACACAGACTCTCAGAACTGGAGGACAGGCAGAATCCCAAACGACAGACCGGTGGACACCAAGAAGCCAGAAACTCGACCAGGCACAGGCAAAGCCACAGGACTTCTGGACAGGAATGCTTCACGGCAGGACACGGAATCAGACACAGGAACTGACACAGGAACCGACACAGGAACCGACACCGGAAGCAGCTAGACAGACACTGCTAGACAGGAGCTCAGGCACTGGCAGGGACTAGCTCAGAACTCAAGAACTCTGGAACCCAGGAAATATCACTAGCGTCTGTGAATTGCACTGAGCCAGCATATAACAGAGAGGCCTAATTAATTATGTCGTGCAGCTGCCCTGTTGCATGACTCCAAACTGACTAGATGCAATTAGCAGACAGGTGAGGCCAACCACATGGAAACAGGCTGCAATTACACAGACTCACCACTGACAAAAAAACAATAATCTTCTAAACCAGAGCAAATGGAAATCCTGGCCTGCAAGAGAACTAAAAACATAAAATAGGAATGAACCACTACCTGTGGTTCATAACAGTATCCTCTCCTTAAGGGTGAGCTCCGAGCACCCCATGACACCCACGGGGAACATAAACAGAAGTATAACATAAAATACATAACCAAAATGCAAAACAGAAATGAGCCACAGCCGTGGCTCATAACAATTGGACTTCTGGTCCTCACTAACTTCATGAACAGTGCAGCAACTTTATTTGATCTGTATCAGCCATAAATAGTGACTAATTGTATGGCTTGGCTAAATTTTGATTCTTTCCCCCTCATAATATGCCATGAATCACAGCATAATGCAGCAGTGCGTATGGCCTAATGCCACAACTGGGCGTTGCTACAATCAAGGGCCACTACCAACAGAATTTTTTTTTTTATAGATTGGGGGAGGGTTTCTAGTTACTCAGAACCCCCTTCCCCCCATGTTATCAATTAATTATGTTAAGAATTGTTATAATTTACAATAATATCTTAAGCTTATAGCAATAATTACTTATCCTACAAATAAACACACAGAGACTTGTCTTGGTGAACATTTTGTCACAATTTAGTTTAAATAAGTTGGAAGAGTCTGAAGAATAGAAGACAACAACAAAGCATATATCCATCAGCTGATCGCAATCACACCCATATGGTGTGTTGTTTACATCAGGTCTCCAGTCAGACCCCTAGCTGGGTCCATCACTCAAACTGCACCAATGGAGCATGTGACCTCTTGTGACCTGCACAGCAGCATGGCCGGGACTCTAATAAGTTGTCATTCCTTGTAACAAATACATTTCTATTGAGTTATATTAGCCTGTAACTTAATGTGAAGTATAGGTTTGCTTTAAATTAAGAGTGTTATATATACTTGAAGAATGTGATGTTTAATATTGTGGATAGCATGTTAATTCTGTACCACTACCAAATGGCAGCTACACTATGTAGACAAAAGGGATTGGACTACCCATGCACAAGCAAAATGGTGTTCTCCTGCAGCAGACATGTGTTTGGAAAGGTGTAGAACGGGTAGAGGGGAACTAATCATTTGCTAATGAAATGGCTTGTTGGAAGGAGCTAACAGAGTTTGAAAAGGGCATCAACGTAGGTGCTTAATTGGAGGTATGAGTGTGAGAAGCATTGCGGATGTTAGGAAGGTTCCTAAATCCACTGTGTCTTTTGTCATTAATATGTGGAAGAATGGTCATTGCAGGAAAGCACCTCACCATGGAAGACCCCCAAAACGGCAACCCAGGGACCAGAGAGTACTAACCAGGGAGCTGAGAAAGAACAGGAGTCATCCCATACATACTATTGCACAAGAGTTCCAAATGGCCACTAATGCAGTGCCGGATTTCCCACTAGGCACGCAAGGCATGTGCCCGGGGGCAGCACAGAAGTCACCCTGCTCCCCTTTGCATCAGAGGCATCAGCTGTTCATTTCATCCTTTTAATGCTGCCCAGCAATAGTGACAGCAAGCAACAGCAGCTGCATTGATGGGAAATGAGGGGGGGGGGGATGTTTGAGGTACTGTAAGTATCTGCTGCTAGGTCCTGGAGGATTCAGTTTCATGGAGGCTTTCTGAAATGGGCGGAGCCAGAGAGTTATGTGCTTATCAGAGCTCAGCATGTGTGCTTCACTCTCCCTGGCCCTGCCCCATGTATCAGATAGTTATCCTCAACCAAATGAATCAAATAAAATTCTAGCAGCGTTATCTCTTCATGAGCGCTGCCCTTCTATATTGGGCAGCAACAGCTGACAGCTGCTGGAGCATAGTAAGTTGTGCCATGGTTAAAATACACAGTACACACTGTTTTAAGCACCCTAGGTAACCCCTAGAATTATCTGTAATGCATACTGAAAAAGCTACAAAGGTGGGAAGGTGGAGTTGTGTGTGTGGGGGGTGGAGTCATGTGGGGGGGTAGGGGGAAGGTAAGGGTTACCTGCTTTGGGTCCCAGAGGCTTCAATTCCAGAGAGTGCCGTGCTTACCAGAGCTCTTCATCTATGCTTCACTCTCCCTGGCCCCGCCCCCATGTAGCAGAACAGCTCCGGAATTTAGCTATCAGTGTTACTGGGCAGCGGACTATCCTGTCAGGGAGGAGAGTTGTGAAGCAGCACAGCTAGGATGGTAGCACTTGTGATATTAACATTCTGCAGCAGTTTTGTGTAGGTATTTATTTATACATGGAAGAAACATTTGTGATGATCCGCAACAAGATACCCCCTTGTTTGTGCCTGGATGACACAGTTACACACAAAATGAACACACGAGGGGGGTTAATTCTTTAAAGAAAACCAAATACCTATGATTACTCGGGTAGATTCACCATAATACAGGGTTGGTGTTGCTCCCCAGAGTCAGAAAACCAAATATTCTAGAAAGAGAAAAGAAGACTCTATCTTGGGGGCACTCTTTGAAATATAAATAGGGCCAGATATACCCTTAGGTATCATTAAAATATAACCTTTAATTATATCTTTAAAATTAATAGGAATTTGAAAAGGAAAAATATATAAACACTCACACAGGTTTATTCATATACACATTGGGATCACTTGTCTATCACAAGGAGTTCAAAGAACACTGATTGCTCACTATGGAGCTTATTGGTTCAGAGAACACTGATTGCTCACCGAGGAGCTTGTTTTAATTATTTTTATTCAGATTTTTTTATAACCAATTATGATCTCTCACTGTTTAAACAACCATATCATGAATAGGTATTGATTTACCGAACGTCAGCTCCTATATTCTCAAACACATGTATAATTATAAAAATTCAAAATTTGCCCAAATGGTATATACACAGTGTTGAGAGAAGCAGAATGCCCATCATATTTATATGGTATCTTATGCGCTCATTAGTAGCCCGACATAAATAGTTGGTATAGAGAGAAGAAAAAAGGAAAGAGTAAAAAAGATGATCAGTATGCCATGGTACATTGCTTCTACTGTCTCACCGTCATGAGCTCAAGGTTTTTGTTAGCTCAGCGGCCGGTGGATGAGAGGGCAGCGACCTAGAAATTTCTGACCAGAAAGAGGATAAGTGGCCGTACTGCTTTCCCTGTTAGAGCGGATGGAATGTCTCGATATCCTAGGACATTGCAGGACACTGCACCGCAATCCAGGGATGAGTGTTAACCGAAATTGAGTACAATTCCTGCCTGTTTAATTTTCAGGTAATTGCAGGGAGATGATAGGGAGTGGTTCAATGTTAAACCAGTGCCGTGCACATTCTCACATAGAAATGCATTTATCAAAAAAGCCATTCTCCACACAGGCTATTAGCAAAGTACTTTCCCAAATTTATTTTCAGGTATACTTTATCGGTATACTAATATTGTTAGGCTCACTTAACATAATTCATTATTTTCTCTAACATTTGACCATAGGTCACTGAACAATATGTGTTGGGCTAAAAAGTAGCAGCAAACCCAGCTAGAATGAAAAGTTTTTATGACCGCAAACCCAGTCCAGCCGCTGAGATCTCTTTTCGTCATGTACTCTGGTCACTAGGACCGGTGCAGCGGACGGCAAATATGAAAACAGCAGCGCTTCGGGTATTACTGGCCGGAAAAAAGATTAGTAGCTGTGCTGCTTTCCACGTTAGAGCGGTTGCAGCGCCTTGATATCATAGGACAGAGCAAGGACGCTGCACCACAATCCGTGGATGAGAGCTAGCTGAAAATAGGAAGATTACCGTTCTAAAGGCAGCAGGACTTCTGGACGGAGCAGCGTATGTTGGTTGTAGGACCAGTGATTCTAACTTTCACAAGGCGACATTGCCATGCTGATTCCAGCCGTGCCAAAACGCGTTTTCACCCGTAGGCTTGCTCACTTCACTGCACTATCTGGCATCGACTATCGGATGCCAGATAGTGCAGTGAAGTGAGCAAGCCTACGGGTAAAAACGCGTTTTGGCACGGCTGGAATCAGCATGGCAATGTCGCCTTGTGAAAGTTAGAATCACTGGTCCTACAACCAACATACGCTGCTCCGTCCAGAAGTCCTGCTGCCTTTAGAACGGTAATCTTCCTATTTTCAGCTAGCTCTCATCCACAGATTGTGGTGCAGCGTCCTTGCTCTGTCCTATGATATCAAGGCGCTGCAACCGCTCTAACGTGGAAAGCAGCACAGCTACTAATCTTTTTTCCGGCCAGTAATACCCGAAGCGCTGCTGTTTTCATATTTGCCGTCCGCTGCACCGGTCCTAGTGACCAGAGTACATGACGAAAAGAGATCTCAGCGGCTGGACTGGGTTTGCGGTCATAAAAACTTTTCATTCTAGCTGGGTTTGCTGCTACTTTTTAGCCCAACACATATTGTTCAGTGACCTATGGTCAAATGTTAGAGAAAATAATGAATTATGTTAAGTGAGCCTAACAATATTAGTATACCGATAAAGTATACCTGAAAATAAATTTGGGAAAGTACTTTGCTAATAGCCTGTGTGGAGAATGGCTTTTTTGATAAATGCATTTCTATGTGAGAATGTGCACGGCACTGGTTTAACATTGAACCACTCCCTATCATCTCCCTGCAATTACCTGAAAATTAAACAGGCAGGAATTGTACTCAATTTCGGTTAACACTCATCCCTGGATTGCGGTGCAGTGTCCTGCAATGTCCTAGGATATCGAGACATTCCATCCGCTCTAACAGGGAAAGCAGTACGGCCACTTATCCTCTTTCTGGTCAGAAATTTCTAGGTCGCTGCCCTCTCATCCACCGGCCGCTGAGCTAACAAAAACCTTGAGCTCATGACGGTGAGACAGTAGAAGCAATGTACCATGGCATACTGATCATCTTTTTTACTCTTTCCTTTTTTCTTCTCTCTATACCAACTATTTATGTCGGGCTACTAATGAGCGCATAAGATACCATATAAATATGATGGGCATTCTGCTTCTCTCAACACTGTGTATATACCATTTGGGCAAATTTTGAATTTTTATAATTATACATGTGTTTGAGAATATAGGAGCTGACGTTCGGTAAATCAATACCTATTCATGATATGGTTGTTTAAACAGTGAGAGATCATAATTGGTTATAAAAAAATCTGAATAAAAATAATTAAAACAAGCTCCTCGGTGAGCAATCAGTGTTCTCTGAACCAATAAGCTCCATAGTGAGCAATCAGTGTTCTTTGAACTCCTTGTGATAGACAAGTGATCCCAAGGTGTATATGAAGAAACCTGTGTGTGTGTTTATATATTTTTCCTTTTCAAATTCCTATTAATTTTAAAGATATAATTAAAGGTTATATTTTAATGATACCTAAGGGTATATCTGGCCCTATTTATATTTCAAAGAGTGCCCCCAAGATAGAGTCTTCTTTTCTCTTTCTAGAATATTTATTTATACATACCTATATATACTATAGTTTAGACTTGTTTTCAGTGGCATCACTTGGGTGGATTTCACTAGTATGCTGTACATTCCCATGTACCCCTATCTCAAAATCTGCACCTGCAAAAAAGGAGTCATGACCTCATGTCCATGATGATTTGAGGGCGCCCCTCGTTTTCATTATGCTGGTGCTTGCCCAGCACTCAGAGCTGCTGGGCAGCCCCCAGCCTCTATAAGCACATGGTCACAGCGTGGATGATGCATGCATGCGCACATCATCCATCACAGCTGCTTGGTGACACCATCTGAGGGCGGTGACAGCAGAATAGCACAGAAGCTCAAACGGTGTCACCCAGTGCAGCTTGCACTCCCCTAGTAGCCTGTTTTGAGTTTGTGGCTGCTTATCTTCTCAGTATGGGCAGGATGTAAAGGTGCATACACATGGTGCGATATTTCTTCCAATATGGACTATATAGTCCATATCGAAAGAAAATACAGTGCATATCGCACCGTGGGTATACTCCTTGCAATGCCGATGCGGGATCAGCATCGCAAGGAAAAATAGACTGTGCAGGCAGGGCGTCTATATTGGCTAGATTTGAGGCTCATGCCTCCGGGCAGTTTCTAGCCGATATTGGCCCTTCGCCAATATTGCACCGCATGTACGCACCTTCACAGTATACTGCCAATTGGCTAGTTAGGCTTAACAATCTAATAATGAAATAATGGGCGAGCAGCTGCTCATAAACCTGTAATCACAAGAAGAATGCAGCCCAGCGCTTACAATGATGTGGAGAGTGCAAAAACTGGACAGTGGCACAATGGCAGAGAGTGTTATGGAGTGACGAATCACTGTTTACACTGTTCAGATCAGATGGACGTGTTTGGCAATTGCCAGGAGAACGTATGATGCCAGAGTGTACAGTTCCTACAGTAAAGCAGGGAGGGGGTCGCATTATAATGTGAGGCTGTTTCAGCTGGTTTGGCATGGGTCCAGTAGTTGTAATGCATGGTCCCTTTAACTCTGAGAAATATAGAGATGTTCTCGATAACTCTATGCTCCCTACATCGTGGCAGTTCTACAGAAACAAATGTTTTATCAGGATGAAAATGCCGCCTGTCATGTTTCCAGGGCAACGCTGTTAAGAATTACCCCTGGAGTTACCAGAACAGACCTCACAAAATGTGTCAAGGAAACTTAGGATGTTTATTGAAGAAACAAATCACAAGGACAGCAAAGGGAATCCCACTTGGGTGTGACTGGATAACAATTAGCACAGAATATATAGTTGCCTGATTTGTAGAAACGTTTGTAATTCAATTAATCAAACAGATACAGTATGCATGTATTGAGAATACTAGTATGATGGAGCACGTATGCACAACAGAAAATATGACCAAGTGGCAGTTCTTGAATGTAGTAGTTAGAATTGCAAGTACTGAATATTTACAAACAGATAGAGGAGCTGGATGTAATTTACCAGGATGAACCCGGTTTGATGGCAGAAAATAACATGTTAGAGAAGAGTCCAGAACAGAACTAAACATAATACTTAAAGTCCAGAAATCACACAGACAATTATTGCTAGTAGTGGCAGATTGCAGGCACAAGGAATCGGAATTGACATATAGCATACCACAGCAAAGAGCCAGCAGTGCTGGAGAGATAAATTAGAGTTCAGAGATCACACAGGTAGTTTAGAGCTGGTACACGACAAGACGGGACCAGAAATGGATCCTTTCCACAGGGACCAGAAAACAAGATTAATGATAATGATAGCAATGCATGCTGGTCCCAGGCAGCCTATAAGGATAGAAAACAGGTGTCATCCATGATTGCTGATTGGTAATATTAACCCACCAGACAACTGCTCTCAGCAATGACCAGACATCAACACCTCTGGCACGAATCAAAACTGCAATTATTTAAACTACAGTGTCTGTTGACCTCTGGTGGTGAGACAGTAAACAACAGATACACCCTACAGACAGGAATAATTTAACAAACGCTGGATTGATATACAGAAATTTTGGTAACCCTGATGGACTAGTCTGCTTGGAGTCCAGATCTTAACCCCACTGAGAACCTCTGGGACGAATTAGAGTGACGGGTGCGTTCTAGGCCTTCGTCAGTGTAACAGTTGGCCACTGTACTTAGGTGGAATGTCAAAAGATACATCCTGCTGTTGTCCAGGATCTTGTTGACAGTTTGCCAAGAAAGGTGTCTGCAGTAATCTCTGGACATGGTGCACCTACAAAGTACCAATGTCAATAAAATCTCATTGATCTATTTGCTGTCAGTGTCCAATCACTTTTGTCAGCATAGTGAATATAGACTCAGTATGTAAAGCACATTATGTGGCATTAGTGACATGCCTTTGATACCGTAAAGCTGCAAGCAATTGATACTCTGCAACCAGTTCCTGCACTACAGGCAGAGCCACCATCAAGGGGGAATGGCAGGACTGTTGTCCTTGGACCAGACAGACAGGGAGCTCATGCCACCTCTGCAGCTGTGGACAAGTGTATACAAATGTCCTCAACAAAATGGAAAACTCTATCTGGCAGCAGTGAGGAAGGGCTATATATATCCGTGAGAGGAAGGTGGTTAGGGTATATGTGAGGGATGTGGATGGGACAGGGCTGTGGTATATGTGTGAGGAGGTGGCTAGGACAGGGTCTATATATGTGTGAGAGGGTGGATGCTGGGGCAGGGCTGGGTATTTGTGTGGGTGAGGTGAAGCTGCCATGAGGGTATTTATGTATCATACTGTGGTGGCTAAGGAAAGACTAGGGTATTTATATGTGTGAAAGGGAGGTAGCTGGTGCAGGAGTGAGAGGTCCTGTCGGTGGCTGGGTATGTATGTGTGAGGAGGTGGCTGGAGCAGGTCTGGGTATATGTGTGTGAGAGGGAGATAGTTGGCATATGTGTGTGTGAGAGTGTTGTGGATGGGGAAGGAGCATAAATATGTGAGAGGCTGACTGGGTATATGAGTGTCAGAGGGAGGTAGATAGAGCAGGGTTGGGATATATGTGTGAGAAGGAGGTAATGGGGCAGGGTCTATATATGTGTGAGAGGGAGGTTGCTGGGGCAGGGCTGGTGCATATATATGTGAAAGAGAGGTTGCTGGGGCAGGGTTGGGTATATGTGCGAGTAGGTGGAGCTACTATGAGGGTATTTATGTTTACTGAGGTGGCTGAGGCAGGGATAGGGTATCATCTAATTTATATGATAGACTGATATGTTATAACAACACCCACTCCTACAGCCAGAATTTAGACAATTTTTTTTACCCACCAATTGTTGCTCCACCTTTGTTATAGCTGCACACACATTATCCATAGAGGGGGGCTCTGCCTATTTTGTCAGTCCTGGTCCCCAGAATTTCTGATGTCAGCCCTGACCACATGTGTCCATTGACAAGGACACTTTATGTGGGTAAACTGAAAATACACATGCTGGAACTCAAAAGCCTCAGTAAAAGAAAACATACCAGTAGAAGGAAAACAAACACTACCCTACAGACTTCACATGAGTGTTCATGACAAGAAAACTCTCCACACCCGCTGAGGCACAAATCTCTGACAAAATAATAACTGTATGACCCTGTACACTTTCCAGCACTAACCGAACTGAAACGCAGCCATCCATAAACCCACAAAACAAGGAACAACCCATATTCACCACCAACCATGTCAGTCCAAAGCAAGCACATAGAAGCAACATGCAAACAAGGTAGAAGACACGCCCCATGAATTCCAATCCAAGCAACATAAGGCTTCTTGTTCTGTCTAGTCCACATTGTACCCACACAAAATCCATAGCCAAAGAAACATTAACCAACCTGCATCAACAAGCATACCAACATGCAGCAAAACAACTATAGCAACACCAAGTAGAAGGGAGAGAAGGAATGTCAAACAAGTTACCATCTGAAAGTTAAAACACTCCTCAAATAAACTCTTTTTGAGTAAGGAAAGGGAAAAATGGATAAAATAAAACTCTTCACATGATGGGTAAAAAAAGGCTTTTCAAACAAGTGGCTTAATGGCAGCTTGTACCATCTCGCACACAACAACATCCCTAAAGCAGCACAAATTGCAGCCATAGTAGAAAGGTAGCTAAATGCAATCCTCCCCAGGATCCCATGGGTAGCCCCAGAACACCCAGCAGCTGCAGCACAGAAAAGTGACTCTAACACAGGGGAAAAAAAAGTCCGCAAATAGCAAATTCAGCACAGCCAAGAATATCCTACAGCTCCACCGTAAAAGCAAACACAGAAAAAAGATATTCAGCTGCAGATGTCATCAAAACAGTTCAGAACCCCAGGAACAGCCCCCACTGGGCAAAAGAGATAACAAGAATGGTCCGTAAACATGACCCAAAGCCCTGATGTGAACTCCGCAGCCATATACAACAAGTAAGGGAACAATAGCCTAGCAACCATGCAGCCATAGAATGCAACAGGCGGAGTAACAATAGAAGAACCATACTGGGAAACTCCACCAAACTAAGCTCAGAAAAGGAAAGAAGACAGACCAGAAAAAAATTATATGGAGTGGGGCATATCATTTGAATTGGATGCACAGAGTGTATATTATGAGAATTTGGGCATATAACATTTGAGAATTATGAGAATTTGGGCATACAGTATATGCCACATTGTGGCATATAATGTGAATTTGGGGAACATGCAGTGTGGCATGCAAGGTGAATTGGCAGCATGGGAAGTGTGACATATAATGTGAATTGGGAGCATGCATGATGTGACATATAATGTGAACCTTTTGGCGTGCATTGTGGCATATAATGTTAAGTGGCAATATGAATGTTTTAAGTGGCCTAACATTTTAGTCTCAGCTGGTGGCAGAAGTTTTAGAAAAGCATCTAAAATGTATTTCACAATATTAAGGTCACTAATTCTTTGGAGACTAAGGCAGAGGCAGCCCTCCATCCATTCACATCAAATTTACAACCCACTGCGGCAATCACATATACAGTACGGGGCTGATGCAATTACTGAACCTGCGAATTGTCCAGATATGGCTTAACGTGGCTTAAAACTCCGCAGCTGCAAGTTTTTACTATTAAATTAGAGAATCTATGTTAAGGAAACATAGGTCTCTATGGGAGTTTATACAGATTTTAGCTTGCAGTCCGTGAGTATGTGAAAAGTAGAGAAAAATATTCCAGGTAAAAATGTCCGTACTCAGTATATAACCTCGGGCACACCCCTTCAATAGATAATTATGCAATTGGTGGCATTTAATTTTCATCATTTGGCCAATAAAGACATTCCAATATTAAGGTGATTTTCTGTAAAAAGCACATAAATGGGATTAATTATGTAGGACATGTAATTTTGGTTGTTGCATTGATCAGAAATCAGTTTCTCAAGTTGCAGATGTGAGTTACAAGTGTTTTTATTTTTTAAACTTTATAAAAAAAATATTGAAAATCATATTACATTTTCAGTACCCCAAAATAATCTAGAGGCTTTGAATTGGTAAAAGAAAAAAAAAATACTTGCTTACTCTAATTTTTCCACAGTTAATAAAGAAGCTAAAATACTTTTCTTATGGCTCCTAATAGCCCTCTATACTGTTACCCAGTGTTAAACTTAACCCTCCCCCGGTGGTGTCTACCCCTTTCCCCCCCTATCCTGTCAGGATTCTGGCATCGGCATTCCAACTGCCAGGATCCCGACAGCCGGCATCTTGACCGGGGATGCTACAGTTATCTAATTATAACAGTGTATGCAGATGACCCATCTGAAAATATTGATTGGTCAGACATGCCAGGTCACCCAGCATGTCCATCTGATGCAACATTTTTAAGTACATAAAATCTGATAACCACGCCTCTGACATCAAACAATTCTAGAAGACTCTATAAACTTAACTCACTTCTTTCCCAGAATCGAACTACTGTACCATTTTACCATCATCCAAATATTAACACTACGTTAATCATACTGCAACTCATAAACAATCCCAAAATGTGTTGTTTATTATCCTTAGACCTATTCGGCCTTAAGTTTCTTTATCAGTAGAAGCCATATTATATTGTTATTACCAGTTACTGTATATAGCGCATACATATTCCGCAGTGCTTTACAGAGAATATTTTTGATCATTCACGTCAGTCTTTGCACAAGTTTAGCTTACAATCTATCACACATTCACACTAGGGTTAATTTTGTTTGGAGCCAATTAACCTACCAGTATATTTTTGGATTGTGGGATGAAATCCACACAAGCATGGGGAGAATATACAAATTCCACACAGTTAGGAGAATTGAACCCATGACCTTAGTGCTGTGAGGCAGTAATGCTAACCATTACACAGTCCGTGATGCTATATAGCAAATAATCTTAATAATAGGGATGTGCGCCGGGTCATTTTTCGGGATTTGTGTTTTGGTTTTGTATCTGTATCCTTCATGTTTTGGATCTGTATTGGTTTTGCCAAAACTGCCCTTGCGGGTTTTGGTTTTGGATCTGTACTCTTTTTTTTTTTTTTTTGGGGGGGGGGGGGGGGGAATCATAAAAACAGCTAAAATAACAGAATTTGCAGGTGTTTTTGTTCCTACAGTATTATCAACCTCAATAACATTAATTTCCACTAATTTCCAGACTATTCTGGACACTTCACAGCTCCCAATATTGTTTGCATCCAGTTTAGGCCAAAAGGTTGTACCGAGGTAGCTGGACGGAGCAGCAGCAGCCCTTGGATATATATACCAGGTTGACAAAATATTTTAAAAAAGAATGTATTTTTAAAAAATGATGCATTAGGCAAGGCTCAAAATTTCAGTTCACAAAAAGCTGACTAAGAAAAAGAAGAATAAAAAAGACAATATTTTAGATTTATTTATTTAATTTAATTTATTTTAATTTAAATTTATTTAAATTTATTTTATTTTATTTTATTTATTTAGGATCAAATTCATCATTTCCTAAAATATATCTTTAATATGCAGAAAGTTTATTATATGTGTTGAGAGTTTATTTATATCCATTTAATTTAAAAGCAGCTAATTTATAATTATTATTATTAATAATATTAATTTGAATAAATCACAATTTGGTGAAAAGAAGAATTTTTAAATTAGGACAATAAGTTATAACATAAGAATATGAGCTACAGACACAACACCCTGATATGGGTACAGCACAAAATATTTAAAAAAATGTCTTTTTTTCTGGGTGGACTGACAGAACACCCCTAGATGGACAGGGATGCAGTCCCTTGATGTATACTGGGATAGCACAACACAAAATATTAATTTAAATCAAAATATATCTATATATCTATATATATATTATTATTTTTTATATCACACACTGCGGTTACAGTGTTGCACAAACAAATCAGAAATATATATATAATAATTACACACTGCGGTTGACTATACCGATAGCTTCGCACAATGCGTTTATGAGTAAAAAATAATATACTGCGGTCTGTCTGGCAGTGTCACAGTACTTATGAAAATAAAATAAAACTTGTATAGTACACTGGGGTACAACACAAACAAAAAAAATATCTATTTTTTATAATTATAATTTTAGACTTTTTGTTTTTAGCTTTTATTATTTTAATTTTACAGTGTGGCGGAGACCCTGGATGGATGGATAGATCATCCCTTTCAGATACAGCAGACAGAGCACCCCTTTCAAATACATAATAGAAATATATTTTTTGGCCTTGGATCATGCAGATATATAGCAGTAGTGAACGGCAGCCACAGCAGTAGTCATTACTGAGGGATGCACCAATATAAATATATTTTTTGCTCTGTATAACACAGAGGATATATAGCAGTAGTGTACGACAGTACTTGCAGTCATTACTGAGTTATGCACCAATAGAAATATATATTTTGCTCTGGATTACACACAGGGGATATATAGCAGTAGTGTACAGCAGCCGCTGTACTAGTAGTCAGAGTGACACACCAATAGAAATATATTTTTTGCTTTGAATTATACACAGATATATACAGCAGTAGTGTACAGTAGCTGCACCTCTTCTGATGAAACAGCCATGCTAAACGGCGGAGAAACACGTAAAGATCACACTGGATGCCTTCCAGCTGTTGACCTCCATCGGGAAACTGCTTTTGTGGAAACCGGACACTGTCCCGCTGCTGAGTATGGAGCTCAACACACGCCCTCCCTGCCTGACTCCTGCTGTGACTTTAACAGAAACACAATGATGTTTTCGGTGGAATGACTACCACACAGCAGCGGTGAGTTTCAGAGAGGTCGTAGCACAGCACGTGCTTTATAAACATTTTAACTTCTGGAAATGTACTCTTGCATACCAAGCAGTGATTATCCAGAAATGCTACCCCTTGATTTCTAATACTGTGGGAGGTCTGTGGCATTTTTCTAAGCATATCTACCTTCTTATCAATCATCGATTACTAATATATATATATATATATTTTTTTTTTATTTTTTTTCTAGCGCCCGAAACTAACATAGAAAATATTAACGGCTTCCTTAGGTTAAGCCTGCGGGAAGGGGGGTTAGGTTTTGGCACACTCCAGGGGGGGT
Organism: Pseudophryne corroboree; assembly: GCF_028390025.1. Classification (NCBI taxonomy): domain Eukaryota; kingdom Metazoa; phylum Chordata; class Amphibia; order Anura; family Myobatrachidae; genus Pseudophryne; species Pseudophryne corroboree. The sequence continues at coordinate 650,936,251 of NC_086449.1, forward strand.
TAGGGTTAGGCTGTGGGGTGGGGGAGGTTAGGGGTAGGCTGCAGAGAGAGGGGTTTAGGGTTGAGCATCACCGGGGGAGTGTTAGGTTTATGCACTAAGGGCTGCGGGAAAGGGGGGATATGCTTAGACATCACCAGGGGGAGGTTAGGGTTAGGCATTAATACATGAGGTTAGGGTTAGGCTGTGGACATGGCGAGGTAGGGTTAGGGGGTAGGGAAGGGAGGTTACAGTACCTAACGCACCCCTGATGGCATTTCTGCGATCAGAATGAAGGCGTTGTATAATAATAACTTTTACAAATGAAACAGTAATTGCACAAATATATATGTGTATATAGCAGCGCTACAATGATATACAGTTAATCCTGAATTGGTATTTTAGAAAACAGTTTAATCATGACAAATTCATATTAAAAACATTCATAAAAAACGTATATGTAACCAGGACTCCTCAAAAACCCTGTACAAATGTGCAGGACCACCTAATGTCGTTTGTTCCAATATTTATGGATAGTTCTTGGAAGAATAATTGGCTGAGTTCTTATTTGGCGCTTATAATTTTATAGATAACGTTACCAAGTTCAATCGCTGGAATAAATGAACATTAACCATATTCCAGTCTACATTTCTTCAAGAATGCATGTAACAAGTGTGATGACAGTCCTTTTGTCAACTTGTCGGCAATATTATTTTTACTTGCAACATATTCCACATTGACGGACTTGTTTTCCACCAACTTACGGATGAAGTGATGTCTTACAGCAATGTGCTTAGATCGTCCATGATGCTTTGTGCTACAAGAAAGATCAATTGCTCCTTTGTAATCACACTTTATGTTGATGATCTCACTGTGGCATAGAAGACCTACAGTAATTCACATAGTCTTTTTTATCTAAATCGCTTCTTTTGAAGTTTCTGTGAGTGCCATGTATTCTGCCTCTGTTGTAGATAGAGCAACTGTGGGTTGTTTCCTACTTGCCCACCTTACGGCTGCGTCTGCTAGTGCAAAAAGGAATCCAGTATAAGAGCATCTATCATCCTCATCTGACCCCCAGCCAGCGTCACAGAACACTTTTAAGATGGTATCTGTTGATCTTGTAAATCTCAGCATTAGTGAACTTGTACCTTTGAGGTACTTTAGTATTCTCTTTACTGCAATCCAGTGTTGTCTCCCAGGATTATTTGTCAACTGGCTTGCCTGACTCTCTGCATGTGTGATGTCAGGTCTTGTCCCAATGCTTGCATACATCAAACTATCCATGGAATTTTGTTAAAGGATTTCTTGCATTTCCTCTATCTCCCCCTTGCTGCTTGGTGACATGGCCTTGACCATCTTTATGCTTTGTCAATGGGAGTAATTACTGGTTTTGCATCTGTCATTCTGTATTTGGAAATTATTGCCTCAATGTATGTTTGTTAATCAGTTGTGACAGTCCCTTCTTGCTGGTTTTGTACAATTTTCATACTAATAGATGATTTGCAGGGCCTAGATCTTTCAACTTGATCTTTGTGTAAGCTGGTGCTTCACGTCAGTGATGTAATTTTCTGGACCTGCCAGAAGTAAATCATCCACATAGACAGCTATGATGAACAACTTTTCTTCTAAAGTCTTATGGTATAGGCAGTGATCAGTCTCTGACCTAACAAAGTTAATTTCTAGTAACACTGCATCCAACTTTACATACCAGCAATGACCACTTTGCTTGAGGCCGTATAGTGACTTCTTTAAGAGACAAACCTTCCCAGTTTGGAATATATCCATATCATAGTGTTCAGGTGGCTCCATGTAAATTTCCTCAACTAACTCTCCATTCAGGAATGAAGAATCAAAGTCTAGCTGATATAACAGTAGATCATGTAGTGTAGCAAAAGCCATCACCTACCTTAAGGTGCTATACCTTGCAACTGATGAGTAGATCTCTCCATAATCGATTCCATACTTCTGGGTGTATCCCTTGGCAACAAGGCAGGCTTTGTAACGAGCTACTGTCCCATCTGCATTCAACTTCTTGCAGAAAACCCACTTGTTCATAATCGTTTTACGGTCACTTAGTCTATCAACCATAGTCCATGTACTGTAATCATTTAGTGCTGACAGTTCTGTATCAATTGCTGACTTCCACTCTGTCCAATCACTGCTTGACTTTGCTTCCTGTATGTTTTGAGGTTCACAGTAAGCTATGTTTGCATACTCCTCACTGTATTTCTTGGCTGGAACACTTTTGTTGCTCCTCATGGAACTTCTGTTCCCTGACTTGTTGTCTGTTTTGACACTCTCAGATTCAGACACGCTTTCTGCTGCCTATACATCCAATAATACATTTCCTTGTCACTCCACTACTCCAGTTAGTGGTGCTGTCTCATAGAATACCACATCTCTGGATTTAAGAAGAAGTTTATTTGTAACATCCCAAAGTCTGTATCCTTTGCTTTCATCGCAGTATCTGAACATTATACATTCAATGGATTTTGGATCTAGCTTTCTCCTTTTCTCCTTTGGTATATGAGCAAAAGCTTTGCTACAAAAAACACGAAGATGACTGACACTTGGCTTTTTACTGGACCACGCCTCCAGTGGCATTTTTCTTTTGATGGCCACTGTAGGTGCATGAATCTTTAGGTATACTGCAGTAGATACTGCTTCTACCCAAAACTTATTTTCCATGCCAGCATCATTTAACATAGTCTGTGCTCTTTCAACAATTGTGCCTTTTGCCCGCTCACTCACGCCATTCTGTTCTGGTGTGTAGGCACTTGTTAGCTGATGCTTAATGCATATTTCCTAGGGAATGCAGCTAAGACTTTGTTATCATACTCTCCACCATTGTCTGATCTCAGGATCTTTAGTTTCAGACCCGTCTAATTGTCCACCAGTTTTTTGTATTCCACAATTTTGTTGACAACTTCACTTGTTTGTTTAATGAAGTACACGTGTCATTCTTGTGGCGTCATCAATGAGAGTCATGAAATACCTGTAGCCACTAATAGATTTTACCTCCATTGGATAACACATGTCGGTGAACACTAAAGCTAGCGGTGTCCCTGCTCTACTAACTGACTTTGAAAATGGGTTGCAAGTTTGCTTGCCTTTTATGCAAGTCTCACACATGGGTCTTTCAGCGTTGCTCATGGTGATCCCTGTTACCATTCAACCTAACAGTTTCTGGATGTTGTCATATCCTAGATGACCCAAGCATTTGTGCCACAGTTCCATTGACTGTTTTTCATCAGTAGCCATCATTTCAGTACACTCCTCAGTGTCCAGGACATATAGTTGGTTGCACTGGGTTGCTGAAGCAATGACAGTTCCTCTTTTATTCTGCACCATACATTTGCCCTTCTGAAATTGGACTTTATAGCCTTTTTTCTCTAGGATGCTGATAGCAATGAGATTACTTCCTAAATCAGGCACGTACAACACATAGTGGATATCTGTAACAACTGTTTCTCCTCCATTTTTTAAATGTACTGTGGTTGTCCCAGCTTGTGATGCAGTAAGGACCTTATTTCCAATCCCTGTAACTGTAGTGGGTACACACGGTGTTAAAGAATTGAACCAATGCTTATTGCAACTAACATGTCTAATGGCCCCTGAGTTCATGTACCAGCAATCCTTCCTGTGACTGTCTGCTAAATTCAGTGCTGACTCGTTTGGCTTGTCACGCTGCTTCTGCGCACCACTGGAATTTCTCATTCTGCAATCTGAAGCTTTATGTCCTATCTTGTGACATACAAAACATTTGAATTTGTGATTTTTGGACTTTGTACCCTTTGTGATCAAGGCAGAACCCACAGCTATGGTCTCGACGGGAATGCGTTCTTGAACCTGCAGCAACTTGGCCCTTACATTCTCTGTTGTCAGCTTAGTGTCATTTGACTCTAACGCAACCACCAAAAAAAATCAAATTCTGGCATCAGATTCTGTAACATAGCCATTGACACTTCTTCCTCATCCACCTGTGCCCCCACAGATGCCAACTGCTGAGCTACTGACAATAACTTATTAATGTAATCATTCATGTTCCATAGCATGCGTTAGACCTTTGTCTTCATATGCATTTTGCAGGGCTGTCCACATGTACTTAGCTGACACTTTCCCACCGACTATTGAATAGAGATGCTGCTCCACAGCTAAACCTATCGTTCCAATGGCTCTGTCTACATTATCTGGGTTTGGACCTGTTCCTGGGTCTATGGTGACCTTCCACAACTTTCTGCATTTGTATAAAATGTCATTTTTACCTTTATCTGTGTGATTATTCAAAAGCACTAAGGGGTAAATCTTTAGGCACATGCAGGTCTGGCGCGCGGAACTGGGCCCATAACCTGTTGGCAGAGTAAAGCGGATTGCCTTGTGCAGTGACATCAGTCCACTCATTTAATTAACTTAAACAGTAATGCAGGTTTATTCCATAAACACACAGGTGACTCAGATGCATTATTGATATAGGTAATTGGGTCCCTTATATCATACAAGGTAACACAGCAGTGGTAGCAGTACTTATCAGTCTGATTGTGTGGCTGCAGTATCCCAGCAGAAGTTATTTCTCGGTGGTAAGGGACGAAGGACTGCACAGCTGTGCAGTCTGACTCCCGCTGTAGAGAAGATGCGGTGCCCGGCTCTGCGGTAGCTACAGAGCTGCGATACATGCATGTAATGCTGTAAGTCTCTGTGACTGAGCTTCGCTCCTGGTCTCAGCTCTGCACGCTTACACTCACACTCTAAGATGGAGGATGAGAGCATACAACATACATAGCTCCGCCTCCGGGAGACACTAGCACAAGGGGATTAACACTAGGATATGCGCCCATAGACTTCTATGTAGAAGGAGACAGCCACAGAGTGCATCGCATACTAACAAAAACAACTCATTCATAGCATACACACTTGCCGATATTACAAATGATATTGCTCAGAAGAGTGAAGATGAGCGATATAATTTAAAAAATCAACTCATGTGTACGCACCTTTATAGTACATGTATTATATTTTATATATTCAGGAACCTCTGACCCTGAACTGTATCACATAATGTACAGTAGCTCCACTAAACATTTTTTTTCAATTGTTATATGGCTGAACTAGTATGAAAGAAGTAGCACTTATGTATCTCTCATGTATCAAACTCCTATTTTCCTACGCAAGTCAAAAGAGTTTAGGGTAGAAGTTAAGAGGGGAGACATTGGTGTAGATCCTATTACTCACGATGGGTGCGATGGGCTGTTGAAATGGCATTTAAAATCCGGCAACGGCACCTGATCTCGCACCCTTCGTGGACTGATTTCGGGCTAAATTCGCACCAAAGTGCTCGAAGCCCTGTGGCTGCTGATGAGTTGCACCCACTGCCGCGATTATTCTCACACGCAAAATCAATGCTGCCATGATGATGCAAAATCATTGTGGCTAATAGGATTGACCCTTTCCTGAACCTTCTACTCTTGACTCTTGTTTTGACTTACTTTTTTTCCGTTCAGTGGTGCGCATAGTGGTTTCCAATTACCCAGAAATATCCATTGTACTCTAATCATACTAAGTAGTGAAATAGTGGTCCCTCAAGGGTGCTTACATCAACTATATGTATGGTGGTGGTCCCTTGCAGGTACTTCACAAAGAACAATGCAATGTCCTTTCTTAAGAAAGAGAGATTATTCATCAAGTAAATAGAAGACAAGTGGTCACTACAGTCATTCTTGTACAGCCGCAGGAACAGTGTGTAGGAAACAGCCCTTGGGATAGAGTGGAAGATTATCATTGGAACTTTTGGCATCAGATCCCACATTCTCACCAATGGGTCCTTGCGCACTAGCTGGAAAACTGCAATCTTACACTGGGGTTTATGGTTTGCTGGTGCCTGGAAGAAAAGGAGAAATGAAAAGACACACAAACAGTGCACTCACTGCTGTTATTCCTGTCACCTTGACCATCATCCACTGCACAGCCCTGCGAGGAAAAATAAGTACACCACCCATACAACTCCCACACTGGCCATAATGCAGTGCCAACCATTAACTAACAATACAAGCACCTAGCTCCAATAATCCTAGTGTCTAACATCAACCTGTATTGCTAATATGGGATATAAGGGGTTATTCAGGTTTGTTAGCAAACCAAACAAGATAGCAATTGGGCAAAACTATGTTGCACTGCAGGTGGGGCAGATGTAACATGTGTAGAGAGATTTAAGGGTCTATTTATTAAGCCTTGGATGGAGATAAAGTGGACATAGATAAAGTACCAGCCAATCAGCTCCTAACTGCCCTGTATAATGTAAGCTTTCACGAGCAGGGCCCTCTTCCCTCATGTGCTTTTACATATGTCTCTTACTTAACCTACTTTCTTTTCAATACTTCCTTTGACGGCACTGAATCCTTCGGTTTTCTGCTGCTCTGATGCTTAGTTCAGTACTTTTTACTGACGCAGCTATGTTTATATACCGTGTACTTGTCCTATATTGTATTGAATTGTAAGTCACTGTCTTCATGTTTTGCTTATTTGTTTACTCTGTAATTGGGTGCTGCGGATCCCATGTGGTGCCATATAAATAAAGGACAATAATAATAACAACAATAATAATAATAATAATAACAATAATAATAATAATAATAACATGGCACTTGGGAGCTTATTGGCTGGCACGTTATCTCCATCCACTTGATCTCAATCCAAGGCTTAGCAAATAGACCCCTTAGATTTGGTGGGTTATATTTTTTCTGTGCATGAGAATACTAGCTGCTTAATTTCTACACTGCAATTTATCTAAATCTCTCTGTAGATGTTACATCTGCCCCACCTGCAGTATGTCAGAGACAAAACCTTCTCCTCTATCAAGTTCCTTCAGTTGTCTGTTTAAATTAACTTGGACCAATCGACTGGGAGCTCACAAAGTAGACATGACACGAGGAATGTTCCACAAGAGGAGTCTGAAACAGTTTATTGTCTAGGGGTTCTTATAGGCATATACAGGAATTTGTTACACATCACAAAACATAAGTATAAGTCACCCATATGTTTTATTATTACGGCACAACTTAAATAATTCAATCAATAAATAAAGACACGGACAACTGTATAGATTGGAAAAAGGTCACAGCCAAATTTATTTAAATTCGAATCTGGAATTAGAAATCTTAATCACTGGTGGCGAAAAAAGCAGTGCCAACTCCGCCATGGCTTAAAAACTTATAATCATTAAACAAATGGGGCGGAGTTTCTGCCCCTTGCGCAATCCGTCTTGGGTAGAACTATCTCCCTTTAACTAGCACAGTTCTTAAGATGGTGACCTGGTCCTCCCCTGAGGTAGTGACCGACTCGCCTTTTCTCAAAGGGGAAATGCTAGCCAAGCTCTGCTGCACTAAATTGAGCCGCCGATGAGCACTGCTTTACGCCAAATTCGAAGGCTTCCAGACTGCGATACTGCCACCACAAAAAAAAAAACGCCTCACACGTCCTTCAAACCATTCACCAAAGCTGTGACAAATAGCTCCATACCAATCTTAGACAAATGCACCCCGTCCAATCTATAAAACTCCACCTTCTCGTAACATAACTCTGGGTGCTTTACAACCTGACCTCCTAGACTAAGGACATACCTGGAAGTCGCAGCATTAACTTTTCTCCTCACTCTATCCAAAGCTGCTCCCCCTTGAGTGCCCCTCCAAAATTTACGCGGTATAACCTCCGACCATAACAACCTAACCAGCGGCCAATGCTCCGTAACAAACTTAAGATCTCTTTTTATGTCATTAATGAGTTCAATACCTTTACAAGTACCCAAATCATTACCACCTTAATGCACTACTAAACAATCTGGGGCACACTACTTCCCTTCACAATCCAAGAGTAAGTTCAATAAATTACTCCATCTCATACCCCTTATACCTATCCACCTAATAATGAAAGGGAATGACTTAGCCGCCTGATGACATAAGAATGACCTACAATCCACACCAGGCTTGATAATGTAAAAAAACCTGTAATAAAAGGTAAAACTAAATAATTTGTTAAATAATAATATAAATTCAATTCAAAGTTTGCAGGGAAAGGAAAAAACTTAGTTATTTGGGTGACCCAGATGGAGGTGAACAACACCAAACCTCAAAAATGTTACGAGGAAAAAGGTGAAAAGAACTCCAAACCTCCTTTAACGGCGGGTAGCTTAAGGCCCTGGGAATCCCAAACAACAAACTCGCTGGGAGCTTCTATTTAACGCAACTTATCGCCACAAATGTAACCTTTATAAGCATCTGATTTCCAATGCCCTAACCGCTTAATTTCTTCGCCAGAAGAACCTGCCGCTGCTGCACAAGTCGCTGCTTCTATTCTAAAAGAATGCGTCCCATACTGTTCTAATGGAAGGTCCAACGCTATCAGACACATTAAAAACGCTGGTAAACTGAAATCTAGATAACAGAATAAGATCACTATGTACTAATCATTGCCTCCCCCCACTTGGACGATTCTGACAATAAATTTCTGCTAATTTTAATGCTCGGCTCCGGATGCGCAGGAACAGAGATCCATTTACCTTTTCCGTGCTGATCCATTTTAGAACTCTGAAGTAGCATATCTCTCTTAAGAACGACATTATTTGCCATAATACCCGTCTCTGGTGATCTTTTATTCTTTGCCACTAATTCTCCTACCCTTAAAGCTACGAAAAATACTAATGCAAATGCTAAACTAAAAAGACTGATTTCATAATCTCCTAACGCAATACCTAGAGCAGCAGTTATTAAATCCTTCAACAGACCTATATCAATTGGTCTACGATTATCGCTAAATCTTAACTGCTCCTTAGCACAACCTCTCAACGCCCTTGCAAGAATAAAGGATTTAGTGGGATCTATTAATCCTTCTAAGCGCGAAAAGTAAGATATTCCTGCTAACGCACTTGACATAGCCGCCTTGGAACGACCTCTCTCGTGCCATAACCATACAAACTCCAAAATCGCATCCTGCCAACTCTTATCCCTTCCACTGGAGGCCATGTACTCCTGCCAATCAGCCCAAGCTGCAGAATATGCTCTCAAAGTTCCAGGGGCCAGTGCTTTCAACGCCAACCCTTTCATGCCGGCTTGATGATCTGATATACAAAATCAGGACATGACAAACCATTCGCCTTAGCTGATGGAGCTAATCTCCTAAATCTGTCCCATTGAAAACAAGACAAAGAATCCGCTATCTCATTCTCAACCCCGGGCACATGCTTAGCATTCAATTCAATGTTTTGTCTGCAGACACCTTAAAGTTAAATGCCTCAGCAACCGCAGCGCATGCGAGCATGAAGTCTTCTGGTTATTTATCGCCTGACCTACCCCTAAGTTGTCGCACCAGAAAACAATTCTTTGATTACTAAGCTTATATCCCCATATCTCTATCGCTACAATAATTGGAAAAAGATCAAGCAAAAGCATACTGCTAGTAAGACCTTTTACACGCCACTCCTCTGGCCAAGTCTCAGCGCACCACTCGCCCTCAAAATATGCACCAAAACCTAACGAACCTGAAGCATCTGTGAAAAGTTGAAGCTCACTATTATTGAGTTCTTCATGCAACCAAATGCGAACCCCGTTAAAATCTTGCAAGAAAAGAAGCCAAATCTTACAATCCTCTTTCAAATCTGCTGAGATACGAATCAGATGATGCGACTTCTTAACCCCTGCGGTAGCTCTTTCTAACCTACGACTGAAAACCCTTCCCATCGGCATGACCCTACAAAAAAAATTCAATAAACCAAAGCGACTGCACTTGCTTCAAAGACATCTTTTTTGCCGAAATAAAATTCTCCAACAAATTCTTTAAATTATTCACTTTTTCCGGAGGAAATCTACAAAGCCCTGCTTCAGTATCGATTTCTATACCGAGAAAAGATAAACGTGTCACCGGTCCTTCTGTTTTATCCTTCGCTATAGGTACCCCCATGACTGTAAATAATGATTGAACCGAAAAAAGCAATTCTTGACACTCTGAACTATCCGCAGGACCAACCAATAAAAAATCGTCCAAATAATGGGCGACTCCTGATTGCCTAGTGCCTGCTTTTATGCACCACTGCAAAAATAAACTGAAACACTCAAAGTAAGAACATGATACCGAATAGCCCATAGGCAAACACTTATCCACAAAAAATTGACCATCCAGTTTAAAACCCATATTCTTAAATGAATCGGGATGCAGCGGTAACAACCTAAACGCAGATTCTATGTCCACTTTTGCCAGTAAAGCTCCAAAACCAAAACTTTGCACCAAAGCAATAGCATCCTCAAACGATTGATATTTCACACTACAAAATAAAGGATCTAACACTTCATTTATTGAGCCCCCTTCAGGGTAAGAAAGGTGCTGAATAATCCAAAAATTTTCCAGGCTCCTTTTTTGGAACTACGCCCAATGGAGAAACGCAAAATTCAGCCAGAGGTGGACTCTTGAAAGGGCCAAACATACGACCTAAACCAACCTCAGCCGCAATCTTAGCCCTTACCACCTCTGGTAGATCTCTAGCTGACTTAAGATTCCTCCTGGGTGAAACTAAAACAGGCTTAACTACTGGCAAATTGAAACCAAACTTAAAACCTTGCAACAAGAATGCCGCCTTCTCCCTAAGAGGATAGCGGCCCAACCAACGCTCTAAAACTTCTACATTTACCCGTGACTCCGCCTTACCTAGGAACTGCTCTATGCTCCCCTCTACCTGCTGACTGACCTGTGGGCATATTGCAATCTTTCGCTGCATGGCCTCCTCCACACAGCAAACAGACGTGTCTGTAACGACATGTTGTTCCTCTACCACACTGTGCGTTATTAAATGCATAACATTTCCCTCTTCCTGCTGTGCTAAAACTGGATCTGGCCTGAAAGGGCTGCCTGCGTCCCATTAGATCCGTGGCCGTCCTGCTGCCTTGTGTCACCTCCAATGAGACTTCAACGTCTTTGAAACCTAAACTTACATTTTTTTTGACCATCTTGCTTCTTTCTAAATAAATCATCGTACGGACGCCAAACGTTATGCTTAGCCGTCAAGTACATATTGTGCACCAGATGCAAGTACTTTAAAACATTCAAGAATTCAGATGGGCGAGACTCTATATAACAGGCCGCAAATACATGCATTCCTGAAAGCCAATTAGAATAACTCCTCCTTGCTTCCTCGGCTACCGGCCCCCCAGCCTTTGCCGCATTCAGAGCTTTCTTAGCGTCATGCGTAATTGCAAACATGTCCACAAAACGGCCCTTCTTGATTCTCTCCATCACCTTAGACCTAACTCCCCTCAATATCGCCGTATTAGCGCAATGGACACTATCTCCTGTCGCATCGGGAACCGAGCTGGACGCCACACTACGTGCTCCCTTTACGCTTCCCTCTGAGATGCTGAACAAATGTTCGCATAAATTTACGCAGATTTTCTAACGAACTAGACAAATCCGATGAATCTTCTGAATGAGATAAATTTGCACTAAGCTGCACTTCTACGCTTTTCTCACCAGTTCCTGATGTGGAAGGACCTGCGTCCAGATCTCCTGTACTTGATTGTCTCTCGTTGCGCGGTGCGCCCGCCGCATCTTGACTCGTTGCTTGCGAATCCACTGTCACCGACGTGTCTACCGAAACTGCATGAGAAGGCACAACCTGCGGGCTTAACAAAACTGCATTAATCCCTACCTGAACAGATGAATCTGTGCCCATAGGTGCATCTGATGGCATCTGCAGCCCAGGGAGCATGTGAGGAAGGACCGCCGACGACTGCATCGGAGACGGAGGCCTAACTGGGGGAGGAGCCTGAAGCAAAGGTGGAAACCCAGAATGCTGCGAGTTTACAAATTGGCTCGGTATTGGTTGGACTAAATGTCCGTATTGATTATATAACTGTGGAGCCGATGCAAACTGGGCAAAATGTGGAAAGATATGCGGCTTCAGGAACTGGTGCCCTACATGTTGAGGTACTGTAATTGAGGGTTAAAAAACTGATGATGCCCAGTGAAAGGCAAGTGCATTAACTGTTGTTAATCTCCTTGATTTAAATATGGTGACCAAGCCACCTGTGGGGGCTGCACGCTTCCTAAGGCTTCATACTGCAAAGGGGCCGGCATTCTGTATAATGCCCTTGGTGCCTTTAAACCCTGTATCACCCCACTTGGTGGATTGATAATGCTAGGATCCCCCACTATATGCCCCCGATAACTGCTGACACCCCTTATTGTGGGAGAGGCTAACAAGCTGCCTCCCCTTTGCATCCTGGCTGGGGACTGTTCCCCCCTGCTGTCTGCAATCACCCCACCCCCCCAGCTCCTAAAGCTGTGGGAGAATATTGCAAAACAGCTGCATTCACTAAAATGGAGTCGGTGGCGGGGCTTAACGCCACTGGCGCCGAGACCCCCGACTCACTGCCCTGAAGTGAGAATGGCCGGCTGGGGGTGCTTGCGGGACTGGCGGCCGCTCTTGCCAGCCAGGCCCGCAGCACTGAAGGAGAGGGAGCGCTAGCTGCAGCCGCGGCTGAAACAGCTCCGACACCGGGGACCGCGTGATGTAACTGCACACAGTGATGCACCTGGATCCCCTCACCGCCGGAGAAGCAGCGGCGGCTGAGAGCGGCCTGGCTGCGTCAACCAAACGTCGAGGAGGGGGAGCACTACGACGGGGACGGGGCATCCTGCGGTAACTTAAAATAATAAAAACATAACTACACAGAGAGCTAATCCTAAAATTTTTTACTGAGAGAAAAACTACTAATTACAGCAAATTAAATGAATAATATTCAATAATAAAAGGATGATAAAGGGAGTAAATGAATTTAAGAGATAATGACAAATTGAAAACCTGTTTGATGAATACTAATACAATACCAAATCCAGGGATCCCAAAATGGCAAGAGGAATTTGAATTCCTCAGCCTTGACATATATAACCTAACACAACCCACCTACCAATCAAATTTAATTGGCTAACTGATTGATTGACAGCCTTAACCCCCTATGCATCACTATCAACATAAAAACCAGTTCCAGACAGCTTAGCTTCATAACAAACAGGGTGCTTATATTCTCTCTATCCTATACAGTCTCTCGTTCATTTTAAGTGTAATTTCTCACACATAGAAGTTATGAGACATAACAATCCTTGAGAGTCAGTCTGTAGACACTGTTCCCAAATCATTACTGTTCTCAAAACATCACTGTTCTCAAAACATGTTCCAGGAGATAAGCGATTAGCTTAACTTTGGTTCTCAGAGGAACTTCTTTCTAACTAATAAAATGTCAGCATTACTTATAACCTTAAAGCAAAAGTTTTTCTTTATATTCAAACAAATAGCTACTGTTATACAAAATGGCTGAAAACTATTGTAGCATAATGCTATCTTTCTCAAGTACAACATGGTTTTGCCCATTTGCTAACTTTTTTGGTTTGCTAACAAACCTGAATAAAGCCCATAGTATACTAAGTGATCTCTCACTACTGAGAACTTCAAACCCTACAACACTGTAAGTTACACAACACAAGTAATACATTGTCAAGATGACATTGAGAAACAACAGCAATAGCAAAGAGTACATTTTTTAAATACACTCTTGGGAAATACCTACAGGAGTGATTTTCAACCTTTTTTTTTTAACTTGTGGCACACCGAAAAAAATTTAAAATTGCCTAAACACACCATCATTCCCCCATAGGAAAAAACCCACATGGATGGAGGTATTTGAATTAACAAAGACATAATTTACTGTTCGTTAATGTAATGCTTGAATTCTAATGCCCCCTTCCCCTCCTTTGCCTAAGTCTGATCTAGCAGCATGACTAGCGTTTGTTCTTGTCAATAATACTGTGTGGCATACTGTGTATATGGGGTACTACTGTGGCATACTGTGTATAAGGTGTCCTACTATGGCATACTGTGTATTAGGTGTACTGCTAAGGTATACTGTGGATAAGGTGTACTACTGTTTATCATACTGTGAATAAGGGTACTATTGTTGCATAACGTGTATAAGGGACACTACTGTGACATAACATGTATAAGGTGTACTGCAGTATGGCATACTTTACTTTGTATAAGGAGTACTACTGTGTGGCATACTCTATATAATAGGTACTACTGTCTGGCATACTGTGTATAAGGGGTACTACTGTGGTATAATGTGAATCAGTGGCACAAATGTGTGGTGTGGCCAAGCCCCTTTCCTAATAGACCATACCCCCTTTATTTGAATTGCATCCCTATTCAGACTATTGGGTTAGAGAATGTAATTTAGAAAATGGGTCCATGTTTATCTTGGCCTTTAATAGGATTAATTGAGACTGGGCAGTTGGACGTAATCCCCTGCTGTAATGAATTAATCCCATGTTGTATTGTTCTCTGTATTGTATTGCAGCTGAGAACAATAGATTAATGGTTTAAGTAAATAAACCATGGTGTGCCTAGGCGCAGCAAATAAGCCAAGTTACCGTGGCTCTATCTGTATGTTTTTTTTTTTATTCTTATCACCAATTTGTGGTCCGGAGCTGTAACTATAGTGATACATGCTTAATGTTATTGTTCAGTATCTCTGAGCACTTGAGGTCTGAAGTTATTATGGTATTAATACAGATTAATTGCTGATATACATTATGTTACTTTTCCAATTATCAAAGTGATTTATATATTATGCAAGGTTGGAAACAGTATTTATTTAAATTTTGTAGGTTACCGTGGGGAATATCTACTAAAGTCCCGATTTTGTCTGAGGTTTTTTTTTTTTCTAAGTGTCATCTCGGGAATTCACTAAACACAAAACTCGGCAGTGTTAGGGCTATTCGTATTTAGATACACTGCTATACACACAAATACAAATCAATAGACCATCGGTCAAACATGGCTGTTATTTGATACAACTCGGTAATTTACTAAGAATTTGTATTCTCAATCACTGCCTACAATAGCCAAACACTGCCGGGAAAGCATAGAATTCGTAAAAAGAAAGTAACTTAATAATAGACCTGCTTTTTTCTGGCGTGTTTGGATAGTCATGTACGGATCAGTGAGATCCGTGCACGCTTATCTGTGGGAAAGAGTCTGTTTGCCTTAAAAATGTAAAAAAAAATTGCGTGGGGTCCCCCCTCCTCCAGGGAACCCCGGCAAGGGGTGACTAGTTGGGGGGGTAATGCCACGGTCGCAGGGACCTATATAAAAGTGTCCCCCGGCTGTGGCATTACCTCTCTGGCTAGTGGAGCCCGGTGCTGGTTTAAAAAATACGGGGGACCCCTAAATCTTTTGTCCCCCGTATTTTTTGAACCAGGACCAGACGCAGAGCCCGGTGCTGGTTGTATAAATATGGGGGGACCCTACGCATTTTTCCCATGTATTTTTACAACCAGGACCGGCTCAAAGAGCCCAAAGCTGGTTATGCTTAGGAGGGGGGACCTCATGCAATTTTTTTATTTACTTTAACACTTTAAATACTGTACACAATGAAGCCCTACATGGATCTCACTGATCTGGCCAGGCTTTATTGTCTGATGTCCGGCAGTGTTTTACTAATCACTCCCGTAAAACACTGCCCGACAATACGAAGGACATCGACATTGGTGAAAAAATCTCGACAGCTTAGTAAATTCCCGAAAAAAGTTGCAGTAAAATACGTCCGATAAAATTTGAGATTAAACTCCCATCAAATCGGCACAAACTTGAATTTTAGTAAATATACCACCGTATGTAAACATTTGGAAAAAACCCTTATGAAATCGCACATTTGTTCTTGCCTCCTCATGGTTCCCCCGTTCCTCTTTTAATTTCCTAGCTTGCTTAAGTACATATAGTACTAATATAACATTAGAAGTGCTGTGATAATTACAGACAAATACAGTCATTATGCTGTGATCATTTTACTATTTCACCAAAGTCATGTGTATAATATTTAAACTGAGATAACTTGTCAAAATATTATATGAAACATCTGTGTACATGTAACTGTAACATGTAACGGGATACATATCTTTTACCGGTGGCCGGGATCCGGGCTGTCGTGATCCAAGCCACCAGTATGCCGGCAGCGGGGCGAGTGCTAGAAAGCCCCTTGCAGGCTCGCTGCGCTCGACACAGGATCTATTCTCCCTCTATGGGTGACGTGGACACCCGCTGAGGTAGAAAAAATCCTACGGCGCCGGTATTCTGGTGGCGCGATTTCACCACCTGTCGGGATTGTGACCGCTGGGATCCCGACAGGCGGTCTCGTGATCACCTCCCCATGTAACATGTACTTATCTAATATGTATGACATCATTTTATTTTCATTGTATTTTTGCAGCAAACAATTGTCTTACTATGTTATATTCTAATTAAAAGCAGTAAAATACAATTGTTTCAGTTAATGAACATGAATTCTAGCTGCTGGCTCAGTTAGAGCTCTGTTTAGAATTTTATTCCTGCGCAATCCATATCTTTCCCAGCCAGATACAAGGGACTAATGATTGTTTGTTCCTTTCTAGTGTCAAATAAAATAATAAAAAAATCCTAGTTAAAATTAGTGCTCTGATAAATACCACACTTTGCTCTAGACAATCAAAGAACAATGTGTTCCTTAGAAGAAAAAAATAAATAGAAGATAAAAATGAACCACCGGCCTCACTAAGGTGATTAGTGTTGATTCCACAGCCAGACATTTACTGGCTCTCATTCAATTTTTACAATGAGAATTGGGGACTGTTTTATTGGTCCCTCTTGAACAATATATTATAAAGCCACATTTAAAACAGAGATGTGTGAGTAGGACAGAGCAAGTATCTGTAGAAGAAACATTGCTGTAAATTACTAGTGTCGAGTTTTATTATATGGCTAGTATTAGCATAATAATTTTTGATGAGTTTTAATGACAACTGACAGATTTGATTTGATAGAACAATTAAATAAAGATGTTAAATGTCCAAATGTGAGAATGATTATTAACGTACATTTTCCTACTTCCTGTATGCATACTGTATGTATCTGATCTAGTACAGAACATTCAGGTCTCCAAAAACAGCCTAATTTCCCCTTTTTTCCATACTTAATTGGACAAGATTGTGGTGAATATGGACATGAAAAGAAAATCTGTCAATGCGTCTTTGTAAAAGCTTTTGATTTAACCCCCACACATACACATACTTCTGAGAATATGACATGTCAAATACTGTTATAAGGCTTGTTTTTCAAATTATCTATAAAGGGATAGAACATCAGCCACTTGCATGCTACAACAAACTATATTATTAGCTACAAGTGTGTGTGTACCCAGTTGCAGGCACAGAATATTTAATAAAGTATTCATTAGGTTTAGCCTGGCTGATATAAGTTTCTCATGGATGTCAAATTCATCTATGTTAACTGGAAGGTTAGTATGCTCAACTAAGTAACACTGATTTTATGATCTGTGTTCAAATGAGTATAAACCAAGCCATTAATATAATGTATATTATTATACTGATCCCAGGCTAATTATATCAGAAAGTCAGTGTTCTGACACCACTACACTAATGTTGGTTCTGTGTCACTAGTTTCATTTGGCTACAGTATCCTGTTAGTTCATTTACGTACAGTATCACTGTTGGTTCACTGTTCATTTTACCTGTGTATGTCTTATCTCCATGTAGTGCTTGTTCGCACATTGTAACCAATCTAGTGCATCCAACATGGCTGGCTCGCCTGGGGCTTTGCGTAAAATGAACAATGCATGATTCTGATGAACTTGCAAGGGCCTTGTCTAGTATTTCTATCTCTCCATTTGTGTGTCATCAGCTCCAAGCATTGCCTATTATGCCCAGTGTAATCCTATGAGGTGCACCTAAAATGGCTGCCTCTTTTGTGGGTATGATGAATAATTCCTGCAACTGATGACCCCAAATGGCTGACACACTTTTTTAGTATCTCCATTGTATTTCATGCAAAGCTAAACCTCTTTACTATGTCCATAGTTTCTGTACTATATTATGTTTATACCAGTGTATAAAGTCCTAAAGGAGAGAGATTGAGAGATGGGTAGCAGGTCAAACGACCATCTGTAGGCAACCCCAACTGTAATCAAGTGGTGTGGTGGATGGCACTCCAGAAGACTATAGTACATGGGGGCTAATTCAGAACTGATCGCTGCTGTGTGTTTTCGCACAGCAGGCAATCAGGTCTGAACTGCACATGCGCAGGCGCCGCAATGTGCCGGCGCATGCCAGATATGCGATCAGCATCTCTGCCCAGCGATTGCCTCTGCCTGATTGACAGGCAGAGGTGTTCGCTAGGTGGGAGGGGGCTGGCTGGCAGTGTTGGACCGTCGTTTTGGGGACGCGGTCCGGGCAACGCAGGCGTGCAAAGACCATGCGGGGGGCGGGCTGCGGCTGCTGCATGACACCACACACAGCCGCTTTGACCCGGAGAGCAACAGGTAGCCCCCTGCCAGCGCTCAGGAGCTGCACTGGAAGGGAACTACTCTTCAGGTACAAAAGCATCGCTGCCATGCAATGCTTTTGTACCTGTGCGAGGGGGAGGGACAGAGCCAGACATGTGGGGCGGACTAGCCTGTGCTGGGCATCCTCCCGCATATCTGGGAAAGTGATCGTAGATGTGCTAAATTTAGCACATCTACGATCAAGTCTGATTTATCCCCATAGTACCAAAAAAAAAACACAGGCAAAGCCCAGCAGGTGCAGTCAACGTTTCAGAGCGTCAGCTCTTTTATCAAGACACCACAGCACTTATATATTTCCTTCCAGGAGTGGTACCTAGGCAGTCCATTATGTTGGAGTGAGTGCCGGACACTTCCTATGCTCTCTTTTTCTCGCTATGCAATTAGTGTATGCTGAGTATATATGCATCTCATGTTTGTAAATTTATAACTGCAGTTCCCTATACCTATTGTGTTGCATAGGGGCCTATTTATTATGACTTAGGGGCCTGGTACATACTGTATGTGCTAACACTAAATTCCATATGTTTTATACTGCTCATATTCAGAGAAGGCAGCGTTTGATACAGGAAATTTTCTATTGTCAGGCAACATTGGTTCTGGGTTGCCAGTTCCTTCCTAAAGGAAGGAGTTCCAGATTGCAAAGAGGGATCCCTCTATCACCTACTCCCTGCTCCCCATCTGGCAGTGCGCATGAATGAACTCACGTATTTACACTAACACTGACCATTAAATTCCTCCACTATTAATTAGCAGTGTAGGTATTGTGGGGAACGCTGCTTTTTTGAGCAGTCATGCCCACATTAGAGCAATATTAAATTACTATGGTATTTTAGAATCCACTGTCACAACTTGGATCCTTAAATATTGGAGGCCATGATAATGAATAGGCCATATGATGTTGATGAAGCATGCAGCATCTTTTGCCAACTGTTGAAAGGGGTTGGGTATAAAATGTCAAAAGTCATTGGGCCTAATTCAGGTTGGATCGCAAAATGCTTTACAACCACAAAAATAACAAAAAAGATGCTAGAGCATGCACAGTGCCCATCCTTCTGCCTGTCAATCATGCAGAGGCTGTCGCGGGGCGGGGTGGGGTGGAGCAGCAACGATCCGTGTCCGGAGAAGGAGCGTTGCGGGGGCGGAGGTGGCCAAACAGGGGCGGCAGTGTAGAAATGGAGGGCGTGGGCATGATCGTGGCGGCTGTGTAATGTCACATGCAGGTGCCGTGATCAGAAACATGACGGCGGGCCTCCTGTGGGTGCAGCTAAGCTGCGCCAGCAGGGGGCACCCTTAATTTCTGCTATCAAGCAGAAATTGCAATGCGATCACATTTCCTGCTTGATGAAGGGGGGGAGGCGGCGGTCAGCATGCTGGACGGCCTTGCCCTGTGATGGGCAGCCCCCAGCATGCTATCAAAAGGATTGAAAATTCTGCTAATAGCAGAATTTGCAATCCTTACTGAATCAGCCCCATAATGTTGAGATGGTCATAATCTCGACATTGACTATGTCAACATTCCTTAACAGTGGTGGCTCCAGAGGTGGGGCTGCAGCACAGTTCAAAAGTCAAATAGAGGAGGCACACCATCTGGCCCCCAAATGCAGTGCTGCAGCCCCACCTCTGCAACTGCCACTGTTCATCATGTAGACAGTAATGAAATGTTAACGTCTTATAATGTCAACTAATTGTCCATGGTGGCCCAGCGGTAACTTATTTTCTCCCGGCAGCTGCAGCGGTGCCTTCTGGGTCCCAGTGGTCATGTGACTGCCACGCCCTGGTCAGACCACAGATCCCCCGGCATTCTGAAAAGTATTTCTCCACTATCTCTCACCCTAATCCCCCTAACCCTGCCCCTAGTTTCTAACCCTAACCTCTCCCTGCAACCTAACCTTGACCACCCCCTGCAGCCTAACCCTAATGTTGATATTCCAATATTTCACCTGTCGACTATTCACTTGTCACCATTCCAAGAATCTCAACACATTGCCTGTTGACATTTTAACAATGTTGACATCATAATTGTCAACACTCTGGCGTTGACATGATTGTTATTGTCAACCTTTTGACTACATCCCATTAAAAACACATTGAGACATGAGTTGCTAGTCCCATAGGAAGGACTGGCAAATTCCATTTAAATTCCAAAAAGCGGCATAGTATAGTGCTGCTCACACATACTGTACTGTAACTAGAAGAATTGCATTATTTCCATTGCAGCCTCACATTTCAATATGGCTAGGAGACAGAAACAATATTGCCTAGATGAAATGAGTGAAGTTATCATAAATGAAACCTGCACAAACCAGTATTTATAGCCAGGTGCAGACTGCAGTGGAAACCTGGAGCATAGGGAAGAGCTATAAAGCATCAATAAAATGCCACTTGTTTAGAGGGAGTGGTTATAGGGGGCGTTTCCACAGAGGAGGGGGCCCGTGTGCTCCTCCGGGTGGGCCCCCTCCTCTGTACGGCGCTGCAGACTCCGGCATTGTGCCGAAGTCTACTGCGCAGGTCTCCGGAAACATGGCGCCCACCATGATCCGGAGACCAATTTTGCTACCGCTCATGCACGGTGGCCATTTTGGCGGCGATTTCCGCCATGATTGTAACTCCCGGTGCTGAACTCCGGAAAGGTAAGTATTAAAATGGGTGCAATGGGTGCGGTGTGGGCCCCCCTGGACCCAGGGGCTCATGTGCATCCCACCCATTGCACCCGTTGTTGCCCGGTGACGGCCATCGCCGGGCAGCGACGCCTCCAAGGAAGAAAGCGGTTGCAGCGGTGACCATAAGAAGATTGACAGGAGGAAGGCGGATCCAGGTGTCAACTGACCGTTCTCGGGGCATGGAGATCCGAACGCAGGCGTTTCGAGGCATTTGGAGGGCGGATGTCTGACGCCAATTACTGGACCCGCAACGCTGAAGTGATCGTACAGGGTAAATATGTCTAGCCCTAGTTTACTTTTGCACAAAACTTTTTTTTTGCATAGCACGGCTGCACAAGCGAACGCAGCCTTGCTATGCAAAAAAATACTCCTCCATAGGCGGCGTCTAGTTGATCGCACGGGCAGCTCTGTGTCCTGCATATTGAGTGGCCTGGGAATAACAGAGTACAAAATGGAAATGATACCATGAATAACACATTCCTATTGTTGACATTCTGTATGGTTTCTTCTTGTCAGTGCATTTCTATTTCTTAATTAACACAGTTATCAGATAAGAAAACTCAAACGTGTGATAGGACATTTGATCCTCTGTCTTTATTAAGCTTTACTAGGAAAACTCTGCTTGTACATGCAGTAGTATCATTCTACAACTTGCTCTTATTATCTTATTTTATTATATGTTCATTTCTGTTGAACTAAATATTTGTAACTGTGTTTTTAGGTCATTTAACCCAGGGTGTTAACCAAGGTCACACTGACCCACAGAGATACACAGCGCCCTAGAATATCAGATTTTGTTTCACGCCACCCCTATGCCAAATGTTTCTTACTGAGAAATTTTTAAATAAATATTAAATGAAGTTAATTGTATTTATATGTCATCCTTAGGTTTAGTTATGTTGACAAACAGAAGCAAATCTTTTCCCCCACAAGATTTGCTTCTGTTTGTCAACATATTATGATTAGCAGCCATCAGCACTGGTTTTGCCTATTACACTGACCATAAATTATTTGAATTGGTCCTGGACCACCAATCAAAGGCACCCCTGTAAGTGTCCTGGGGCACCTTAGAGTGCCAAGGCACACAGTTTGAGAACCACTGTTAAAGACTGTGCAGATGAATTATGCATTATACATATGTAACCTTATACTGCACCCAAACTGTTTTTGGACCTCATGTTATATATCTGAATTAAGTCCTTCTCAGTGCTTCAAACGTGCATACAAGGCTTTTTCATGCATTTGTTCAGGTTTTAATTTCCTTGAAAGGATGACTGCAGAATCCTTTAACATGCACTTGTCTGCACACATGCAAGTGATAAAGTGAGCTGAAATGGGGTGGAACTACGTTCTGTCAGTTCCATTTGGAGACGGGACCAGTTCCGCCTCCTTCTGCCCACCTAACTCAAGAAGTCAGCCCAGAGCAGAAGGGAGATGCCGGGCGCCCGCTGAGATTTTATTATCAGTGAGTGCCTGGCACCTTCCCCACAGCGGCAGCCGGAGGCAGGAGCTCACTTCTGAGCTCTGGCTTCCGGCTCTGGCAGTGTGCACTATGGGAGAGACGTTATGACGATAGCCCCAATAGTTCCAAGGAGCGGGCGGCTAGATGGATAGAAGCGATTGGACGCAGGAGTGAGGCTTAAGGTAAGTGTTGTGTTGTTTTTTTGTGTGTAAGGGGCACTATTACAGGGGCATAACTACTGGGGGGCAATACTGCATGGGGTCATTACTATATTGGGCAATACTACTGGCTGTGGCAGCACACTGTTTTTACAGGTGGAGTTGCCCGAGGGTAAGCACCCCCCGCACTTTGGATTAGGGGTGGGGAGGTTTGGGGGGGGGGGGCACCAAAGTATAATTTTTTTTCTACGCTCTCCCCAACCTTGAAACATTCCGGCACCCCTGGATGCTACTACTATGGGCTTTGTGTATAAGGGGCACTAATGTATGTCATAACATACATGAGACCACACCATGTTTAGCCCACGCCCCCTTTGTGTTCAGTCCCTTTATTACACAAGCCCGGGGGAGGGGGGGGGGGTGAGTTCCACCACCTCTCTAGGAGCACTTTAAGCACTGCTGCAGTCCGACACTGGTGTTGGCTTCTATTCTGGCCATTCAGGGTTAGGACTGACCACGAGCCCTGCTTTTGTTAAAGGATTCTGCAGTCATCTTTTCAGGGAAATAAAAATGTGAACAAATGCATGAAAAAAGCATTGTATGCACCTTTGAAGTACTGAGGAGAACTTCATTAAGATGTACAGTATGAGGTCCGAAAACAATTTGAGTGTATGAACGTTGCATGCACCTACACCAAAATATTTCTGTCATGTGGAAATGCAGAAACTAGTAAGACAAAATACTGTTTTATTTTATAGATACAATGGGGCTGATTCAGAATGCACACAATGCCCATGTTCACAGTGTTGAGTGAGTTTTTGCTACTATGCAAAAATCCATAAATACTCCGATGCACATGGGTTCCAGAGTGCAGGCACAGAGGCGCTGTTGAAGTTGAGATGTATAGTATTAGAAATATCTTGAATAATTGTTGGACATTCCTGGGCAGTGACAGGGAGGTGGCTAAACAGGTTCTTGGAGATGGTCCATCTTATGGGCGTGTCATGTGAGTATCGTGGGCATGGAGCTGAAGTGTTTGTGAAGACAGACACTCAATTATTCACTTTGGAGTGGATGGTATCAGGATCCTGGCGCTTAGGATGGTGGCAGTTAAAATACCGACAGTGGCATTCCGACACGCAGGATCCTGTCACCTAGTTGGTAATTATGCTACAACTAATCTCTAACCTCCCTAACCCTCCTTTCCTGCAGCCTGATCCTAAAGTAGTCTAACCCTAACCATCCCTGGTGGTGCCTAACCGTGACCCCCAACCCTGCAGCCTAAACCTAGCCCTCCCTCCCCCGAAGCCTAACCCTGATCCTCCTCCCGCAGCCTAAACTTAACCTCCCACCATGGCTTTACTCTATGCAGTGCCGGCAGTCCTTAATTCGGGATCCTGGCATTAGGGATTTCGGTGCCAGTATTACGATCCATGTCGGGATCCCAGCGTTGGCATTTCGAGCAGTGTCGGGATTCCATCATCGGTATTCTGACAGCCAGGACCTAAACTCTGGGATCCTGACCGTATCCCCTTTGGAGGCCATAGGTGGAAAGTCTTCACCTGCTGTTAGTCTGGGACAGACAGATAGGTCTAAGTTTTTTTAAGTTTGAATTCCTGAGCCGATCAATGAAAAATGCTTTGGCATTGATTATTTCTACCCACAAAATTTTGTGAACTTTTTCATACTTTATGATCCATGTGGACTATGATTGGGAATAGTAAACTGAGCCGAGTGCAGCGGTAGCGGAGCGAGGCACCTTGCCCGAAGCATGGTGAGCAAAGCGAGCCATGCGGGGGGTCATGGTGCACTAATTGAGGTTTTCGGTCACTTTACAAAGAAAACGACACCAATTTTTTTTAAAAAAAAACCTAATGTCGACCTTTTTCCACGTTGACCTTGTTCATGTTGACCTAATGACTGTGTCGACCTATTTCAGGTGTCGACCTAGTCACTATCGACCAATAGTAGTTGACCTAATGACTGTTAACCTAAGTGTGGTCGACCCTATGATCTACGCCCGTAAAATATACATTTATTAAGATTATTACACTTTAAGAATAATACATTAAATACAATTTAAGTAAGAAAATAATTTTTAACTGTTCACATATTAGATTCTTATTGTATGCACCAATGTGAGAAATCCAAAAGACTAAGCCTTTTCTTTCCTTACACTAAATAATGTAATTACAATTTATGACATTACTTGTAGCCTTATGAGAACATATCACATCACTGCGGTGCTTCTTGCGTTGTTATTTATGCTAAGTACAGGCGTCTCAAGGCAAAAGCTGCATAAGCAGCGTAATTAGCATTGTGTTTCTGGAATTCATCTGAAAATGGTAAAAACAGCATGACAGCTAGCAAGGAAAGCATCATTCTGAATGCACACTAAATATTACATTAAACCAGTCACATGCCTGTTTAATGCTGAACTGCTGTAACTGCGGAACAGGTTGTAATATTCTTTAGACTTCTTGTTCTTGTTTGATCGACAAGCAGCCAAGTCATAATGAAGGCGAGCGCTCTGTGCTTATGAACACTGGTAACTGGACTGAGACCAGCAGCTCATTTTGCATTGGCCTCATAGCAGCTTTCAGATGAATTTAAATCACTCTGTGTATTGCTGGGGCTTCAATCAATGACCTTACAGGGATATCCTGCTGCCAGTTCTCTGAACCATTTGTTTCCCCAATGTTTAATTAAGCTTCTTCTTTTTTAAGCATAGGGATTACTGACAAATAGCTATACACTACATATTGCACATTAGAACCTGTAGAACAGTAATTTACTTTCAGAAAAAATCCCATTGGTGGCAGCAAAGCTTCACAAATATAGAGATTCTCACAATTTCAAATGAACATTGTGTTCTAGCAAACATTGTAGTATTTGCAATATTATATGTATTTACCTTACATAGTTAATACATAACAATGTCTATAGTCTTATTTCTATAAATATTACTTGCACAATCTGCATGTTCCTGTCTGAATCATAATATGTTGAATATACATTTTGCTAACCTCTCCCTGTACACCCCCTCAATGTAATTGTACTGTATCTGTCGTTATCTATCCTCTTACCAATGTCACCTAGTCTCTGCAGTTACTTCTTTCTTATTGATCTGGCATGTTGTCCGGATCAATGAGGAGTTCTGGAAGTATCTGAACCTCTTCGCCAAGTTGGGATGTGAGCAGTAGTAATAGCTACTATTGTAATGTAAAGCAGGGATGGGGAATCTTCGGCCCTCCAGCTGTTGTTAAACTACACATCCCAGCATGCCCTGCAACAGTTTTAGCATGGCCACATAGCAAAACTGTAGCAAGGCATACTGGTATGTGTAGTTCAACAACAGCTGGGGGGCCAAAGGTTCCCCACCCCTGATGTAAAGGAAACACATTGTATCCTGGCCAAAGCACAGATATCAGAGCATAGGACAGACATGGGGAAGGCTGGTTTTGCAAAGAAAATTAAAACTCTTTAAAAAACGCCAACGTGATAAAAATAATTTATCAAAAAATTGTGTGTGTTTTTGCTGTCTGACTTTGTGTCATTGGGCCTGACTGAGATTTGGAAGCAAAGCAGAAAAGCATGTAACCATTTTGCAGTGCAAGGAGAGGAATTACATTTATATTTTTTCTGTGATGGGGTGCAGTTATTTTGGCAACAGTCGCATACCCTCCAACATTTTACACATAAAAATCGGTAGAAAACAGGAAAGGGGCGTGACCACCAGTAAAGGGGCGTGGGCACGCCCCTTTTCCTATATTTTCAATGGAAGTTTGGAGAGCCAAAAATCAGTACAGCCCATAAAAAAAGGTACTGTACCTGCTAAAAAGGTACAGTTGGAGGGTATGCAGTCGGGATCCAGGCGGTCAGGAAACCGACGCTGGAATCCCGACTGTTTACAATACCGACAGCCGGAATCCCAGCCCACAGAGGCTATTCCCACTCGTGGGTGTCCACTACACTCCTAGAGTGGGAATAGAACCTGTGGCAAGCGCAACGACCCACCAAGCCCACAAGGGGACTATTTGTGCTCGCCCTGCTGCAAACATACTGATGGCCGGCATCCCAACATACTGATCCCATCTGTTTGTTTGCATGTAGCTCACAAATGTTAGACAGCTTTATTTTTACCCTGCAATTTAGTTTTCAGCTTGGGTAAAACCCACCCAAATCTACATCTCTCTGCACATTACATCTGCCCCACCTGCAGTGCAACATGGTTTTGCCCAGTTGCTTGCTTTTTTTGGTTTGCTTCCATGCTTGAATAATCCCCCTTGTGTCTTTCTGTTTATATTCTAGATCGAGAATGTTCCTCATACTCTCAATTTTAAAAAGTTAGTTGTGTTTATTATAAAGAATAAAGTATTACTACAAATAATTACAGATATGAGATGTTACTTCACAGTCACATGACCTTTATAAAAAAAAAAAACACTAGTCCATTTTTATGTAATTCATCATTCTACTAACCATAATAATGTACTGTACATCAAGGGGTGCATCCTCTCATATAATAATGGGATATGAAATAACTATGTTTGTAGACCTATGGGAAATCAGTCTGTTTCATGAAGCCTTCATTTTTTATTTACTGCAGTGAATGGTTATGCACAATACAGAGTAAGAAAAGCCCTGTGCTAACCATAAGAACATTTTAGGTCACAGGCCTTCTTGAACTCCAGAATAAATTCTAATAATCTTGTCGTTTACATTAATTTAAGCAGCCTACACAAAACTCCAGGCACAGATGAGAATAATACTGAACAATGGGCCTAATTCAGATCTGATTGCAGCAGCAAATTTGTTAGCAAGTGGGCAAAATCATGTGCACTGCATGGGGGGCAGATGTAACATGTGCAGAGAGAGTAACATTTGGGTGTGGTGTGGTGTGTTCAAACTGATATCTAAATTGCAGTGTAAAAATAAAGCAGCCAGTATTTACCCTGCACAGAACCCTCTCAGCACATGCTATATCTGCCCCCCCCCCTTCCCCCAGCAGTGCACATGGTTTTGCCCATTTGCTAACAAATTTGAGATATTTTGGTAATGCACTCAGGACGGACTGCGTATACGTCTTTAAAAGCCAATTTTAGTGCTAGAACTTAAAAGCTGTTCATTAAGAGGATTCTTTAGGTAGCAGGTGAAATATTAATAAGAAATTGTGTTCAAAAAGATAGAAAGAGTGTTAAAAGAAAAGAGCATGCTGTGTTTAATCCACTTATGTAGTGATGGCAGAACTTTAATGTATAATATTACTTTATTGCTTCACAGTAGTATAAAATGTATTAATTATAACTCCCACACCTGGTGTGATGTAGGTTGTCAGTCACGCAATGGGCTGCTCATTTTGGATGAAATTGGTGGAATATTATTCCATTCCTATGAGCTTTGCTATATTACTAATCAGTTATCACATTGATTAACTTATTCCATATTAAAGTTTAGTGTATCATTCTCCATGGGAGTTTTAATAATCCACGATGCTAGTGTAATGCATACTTGCCTACCTGACCCTCTCCATGAGGGAGAAAATGTTCTGTTCCTGGACTTTCCTGGTAATGTGTGATTGCCATCACCTGTGGTGAAACACCTTTCTTATCAATTACCTAGCTCACCACAGGTGATGGCAATCATACATTACCAGGAAAGTCCAGGAACAGAGCATTTTCTCCCTCATGGAGAGGGTCAGGCAGGCAAGTATGGTGTAATGTCGTACCTTGTATTACTGGAGTGTAATTAATAGTGATGAGCACCGGAAATTTTTCGGGTTTTGTGTTTTGGTTTTGGGTTCGGTTCCGCGGCCGTGTTTTGGGTTCGAACGTGTTTTGGCAAAACCTCACCGAATTTTTTTTGTCGGATTCGGGTGTGTTTTGGATTCGGGTGTTTTTTTCAAAAAACCGTAAAAAAACAGCTTAAATCATAGAATTTGGGGGTCATTTTGATCCCAAAGTATTATTAACCTCAATAACCATAATTTCCACTCATTTTCAGTCTATTCTGAACACCTCACACCTCACAATATTATTTTGTCCTAAAATTTGCACCGAGGTCGCTGGATGGCTAAGCTAAGCGACCCAAGTGGCCGACACAAACACCTGGCCCATCTAGGAGTGGCACTGCAGTGTCACGCAGGATGGCCCTTCCAAAAAACACTCCCCAAACAGCACATGACGCAAAGAAAAAAAGAGGCGCAATGAGGTAGCTGTGTGAGTAAGCTAAGCGACCCAAGTGGCCGACACAAACACCTGGCCCATCTAAGAGTGGCACTGCAGTGTCACGCAGGATGGCCCTTCCAAAAAACACTCCCCAAACAGCACATGACGCAAAGAAAAAAAGAGGCGCAATGAGGTAGCTGTGTGAGTAAGCTAAGCGACCCTAGTGGCCGACACAAACACCTGGCCCATCTAGGAGTGGCACTGCAGTGTCACGCAGGATGGCCCTTCCAAAAAACACCCCCCAAACAGCACATGACGCAAAGAAAAATGAAAGAAAAAAGAGGTGCAAGATGGAATGGTCCTTGGGCCCTCCCACCCACCCTTATGTTGTATAAACAGGACATGCACACTTTAACCAACCCATCATTTCAGTGACAGGGTCTGCCACACGACTGTGACTGAAATGACGGGTTGGTTTGGACCCCCACCAAAAAAGAAGCAATTAATCTCTCCTTGCACAAACTGGCTCTACAGAGGCAAGATGTCCACCTCATCATCATCCTCCGATATATCACCGTGTACATCCTCCTCCTCACAGATTATCAATTCGTCCCCACTGGAATCCACCATCTCAGCTCCCTGTGTACTTTGTGGAGGCAATTGCTGCTGGTCAATGTCTCCACGGAGGAATTGATTATAATTCATTTTAATGAACATCATCTTCTCCACATTTTCTGGATGTAACCTCGTACGCCGATTGCGGACAAGGTGAGCGGCGGCACTAAACACTCTTTCGGAGTACACACTTGTGGGAGGGCAACTTAGGTAGAATAAAGCCAGTTTGTGCAAGGGCCTCCAAATTGCCTCTTTTTCCTGCCAGTATAAGTACGGACTGTCTGACGTGCCTACTTGGATGCGGTCACTCATATAATCCTCCACCATTCTTTCAATGGGGAGAGAATCATATGCAGTGACAGTAGACGACATGTCCGTAATCGTTGGCAGGTCCTTCAGTCCGGACCAGATGTCAGCATCAGCAGTCGCTCCAGACTGCCCTGCATCACCGCCAGCGGGTGGGCTCGGAATTCTGAGCCTTTTCCTCGCACCCCCAGTTGCGGGAGAATGTGAAGGAGGAGATGTTGACAGGTCGCGTTCCGCTTGACTTGACAATTTTGTCACCAGCAGTTCTTTGAACCCCAGAAGACTTGTGTCTGCCGGAAAGAGAGATCCAAGGTAGGTTTTAAATCTAGGATCGAGCACGGTGGCCAAAATGTAGTGCTCTGATTTCAACAGATTGACCACCCGTGAATCCTTGTTAAGCGAATTAAGGGCTCCATCCACAAGTCCCACATGCCTAGCGGAATCGCTCTGTGTTAGCTCCTCCTTCAATGTCTCCAGCTTCTTCTGCAAAAGCCTGATGAGGGGAATGACCTGACTCAGGCTGGCAGTGTCTGAACTGACTTCACGTGTGGCAAGTTCAAAAGGTTGCAGAACCTTGCACAACGTTGAAATCATTCTCCACTGCGCTTGAGACAGGTGCATTCCACCTCCTATATCGTGCTCAGTTGTATAGGCTTGAATGGCCTTTTGCTGCTCCTCCAACCTCTGAAGCATATAGAGGGTTGAATTCCACCTCGTTACCACTTCTTGCTTCAGATGATGGCAGGGCAGGTTCAGGCGTTTTTGGTGGTGCTCCAGTCTTCTGTACGTGGTGCCTGTACGCCGAAAGTGTCCCGCAATTCTTCTGGCCACCGACAGCATCTCTTGCACGCCCCTCTCGTTTTTTAAATAATTCTGCACCACCAAATTCAAGGTATGTGCAAAACATGGGACGTGCTGGAATTTGCCCAGATTTAATGCACACACAATATTGCTGGCGTTGTCCGATGCCACAAATCCACAGGAGAGTCCAATTGGGGTAAGCCATTCTGCGATGATCTTCCTCAGTTGCCGTAAGAGGTTTTTAGCTGTGTGCGTATTCTGGAAAGCGGTGATACAGAGCGTAGCCTGCCTAGGAAAGAGTTGGCGTTTGCGAGATGCTGCTACTGGTGCCGCCGCTGCTGTTCTTGCGGCGGGAGTCCATACATCTACCCAGTGGGCTGTCACAGTCATATAGTCCTGAGTCTGCCCTGCTCCACTTGTCCACATGTCCGTGGTTAAGTGGACATTGGGTACAACTGCATTTTTTAGGACACTGGTGAGTCTTTTTCTGAGGTCTGTGTACATTTTCGGTATCGCCTGCCTAGAGAAATGGAACCTAGATGGTATTTGGTACCGGGGACACAGTACCTCCAACAAGTCTCTAGTTGCCTCTGCAGTAATGATGGATACCGGAAACACGTTTCTCACCGCCCAGGATGCCAAGGCCTCAGTTATCCGCTTTGCAGCAGGATGACTGCTGTGATATTTCATCTTCCTCGCAAAGGACTGTTGGACAGTCAATTGCTTGGTGGAAGTAGTAAAAGTGGTCTTACGAGTACGACTTCCCCTCTGGGATGACCATCGACTCCCAGCAGCAACAACAGCAGCACCAGCAGCAGTAGGCGTTACACGCAAGGATGCATCGGAGGAATCCCAGGCAGGAGAGGACTCGTCAGAATTGCCAGTGACATGGCCTGCAGGACTATTGGCATTCCTGGGGAAGGAGGAAATTGACACTGAGGGAGTTGGTGGGGTGGTTTGCGTGAGCTTGGTTACAAGAGGAAGGGATTTACTGGTCAGTGGACTGCTTCCGCTGTCGCCCAAAGTTTTTGAACTTGTCACTGACTTATGATGAATGCGCTGCAGGTGACGTATAAGGGAGGATGTTCCGAGGTGGTTAACGTCCTTACCCCTACTTATTACAGCTTGACAAAGGCAACACACGGCTTGACAAATGTTGTCCGCATTTCTGTTGAAATACTTCCACACCGAAGAGCTGATTTTTTTGGTATTTTCACCAGGCATGTCAATGGCCCTATTCCTCCCACGGACAACAGGTGTCTCCCCGGGTGCCTGACTTAAACAAACCACCTCACCATCAGAATCCTCCTGGTCAATTTCCTCCCCAGCGCCAGCAACACCCATATCCTCCTCATCCTGGTGTACTTCAACACTGACATCTTCAATCTGACTATCAGGAACTGGACTGCGGGTGCTCCTTCCAGCACTTGCAGGGGGCGTGCAAATGGTGGAAGGCGCATGCTCTTCACGTCCAGTGTTGGGAAGGTCAGGCATCGCAAACGACACAATTGGACTCTCCTTGTGGATTTGTGATTTCGAAGAACGCACAGTTCTTTGCTGTGCTTTTGCCAGCTTGAGTCTTTTCATTTTTCTAGCGAGAGGCTGAGTGCTTCCATCCTCATGTGAAGCTGAACCACTAGCCATGAACATAGGCCAGGGCCTCAGCCGTTCCTTGCCACTCCGTGTGGTAAATGGCATATTGGCAAGTTTACGCTTCTCCTCCGACAATTTTATTTTAGATTTTTGAGTCCTTTTTTTACTGATATTTGGTGTTTTGGATTGTACATGCTCTGTACTATGACATTGGGCATCGGCCTTGGCAGACGACGTTGCTGGCATTTCATCGTCTCGGCCATGACTAGTGGCAGCAGCTTCAGCACGAGGTGGAAGTCGATCTTGATCTTTCCCTATTTTTGGAACCTCAACATTTTTGTTCTCCATATTTTAATAGGCACAACTAAAAGGCACCTCAGGTAAACAATGGAGATGGATGGATACTAGTATACTTATGGATTGACGAGCGACTGCCGACACAGAGGTAGCTACAGCCATGGACTACCGTACTGCGTCTGCTGCTAATATAGACTGGATGATAATGATATAAAAAATATATATAAATATCACTACTGCAGCCGGACAGGTATATATTGTATAATGACGGACCTGCTGGACACTGTCAGCTCAGCACTGCAGACTCCTAAAGTAAGCTACTAGTAGTATCAAGAAGATAGAAAAAAAAAAAAACACCACAGGTAGGTGGTATACAATTATGGATGGACTAGCGACTGCCGACACAGAGGTAGCTACAGCCGTGGACTACCGTACTGCGTCTGCTGCTAATATAGACTGGATGATAATGAGATATAAAATATATATATATCACTACTGCAGCCGGACAGGTATATATTATATAATGACGGACCTGCTGGACACTGTCAGCTCAGCACTGCAGACTCCTAAAGTAAGCTACTAGTATCAAGAAGATAGAAAAAAAAAAAAAAACACCACAGGTAGGTGGTATACAATTATGGATGGACGAGCGACTGCCGACACAGAGGTAGCTACAGCCGTGGACTACCGTACTGCGTCTGCTGCAGTGCTAATATAGACTTGATGATAATGATATAAAAAATATATATATATCACTACTGCAGCCGGACAGGTATATATTATATAATGACGGACCTGCTGGACACTGTCAGCAGAATGCGTTTATAGAATAAAAACACCACACGACGAGTGTTTAACTTTTTCAGGCAGACAATCACAATATACTGGTGGTCAGTGGTCACTGGTCAGTCACACTGGCACTGGCAGTGGCACTCTGGCAGCAAAAGTGTGCACTGTTAAAATATGTACTCCTGCTATAACTGCTCCCCAGTCTCCCCCACAATTAAGCTGTGTGAGCAGTGAGCACTCAGCACAGTCAGATATACAGTATTACATAGATGATGCAGCACACTGAGGGCACACTGAGGCTGAGCACATATATGGTATGTGACTGTGTCACACTGTGTATCGTTTTTTTTCAGGCAGAGAACGGATTAATTAAACTGGTGGTCACTGGTCACACTATCAGCAAGTAGTACTCCAGTCCTAATATGCTCCCCAAAATTAGTAAATCAAGTGTCTCTACTCTCCACTACTCTCTAGTCTACTCTAAACGGAGAGGACGCCAGCCACGTCCTCTCCCTATCAATCTCAATGCACGTGTGAAAATGGCGGCGACGCGCGGCTCCTTATATAGAATCCGAGTCTCGCGATAGAATACGAGCCTCGCGAGAATCCGACAGCGGGATGATGACGTTCGGGCGCGCTCGGGTTAGCCGAGCAAGGCGGGAAGATTCGAGTCTGCCTCGGACCCGTGTAAAAAGCGTGAAGTTCGGGGGGGTTCGGTTTCCGAGAAACCGAACCCGCTCATCACTAGTAATTAACAAAATACTCAACAGCAAATTGCAATCTGTGATTCCGGGGCAGGTGGCCATGATACATTCAGGCAACAGCCACTCAGGACGGTTACTCTAAATCAGTGGTTCTCAAACTCGGTCCTCATTACCCCACACAGTGCATGTTTTGCAGGTAACCCAGCAAGTGCACAGGTGTATTAATTACTCACTGACACATTTTAAAAGGTCCACAGGTGGAGCTAATTATGTCACGTGTGATTCTGTGAAGAGACCTGCAAAACATGCACCGTGTGGGTTCCTAAGGACCGAGTTTGAGAACCTGTGCTCTAAATCATTCTAAATAACTATGGGTCTGATTCAGAGTTGCATTGTATGCTAATGCAATGGAGATTTTCTATGCTATGGAACTGCTAATGTTTGTAAATGAAGCTGCCTCCCAGAAATGAAATGAGACGCCCAGCGGAGGTATCGCTATTCATTTTCAATTGTGTGCACATTCGCAGCCTAAATGCAAAAACGAGGACTATCGCCTGCTTGAGTAGGTCTATGACTACACAGACTGACTGAGCTGTAGCGATGCAGATGCCATGTTTCTCTGCGGACATGATCGCAGCTGACAGCATATACATGCTCCAAAAATGGTCATTGCCAACACTCCTCATTAACTCCTTTAAGCGGTCACTTCTTGTCAATTTCTCTGCAATTAAATCCTCACTGTGAGCAGACTCGCAAAGTCATCTTTAGAAATGCGCAGTGCGATGGCGGCACATGTGTGGTGACCCCTCCAGGAGCCTACTAATTCCTCTAAACCTCCAGTGACAGGTTCATAACACTGGTGTCCCCTTGTAAGGAGGCAAGCTCCCCTACTAATTTTAGTATGTATTGGGTTGGTACTAGCTAGGAACAAGTCATGCTAGCTTATTCCAACTAAATGGATATTTGTGTATAGGGTTGTACAACTAATACACCTTTGCATAAAAATTCTAGAATTTAATATACTTCCAAATAACTGAATCACAGATGATAATAGAGATATAAAAATTACAACTTTATTTTGCGGGTGCGGGTCAGCAGATGTCCCCGTCAAGCTATACTTTCCGCAAAGGAAAAAAAGGTAACACTACACAGACCAATTTTACATCCAGCATTAACAGATCATCTGAACTGTTTCATTGCATTACACACTCACTAATTCATCTAATAGCTTAAAACATAGCATGCATAACATTACTCTTAAAGAAAACTCTTTATCGAACAATAATGGGGCAGATGTATTAAGCCTGGAGAAGTGATAAAGCAGCATAAAGAAGTGATAAGTGGAAGGTGAAAACACACCAGCCAATCCGCTCCTTACTGTCATTTTACAAAACCCTAATGATTGTCTGGTGCGTTATCACTAGAGATGTGCGGCTTGTGTTTTGTGTTTTGGTTTTGGTTCTAATTCCACTTTCGTGTTTTGGTTTTGGCTTTGTTTTGCCAAAACCACCCTATCGTGTTTTGGTTTTGGATATGGATGATTTTTGAAAAAAACATAAAAACAGCTAAAATCACAGAATTTGGGGGTAATTTTGCTCCTACAGTATTATTAACCTCAATAACAATCATTTCCACTCATTTCTAGTCTATTCTGAACACCTCACACCTCACAATATTGTTTTTAGGCCAAAAGGTTGCACCAAGGTTGCTGGATGACTAAGCTAAGCGACACAAGTGGACAACACAAACACCTGGCCCATCTAGGAGTGGCACTACAGGCGGGCAGATATAAAAAAAAAAAAGGCCCCAAACAGCACATGATGCAAAGAAGAAAAAGAATTGCAATGAGGTAGTTGTATGACTAAGCCAAGCGACACAAACAATTGGCCCTCCTAGGCGTGGCACTGCAGTGGCAGACAGGAGGGCAGATATAAAAAAATGCCCCAAACAGCACATCATGCAAAGAAGAAAAAGAATTGCAATGAGGTAGTTATATGACTAAGCCAAGCGACACACACAATTGGCCCATCTAGGCATGGCACTGCAGTGGCAGACAGGAGGGCAGATATAAAAAAAAGCCCCCTAACAGCACATCATGCAAAGAAGAAAAAGAGGTGCAATGAGGTAGTTGTATGACTAAGCCAAGCGACACACACAATTGGCCCATCTAGGAGTGGCACTGCAGTGGCAGACAGCAGGGTAGATATAAAAAAAAGCCCCCTAACAGCACATGATGCAAAGAAGAAAAAAAGGTGCACAGAGGTTGCTGTATGACTAAGCTAAGCGACACAACCACCTGGCCTATCTAATAGTGTCATGCAGTGGCTGAATGTTGAGAGTGGGCCGCAATTGTTCGGTCCACTGACAGCATCTTCAGCACGCTCCAGTCACTTTAAAAAAAATCTGCAATTGGTGGATTTATACGGCAGTACCCCAGGACTAATACTGCAGTACCCCTGGACTCATACGGCAGTGTCACACAGGATGGCACTTTTCTAAAACTAGGCCACAAACAGCACCTCATGCAAAGATGTAAAAAAGGTGCAATGAGGTAGCTGTATGACTAAGCCAAGCGACACAAACAATTCCCACTGGAATTATACGTCCAAATTACTGGAATCAATTGGCAATATCACTGTAATTAATCATTGTAAATCACTGACATTAATTGGCAAAATCACTGTAATTATTTGTCCAAATCACTGGAAAAATGGCAGGATCACTGTAATTAATAATTGTAAATCACTGACATTAATTGGCAAAATTACTATAATTATACGGCGAAATCACTGGAATTAATTGGCAAGATCATTGTAATTAATAATTATAAAACACTGACATTAATTGGCAAAATCACTGTAATTATACGTCCAAATCACTGGAATTAAATGGCAAAATCTCGCTATCGCCTGCCTAGTGAAGTGGAATCTAGATGGGATTTGGTACCGGGGACACAATACCTCCATCAATTATCAATTATTTGGCACTTAGGCAGCCAATCGCCCAATGTGTAGTGCCTATAACTCTCTCTGCACTGCATATGGGGCCTAATACAGACCTGATTGTAGCAGCAACTTTGTTAGCAGATGGGCAAAACCATGGGGGTCATTCCGAGTTGATCGTAGCTGTACTAAATTAAGCACAGCTACGATCATTCACACAGCGGCGTTGCCTTTGCACCTCAAGAGTAGCTCCCGACCAGCGCAGCTTTAGCGTGCTGGCCGGGAGCTACTCATCGCTCCCCGGCCCACTGCGGCTGCGTGTGATGTCACGCAGCCACTGCGGCCTGCCCCTCGTTTGGTCCGGCCACGCCTGCGTTGGCCGGACCGCTCCCACGAAACGGCAGCCAAACGCCGCCGTTCCACCCCTTCCCGCCCAATCAGGCAGAGGTGATCGCAGCCAAGCTACGGCCTTCAGCCATCTGGCATGCACCGGCACACTACGGCGCCGGCGCATGCGCAGTAGAGACCCGTTCGCTCGGCTGCGACAAACAGCAGCGAGCGAATGTGTCAGAATGACCCCCATGTGCTGTGCAGGGGGGGGGCAGATATAACATGTGCAGAGAGAGTTAGATTTGGGTGGGGTGTGTTAAGACTGAAATCTAAATTGCAGTGAAAAAATAAAGCAGCCACTTTTTACCATGCACAGAAACAATAAAACCCACCCACATCTAACTCTCTCTGCACATGTTATATCTTTCCCCCCTGCAGTGCACATGTGGGGGTCATTCTGAGTTGATTGCATGCTGTAACTTTTTGCAGGCTGTGCGATCAGATAGACGCCGCCTATGGGGGAGTGTATTTTAGCTAAGCAAGTGTGCGATCGCATGTGCAGGGGAGCGGGACAAAAACGTTATGTGTAGTTTCTGAGTAGCTCTGTACTTACTCAGCCACTGCAATCACATCAGCCTGTCAGGTCCCGGAATTGACGTCAGACACCCACCCTGCAAACGCCTTGACACGCCTGCGTTTTCCTCACCACTCCCAGAAAATGGTCAGTTGCCACCCAGATCCACCTCCCTGCTGTCAATCTTCTTGCACTTGCCACTGCGATCGCTTACTTTGTTGTTCTTGTCGCTGCCTGGCAACGGCCGTCACTGGACAATGACGCACCTGCGCATTGCCACCTGTGCGCATGCGCAGTTGTGACCTGTTCGCACGGCTGCGAAAAACTGCAGCGTGCGAACGGGTCAGAATGACCCCCATGGTTTTGCCCATTAGCTAACAAATTTGCTGCTGCAATCAGATCTTAATTAGGCCCCTAAAACAGTGTAGCTTCCAATGGCTCTCTCTCCCTGTGCTGAGACAGGTGGAACAGACATCACCTTACAGAGCTCTGTATTACTGTCCTAAGCTCCTTTCCTAGGAAATATTCTGCATAGTGATAATATATGCAGAGGTAGGAGTTGCAATTGCTGGTAATGCTATTGAGCAGGGCACAAATATTAGAAATTGTAAGTTTATTCAGTTTCACAAATATGTTGGCTATTTTTAGCAGAAATCAGCCTAAGGAACACTCAGCCTATCCTCGAGTAATGAGGGGTTGTCCATTAAGGTAACATATGGCAAACGGCGTCTCTTTCTTACAACGTGATAGTCTGCGTGTAGTGACAGGTCAATTTATCCTTAACAAATGTCAGCTATATGCAGGGAGTTAAGGGGTACACACCAGGCAATTTCAGTCTAAAAAATTAACGATAACGACATACATAACGACATTTGTCATTATCGGTTATTTTTAAGCTTATATTGTCCAGTGTGTGTATGCGGGTAATATTGGTGACCGATGAACGATGCGCGCTCCAATATTGAGCTGACATGTAGCTCAACCCGTCAATGTCAGGCTGTGCTCAGCTGCATGTTCGGGAATGCCGGTGGTGACGTCACTGAACGTTATCGTTGAACAATAACGTTTAGTGTGTACGCACTATATCATTGAACGTTATATCGTTCAGTGATATAGTCGTCCATCGCTGACATTCCAGAATCGGCTAGTGTATACCCGCATTTTCACTTAGATCACCCCTCCTGACTCCAGAGGATTAGTAAACTGAGATTCCCCCTACAATCCATATAGGAATACTCACTGGCAGGACCTGTAACTCCTCCCACCCAGATGACTGCCACCTCTGTACTACTGCAAGGCGAATCCTGAGCTTGGAGACCTCCTTCCTCTCACTTCCTGTCACTCAGCAATGGGAGGACCCGGACCACCATTTCTCCGAGATGTTGCTTCACATACCTGCCATCAGTGGTAACACAACTGCGTCAGTTCTCACCTCTATGACCGAAACCTCAGACTGGGCTGCCCAACTGCTGCTCACTCTCAATTGTTACTTCCATGACACTGGTCATGTGACCTGCTCTTGACCTCTTTGAGCAGCTGCAGAGACTGCTGGGAATTGTCTGCCTGTGTAATGACAGACATAAAATCTCGCAAGGCGGGGTATTACATATGTGCAGTCTGCCAATGATCGCTCAATTGCAAAAACATCGGCATATTGTACAACTCTGAATCAGACCCTATAAACTTAAATCCAATAACTAGCAACCCTATAGGTTAAATCACCAACAATATGGGTTAATAGTGTGAATACTAATAAGATTATTCAACCAGGATAAGGCTCTTACGCATTTTGTTCTCAGAACTGAGACTTTTTTTATTCCAAAGTGAACACTAACAACTCTTTTTTACCTATGTGAATAGTACATGTTTATTACTACAAGAGATCATACACCACTTATGAAAGACATCTATGGGTAAATTCAGTAAATGTTAAATTTGAAATCCCAGCGGGATTGTGGTGTTTTTCTGGTGGGATTGTGATTTACTAATGGCTAAACCACCATAATCCCAAAGAGAGACAACATCATCAATGTTTTGGTCCATTAAAAGTATAGAAACCCCAAATTTACTAAGTGGTAGGATTAGAACCAACTGAAATACAACCCAAATAAATGACTTGCCTCTGACAAGTGGATGTGTCTATGGGATCTGTGCATGCTTCTATATGTAAAAATAGTAACAAAAAACTCCACAAAATAAAAAAACAGGAAATGGCCAGGATGGAAATCACAAGGGTCAAGTGGGGAGGAGGGGTACCTGACTCAGCTTGCCAACCTTTATGGGGCCTGTTTGCTACCCAGATGACCCACTCCAAACAATTATTATCATTTATTAAACTGAGCCTCATTTGCTCTGTTCAACTGTGTCCTGATTCTTGGCAATCAGAGGGTGGGAACAAAGCAACTCATGTCTGGTGCCAGAATGTGGCCACTTTGTTTTAGCCTGAAGGGGTAGGCCCAGCAACTGTACTCAGACTGCACATAACGGAGAGTTTGGGCTCTGTCAATAATGATAAAAGTGACATCAGCACTGAAGATTTAGAAGTGAGGTGCCAGCAACTTGCTATCTGGGACATTGTCACCACTAGAACTGGACAGTGGAGACCAGGAACTGCTTCCTGTCACTACAGTGGTGGTGAGCTTCCATAGCAACCTTTTACACTGGTATTGGTAGTATAGAGAAAGCTCACATCATTGTGACTATACTCTGAAGAACATTGTTCAGAGGAAGTTGAAATTACATAATATCATCTGTTTTGCTCAGAGGAGGAGGCATGGTAAAGTCACAGAGGAATGGGACTAGTGTTTTAGAAGATTACATCTCCCTCCAAAGCAACACTCTAACTGAGGACATGCCCTCCTTGTATTCTCTATATTTTGCCTCATGTCTGCATATATTGTATCTTACAAAGCCTTACATCTTGCCGCTCAGTCCTCCCCCTTATTCTCCCCCTGTCCTACTACTTATCCTCTACTGCCTCCTCTTTCCCATCCTTCCTGCCCAACACTCTTACCCTCCTGCCACTGTTACTACACAGCTGCATCCTTCCCTTAATGTATCTTACCCCTCTTTCTACATTTACTGGCATGGCCTTCAATAAAATGCTCTACACAACACAGATGGCCAAGCTATAAATATAAAATTATTATATGGATGGTGGTGGCGGCGGCATCAAATCCTTTACTTTGACAGGGTACCCAGACCCTAGGCATGGCCCTGGGTGGTATCCAATCCTAGGCCTTAAAACATAGGCTAGTAGCGAACAAAAATCAGGGAAACAAATTGCATGTGATGCTCCCAATATGACATCAATCAGGACTTGGCTTGGTGAAACCATAGATGTAAGACTCTAAGGGCGGCATTTAATTCTTTTCACCCCCTTCCACACCTGTTCTGTTTTTGCTGATGGGCGTGTTATAATAATTTCAGCTCGCTACCCCTGTTATGGTGAGGGCACCCAACCCATTATGCAGCTAAACTGATTACTATAGCCGCAAAATGTGCTGTAATGGGGATCACTTTAGAAAGGAGATTATGACTTCAACCAGCCCTAGGCCAAATGTGAAAAAATTCCAAGGTCCTACCACCTAGATGTACCTAGCCATAATACAAATAGCACTAGAGCTCACCCTTCACCTCTGTAGCACTAGAGTGTGGGATAATAGGTAAAACATAGATTAAACACATTTTGTCAGTGTTGCACTACAGGTACCATGATGTGTGCCATAAAATTGCTGCCAGGGCATGCCAGCACTTCCTCACTGTCACCTGTATTGTGCCATGGAAAAGTGTAAACACAGACAGTAGTTTCCTTTAAAAAAAACTTTAATAAATAAAAACACCCCACATAAGAAGCCAGGGTAAACACACCAGAAGGGGTAAAACAAATGATTTGTGATCTAAGTACTGTAGACTTGAGGAATGGTCAAGAGCGTGGAAACTACAGTTTAACGCTGAAAAATGCAAAATCATATACTTTGGTCTCAGAAACCAAAAAGGCTAAACAGAGTATCAAGTGTATTATAATAGAAACTACTGAGGAGGAAAGGGTTCACTATTTTATACTTAAAGTCAGGGAAGCAATGTAACAAAGCAATGAGGAAGGCAAGTCAGATGCTTGGTTGCACAGGGAGAGGAATCAGCAGCAGAAAAAAAGAAGTACAGGTTGAGTATCCCATATCCAAATATTTCGAAATACGGAATTTTTTGAGTGAGACTGAGATAGGGAAATCTTTGTTTTCTCTTACGTCCTAGAGAATGCTGGGGTCCACATTAGTACCATGGAGTATAGACGGGTCCACTAGGAGCCACTGGCACTTTAAGAGTTTAAGAGTGTTTGCTGGTGCCTCCCTCTATGCCACTCCTACCATACTCAGTTTAGAAAATGTGCCCGGAGGAGCCGGTCACAGCTAGGGAAGCTCTACAGAGCTTCTTTAGTAAAGTTTATTTGTTTTTCATTTTACAGGGAGGAGCTGTTACAGTCCATAGCTCTCACCCACCTTCTCAGGGAACATGGTTGTATCCTGAATTTTCCAAAATCACATTTGTAACCAACCAGGAGGTTATCTTTTCTGGAAATAATCCTCAACACCGAAGTGCAGAGGATGTTTCTTCCAGAGGAAAAAGCATTGGTTATATGTACAAACAATGGTCCGGGATGTCCTGAAGTCAACCGGGGGGTCGGTTCATCAGTGCATTCGCCTCCTGGGGAAGATGGTGGCCTCTTACAAGGCTCTGCAGTACAGGAGGTTTCATGCTCGGTCCTTCCAATTGGATCTCCTGGACAAGTGGTCGGGATCCCATCTACACATGCACCAGAGAATACGTCTGTCGCCGAAGGCCAGGATTTCACTCCTCTGGTGGCTGCAATTACCTCACCTTCTGTAGGGCTGCAGGTTCGGGATTCAGGACTGGATCCTTCTAACCACGGATGCAAGTCTCCGGGGCTGGGGCACGGTCACTCAAGGGGAAACCTTCCAAGGAAGATGGTCAAGTCTGGAAGCCGGTCTGCCAATAAACATTCTGGAACTAAGAGCTGTCTACAACTGTCTTCTCCAAGCAGCCCATCTTCTGAGAAATTGGCCCATTCAAGTGCAGTCGGACAATGTAACGACAGTGGCTTACATAAACCGACAGGGTGGAACAAAAAGCAGAGCTGCAATGTCAGAGGTAACAAGAATCATCCTCTGGGCAGAAATACATGTGTTGGCGCTGTCAGCAATCTTCATTCCAGGAATAGACAACTGGGAAGCGGACTTCCTCAGCATACACAATCTTCATCCAGTGGAGTGGGGTCTCCATTCGGAGGTGTTCAAGGGGGTAACAGATCTTAGGGCCGTACCCCAAATCGACACGATGGACTCTCGTCTCAACAAGAAGCTTCGGCGGTATTGTTCCAGGTTGAGGGACCCGCAAGCAGTGGCCGCCCTAGTGACTCCGTGGGTGTTCCAGTCAGTGTACGTGTTTCCTCCACTTCCACTCATTCCAAGAGTCCTCATTGCTCTTGACTGGCCAAGAAGGGCATGGTACACGGATCTCCTGGATCTACTGCTAGAAGAGCCATGGCCTCTTCCTCTTCGGGAGGACCTGCTGCAGCAGGGGCCGTTCGCTTATTAAGACTTACCATGGCTACATTTGATGGCATGGAGGTTGAACGCCAGATACTAGCTCAGAGGGCATTCCGAACAAGGTTATTCCTACCCTGATACAGGCTAGGAAAGGAGTAATGTCAAAACATTACCATCGTATTTGAAAAAAATATGTATCTTGATGTGAGTCCAAGAAGTTTCCTGCGGTGGAGTTTCAGCTGGGACGTTTTCTCCTCTTCCTGCATACAGGTGTGGATATGGGCCTGAGGTTAGGATCCATAAAGCTCCAAATTTCAGCCCTATCCATTTTCTTCCAGAAACAGTTGGCTGCCCTCCCTGAGGTTCAGACTTTTTTGAAGGGAGTTCTGCAAATCCAACCTCTCTTTGTTCTGCCTACGGCGCCTTGGGATCTTAACGTGGTGTTGCAGTTCCTCCAGTCGGATTGGTTTGAGCCTCTACAGGAGGTAGAGGTCAAGTTTCTCACGTGGAAGGCGGTCATTTGGTTGGCCTTATCTTCTGCTAGACGTGTGTTGGAGTTGTGGGCTTTGTCACATAAAAGCCCATACTTGATCTTCCATGATGACAGAGCTGAGCTTCGGATATGTCAGCAGTTTCTTCCGAAGGTTGTGTCGGCATTTCATATCAACCAACCTATTGTGGTGACAGTTGCGCCTGACCCCTCAATTTCATCAAAGTCCTTAGATTTTGTAAGGGCTCTAAAAACCTATGTGAGGAGGACTGCTCGTCATAGAAAATCGGACTCTCTGTTTGTCTTGTATGATCCCAAGAAACTTGGGTGTCCTGCTTCTAAGCAGATAATCTCTCGCTGGATCAGGTTCACTATCCAGCATGCTTATCCTATGGCAGCATTGCCGTGTCCTATGTCTGTTAAGGCCCACTCTACTCGTAAGGTGGGTTCTTCCTGGGCGGCTGCCAGGGGTGTCTCGACCTTACAACTCTGCTTAGCAGCTATTTGGTCGGGGTCGAACACGTTTGCAAAGTTCTACAAGTTCGATACTTTAGCCTCTGAGGACCTTGAGTTTGGTCAATTGGTTCTGCAGGAGCCTCCGTGCTCTCGCTTTGGTACATCCCCATGGTACTAATGTGGACCCCAGCATCCTCTAGGACGTAAGAGAAAATAGGATTTTAATTACCTATCAGTAAATCCTTTTCTCGTAGTCCGTATAGGATGCTGGGCGCCCGCCCAGCGCTTCGTGATCCTGCAGTGGTTATTTTGTTCAGTACTGCTTAGTTCTAGATTAAGTACTGTTTTGTTACTTGGTAAGTAATCTTGTTAAGCCGTTGCTGATGTTTCAAGCTAGTTAGCTTGGTTTGCCTTGTATGTGTGAGCTGGTGTGAATCTCGCCACTATCTCTGT
This sequence comes from Pseudophryne corroboree, assembly GCF_028390025.1. NCBI lineage: Eukaryota > Metazoa > Chordata > Amphibia > Anura > Myobatrachidae > Pseudophryne > Pseudophryne corroboree. The sequence goes on from NC_086449.1 coordinate 650,981,016, forward strand.
AAAATCCTTCTCTCGAAGATGTCTGTCTCCTCGGGCACAGTTTCTAGACTGAGTCTGGTAGGAGGGGCATAGAGGGAGGAGTCAGCCCACACTCTAAAACTCTTAAAGTGCCAGTGGCTCCTAGTGGACCTGTCTATACGCCATGGTACCAATGTGGACCCCAGCATCCTCTACAGACTACGAGAAAAGGATTTACCAGTAGGTAATTAAAATCCAATTTTCTGATGGCTCAATGTACACAAACTTTGTTTAATACACAAAGTTATTAAAAATATTGTATTAAATGACCTTTAGGCTGTTAGTATACGGTGTATATGAAACATAAATAAATTGTGTGTATGTACACAAACTTTGTTTAATGCACAAAGTTATTAAAAATATTGGCTACAATTACCTTCAGGCTGTGTGTATAAGGTGTATATGAAACATAAATGCATTCTGTGCCTAGATTTGGGTCCCATCGCCATGATATCTCATTATGATATGCAATTATTCTAAAATACAAAAAAATCTGATATCCAAAATACCTCTGATCCCAAGCATTTTGGATATGGGATGAACCTGTAATAATGCCACTGTACAGGTCATTGCTACGGCATCATCTGGAATACTGTGTCTAGTTCTGGAGACCATGGGAGTTATTCCGAGTTGATAGCTCGCTAGCTAGTTTTAGCAGCCGTGCAAACGCTATGCCACCGCCCACTGGGGAGTGTATTTTAGCTTAGCAGAAGTGCGAACTCATGTGCAGCCGAGCTCTGCAAAAAAAGTTTGTGCAGTTTCAGAGTAGCTCTGAACCTACTCAGCACTTGCGATCACTTCAGCCTATTCGTGTCCGGATTTGTCGTCATACACCCACCCAGCGAACGACAACCACACCTGCGTTTTTTCAGACACGCCTGTGTTTTTGCAAACACTCCCTGAAAACGGTCAGTTGACACCCATAAACTCCCCCTTCCTGTCAATCTTCTTGAGGCCGTCAGTGTGACTAAAAACTTCGCTACAACCTGTGCACAACCACAATGGGCTTTGTACCCATACGACATATGCATGCGCAGAAATGCAGGTTTTTAGCCTGATCGCTGCACTGCGAACAACGGCAACTAGCGATCAACTCGGAATGAACCCTCATATCTCTAGAAGTATATAATATATTAGAGAGCGTACAAAGAAGGGAAACTAAAGTGGTGCATGGCCTACATCACAAAACTTACCTGGAAAGACTAAAAGATCTTACCATGTATAGTTTGGAGCAAAGAAGGGAAAGGGGGGACGTGATAGAAACTTTCACAGATATCAAGGGGTTTAACAAGGTACAGAAGGGAAACATTCTTCAAAGTAAGAAAAGTATTAAAACATAAGGACATGAGCTGAAACTGGAGGGAGGTAGGTTCAGGGGAATTTTAAGGAAAAATTATTTCACAGGAAGGGTAGTAGATAAATGGAATAGTCACCTGTCACTGTCAAAGGTGGCAGAGGCTAAGACATAGAATTTGACGGCAGATAAGAACCACTTTGCCCATCTAGTCTGCCACCACCCCCCCCTTTTTTTTTTTTACCATATTTCTGTCTCAAACCATATTTGATCCTTATTTATTTGTAAGGATATCCTTATGTCTATCCTACGCATGTTTAAATTGCTCTGTCTTAGCCTCTACCACCTCTGATAGTAGAGCAAATGAACATGCTTGGGATAGGCATATGAATATCTTTACAAAGAACTAAGGATCAAATAGGGTTGAGGTTTCCTAATGGATAAAAAAAGGGCAGACTAGATGGACCAAGTGGTTATCTGCCATCAAATTCTATGTTTCTATGTTTTATTCCACAGTTACCCAACCAAAATATGTAACTTGACTGGAAGCTGTCCCCTTCACTGATTTGCAGTAGATAGAATCAGGGCCGTTTCTAGGGCTGGACAAGCCATGCAATCACACGAGGCGCCATGGCCAATGTCGTATTCCAGGTGGTCTAGCCGACCACCTGGAATACTGCTAAAAATGTATCACCCAAAATGACTACCTCCTTAGAGGAGACTGGACCTCTAGCATCTGTCAGGGAAAAGAAGAAGACACCGGTACCCGGAAGTGCCGGGAACCACTGCGGAAGATGCAGGGGGAGAGGCCAGGATGCTAGGGAAGATGCTGGGGAGCCACCGGGGAGATGCTGCAGAGACCGCCGGTGCCAAATGGGAGGGATCCCATGTTATGCAACCCCCTGAAAATGAGCAAGAAGTTTACAAATTTACACATACTGGGCATATTAAGGTGTCTGGGGCATAACTGTTGGGAATAATATGGTGTCCTGGGCAGTACTGTGTACTGTAGGGCATAATAAAGTGTCAGGGACATTACTGTATATGGCTTATTATGCTGCAGGGGGCATTACTGTGCGAGGCATAATATGGTGCAGAGGGCATTACTGTGTGGGGCATAATTTGGTGCAAGGGCCATTAATGTCTGGGGCATAATATGGTGCTAGGGGCATTACTATGTGGGGCACTATGATGCTGGTGTAAGGTAGTATTTTCCTGCAAGGCCACGCCCCTTTGCATCAAGACGCACATTTTTTTTAGAAGCAATGTCTGTGGGGGAGGGGCGCCTTTGTTTATGTTCACCTTGGGAGCTTAATTGTCTAGAAACCACCCTAGGTAGAATGGTCACTTCTTTTATTAATAAGTATTGTCCTTTTTCATGGTCTTGACCTAAAGTAAACAGACTTTTTTTTTAAAACAAATGCAGTTCCTGTAAATCACTGTGATTTTGCAACAGGATTGTGGGAGGATAGTGTTTAGAATCTGACGGTGATTGACACCAGTTCTTTTCTAGAAGGTCAAAACGATCTTTAGTAAATGCTGTATTTTGAACTTAGGACCCTTGGTAACAATAAAGGAAGTTGTGATTATAATGGTTATACTTATTACATAGAATATCTAGTTTTATTTTCCAGATACAGGTTGAGTATCCCATATCCAAATATTCAGAAATACGGAATGTTCCGAAATACGGACTTTTTTGAGTGAGAGTGAGATAGTGAAACCTTTGTTTTTTGATGGCTCTATGTACACAAACTTTGTTTAATACTCAAAGTTATTAAAAATATTGTATTAAATGACCTTCAGGCTGTGTGCATAAAGTGTATATGAAACATAAATTAATTGTGTGAATGTACACACACTTTGTTTAATGCACAAAGTTATAAAAAATATTTGCTAAAATTACCTTCAGGCTGTGTGTATAAGGTGTATATGTAACATAAATGCATTATGTGCTTAGACTTAGGTCCCATCACCATGATATCTCATTATGGTATGCAATTATTCCAAAATACAGAAAAATCCGATATCCAGAATACTTCTGGTCCCAAGTATTTTGGATAAGGGATACTCAACCTGTACTATTTTGTATTGTGATATTATTTTGTATTTCTGTATGGTGCTAAATTCCAAAGCATAATTAAAAACTTTTTACTTATTTTACAATTTTTCAAGTGTCTTGCTGTTTTTCAATGCAGCACGGATCTATTTCTACTACAGTCTTTTACATTAGCTGAATCCCAAAACAAAGGAGATCAATTTACTCATATGGTCTGTTAAGGAATGGTCCTTTGATTAATAGAGAAATATCCTGTAACAAATATATTAAGTTTTTTTTTTAAAGTGGATTTAAAGAATACAGAGCTATTTGAATTACTGTATAATGGGGGTCATTCCGAGTTGATCGCTCGCTAGCTGTTTTTAGCAGCTGTGCAAACGCTATACCGCCTCCCACTGGGAGTGTATTTTAGCTTAGCAGAAGTGCGAATGAAAGGTTCGCACAGCGGCTACAAAAAAATGTTGTGCAGTTTCGGAGTAGCTTCAGACCTACTCAGCGCTTGCGATCACTTCAGACTGTTCAGTTCCGGATTTGACGTCACAAACACGCCCTGCGTTCGCCCAGCCATGCCTGCGTTTTACCTGGCATGCCTGCATTTTTTCGAACACTCCCTGAAAACGGTCAGTTAACAGCCAGAAACGCCCACTTTATGTCAATCACTCTGCGGCCAGCAGTGCGACTGAAAAGCTTCGCTAGACCTTGTGTGAAACTACATCCGCCATTGTGAAAGTACGTTGCGCATGCGCATTGCGCCGCATACGCATGCGCAGAAGTGCTGTTTTTTTGCTTCATGGTTTCTAGATCTACAGGGACTCTAGGTCGACATGTACTAGGTCGACATGTGAAAAGGTCGACATGAGTTTTTTAAACTTTTTTGGGTGTCTTTTTCTCCGTACAGTGACCAGGATTCCCAATTAGTGCACCGTGTCCCTTCCCATGGCTCGCTTAGCTCGCCATGCTTTGGGCAAGGTGCCTCGCTCCGCTACCGCTGTGCCCGGCACAGGCTACCATTCCCAATTGTAATCCATGTGGATCGTAAAGTATAAAAAAGTTTAAAAAAAAATAAAAAAAAGTGAAAACTCATGTCGACCTTGTGTCATGTCGACCTAGAACATGTCAACCTAGAGTCCCTGTCAACCTAGAAACCATGTTGACCTACTTACTGTCGACCAATAGTGGTCGACCTAAACAGTTTCGACCTACTTCCCTTCGACCTAAAGACCGGATCCCAATCTTGATTATGGCATTTCAAAATAACTACATTTGACCTGTTTTATTTTTCATTGTTCTACTTTCATACATATTCATTATAATAAATAGAACTTTTCACAGATTGTTCCTTGGTAGAAATAAGGAAAATCACAATATCAGAAACAAGATAGCACTTCCAGTATAATGAAAACTAAAATACTATATCATTCTATTGATACATAGGGGCCGAATCAGGCCTGATCTCTAGGCTGCGTTTTCTCACAGCCTGTGATCAGATCTGAACTGCGCATACGTATGCACCGCCAATGCGCAGGCACGATAGACCGCAGCAATGGGGATCGCCGGTCAGCGACGCGAAGGTGTGAAAATTCCAAATGCAACGGCGATCGCAAGGAGATTGACGGGAAGTGGGCATTTGTGGGTGGCAACTGACCATTTTCAAGGAGTGTCTGAAAAAAACGCAGGCGTGTATAAGTGTTGGAAGGAAGGGTGTCTGATGTGAAATCCGGTCCCGGACAGGCTAAAGTGATCGCAGTGGCTGAGTAAGTCCTGGGCTGTGCAGAGATGCACAAGATCTGTTTGTACAGCTCTGCTACACATGCCATCGCACACTTGTACAGCTAAAATACACTCCCCCTGTAGGAGGCGACTATACGATCGCAGCAGTGCAAAAATCGCTGCCCAGCGATCAGGTCTGAATTACCCCCTTTGTTTTGTCTTCAGGCTTTAACGGCTATTAGATATTGCTGCATTTTGCCAATTACTATAGGTGATGCTTACTAAATAAGTAAAGTCCCTTAATTAGACAGGAAATATGCCTTCTGTTTGCCAGCATACTAGATGAGTGGAGGGTGAAAAAGATGACCAACATCCTAGTATGCAGGCCTCTACCTGTCTCCTCTGGAGCTTGATGGGGGGGAATGATGGGAACAAGATGACCCCATCTAGTTTATGCAACTATACTAATTACCTTTGGAACCAGGTAGGCAGGATGTAGATGGAAGCTGGGCAGAATACTGTAAATAGTATTGTTTCTTTCCTGGTGCTTGGGGACATACTCATCCTATGGTGTGAGTGAGGAGCGGAAAAAAGTGCTAATCCCTAGTTTAGTACTGGCTGTCTTATATGTCCACCTCTAGTGTCATGTGAAACATGGACTATGAACTCCAGAAGAAGTGAAAACAACAAAACTAGAACCTCAGAATATGACAGTCACATGCAATACATGATAGTATTACTTTTTATTGGACACCTTCATCTTCTTTATTCCTAATTGTCAACAGGAGCACCTCCTCAAGTTAGTTTCGATAAGGGAGGTCAACATTTACTATGTGCATAGTGAGTATGATGGCCTGAGAATGCCAGCACTGGGATCCTAACAGGGGTGCAATGCTACTTGCAGCACTGTAACTGTGCGGGTGTTATAAATTTAAACAGATTTTGAAAGGCATACAGTAGATAGAGATTATACAGGTTGCTCTTATGAAGTTCACGGAGTATCCTGATTGACTATCCACTGCCACTAATATCTAGCTAAATAGTAAAATGTAGCTAATATACCGTATATTGCATTGATAATAAAAAGAAATACTTAGGTGAAGATGTATCAATTCTTGGAGAGAGATAAAGTGGACAAGTTACCAAAAGCAACAAATCAACTTCTATCATTTATCTAGCAGAGTCTTTGAAATGACAGATGTACCACTTTCACACATAAAACCCAACTCCAACCCGAGACACTAGACACTGCGCTGGCCTTTAGGTTAATTACCCCTTTCACACCGGCAGATGGACATGGGGTAATTCCAGGTCTTCCATCTAACAGTAGACTCTTGGAGATGATGTTATCTCCAAGTGCTAGTGAGCCTGCCAATCAGCTCCTTTTAGTCATGGCCTGGGTTATCATGACCTGAGTCATGTGTTTTACACTGGAGGTTATCCAGACAGAGAAAATAGCCATGGTAGCAACCATGGTCAAGGACCCAGCATTTTTGGCCAGGATTGCACATGCTTGCCCCAGCAATATTCCATTTATTTTTGCTCAGTATGAAATGGGTATTAGATGCTGTTGATTTCATTGGGCAACTTCACCATGTTATCACTATCCAAGGCTTGATAGATGTCACCTTTAACCATATGCTTGTTTTATGGTTGGGTGTCAATGAGAGTGTATAAATTGCTGCCTCAGTGGATTGTTATGTTACAAAAGCAAGCAAATGAACCAAGAACATATTCTGATAATCCACTGTTGTATCTCACGGCTTGCAGTGACAATGGAACTGGGGCTCATTGAAAGGTAGATTTTACTGGGTGGGCTGCAGAACAGCCTTTACTGAGACATTGAATAAGACACCCTGTTTGTGCATAAAATGGCTACAGAAAAAAAACGTGGACACACTGGGTAAGCTAGCACATTAATACGGAGAAACAGAAGACATATGACATCTCTAAATAAAAGCTTTGATACTAACATTACTTTACATTATCCTACCCCATAGAGAAAATGTACAGCACAAGGTTAGACCATATGTACAGTTCATCCAGAAAGTATTCACAGCGCTTCACTTTTTCCATATTTTGTTATGTTACAGCCTTATTCCAGACTGGAATAAATTAATTTTTCCCCTCAAAATTCTAAACACAATACCCCATAATGACAATGTGAAAAAAGATTTTTTTAGATTTTTGCAAATGTATTAAAAATAAAAAACTAAGAAATCACGTGTACATAAGTATTCACAGCCTTTGCTCAATACTTTGTTGATGCACCTTTGGCAGCAATTACAGCCTCAAATATTTTTTAATATGATGCCACAAGCTTGGCACACCTATCTTTGGACAGTTTCGCCCATTCCTCTTTGCACCACCTCTCAAGCTCCATCAGGTTGGATGGGAAGCTTCGGTGCACAGCCATTTTCAGATCTCTCCAGATCCAATCTGATTCAAGTCTGGGCTCTGGCTGGGCCATTCAAGGACATTCACAGAGTTGTCCTGAAGCCACTCCTTTGATATCTTGGCTGTGTGTTTAGGGTCTTTGTCCTGCTGAAAGAAGAACCGTTGTCCCAGTCTGAGGTCAAGAGCGCTCTGGAGCAGGTTTTCATCCAGGATGTCTCTGTACATTGCTGCATTCATCTTTCTATCCTGACTAGTCTCCCAGTTTCTGCTAATGAAACACATCCCCACAGCATGATGCTGCCACCACCATGCTTCACTATAGGGATGGTATTGTCCTGGTGATGAGCGATGCCTGGTTTCCTCCAAACTTTACACCTGACATTCACGCCAAAGAGTTCAATCTTTGTTTCATCAGACCAGAGAATTTTGTTTCTCATAGTCTGAGAGTTCTTCAGGTGCATTTTGGCAAGCTCCAGGTGGGCTGCCATGTGCTTTTTTACTAAGGAGTGGCTTCCGTCCGGCCACTCTACCATACAGGCCTGATTGGTGGATTACTGCAGAGATGGTTGTCCTTCTGGCAGGTTCTCCTCTCTCCATAGAGGAATTATGTAGATCTGACAGAGTGACCATCAGGTTATTGGTCACCTCCCTGACTAGGGCCCTTCTCCCCTGATATTTTTCTGAACCCTTCCTCAGATTTGTGCCTCAAGACAATCCTGTCTCGGAGGTCTACAGACAATTCCTTTGACTTCATGCTTGGTTTGTGCTCAAACATGCAGTGTCAAGTGTGGGACCTTATATAGACAGGTGTGTGCCTTTCCAAATCATGTCCAATCAACTGATTTTCCACAGGTTAACTCCAATTAAGCTGTAGGAAGATCTCAAGGATGATCAGTGGAAATAGGATGCACCTGAGCTCAATTTTGAATACTAATGTACATGTGATTTCGTATTATTTTATTTTTAATAAATTTGCAATAATCTAAAAAAAAAAATTAACATCATTATTATAGGGTATTGTGTGTAGAATTTGGAGGTAAAAATGAATATATACCATTTTGGAATAAGGCTGTAACATAACAAATTGTGGAAAAAGTGAAGCACTGTGAATACTTTCCGGATGCACTGTAGTACCTGATCCATTTATCCAAGGTGCATACAATAAAGAACACACCAGTCAATTTTTCAACCTAACTTGTATATACCCTTTACAGAGCAAATTTCATTTTCAGGGCCTATAGCTAAGTTGAACCTGCCCCTATTTACATGTCTTGTGTGTTTTCACGCAGTATGTCATCCGAAACTAGGAGCATGCAAGTACGGGTGATACAGAGTCACACAAATTTTGATCACATCTTAACTTACCATTGAAGAAGAATAACTGGGCTGAAACATTGCGTTCTTACATAGGCAAAGGTCACTGATGATGTAACAAAGGAACTGTGATCTGCAAGATGTGAATATGCAAATGGGTGAATCTATATGCCATTATTCCCTGCACTTAGGACCTGATTCAGAGATGAATACAAAAGGCACATCTGCATCTTTGTGCAGCAGTGGCTGTTCTAAAAAATACTAATGCCGCAGGAGGCGACTTGTGTTGAAAATTGCCCACTGCCTGTATCTCAGAACTGAAGCCTGCATTCAAAGATGTAGTATCAGATCAGCATTGCAATCATAGGTTGCTGTGACATCACAGCAAATGCGCATTGTGACCCCGGATCATGCACAGTCCACAAAACTTCTGGGATTGCATGCAGTGTGACACCAGCCACTCAAAGTGGGAGCACATAGGTCTGATTTGTATCCAGCTCAGCATCAGGCCATTTGTAACAATATGTGTCAAATGCACGGCCGTAACTAGGTGTGCGTTGAGTGTGCTCCACAGATAGCACTGCAGGGTAGGGGGCGCTGTTGGCAGCACTTGTCAATTATGAATTATCTAATTACTTTCACTTGCAGCATACCCCCTTTTTGAAGCTCAGCATCTCCTGACTGCCCGTCTCCTGCCCCCACCCCTTTAGTCACTAATACCTATACAGCATTCATGGACTTAACTTGATAACTCTTTGTTGTTCAGTCGCACTGTCCTTTATTACATTTCGAGATGCTGATCTGCCCGGGTTTCAAAATAGTTGATTATGACATTGCAGTCTGACACTCTATTCATTGAGCAATTTGCAGAAGAGAATTCCAAGATGGAGAGGTTCAACTATTTGAAGTTTACCTTGCACTTTGTGAAGGGGTGCTCAGCATTGCAGCTGGGCAGATCTGTGTAGTGTGTGGCTGCAAGAGCACCTCACACCTTACAATATTGTTTTTAGGCCAAAAGGTTGCACCATGGTAGCTGGATGACTAAGCAAAGCACACAAGTGGGTGGCACAAACACATTGCTTATCTAGGAGTGGCACTGCAGTGGCAGACAGGATGGCAGTTTTAAAACATAGGCCCCAAAGAGCACATCATGCAAAGAAAAAAAGGAGGTGCAATATGGAATTGTCCTTGGGCCCTCCCAACCACCATTATGTTGTATAAACAGGACATGCACACTTTAACAAACCAATCATTTCAGCGACAGGGTCTGCCACATGACAATGGCTAAAATTATTGGTCTGTTTGTGCCCCCCACCAAAAAAGAAGCAATTCAGCTATCCTAGCACAAACTGGCTCTACAGAGGCATGATGTTGTCCTCATCCTCCGATTCCTCACCCCTTTCAGTGTGTATATCCTCATCCTCACAGAGTACTAATTCGTCCCTGCTAGAATCCACCATCACAGGTTCCTTTGTACTTTCTGGAGGCAATTGCTGGTAAAGGTCTTCCAGGAGGATTTTATAATTCATTTTGATGAACATCATCTTCTCCACATTTTGTGGAAGTAACCTCCTACGCTAATCGTTGACAAGGTTACCGGCTGCACTAAACACTCTTTTGGAGTACACAGGAGGGGTGGCAACTTAGGTAAAATAAAGCCAGTTTGTGCAAGGGCCTCCAAATTACCTCTTTTTCCTGCCAGTACAGTATATGTACGGACTGTCTGACATGCCTACAAAAATGTGGTCACTGATATAATCCTCCACCATTCTTTCAATGGTGACAGCATCATATGCAGTAACAGTAGACATGTCAGTAATTGTTGACAGCTCCTTTAGTCCGGACCAGATGTCAACACTTGCTCCTGAATGCCCTGCATCACTGCCAGAGGATGGGCAAGGAAATGTTATCCTTCTCTTAGCAGCTCCAGTTGCAGGAGAAAATGAAGTAGGAGCTGTTGATGAGTCATGTTCCGCTTGAGCTGACAATTTTCTCACCAGCAGGTCTTTGAACCTCTGCAGACTTGTGTCTGCCAAAAAGAGAGATACAATGTAGGCTTTAAACCTAGGATCGAGCACGGTGACCAAAATGTAGTGCTCTGATTTCAACAGATTGACCACCCTTGATTCCTGGCAAAGCGAATGAAGGGCTCCATCCACAAGTCCCACATACTTAGTGGAATCGATCCATCTAAGCTCCTCCTTCAATTTCTCCAGCTGCTTCTGCAAAAGCCTGATGAGGGGAATGACCTGACTCAAGCTTGCAGTGTCTGAACTTACTTCACATGTGGCAAGTTCGAAGGGTTGGAGAACATTGCACAGCACGGAAATCATTCTCTACTGCACTTAAGTCAGGTGCATTCCCTTTCCTTTGCCTATATCATAGGTTGATGAATAGGCTTGAATGGCCTTTTGCTGCTCCTCCATTCTCTGAAGCATATAGAGGTTTAAATTCCACCTCGTCACCACCTCTTGCTTCAGGTGACCGACAGCATCTCCTGCACTCCCCTGTCGTTTTTAAAAAAAACTCTGCACCACCAAATTAGTTTTATGTGCAAAACATGGGACATGCTGGAATTTGCCCAGATGTAATGCATGCACAATATTGGTGGCGTTTTCAGATATCACAAATCCCCAGGAGAGTCTAAGTGGGGTAAGCCATTGTGCAATGATGTCCCTCAGTTTCCGTAAGAAGTTGTCAGCTGTGTGCCTCTTATGGAAACTGGTGATACACAGATTACCCTGCCTAGGAACGATTTCGCGTTTGTGAGATGCTGGTGCCGCTGCTGTTGTTGCTGCGGAAGGCAATACATCTATCCTGTGGGCTGTAACAGTCATGTAGTCCTTAGTTTGCCCTGCTCCACTTGTCCACATGTACGTGGTTAAGTGGACACTGGGTACAACTGCATTTTTAAGGACACTGAGTACACTTTTCTTAATGTCCTTGTACAGTCCGTGAATCGCTTGCCTATTTGAAGTGGAATATGGACGGGATTTGGTACCGGGGACAGAGTATGTATATCAACTGTCTAAATCCCACTGCACTAATGGTGGATACCGGATGCAGGTCTAACACCAGCATAGTTGTTATGGCCTCAGTAATCCGCTTTGCAACAGGGTGACTGGCGTCATATTTCATCTTCCTCACAAAGGACTGTTGGACAGTCAGTTGCTTAATTGAAGTAGTACAAGTGGTCTTCCTACTTCCCCTCTGGGATGATGATCGACTCTGAGCAGCAACAACAAAAGCGACAACAGCAGTAGGCGTACCACTCAAGGATCCTCCGGAGGAATCCCGGATAGGAGAGGACTCGTCAGTCATGCCAGTGACATGACCTGCAGGACTACTTACATTCCTGACAGAAGAGAAACTTGACGTTGTGGGAGTTGGTGGTGTGGATTGAAGGAGCTTGGGTACAACAGGAAGAAGGGATTTAGGGCTCAATTGACTGCTTACGCTATTACCCAAAGTTTCTGAACTTGACAATGATTTCTGATGAATGCGCTGCAGGTAACATACTGTATAAGGGAGAATGTTCTTAGGTGGTTAAAGTCCTTACTCCTACTTAATATGAATTAACAAAGGCAACACGCAGCTTGACACCTGTTATCCAGATTTGTGAAGAAATAATTCCAGACCGAAGAGGTGTTTTTTTTGGTAATTTGCCCAGGCATGACAATGGGCTTTTTCATCCCATGGACAACAACTGTCTCCACTGATGTCTTATTCAACCAAACCACATTACCATCAGAATCCTCATTATCAACTTCCTTCTCAGTGCCAGCTACACCAATATCCTCCTCATCCTGGTGTACTTCTACAGTGACATCCTCAATCTCAATATCAGCAATTGGACTGGCGGTGCCCTCCCAGCACATGCAGAGGGCATGCAAATGATGTAAGAGCCTCCTCTTTCCAAACAGTCTTGGGAAGGTCAGGCCTAGACATCACAACAGCGGACACACTTGGACTCTCCTTGTTCTCCTTGGGATTTGTGATATCTCTGAATGCACAGGTTTTTTTCTGTGCTTTAACAAGCTTTATTTTTTTAATTTTTCAAGAGGGAGGGGTGCTTCCATCCTCATGAGAAGCTGAGCCACCAGTCATGAACATAGGCCAAGGCCTTAGCCTTTCCTTGCCACTTTGTGTCATGAATGGCATATTATCAATTTTACGTTTCTCATCAGATACATTTTTTTTTCTGATAATCAATTTTTGCTTCTTGGATTTTACAGGGCCTCTGTGACATTGGGCATTGGCCTTAGCAGACAACGTTGATGGAATTGCATCGTCAATGTCATAACTGGTGTCAGCAGCAGCTTCTGTACTAGTACTAGGAACTGGAAGTGGTTCCGGATCTTCCGCTATATTTTCCTCCACAATTTTGTTCTCCATTTCACAGTACAGCAACCTTTATTATTACAGGACACAAACCAGTGCCCCTTTATTTTCACAGCACCCCTGTACTTTTACAACATACAAGACCAGTGTAAATTGTATTTTAACAACAGCACCATTGTATTTTTACAGCATACAGGGCCAGTGTGCATTTATTTTAACAACAACACCCCTGGCTTTTTACAGCATACAGGACCAGTGTACTATTATTTTAACATCACCCCTGAATTTTTGTAGCATACAGGACCGGTGTACTTTATTTTAACAACAGCACCCCTGAATTTTTACAGCATACAGGACCAGTGTACTTTTATTTTAACAACAGCACCCCTGAATTTTTACAGCATACAGGGCCAGTGTACTATTATTTTAACAACAACATCCCTGTATTTTTACAGCATACAGGACCGGTGTACTTTTATTTTAACAACAGCACCCCTGTATTTGACAGCATACAGGAACAGTGTATTTTTATTTTAACAACAGCACCCATGAATTTTTACAGCTTATAGGACCAGTGTACTATTATTTTAACAACAGCACCCCTGTATTTTTACAGCATACAGGACCAGTGTATTTTTATTTTAACAACAGCACCCCTGTATTTTACAGCATACAGGAACAGTGTATTTTTATTTTAACAACAGCACCCATGAATTTTTACAGCTTATAGGACCAGTGTACTTTTATTTTAACAACAGCATCCCTGTATTTTTACAGCATACAGGACCAGTGTAGTTTTATTTTAACAACAGGAACCCTGAATTTTTACAGCATACAGGACCAGTGTATTTTTATTTTAACAACAGCACCCCTGTATTTTTACAGCATACAGGACCAGTGTAGTTTTATTTTAACAACAGCACCCCTGTATTTTACAGCATACAGGATGAGTGTATTTTTATTTAAACAACAGCACCCCTGAATTTTTACAGCATACAGGACCAGTGTATTTTTATTTTAACAACAGCACCCCAGAATTTTTACAGCATACAGGACCAGTGTAGTTTTATTTTAACAACAGGACCCCTGAATTTTCATAGCATGCAGGACCAGTGTACTTTTATTTTAACAACAGCGCCACTGAATTTTTACAGCATACAAGACAGGGCCAGTGTATATTTATTTTAACAGCACCCCAGAATTTTTACAGCATACAAGACAGGGACAGCACCCCTGTATTTTCACCCACCACAGCCCCGACAGTGGATTCCATTCAGACACACTTGGGGCTGCAGAAGCACTTTTGTACATTGCAATGTAAAAAACCCCACCAAAAATGACAGGCATTTTAAGGGTTTTTTGTAAGCACTTCTGCAGCCCCCAGCATGTTCTGTCAGTGGTGGCTGACTTTTATAGTTACTGATGCCTGCGCATACCCTCCCATACTTTACTGGGGCAACATGAAGGAGACACCTGGCAATACTTAGGAAACACCTGGCAATGTGCAGGAAACCCCTGACAACGTGCATAGAACCCCTGGCAATGTGCATGAAACCCCTGAAAACTCACAGGAGACCCCTGACAACAGGCAGGTAATTTAAAGTAATTAGAAGCCTTACTGTGTGGCATCATTTGTAAGAGGTATTTTTGTGTGTGGGACATAAAATGGTGTCAGGGCCATAATTGTGTTATTACATAACATGTAATTCATGTTACAGTGTGTGGCATAACGCATAATGGGTGGTACGATGTGTAGAATAACATGTAATAGACATTACAGTGTGGCATTAAGTGTAATAGACATTACGGTGTGTGGCATATTGCGTAATGGGCATTACAGTGTGTTGCAAAATGTATAATGGGCACTGCGGTTTGTTGCATAATGTATAATGGGCATTACGGTGCGTTGCATAACGTGTAATGGGCATTACGGTGTGTTGCATGAAGTGGAATGGGCATTAGTCACTGCTGCGGCCACCCGTGCATTCCCGCTGCCGCATCCCGCCGAGCACTCACCAGCAGAAACATAAATTGACACTTATTATCATAGGGACACCACAGTGACAGGAACAGCACCCCTACAGAGCACATATTTACCCCACCCGACAGAGGTCTGTCTCCCTCACTTTCCAAGTCCGGAATCATAATGGCAGCTACGCGCGGCTGTTTATATGGAATCCAAAACCCATGAGAATCTGACAGTGAGATGATGATGTTTTGCCTCGTTCTGGTTTCCGGGCCTGGAGGGAAGTCCCGAGCTGGACTCGGATTCTGGCTCAGAACGTTAAGTTCAGGGGGGTTCGGTTCTCTGAGAACTGAACCCGCTCATCTCCAATTGATATGTGATAATGAGAGGCATTGTGGCTCAAAGCTCTGAGATGAGTGCATCAATGTGGTATAAAGAGAATTTGTGTCCAAATCCATTTTCTTGCAGTGTTCTATAAATGTGTGTGTATAATGTAGGGGGGCGCTAATTCTCTTTCTGGCACAGGGCACCAAAAAGTCTAGTTATGGCTCTGGTCAAATCATGTACACTATAGGATGTTTAAAATGTCACTTCACACTGTTATCACCTTTCGACCTCTCACTTTTAAGGGTCTATTTGTGTATTTTTGCCAACAGCCAATGTTACTTTCACTAAATACTGCATCAACTTGATGCGTAATATAGTTGTGTTATCTAGCAATTCAGGAATACTCACCTGTGAAAATGAATCCCTATACAACCTAGCTTCAGCAGTGGTCCTCGTAGTGTCAGAAAGCAGTCAACTGTCAGATAGGGGGGAGGAGGGGAGGGGGCAGAATGAGCCAGCAGCAGCAGGGAGTCTGCTCTCTGAAGTGAGGACAGGTGGTGGCAGGCACAGCATGGAGTTAGTAGTCTGAAGTGACTATATGTATATATATATATATATATATATATATGTGGACAAACAATGAGGTAGTAAAGAGCGACCAATGGTGCCGAATAATGCTAAAAGCAGAATAATAGTATTAAAAATGTGTACAAATTTATTGCAATGGAACGCACTATACAAAACTGGTTGTAAAAACATACAAGCTCATATAAAAACATATATGACTCTTTGATCTAACCTCACCACAAAGTTAAGCTACTTGATTCCTCTTTTTTATCCTTATAAACGCTGTATTATTCTTTAGTGTTTTTTATTTTTTAAAGTATTTTTTATCCTATGTGCTAAAATGATACTCCAAAGTTTTTAGGGAATATATATGTTTTTATGCTCTTTTCCTTTTGATTTTTTATGAGTCATATATGTTTTTATATGAGCTTGTATGTTTTTACAACCAGTTTTGTATAGTGCGTTCCATTGCAATAAATTTGTACACATTTTTTATACTATATTATTTGTCCACATAACCACTTTCATAGGTAACTGTACCAGTACCTATATTTACTTGAGGTAACGAGCTGACACCCTGGTAGACTGTAGGGAGTGCCAACCCATCAGGCAGGTTTTTCTAATACACTTTTGCAGTGTTCCCATCCTAGTGTTAACATATAAGATACTGCATCCGTGGTGCTGATATCTTTCTAGTACACACATATATATATATATATATATATATTTACATTATATTTTCCAGTGGTGTCCCAGTCACACAGGTAGCATGGGCAGATTTTATTCTCTGCCACATTCTCTGCAGAGGCACCTGGCCGGTGTTGGTGAAAGGGGTAGAGAAAACAGCGAAGTGGCTTTTTTCCCATCAAGAGGCTCTTTATCCAATCCTGAATTGGATTTTTTTTTAAAGCACGCCAAAAGCTGAGCTTTTTTGCACTTCCCTGAATCGCTCTCCATATATATAATCTGGCGGACAACTGGAGAAATCTTAGATTTATTCATTGTAACCACTTTGGCTCTGTGGACTTGTCTCTTCCAAGTGCTGCTTGGACTTCTAAGTGTGAGTTTTAAACAGCAAAAAGGTGAACTCTGATTAATCTCTGTCTATCCATATAGGGATAGTAATATTGTGAGAAAGTAATCTGATTCTGATTGTTTGTATCTATACTGTTTCTTTTTGTTTTATTATATCTGTACTGGGGTTTTTTTTTTTTGGAGGGGAAAAAAAAAGTGTGAGGTGAAAAGCCAGAGGGGTTAACTCATGTGTGAGTAATCAGGAGTAATCAGGAGGAGGAGGGGCTGATTAAAGCAGCTGGCTGAGCCTATATAAGCAGTGACTAGACTCTTGGAGCTTGCTCTGTGGACTTGTCTCTTCCAAGTGCTGCCTGGACTTCTAAGTGTGAGTTTTAAACAGCAAAAAGGTGAACTCTGATTAATCTCTGTCTATCCATATAGGGATAGTAATATTGTGAGAGAAAGTAATCTGATTCTGATTGTTTGTATCTATACTGTTTCTTTTTGTTTTATCATATCTGTATTGGGTTTTTTTTTTTTTTGAGGGGAAAAAAAAAGTGTGAGGTGAAAAGCCAGAGGGTTTAACTCAGGTGTGAGTAATCAGGAGTAATCAGGAGGAGGAGGGGCTGATTAAAGCAGCTGGCTGAGCCTATATAAGCAGTGACTAGACTCTTGGAGCTTGCTCTGTGGACTTGTCTCTTCCAAGTGCTGCCTGGACTTCTAAGTGTGAGTTTTAAACAGCAAAAAGGTGAACTCTGATTAATCTCTGTCTATCCATATAGGGATAGTAATATTGTGAGAGAAAGTAATCTGATTCTGATTGTTTGTATCTATACTGTTTCTTTTTGTTTTATCATATCTGTATTGGGGTTTTTTTTTTTTTGAGGGGAAAAAAAAAGTGTGAGGTGAAAAGCCAGAGGGTTTAACTCAGGTGTGAGTAATCAGGAGTAATCAGGAGGAGGAGGGGCTGATTAAAGCAGCTGGCTGAGCCTATATAAGCAGTGACTAGACTCTTGGAGCTTGCTCTGTGGACTTGTCTCTTCCAAGTACTGCTTGGACCTCTAAGTGTGAGTTTTAAACAGCAAAAAGGTGAGTTAGAATACAGAAAAAGGTGAGTTTTATAATACACAATCA
Organism: Pseudophryne corroboree; assembly: GCF_028390025.1. Classification (NCBI taxonomy): domain Eukaryota; kingdom Metazoa; phylum Chordata; class Amphibia; order Anura; family Myobatrachidae; genus Pseudophryne; species Pseudophryne corroboree. The sequence continues at coordinate 650,999,157 of NC_086449.1, forward strand.
GGAACACACATTTGCAGTACCATTAAACTTCTGGTGAGGCTGCAAGGGGCTGACCTTGTGAGTGAGTGAGAGGGTCTCTTACTTGGAGTAGCAGAGGGGCTGTGATTGTGCGTGTGTGAGGGGCTTTTTTTTTTCTCTTTTTTTTATTAGCAGGAGCTGGAAGCCAAGTGAAAAGGAGGTGCAGTGAGCTGGAACAACTGCAACTGCTAAGTGGAGTATAGGTGCCGCAGGAGAGAGTACTACGGCTGCATAAAAGTGAAGGACCAAGAACCGCACAAAGATAGATAAGTATAAGCCAGCTTAATTTATTGTATAAGTGAGATTGCTTGTCTTCTACTTTTTATTTTTGCTGCTTTTTCTGTGAGAGTAACAGGGAGTTAGACCTTACAAACAATATGGGAGGGGCTGTGATTGAGGACCTCACTCAGTGCATGTCGTGCAAGATGTATGCACACCTGGAGCTACCGGCCCAGTGTGATTACATCTGCACGAGGTGTGTGCGAACTGTTGCCCTGGAAGCCCAGGTAACTGATCTAGAGCAAACCGTTACGCAACTGAGGGAGATTCACAATCTCGAGCGTAGTTTAGACAGAACGGTGGAGGAGTTGCGGGAGGGGTCACTGGTAGAAGAGGATGATGATCAGGTAGCCAGTTGGGTCACAGTTAGAAGGAAGAAAAAGAGGGGGAGGCACGACATCTCCGAACTATCAAACCCGAACAAATTTGCCCGATTGGACGAGGAATCAGAGGATGATAGTGAAGAAATGACGGTGCCGGAGGAGACTGCTCCCTCTAGCATCCAGAGGTGCTGTCCCTCTGGCGCGGTTGGGATAAAAGATAGAGAGGTACCTAGTCAGATGGTGGTGGTAGGGGATTCTATCATCAGGAAGGCAGATAGGGCAATCTGCTACCGGGACCGTGATCGCCGTACAGTCTGTTGTCTCCCGGGTGCTCGGGTATGGCACATCGCGGACCGGGTAGATAGATTGTTGGGAGGGGCTGGCAAACACCCGGCGGTCTTGGTGCACGTTGGCACCAATGACAAAGTTAGCGGAAGGTGGGATGTCCTTAAGAAAGACTATAGGGACTTAGGAAAGAAACTGAAGGCAAGGACATCTAAGGTAATATTCCCGGAATTATTACCCGTGCCACGCGCTAGTCCAGGGAGGCAGAGGGAGATTAGGGAGGTAAATGTGTGGCTTAGGGATTGGTGCAGGAAAGAGGGGTTTGTGTTCCTGGAACACTGGGCGGACTTCTCAGTCAGGCGCCATCTCTTTTGTCGTGACGGATTGCACCTGACTGAGGAGGGGGCAGCGGTGCTGGGGGGAAGGATGGTTAGAAGGTTGGAGGATATTTTAAACTAGGAGCCTGGGGGGAGGGTTTAGCTAGAAACTACGGGTCATGCAGTGAGAATAGTGGGGATGGCAGTAGTACACGAAATGGGGGAGAAGTTGGGGGGAGGGTAAGAGCAGGCGGTAAGGTTACTAACATGGGTACTAAAAGGGATTTTACCAAAGCACTAACCAATGACGATTACAGGTCATCCTTGCTACATAAGGTGAAAGATGTCCCTAACGCAAGGGAAAATACTTATCTTAGTTGTATGTATGTAAACGCCAGAAGCATTACTGGTAAAAAGGGTGAACTAGAAATACTTGCAGCAAGCAAACAGTATGATATTATAGGCATTACTGAAACTTGGTGGGATGAACCTCATGATTGGACAGTCAATCTAGAGGGCTATACACTGTTTAGGAGAGACAGACTAAATAAAAAGGGTGGAGGGGTGTGTCTTAACGTAAAGCCGTTTTTAAAACCTAATATATGGGAAGATATTCAGGAGGGGACTGTAGACACTGTCGAGACATTATGGGTAGAAATTGCATGCGGGGAAAAAGGAATAAAAAAGTTAGTATTGGGTGTATGCTATAGGCCGCCTGGTATCAACGCATCTGATGATGAATTGTTACTAAAGCAAATTGAAAGAGCAGCAGGAGTAGGAGACATAGTAGTGATGGGAGATATTAACTATCCAGAGATAAACTGGTAAAACGATTCATGTGATACTGCTAGGGGCAATATGTTTTTAAACACACTTAATGATAACTACTTAGTCCAACTAATTGAGGAACCAACTAGGTACAATGCAATCTTAGACCTGGTATTAACAAACAATGGGGATTTGGTATCAGGTATTATAGTAGGAGAACCCATAGGAAACAGCGACCACAATATGGTCACATTCAATATCAGTTTCTATAAACAGCCCTATACTGGCTCAACTAGGAATTTTGAAAAGATGAGGGTATTTTTCAGGGATATTGAATGGGAAGGTTTGTTTTTAGGAAAAAATACTACGGAAAAATGGGAGGTACTAAAATTCCTGCTAGCTAAAAATACACTCAAATGTATTCCTATGAGTAGCAAAAAAAGGAATAAAAATCATAAACCGATGTGGCTTAACAAAAAGATTAAGGAACTTATGGGCAAGAAAAGGCGAGCATTTAAAAAATACAAATCTGACGGGGAAGCAGAGTCATTTCAGCACTATAAGAATTGTAACAAAATTTGCAAAAAGGAAATAAGAGCGGCTAAAGTAGAAACTGAAAAACTAGTAGCAAAGGAAAGCAAAGAGAATCCCAAAAAATTATTTAAATACATTAATAGCAAGAGATTAAAGAAGGAGAGTATAGGCCCTTTAAAAGACAAGTTGGGAGTCTTAAGCAAAAATGATAATGACATAGCGGACACACTAAATTAGTTTTTTTCAACAGTATTCACTCGTGAGGACCCAATTCAGGGACTAACGCACAATCTCAATAATGAGAATATCACACTGATAGGTACTTATTTAAGCGAGGAAGTAGTCTGTGACCGATTAAAACATTTAAAGATTAATAAATCACCAGGGCCCGATGGTATTCATCCAAGGGTTCTAATGGAGCTTCACTCTGAACTGGCAAAACCGCTATCTTTGATCTTTAAGGATTCAGTTATATCAGGTATGGTTCCCAAAGACTGGCGTATAGCGGAAGTAGTGCCTATGGCCCTCATTCCGAGTTGTTCGCTCGGTAAAAATCTTCGCATCGCAGCGATTTTCCGCTTAATGCGCATGCGCAATGTCCGCACTGCGACTGCGCCATTAAATTTGCTATGCACTTAGTAATTTTACTCACGGCTTTTTCATCGGTCTGGCGATCGTAATGTGATTGACAGGAAATGGGTGTTACTGGGCGGAAACAGGCCATTTTATGGGCGTGTGGGAAAAAACGCTACCGTTTCCGGAAAAAACGCAGGAGTGGCCGGAGAAACAGAGGAGTGTCTGGGCGAACGCTGGGTGTGTTTGTGACGTCAAACCAGGAACGACAAGCACTGAACTGATCGCAGATGCCGAGTAAGTCTGAAGCTACTCAGAAACTGCTACGAGGTGTGTAATCGCAATATTGCGATTACTTCGTTCGCAATTTTAAGATGCTAAGATTCACTCCCAGTAGGCGGCGGCTTAGCGTGAGCAACTCTGCTAAAATTGCCTTGCGAGCGAACAACTCGGAATGACCTCCTATATTCAAAAAGGGAAGTAAAGCTGAACCAGGTAATTATAGACCAGTTAGTCTTACATCTATAGTGGGAAAAGTATTGGAAGGTATTCTAAGAGATAGTATTCAGAAGTTCCTTGAAACCAATAAGGTCATTAAAAGGAATCAACATGGGTTTATGAAGGACAGATCCTGTCAAACCAACTTTCTTGGCTTTTATGAAACAGTAAGCGCAAACCTAGATCAGGGTAAAGACGTGGATGTAATCTTTTTAGACATTGCCAAAGCGTTCGATACTGTACCACACATGAGACTTATCTACAAGCTACAAGAATCAGGGCTAGGAAGCACAATATGCACTTGGGTCAAAAACTGGTTAGATAATAGGAAGCAGCGCGTTGTGGTTAATGGATCTTTTTCAACTTGGACTGAAGTGCTAAGTGGTGAACCGCAAGGCTCAGTATTAGGACCGCTATTGTTCAATATTTTCATTAACGACCTAACAGAAGGTCTAGAGAGCATGGTGTCAATTTTTGCAGATGATACCAAATTGTGTAAGGCTATAAATACAGAGGAGTATGCCGAGTCTCTTCAGAACGACTTAGTTAAATTAGAAGCATGGGCAGCCAAATGGAGAATGCGCTTCAACACAGACAAGTGTAAGGTAATGCACTGTGGTAACAAGAACATAAATTACACCTACCTACTAAATGGGGTAAAATTAGGGGATTCTTTACTGGAAAAGGACTTAGGTGTCCTCATAGATAGCAAGCTAAGCAGTAGTACCCAAAGTAGGACTGCAGCAAAGAAGGCTAATAAGATATTAGCATGCATAAAACGGGGTATTGATGCTAGGGACGAGAGTATTATACTCCCGTTATATAAATCACTAGTGAGGCCACACCTTGAATACTGTGTACAATTCTGGGCACCGTACTACAAAAAGGATATCCTGGAGCTTGAAAAGGTACAGAGGTGGGCGACCAAACTAATTAAGGGCATGGAGACGATGGAATACAAAAAAAGGCTTGAAAGACTAGGCATGTTTACATTGGAAAAGCGGAGACTAAGAGGGGATATGATCAACATCTACAAATATATAAGGGGACAATACACAAAGCTTGCACGGGACCTGTTTTTGGTTAGATCAACACAGAGGACACTCGCTCAGGTTAGAGGAGAGGAGATTCCGCACAATACGGCGTAAAGGCTTTTTCACGGTAAGGACAATACATGTTTGGAATTCCCTGCCCGAGGGAGTTGTAATGGCGGAATCTGTCAACACCTTTAAGAATGGGTTAGATAAATTCCTAATGGATAAGGATATCCAGGGGTATGGTGCATAGTCATGCATTATAGTTACTATAAATAGGGATAAAATGTAACGGCTGACAGCAGCATCAGTCAGAAATTTTAGTCAAATCATCATGCATAGGAGACCACAAATAGGTTGAACTCGATGGACAATTGTCTTTTTTCAACCTCAGATACTATGTTACTTCTTTGGATAAGATGAATCAGTGAAAAACCCTGGTATGACTTAAAAAAGGCTTTTCACTGCTGTATGAATAGACCAATTAGTTTGGACATCTAAAACACTGTTTATTGGAGTATAATTCATTATTAATCAAGACTCGGAGCCCTAAAATGTAACATAATCTCAACTAGGGGCACCACTATCGTCATAAAGTAGGGCCATCTATTGGGCATAACATTAACTAAGGCACTGCTATGTTCAGAATATGAATTATGGCTCTACTATGGGGCACAGCAGTAACAGCTGCTGCTGAGAGGTGTTTCTCTAGAAGCATTGACACAGGGGCCCCTTCAAAATGTTGCTATGGGGCCCACCAAATTCTGGCTACACCCCTGTCTGTAGATTTATGATAGGTGAATAAATATGCACAAATGGTTTATATGACAGAAACAGGTTAACTTAAAATTAGGAAATAAAATGCCAATGAATCAATTCTTCCAGTTTCTGACAACCCACCACTCTACATAAGCATTCCCATTGAAAGTAAAGGATAACTTCAGATTATGGGCATTTGAGTATCAATAAAAGTAATTTTGTGGGTTGAATGAAAGACTCTGAAGTTACTCCCACACCAAACAGTGCCCTCTTAAATGCATACACTTTACCCCATAACTTTCATACATCATGGCCCACAATACTATACAGTACATAATTTTGTTTTAACTTATGCTCGGTCAGCATTTAACTAGTAGTACTTTCATCCCTTCACCCTGCTATTCCCATCTGATGATACATATATTGTTATTCCATAGACATTGTAATCTTATTGTGCAAATCTAGCATAAAAGCAGATGCATTTTTTGTTCCAGTGGGCAGTCCTTCTTGTATGGCTACTGATTCATGGAGCTCCCAAATTCCCACCAGCTAGCTCACCATCTCTGGAGAATGTGGCACATAAGTGACAAGTGGACATCAGCCCGGAAACTGCAAGGGAAGTAGTGTGGCTGGCTGCAGTAGTGCTCTGTCTTCTCCTGCCTACTTGTAGAATGCTGGAATCTGACGCAGTGTTACAGGGCACTACCATGACTACCATCTTGGCTCGGTGTCCTCATGTGTGTGGCTCCTCTTCTCTGGGTGGCACCCTGTCACCCCCCTGCTACTCCTCTTGGATGGTGGTACCCAGGTCAGTCTGCAGCCCCCCCCCAGATAAACATCTGCTGCACTCAGTGCTTTAAATGCTTGCTGGCCAGCAATACTCACATGCTACACTACCTACTTACTGAGCTTCAGCACATACTGCTTTTCCCTGTTTCTCTGTGCTATTTCTATTTCCAAAGTTTCATTGGAGCTTACTCAACATAATCAATGTCTCAGTCAGGGGGAGCATAGGATTTCTAATTTGGAGGATGATCTTTCTGTACCACAGTCTGCTCTGTCTGCTCAGGAAGTGGCGGTTGCTTCTATGCAGGATAAACTGGAAGACTTGGAGAACAGGAATAAAAGGATTAATGTCACTATACATTGGGTGAGATTCAAATGTTTGAAAAAGTCAGTTGGGAGTCTGTTTCTTCCTATCTAATAGACAGGAAAAAACAGACACCCAACTGACTTTTCAAACATTTGAATCTCCCCCTTGGTCTTCCTAAATCGATTAAATCTTTTATTTGACATTGTGAAATATTGAGATTTACAGTGCATGATGATGATGACACTGACGCAGTATCCCACAGCTCTTATACTATAGCCCTAGTCATACACAGTGCTGCAGCCCACAGCACTAGTTCACTGATGACAGAGTGTGAGACAGACTAGTATCCCAGTGTCCTTAATCACAGTCACAGTAGCCCTTAATCACAATCATAGTAGCCCTTAATCACAATGTCCTCTCCTATGGTGTTCTTTGTGAAATGGTGCCTAGCACAATGCCAGAGGCTACTTTGCCGCCGAAGAGGAGGGGGCACAATTGTTGACTGCACATGGGCCTCCTACTCTCTTAAAGCACATCAGGTATGATACCTATTTTATTATAAGGCCTGTGTAAGAGAATGTGAGAGCAATGCCTGTGCACATGTTACTTAACTAATGCTGGGCCTACACGTCAGATAATGTCTGTCAGACCAACAGACATTTTATCTGCCACTGACAATGTCTGGAACATACACTCACACAGTGTATGCTATCTGATATCAATGCTTTTCCCCTGGGGAGGAGACATTAGCCCATTCCTTCCCTTGTGAAGGAACAGGAGAATGTCTGTCAGTTGGCAGCAGTAGGGCATACACTTAGAAAATATTGAATCGAAGAGACATTCTAGACAATTCAGCATGCCCGAAAGATTGAAACTTTCGGATCGGTCAGCACATATGCGCTGCAATTATCTGCAGACATCAGACTGCTTTCTGTAAGCAGAGAAAACAATGTAATATCACACTAGAATGGTGCAATAAGAAATACATCTAAATATAATAAAATACAACTAAAATGCTTGAATAAATTGTAACAGATGCATACAGGAAATATTCTGATCTATTGTACCAAGGCAACAAGTTGCTTCTTTTTCAGGACTGTTCTTATATGGTGGTGGCAAAGAGGAGAGATTTTCACAACTATGCTAGCATCTCTTTGACCTTGGACATTATTTTGCTTTAATATACCCCGCTAAATTACAGGTTTCACATGCTGGGAAATTGTATCTGCTTGCTACCTTCCCGGCTGCCGAAAATGTTGTGGACTCTCTCACCTTGCAGCTTTTGTCATGCATGGATGATGCTGACTGATCTACAGTGGTTGTTCCTAGTTTTACATCTTCTACTTGATTAAAGTTCAAGTTTTTACAATATTTCTGTTATTGTTTTGGATATTTTTGATTTTATGATGTCGTGACATTAGGCTCATGTCGTTGATAATATGTTAATTTGTCAAATTGGTCACTGTGTTGATATATTTTCTTTCCTGTTTTTCACAATGTGCTATCTTTATTTGTTCCACCCCCATTCTTTTGTCTACTCCTTCTCTACTGTTGCTTCCGCTTTCCTTAATGCCTGTACTGGACTTGATGTCACGGGCCGTGTTCCGCGTCTTCAGCAAACTCCTGGTTGTTGCTAGGCGACCGGGATGCTTGCATCCTTCCACTCCCCGGCCACTGCTCCATGGCAACCTGGACATCGGGCCGATGTGGCGGAAGGGGTTGCTAGGAGATAGGGATGCCAGGCGCTCAAAGTTCTGCAGATGTGCAGCAGGGCAGCTGTACTAGATTGTAATCAGGGAAGGTTAGTTTCACTAAAATTGCTGATTGGTGCTTGCTCCCTTCTTATTCCTGGTCTCTCCCTCACTCTTTGCTGGTCATAGTTCCAAGCTGTAGTTGGAGCCCTTTGTCTCTTAGTACTATCTTGGTCTGTGAGTTTCTAGTCTTATTATCTGCTATAGTTTGTTGCAGGTTTCCTGTGTCCAACTCCGTATATGCTACATAATCTGTCACATGTTTTTAATTTTTATTTATGTAAGTTTATTTCTTGTTAGATTGTTACGTTTATACGTATTTCTGCCACGTTGGTACCCTCCTGCGGGATCAGTATGATTTACCGACGATCAAGATGCCGGTCATCAGTATACCGACAATAGCATTCCGATTGTCAGTATGACGGCAGTGGGGTGAGTGCAAAGAGTCCCCTTGCGGGCTTGCTGCGCTCGCCACAGGTTCTTTTCCCACTCTATGGGTGTAGCTCCTATTAGCCGGGATTCTGGCTGTCGGCATTTTCAGCAGTCAGGATTCTGGTGTCGTTATCATGACCACTGGGATACTGACTGCAGGCATCTTAACTACATACCCCTCCTGCATTTCTCCCTCACCTCAGTAACATATAACTCCACCAATAGGTTCAGAGTCCTCAGTGTTTATATGCTCCCTGTCATCCTAAACTCTTTAGTTCTTGTATTCATCCATCTTGCCCCCAATGGAGACCCTTCTGTCTAAACTTCTTACCCTTCTTATTTTCCCTGACCTCGTTGTGTTGTTCTCTTACCTTTTTCTTCACGTCACATCTCTACTGTTAGGTTCACCGCCTCACTCTTGTGACATTTCTGATTTTTCTAACTCCCCTTTTCCCCTCTCTGACCACCACCTGCTCTCTTTTAACTTACAGTATCTATCTCAGCTGCCCCATCTTTACCTCCTAAGGCTACCATCACTAAGCTTAACAATGAGGCTTTTGACACCTCATCTGTATCCTCCTTGATCGACTCACTTCTCTCTCCTATTCTCTCTCTCATGCCCTAAAGAACTTCTATATACAATCCACTGACACTATTCACCCTTGCAGATTAAAACCTCAACCCTGGCACACCAAATGCACCAGATATCTTTAAAAATGCTCACGTACTGCTGAGCGACAGTGGAGAAAATCACGCACTAAGGCAGACTCCATTTTAAACTTATGCTCTCATCCTTCAATACTGCCCTTTCCCTCACTAAACTGTCATACTTCAAGAATCTCATCTCCTTCCAGTCTTCCAAGCCCCAGTGCATCTTTGCTACTATCAACTCAATCCTCTGCCCACACCACCTCATCTTTGTACTTATTTCACATCCAAGATTGACTCCATACATAAGGACATCATATCCCACCAGACCATCATGGCCCTTATCTGTTCTGCCCCCAAACCTCCCCACTTGACTCTATCCCCTCTTGCCTCTCCGCTACCTCTCTACTACTGCCTGTTCCCATCTTGCCAACTGTGGCCGGAGGGACCCCAGCCACGAGGAGAATGGCCGCCTGCGGCACTGAAGGGGTTAACCCCTAGTGCCCGACGCCATTCTACAGGACAATGGGCGCTTGGCGCCATATTTAAAAAGTAATGGGCGCTAGGCGCCGTGTGTTATAAAAACTGTTTAGTACTGTACTTTTAAAATGTGCCGTGGTCCCGGACCCCTCCGGAGACCACGGCAGGGAGGACAGCCCCCCAGCACGCTCAGCAGAGTGTGCGCGCCGGGGAAGAGAAGGCAGCCGCTGACCGCCGGAGTCCGGGAGCTCCGCTCCCGGCAGCGGTCGGTGAAGCCCTGGGCGCACTGGAGTGTGCGCGCCGGGGAGAAGGGTGAGCGCTGCGGCTGGGAGCTCGGCCCCCGCTGCAGTGCTCTCTGTGAGAGCCGCCGCTGGGGGCCGGGAGCTCTGCTCCCAGCGCCTCAGCCCAGCACGGGTGGCCAGCCGCAGCAGCCGGGACGGACGTCCCGGGCTGCTAGCCGGCGAGGGAAGGTGCGCCGCAGCCCGGCTCCCCGCCGGACGCTGCGGCGAGGCCACAAGTCAGCGCCGCTCAGGGGGGACCGGGCTAGCCGGCTCCCTAGCGGCGTGGGTGAATTAGGATGGTGAGCGCTGGGGTCCGGGAGCTACGCTCCCGGCGCCTCAGCGCTGAAACAAGCCAGAGTCATGGCGGCCGGGACAAGTGTCCCGGGCCGCCGGGTTTCGGTACAGGGGGGTGCGCCGCACTGTGCGGTGAGGCCACTGAGTAGTGCCACACTGGGGGGGACAGGGAGAGCCAGCTCCCTGGAACCCCAGAGGCAGGAAGGCAGGCTGGAGGATGGGGGAAGCCAGCCCCATACCTCCAGCACTGAGAGAGAGCCCTAGCAGCCAGGCTGCAGGGCTAGGGAAGCCCAGCGCTGAGCGCTGGGCACAGTAGTTAAATAACAAGACATTGTGTAAAAAATGTAATGACATACAGTGTGTTGTAAGGCACTGCAGTGCCTGAGTATGTAGAGTCTGTGCGGGGCACAGGCTCAGTGTATATTTAAAGGGGAATGTACAGTGTGATTTAAATGTGATGTATTTAAAGGTAAATTGCACTTACTTGATTGTGTGTCCCAGGAGGGAGGAATCCATGGCTGTGCAGGCTGATGGATTCTCCCAGACCTTTTCCCCAAAAACGGAATGCTTTCCCATCCAGCCTCACATTTCCAAGGGGCACAGGGAGAAAGAGAAGCAGCTCAGCTATGAAACAAGCTGAGTGGTTTCTTGGAGCTCCATGGAGATCAGCCGTAGTGGACTAGAGACCTGGACCGGGGAGCCAGGCTGCCCAGCTCTGGAGCCCAAATCCAGGCTGCAGGCAGTGAGATGGGTCCCGGGCAGGTTTCTGCAGGTCAGATTTAGGAGGGAAAACTTCCCCCAGCCAGACTGAACGGCACCGGGGAGTATCCTGACTCTCCAAGATGGGAGAGTCAAAGGAGACCGACCACTCCCCACTGTCCATAGAGGACAATGTTAGGTGTGCATGAGACCAGGGCATGCACAGCTCATGGGTAAACATTGATTGGTTGTGCACCACAGGGCGGGCTTACCCCCTGTGGTAAGGGGTCTTGGAGAGGGATAAAAGGAGGGCAGCTGGCCCATAGGAGGGAGTATTATTCCATCTTATTCTGCTGAAAACATCTGATTGTATGCTGTTACCCCTAGCAATAGGGAGGAGCCTTTTTAAAGGTTATTTGAGCAATAAACATCTTTGCCTCAAGAAGACTGCTTCATCTTGTGACCAACAGGGTTAGGCCAAACCTAGCCCCGTCCTCCGGCTGTCCAGGGAAGTACCTAGCGTCTCCAAGCTCCGCCTTCCGCCAGCTACCGGTAGAGGCCTAGCAAGTGGCTAGTGGGGATTCGTCAACACCACACAGGTGTGGTAAGGCAGTGCGTCGGCACATACAGAGCAGAACCGTGGTTACAAACGCCACGGCAGGTTAGGAGTTTGGTGGTGGCAGCAAAAACCCACCCACAACGCAGTGGGTGGAGTCAGTAACAGGCGGTTACTGACGGTAAGCGGGAATCCCCTATGTGGTCAGGCCTCGTGCGGCTTGACCTTCCAATCTGTGCGCAGTCAACGGGACGCGAAAGCGGCAAGTGCTTTCGTACGGTACCGTCCTGTCACAGAAATTGGTGGCATAGTGGTGGGATATTCCCAGGCGGCTTTTCATCACCCGATTGGATAAGCCGAGTTACTCAGGAGAGGAGTAACTGCAGCGCAGGAGAACGCACAAGATGGCGGAATTCAGCGGAATGTCCAAGGAGGATCTGGAGATCGTATGCCAGGGGAAGGGTGTGGATATCCCTTCCAACGCGTCCAGAAGCGTCATGAAGGCGGCGCTCAGGAGCGTGGAGGAGTCTCATCGGGCGGAGGTGGAAAGCACTGACGGCGTCAGCATCGCAGAGGACGGCCCAACAGTGGACCTTCGTAAGGAACCGGTGAGATCCACAAGCCCCGCCCCCTTTCACAGCAGCAATGTTTCCCAGCAATTCCTAGCAGGGCCAGGATTCCAACGTCCCAGGGGGGGCAGTACGGATACCCTAGCAGATCGGCTAGCGGAATTGGGGGAAAGGGCAACGGAGCAAGAGCGCTTGATCATCATCCAGATATGGCGTGATGAGCGGGTACCACAGGCCGTGGTACCCCGGGAGCCGTTGTCAGCTGTTGTACACAGATCAGGACGTATTCAGTTTGCCAAGTTTGCAGACAGTGATGGGGACATTAATGAACATTTGCAAGTTTTTGAAAGGACTTGCAAACTACACGATCTACCCAAGTCAGAGTGGGTGAGACACCTTGTACCCACTCTGCATGGAGAGGCCTTGGAGGCCTATCGAGGAGTGGCGACGGAGGACTGTGGGAACTACGACGAAGTCGCGAAGGCCCTCCTCCAGTGATTCTTCATCACTCCAGAGTCTTACAGGAAGAAGTTCAGAGACTTGCCCAAGAATCCTAGCAGCACCCATGAGCAGTTCGCCACCCAGCTGCGGCAGTACGTGGTGAAGTGGGTGAAGGATTCGGAAGCCACTACATGGGACGCACTGATCGACCTGATCTGCAGGGAGCAGTTCTACCGCAGGTGCGCCCAAGAAGTGAAGGAGTGGGTGCTAGATCGGGAGCCACCCAGCTTAAAAATGGCTGCCCAATTAGCCGACAAATATGTGGCAATTCGGCCACGGGGGCAGAAGCGCCCCGCCAGCAGCCAGCTCCAAAAGACTGTACCAACAAGGGGACCCCCCTCTTCAGCTCATCAACCCCAAAGACAAGCATCTTCCAACCCGGGTGCTCTTGGCCAGCAACCGCACCGCAGCGTCCCTGCAAGTGATCAGAGATCATCGGTGCCACGACTGGAGAAGAAGTGCTACGGCTGTGGGAAAATCGGACATCTGAGGATGAACTGTCCTGCATCCCAAGCACCCCAGACTCGTGCCCCAAATCCGAGTGCTGGAGCCCGGATCGCTTGTTTGACGAGAGGAGATGAGCCTACAGAGACTGTTCCCCCTCCAGTCAGTCCGATGGAGTGTGGCGAGAGACAGGTGCACTCTGCGGAGAGAGTCACCTGCATGGCCAAACAGCCCCTACACAACATGTGGAGGCACCTGCAGCCAGTCCACGTGGGACCCCTGCAGGTAAAAGGCCTAAGAGACTCTGGGGCCTCAATCACTGTGGTGAGCCCCCACCTTATAGATCCTGCTGCATAATTGCAGGGTCGCACTGCCACGGTCACCCTGGCAGAAGGAACAGAAAAAGCGGTTCCCATGGCAAGAGTCTACCTGGACTGGGGAGCTGGACCAGAGTTGCGAGAAGTTGCCATCATGGATGGTCTCCCAACTGATGTGGTCCTAGGAAATGATCTGGGTGGTGGGATCGTCACTACGTTTGTTGGCGCCATTCCCCGGAGTCAAGTTCCAAACCCACCGTTGACATCAGCTACTCCAGCACAGCCCAGCCCAGAGGAAAAGACTACAGCTGCTAGACAACTGCCAGCACAGCCAACCACAGCATCAACCAGCCCAGAGGAAAAGATTACAGCGGCTAGATCAGCACATCGACCCCGCATGCCTTTTGCCTCTGGTATGCCCACGTCCACTAGCAACGCAGAGGATGTCGGTTCCAGCTCGTTTGATCCTGTGGGGGTGCCCAATGATGCTCCTGACCCAAGTGGTTTGCCAACTCCGGCGGTGAGTATGAGAAACCACACTGACTTTTCCATGAATGACCCCTACCAGACTGACCCTAGTAGTCCCCACCTAGATCCCCCTGTAGAGTGTCCCAATTTAGGAGAGATTGAGGGCCACAGGCAGGAGTTTAGGGAGGCTCAACTCTCTGACCCATCCCCGAAAGGCATGAGGCGCCACTCTGGCAGCGGCCTTGACAGGGTTGGGGCAGGAAGTTTGACCTGGCGGGAAGGGTTAAGGTACAGGGTAGACAGGAAAGTGGGAGGGCATAGACCAGATAGGGAATGTGTCCAACTGGTCCCCTCAGGGAACGTTCCTGCGCAACCGGTGTCGGTTGCCAGTGAAACCCCTTTGGACAGTAACCCGGGGACAGACCGTACCCTGTAGTGCCTGACACAGAGCTTACCCTGGTCTGGAATGTCGGATGACGCCCAGACCAACTGTAAGGCTGGTGCCATGCGTTGGCAGCCGGGGCACTCCAGCGGTTGTGTTGTCTCTGGGCCTCTGCCCATAGGAGAACCCTTGCAGCAAGTTGCTGTGGACATAGCAGGTCCCCTGCCTGTGCGCAGTAGATCGGGGAAGACACGCAGCCTCCCTGTAGTGGATGCCACACAGGATCCAGAGGCTGGTGGTCTGGCCGCCATCACTGTGGCACAGGTAGCGGACGAGGAGGAAGGAGAAGGCCTAGGTGACAGGGTAGGTTTCCCGAGTCATAGTTCGACAGAGGAGGATGGGAGGGCAGGTCTGACAGTTAGGGCAGACAGTTGCCAGATAGGTATAACGGAGGTGCAGTGCCTGGGGCACCATGTGGGAGGAGACAGGGGTAGGCCCAAACCAGAGGGGGTGGAGGCAACCAGAGGCTGTCCCCGACCCACATCACCCAGACTGGTACTGACCTTAGAACCTGTAAGGCCCTACGGACATGTTGTCATTGACTTTAGTCCTGTAGTGAACCCCTTGACAGAGATGGCTAGGAAGGGCATTCCCAAGTCAGTGGACTTTGCACCCGCTTGCGAGTTGGCATTCCAGTCATTGAAGGAGGCTCGGGTACCCGCTCCAGTGCTGATGGCGCACATTCTTGACCAGGACTGTGTGTTACGAACTATTGCGCCACTGCACGGACTGGGAGCAGTACCGAGCCAGAAAGAGCCACATGGGCAGGAGCACCCTGTGGCCTGTTTGAGCAGAAAACTGCTATGGTGGGAGGTGGGGTATGCCACAGTTGGGACACCGTGGGTGGCACTTGTTTGTAACCGGCCCCCCACCGTGGTGACTTACCACATACCTGTTAGGTGGCTGCAACCTACCTTGGGGGAATTGGACAGACTTTTGTGGTGGAGCCTTGAACTTGGACTTCAGGTGGACTATTTGAACATTGTGCACCCACGAAGAGAGGCCCACTACACTATGGATGAACTGTCTAGGCCAGAGCCTACACCCCCCAGGTAGCGTCCCCTTCACCCCAACGGACTGCGGGACCAGGACCCAAATCGTTAAGACATGGGTCCCTGGTTGACCCGCTTGAATGGGGTGAAGGAGTGTGGCCGGAGGGACCCCAGCCACGAGGAGAATGGCCGCCTGCGGCACTGAAGGGGTTAACCCCTAGTGCCCGGCGCCATTCTACAGGACAATGGGCGCTTGGCACCATATTTAAAAAGTAATGGGCCCTAGGCGCCGTGTGTTATAAAAACTGTTTAGTACTGTACTTTTAAAATGTGCCGTGGTCCCGGACCCCTCCGGAGACCACGGCAGGGAGGACAGCCCCCCGGCGCGCTCAGCAGAGTGTGCGCGCCGGGGAAGAGAAGGCAGCCGCTGACCGCCAGAGTCCGGGAGCTCCGCTCCCGGCAGCGGTCGGTGAAGCCCCGGGCGCACTGGAGTGTGCGCGCCGGGGAGAAGGGTTTGCGCTGCGGCTGGGAGCTCGGCCCCCACTGCAGTGCTCTCTGTGAGAGCCGCCGCTGGGGGCCGGGAGCTCTGCTCCCGGCGCCTCAGCCCAGCACGGGTGGCCAGCCGCAGCAGCCGGGACGGACGTCCCGGGCTGCTAGCTGGCGAGGGGGGGTGCGCCGCAGCCCGGCTCCCCGCCGGACGCTGCGGCGAGGCCACAAGTCAGCGCCGCTCAGGGGGGACCGGGCTAGCCGGCTCCCTAGCGGCGTGGGTGAATTAGGATGGTGAGCGCTGGGGTCCGGGAGCTACGCTCCCGGCGCCTCAGCGCTGAAACAAGCCAGAGTCACGGCGGCCGGGACAAGTGTCCCGGGCCGCCGGGTTTCGGTACAGGGGGGTGCGCCGCACTGTGCGGTGAGGCCACTGAGTAGTGCCACACTGGGGGGGACAGGGAGAGCCAGCTCCCTGGAACCCCAGAGGCAGGAAGGCAGGCTGGAGGATGGGGGAAGCCAGCCCCATACCTCCAGCACTGAGAGAGAGCCCTAGCAGCCAGGCTGCAGGGCTAGGGAAGCCCAGCGCTGAGCGCTGGGCACAGTAGTTAAATAACAAGACATTGTGTAAAAAATGTAATGACATACAGTGTGTTGTAAGGCACTGCAGTGCCTGAGTGTGTAGAGTCTGTGCGGGGCACAGGCTCAGTGTATATTTAAAGGGAAATGTACAGTGTGATTTAAATGTGATGTATTAAAAGGTAAATTGCACTTACTTGATTGTGTGTCCCAGGAGGGAGGAATCCATGGCTGTGCAGGCTGATGGATTCTCCCAGACCTTTTCCCCAAAAACGGAATGCTTTCCCATCCAGCCTCACATTTCCAAGGGGCACAGGGAGAAAGAGAAGCAGCTCAGCTATGAAACAAGCTGAGTGGTTTCTTGGAGCTCCATGGAGATCAGCCGTAGTGGACTAGAGACCTGGACCGGGGAGCCAGGCTGCCCAGCTCTGGAGCCCAAATCCAGGCTGCAGGCAGTGAGATGGGTCCTGGGCAGGTTTCTGGAGGTCAGATTTAGGAGGGAAAACTTCCCCCAGCCAGACTGAACGGCACCGGGGAGTATCCTGACTCTCCAAGATGGGAGAGTCAAAGGAGACCGACCACTCCCCACTGTCCATAGAGGACAATGTTAGGTGTGCATGAGACCAGGGCATGCACAGCTCATGGGTAAACATTGATTGGTTGTGCACCACAGGGCGGGCTTACCCCCTGTGGTAAGGGGTCTTGGAGAGGGATAAAAGGAGGGCAGCTGGCCCATAGGAGGGTGTATTATTCCATCTTATTCTGCTGAAAACATCTGATTGTATGCTGTTACCCCTAGCAATAGGGAGGAGCCTTTTTAAAGGTTATTTGAGCAATAAACATCTTTGCCTCAAGAAGACTGCTTCATCTTGTGACCAACAGGGTTAGGCCAAACCTAGCCCCGTCCTCCGGCTGTCCAGGGAAGTACCTAGCGTCTCCAAGCTCCGCCTTCCGCCAGCTACCGGTAGAGGCCCAGCAAGTGGCTAGTGGGGATTCGTCAACACCACACAGGTGTGGTAAGGCAGTGCGTTGGCACATACAGAGCAGAACCGTGGTTCCAAACGCCACGGCAGGTTAGGAGTTTGGTGGTGGCAGCAAAAACCCGCCCACAACGCAGTGGGTGGAGTCAGTAACAGGCGGTTACTGACGGTAAGCGGGAATCCCCTATGTGGTCAGGCCTTGTGCGGCTTGACCTTCCAATCTGTGCGCAGTCAACGGGACGCGAAAGCGGCAAGTGCTTTCGTACGGTACCGTCCTGTCACACCAACATTTTTAATTTCTCACTGTCATCAGGCACTGTTCCATCTGCCTTCAAGCATACATTCATCTCATCTTTTCTTCAAAAAACTATCATTTATCCAAACACCCTTACTTACTACCGACCCATCTCTCTCCTCCCTTTTGCCTCCAAACTCCTTGAGTGTATTGTCTACAACCACCTTTCTGCCTTTCTTTCCATCCACTCACTGAATGACCCATTACAGTCTGGCTTTCGTCCTTTCCACTCCACTGAAACTGCCCTCATAATAGTCTGAATTGACCTTCATGCTGCCAAATCTTTGAGGCAATACTCACTGCTTATTGTTCTTGACCACTCTACTGCTTTTGACACTGTTGACCATACCCACCTTCTGTAAATCCTTCCCTCCCTTGGTTTGAGTGATACTGCCTTCTCCTGACTGTCCTCCTACCTCTCTGACCATTCCTTCTCTGTCTCCTCTCATGGCTCCACCCCCCCCACTTCCACTAACTGTAGGTTTCCCTCAAGGTTCTGTTCTTGGTCCTCTCTTTTTCTGTTGTTAGGTGAACTCATTAGCTCTTTTAACTTCCAATATCATCTGTATGCTGATCAAACTCAAATCTACCTTTTCTTCCCTTGCTCTCCTCACTCGTATCTCCAACTGTCTTTCTGCTATCTCTTCTTGGATGCCCCAGTTCTTTCTTAAGCTCAACATGTCTAAGACTGAGCTGATCATCTTCCCACCCACCTGCACAACCTCTCCTCCCATAATTTCATTATCTCTTGATGGCATCTAGTTCTCAAGTGCGCTGTCTTGGAGTAATCCTTGACTCCTCCCTCTCCTTCAAGCCACACATTCATCACCTCTCACAAACCTGTCATTTTCATCTCAAAAATATTTCCCGAATCAGACCCTTTCTTACCCAGGATGCATTTTCAGACTGGGCTACTGTTATCTCCTTACTGGGAACCCTGACAAATTCTTATCTCCACTCCAATCTACCCTTAATGCTGTAGCCTGGCTCATCTTCATCTTCAAATGCTCTACGTCCGTCCACCTCCCCTCTGCTACAAGCCCTTAACTGGCTTCCCTTCCCTTTCAGAATCCAATTCAAACTTCTCTCATTCACTTACAAATCCCTTACTCACTCTTCTACCATTTACATCTCTGACTTTATCTCCCTTTACACTACCACCGATCCTCTTTGCTTCGCTAATGCACGCCATCTCTCCTGCCTATAGATTACTTCCTCCCACTCCTACCTTCAAGATGTGCTGCTCCCTTTCTCTAGAATTCTCTATCTCTCCCCCTCAGACTCTCCACCTTTCTACAAAACTTTAAATGGGCTCTCAAGACCAACTTCTTCACCAAACTTTGCTGAATCTCCCTGTTCCATGCTCACAGTCTACCCCATCTGTGTCATGCCTGTCTGTCTTCACCTACCCTTTAGAATGAAAGCTCTCACTAGAAGCACCCTCAACCCTCATGTGCTTATCCTGTTCTTATTTAACCATCTTTGATGGCACCAAATCCCATGATTTTTTGCCATCCTAATACTTATGTCAGTGTTGTCAGCTGATGTAGCTATTGTCACAATCCATGTAGTTTCTCCTCCATGCCTGGGGTGGCGCTCTCTGCTCTGGTGCTCAGCGTTCTGCTCTGTATCTGCAGCTTGATTAGTAGCTGTTACCACAGCTGTGAGCAGCACCTGAACTCACTACTTAGGCCAGCCACACAGGCTCCCTGTTGCCAGTTCATCGAGTCAAGATTGTTACAGCTCCTGGTCCTGGTCATGCTGGTCTCTGCTGCTAAATCGACCAAAGAACTGCCAGTGCTCTTGTTCCCGGCGAGTTTCTCCGCAGTCTACCACAGTGTCTCCGGTGCTTCCAGCGTTAACTGCTGCACAGCTTCCAGCGTTCTCAAGCAGCTTCTGGACTTTAATGTGTCTCGGTCATCAGCGTGCTGGGAGTCAGTGTCTGCATCAGAGTCTTTAAGTATTATTTTCAAGTTCCTAGAATCATCAGTGTCTCCAGTCACCGTGTACTACTCTGCAAACCACCAGTGTCTTTAATTGTTATTCTCGAGTTCCTGGAATCATCAGCGTCTTCAGTCACCGTTTACTACTCTGCAAACCACCAGTGTCTTTAATTATTATTCTCAAGTTCCTGGAATCATCAGCGTCTTCAGTCACCGTTTACTACTCTGCAAACCACCAGTGTCTTTAATTATTATTCTCAAGTTCTTGGAATCATCAGCGTCTTCAGTCACCGTTTACTACTCTGCAAACCACCAGTGTCTTTAATTATTATTCTCAAGTTCCTGGAATCATCAGCGTCTTCAGTCACCGTTTACTACTCTGCAAACCACCAGTGTCTTTAATTATTATTCTCAAGTTCCTGGAATCATCAGCGTCTTCAGTCACCGTTTACTACTCTGCAAACCACCAGTGTCTTTAATTATCATTCTCAAGTTCCTGGAATCATCAGCATCTCCAGTCACCATTTACTACTCTGTAAACCACCAGTGTCTTTAACCATTATTCTCAAGTTCCTTGAATCATCAGCGTCTTCAGTCATCGCTTAAAACTTTGCAAATCATCTGTGTTTTCAATCATCATTCACAAGTTCCTTAACTCATCAGCATCTTCAGTCACCATTTACAAGTCTGCAAATCACCAGTGTCTTCAATCATCATTCACAAGTTCCTTAACTCATCAGCATCTTCAGTCACCATTTACAAGTCTGCAAATCACCAGTGTCTTTAAATCCTCATTCACAAGTTCCTTAACTCATCAGCACCTTTAGTCACCGTTCACAAGTTTACACATCATCAGTGCCATCCTGTGATCCAGCTACAGTGCAATCCTGCAGTCCAGCTACAGTGCAATCCTGCAACCCTGGTACGTGCATACTCTACCACAGTCTACATAATTTTCATGTACTCACAGTCTCCTGGCATCCCATGTCCCCTCAGTTTTCCCTATGTGTTCTCTAGTTATTCCTGCTTTATATTTATTATTTACAGTTGTACATTGCTTTAATAAACTTGCTATTATACCGTGAACATCGGTCCCTGCTAATATGTTCTCACAATGGGAGATCCAAACGGATTCTGACAGCTATGTTTATTAACCTTGTACTTGTCCTATATTGTCTTCAAATGTAAGTCACTATTTTTCCTGTTTTGATTATTCGTTATGTACTCTGTAATTGGGCGATGTGGATCCCTTGTGGTGACATATAACTAAAGGACAGTAATAATAATAATAATAATAATAATCATCATAATAATAATTACCTGCCCGTATAGCTGCAGCTTCAAAGAAAACAATACTGTCCCAAATGATACATAAAGATCCCATTCCTATTTCTCTAATGCTGCCCCATTCAGCATATTTGTACCAGATGGATTGGATTGACTGCGCTACTGTATATACTGTATGTGGAATCTTGTGCGGAAAAAAAGTTACAGTTTGACTCCCCTATTAGTCACCTTACCATGTGTCAAAAAAGTGGTCAAAATGGCAACATACTCTAATATGGAGGTGGTAGCCAGAGGATATCCCCTGTTCGAGATTGGGCCATTAATAGTATAAGTCAAAAGTTTAAAGAGATCGAAAGTTTAGAAAGAAGTGAGCTATTAAATATGGAAACAAAGAGAAAGGAATTGTTGGATGATGATAGAACAGTAGCAGGGGAAATAAGAAATAAGAATGACGATAGATCATCGCTTTTCATAACCAAGTTTAACAATTTTTCTTATGATATTAAGAGAATTATTAAAAAGAACTCAAAACTGCTAAAATTGGATACAGTGTTGAGAGAAACAGTGGACCTTGATGGGGAGGTGATTTTCAGAAAATCAGAAAACTTAACACAAAAATTAACAACTAGTCACTTTAGACAAAAAACGGAACCAGTAAAGGTTAACAACACTTGGAAACCTATCAAACCTTTAGGATTCCACAGATGTGGAAAATCCCTATGCCATACTTGTATACATACAAGCAGAAAAGTAATCGAATTCACTTCATACCTGAGTGGAGAAAAGTTTCAAATTAAAAGCTTTATAAATTGTAGATCAACTTTTGTGATTTATGTTGTGCTATGTGGATGTGGGAGATAATACGTGGGACATACCACACATATGTTACACACCAGATACATGGAGCACCTTAGGAATATATCCAAGGGTGCCAAGTCTCATCCTTTATCGAACCACATTGCACAATGTAGGGATCACACGCCAAGGGATATAAAAGTTATGGGCATTGAACAAATGAAAACAACTATGTGTGGTGGCAATAGATTCAATACTCTATGTCGCAGAGAGGCCTTCTGGATATATCAATTAAATACACTTTACCCTAATGCTCTTAACGATATGGATGAACATTGAATAATACTAACATGCCTATTTATGGGACTGTCTGGTTTAATGATCCCCGTGGTGCTGGCAGGATCAGGATACACTATGGGGGGTGAGAATAATGGAAAGGCATATATTTACTGAATATTGGCTACACCAGAGGTCCATCTTGGTCACCATATTGGAGTATAATGAAAAGGTCAAATGAGAATAAAATGCTTGGTGTATATGTTTCAATATATGGGTTAGGTCATCTATGAAGATAAGTGAGAGTATATAAAGTGAGGCCTGGGGAAAGGAAAAGGACCTTTAGACGAATTATGATTTATGCAGACACAAGGTAATACAAACCAACAAAAGGTAGGATTTATGTATGAGGAGAAAGAGAGGATCAGTGAGTGTAAAGTAAAGTAGAGGGCATTACAGTAGTCTAATCGAGATGATACAAATGCATGGATGACTTTTGCCAGATTATCTGGGGGGATTAAGTGCTTGATTCAGGCTATGTTCCTCAGGTGAAAGAATGAGGATTTGATTGTGGCTGATATCTGATGTTTAAGTGTCAAGCCACCATCCAGGACAATGCCAAGATTCCGCACATGATCAGTGGATTGTAATTCTGAATCCCAGAGTGTAAATCCAGTTGGTTGGCTATGCTGCAGTCTTGTCCTTTGATGTTGCGTTCCTATCATAAGGACCTCTGTTTTATCTAGGTTCAGTCGCAGCCAACTGGCACTTATTCACTCCTGGAGTTCAGCTAGACAGCCATTTAGGGTTGCTATTGTGTTATCTGTTCCCGGAGCAAAGGACAAGTACAGTTGTGTATCATCTTCATAGCAGTGGTAGACCATCCCATGGCGCCTGATTATTTCACCCAGCTGGAGCATGTATACTGCCAAAAGCATGGGGGAGAGTATAGAACTTTGTGGGACACCACATGGCAATGGCACTGATGGTGATGAGTATACTCCAGATGATACTCTCTGTAACCTGCCTGTGAGAAATGATTTGAACCAGCTTAGGACTGTGCCATCCAGTCCACAAAAATGTATCAGTTGCTCAATCAGAAGCCAATGGTCCACGGTATCAAATGCTGCAGAGAGATCCAGAAGGATTAATATTGAACAGTCACCTTTGTCTCTTGCCATCAGAAGATTATTTAACATACACACCAGGGCTGTTTCAGTGCTATGTCTTCTCCTGAATCCTGTTTGGAATGGATCATAATAATCATGGGTTGTCAGGCGGGTTTCCAGTTGATTTGCAACCACTTTCTCAATAACCTTTCCTACAAAAGGAAGGTTTGATACCTGTCTGTAGTTGGTCATGCAGTCAGGATTTAAATTAGATTTTTTAAGAAGAGGTCTAACAATTGCTTTCTTTAGGTGGTCCAGGAAAAATGCCTGTCTGCAAAGAGCATTGAACAATTTTTGCAAAGACAGGACCAATTATATCCATACAACCTATTAGAAGCTTGGCTGAGGCAGGGTACAGGGCTTCTTTTTAAAAAAAATGACAAGCATGCAGGAGATTCTGTCCGTGGCCCAAAATTTTTTTAAATGTTTTTGACATTCAGCAACAGCATGCAGGAGATTGCAGCACCTGCAAGAACAGTCTAATTTGCCTTGCTATTACTTGAAGCAAGAGGTGGGAACAAAGTGGAACTCCACCCTTTATATACTTCAGTGAATGGAGGAACAACAGATAGCCATCCATAGCTATACAACAAGCCATGACATTGGAAGGGGAGGGGGAATGTACCTTAGGCCAGCACAGTGGAGATTACTTTCTGTCTTGTGCAAGGTGCTGAAACTCTATGGAGCAGCCACCTGTGAAGTGAGTGCTGACACTGATAGCTTGAGTAAGGTGATTCCCCTTATTAGGCTTTTGGAAAACCAGCTGTAGAAAGTGAAGGAAGAGAATTAATAAAGCAAATCTGCAAAATATGCCGGACTTGTATGTCAAAACCTTTTTCGCTTTGCCTGGATTTATGTGTTGCCAATATCTTGAAATTGGATAACTACATTTTAGCAACTGTGCTTGATCCTAGGTTTAATTTGTATGCTCTGTCTTTCTTTCCAACTGATCCTGATATTTAGAGATGAAAAAAGAGCCCCTGGCGAGCAAGTTAGCAGCTCAAGTGACACATGGCACCACAACATCGCCTCATTCAGCTTCTTCATTAGCAGCCAGAATAAAACTCAGCTTTCCCAAAAGACCCAGTGCTGATGCAGATAAGTCAACCCCCCATTTTGACATCTGGCAAAGGTCTAAAAAAATTGGTCAATATTAGTGTACTCGGAGAGAGTTTTCACCACAGCCGGGGACCTCGTGACCAAGCGGCATAGGAGGTTACTTGCTCAAAATGTGGAAAAGAACTTAATCAAAATTAACTGGAGATTCCACAAGGAAGGCCTTTCCAAACACTTAGGTCAAAGAGCACAGACTTCTGCAATAGTGGATTCCCGCAGGGATGAATTAATATTGTGTGAGGATGATGTACACACTGATGAGGGTGAGGATGGCATTGATGATGACATCTAGCCACTGTAGAGCTGTTGCCATAAGCTGATTGATAGCTTGTTTTGTGGGGCCCAAACAAACTAAGCACTTCAGCCACAAAAGTGTCAGTCCCTGTTTGTGAAGGTTTGTTAAAGTGGGCATGTCCTTTTTAATATCCAACATAATAGTGGCTGGTAGGACCCAAGGACAATTCCATATTGCACCACCTTTCATTTCTGCCACTGCTGTGTGGCAAAGTTTCATAGATGTGCTATAAAATTGCAGAGTGTTTGTGCCGCTGCACTGTCGCTTAGTAACCAACCAGCTCACTGCAGCCTTTGGCCAATAATGGTGAAAACAATATTGAGAGCTGTGATGTGGTAAAAATTGAATGGAAATGACTGGAAATTAATGTTATTGAGGTTAATAAGGAAGAAAAAAAGGCCCAAAACTATATGATACTAGCTGTTTTAGCCAAATCAAAATCAGCAAAAATGGTCCAGCACAAATCTCTATCATTTGTTAATATCCGGTGTGTTTTTTAGTGATGTGCACCTGAAATTTTTCGGGTTTTGTGTTTTGGTTTTGGGTTCGGTTCCGTGGCCGTGTTTTGGGTTCGGACGCGTTTTGGCAAAACCTCACCGAATTTTTTTTGTCGGATTCGGGTGTGTTTTGGATTCGGGTGTTTTTTTCAAAAAACCCTAAAAAACAGCTTAAATCATAGAATTTGGGGGTCATTTTGATCCCATAGTATTATTAACCTAAATAACCATAATTTCCACTCATTTTCAGTCTATTCTGAACACCTCACACCTCACAATATTATTTTTAGTCCTAAAATTTGCACCGAGGTCGCTGGATGGCTAAGCTAAGCGACCCTAGTGGCCGACACAAACACCTGGCCCATCTAGGAGTGGCACTGCAGTGTCACGCAGGATGGCCCTTCAAAAAAATACTCCCCAAACAGCACATGACGCAAAGAAAAAAAGAGGCGCAATGAGGTAGCTGTGTGACTAAGCTAAGCGACCCTAGTGGCCGACACAAACACCTGGCCCCGCTAGGAGTGGCACTGCAGTGTCACGCAGGATGGCCCTTCAAAAAAATACTCCCCAAACAGCACATGACGCAAAGAAAAAAGAGGCGCAATGAGGTAGCTGTGTGACTAAGCTAAGCGACCCTAGTGGCCGACACAAACACCTGGCCCATCTAGGAGTGGCACTGCAGTGTCACGCAGGATGGCCCTTCAAAAAAATACTCCACAAACAGCACATGACGCAAAGAAAAATGAAAGAAAAAAGAGGTGCAAGATGGAATTGTCCTTGGGCCCTCCCACCCACCCGTATGTTGTAAAAACAGGACATGCACACTTTAACGAACCCATCATTTCAGCGACAGGGTCTGCCACACGACTGTGACTGAAATGACTGGTTGGTTTGGGCCCCCACCAAAAAAGAAGCAATCAATCTCTCCTTGCACAAACTGGCTCTACGGAGGCAAGATGTCCACCTCATCATCATCGTCCGATTCATCACCCCTTTCACTGTGTACATCCCCCTCCTCACAGATTATTAATTCGTCCCCACTGGAATCCACCATCTCAGGTCCCCATGTACTTTCTGTAGGCAATTGCTGCTGGTGAATGTCTCCATGGAGGAATTGATTATAATTCATTTTAATGAACATCATCTTCTCCACATTTTCTGGAAGTAACCTCGTACGCCGATTGCTGACAAGGTGAGCGGCGGCACTAAACACTCTTTCGGAGTACACACTGGAGGGAGGGCAACTTAGGTAGAATAAAGCCAGTTTGTGCAAGGGCCTCCAAATTGCCTCTTTTTCCTGCCAGTATACGTACGGACTGTCTGACATGCCTACTTGGATGCGGTCACTCATATAATCCTCCACCATTCTTTCAATGGTGAGAGAATCATATGCAGTGACAGTAGACGACATGTCAGTAATCGTTGGCAGGTCCTTCAGTCCGGACCAGATGTCAGCATCAGCAGTCGCTCCAGACTGCCCTGCATCACCGCCAGCGGGTGGGCTCGGAATTCGTAGCCTTTTCCTCGCACCCCCAGTTGCGGGAGAATGTGAAGGAGGAGATGTTGACGGGTCGCGTTCCGCTTTACTTGAAAATTTTCTCACCAGCAGGTCTTTGAACCTCTGCAGACTTGTGTCTGCCGTAAAGAGAGATCCAAGGTAGGTTTTAAATCTAGGATCGAGCATGGTGGCCAAAATGTAGTGCTCTGATTTAAACAGATTGACCACACGTGAATCCTGGTTAAGCGAATGAAGGGCTCCATCCACAAGTCCCACATGCCTAGCGGAATCGCTCTGTTTTAGGTTCCTCCTTCAATGCCTCCAGCTTCTTCTGCAAAAGCCTGATGAGGGGAATGACCTGACTCAGGCTGGCAGTGTCTGAACTGACTTCACGTGTGGCAAGTTCAAAAGGTTGCAGAACCTTGCACAACGTTGAAATCATTCTCCACTGCGCTTGAGACAGGTGCATTCCACCTCCTTTGCCTATATCGTGGGCAGATGTATAGGCTTGAATGGCCTTTTGCTGCTCTTCCATCCTCTGAAGCATATAGAGGGTTGAATTCCACCTCGTTACCACCTCTTGCTTCAGATGATGGCAGGGCAGGTTCAGGTGTTTTTGGTGGTGCTCCAGTCTTCGGTACGCAGTGCCTGTATGCCGAAGTGGCCCGCAATTCTTCTGGCCACCGACAGCATCTCTTGCACGCCCCTGTCGTTTTTTAAATAATTCTACACCACCAAATTCAAGGTATGTGCAAAACATGGGACGTGCTGGAATTTGCCCAGATGTAATGCACGCACAATATTGCTGGCGTTGTCCGTTGCCACAAATCCCCAGGAGAGTCCAATTGGGGTAAGCCATTCTGCGATGATCTTCCTCAGTTGCCGTAAGAGGGTTTTCAGCTGTGTGCGTATTCTGGAAAGCGGTGATACAAAGCGTAGCCTGCCTAGGAACGAGTTGGCGTTTGCGAGATGCTGCTACTGGTGCCGCCGCTGCTGTTCTTGCAGCGGGAGGCAATACATCTACCCAGTGGGCATTCACAGTCATGTAGTCCTGAGTCTGCCCTGCTCCACTTTTCCACATGTCCGTAGTTAAGTGGACATTGGGTACAACTGCATTTTTTAGGACACTGGTGAGTCTTTTTATGACGTCCGTGTACATTCTCGGTATCGTCTGCCTAGAGAAGTGGAACCTAGATGGTATTTGGTAACGGGGGCACACTACCTCAATCAATTGTCTAGTTCCCCGTGAACTAACGGCGGATACTGGATGCACGTCTAACACCAACATAGTTGTCAAGGCCTGAGTTATCCGCTTTGCAACAGGATGACTGCTGTGATATTTCATCTTCCTCGCAAAGGACTGTTGGACAGTCAATTGCTTACTGGAAGTAGTACAAGTGGTCTTCCGACTTCCCTTCTGGGATGACGATCGACTCCCAGCAGCAACAACAGCAGCGCCAGCAGCAGTAGGCGTTACACTCAAGGATGCATCGGAGGAATCCCAGGCAGAGGACTCGTCAGACTTGCCAGTGACATGGCCTGCAGGACTATTGGCTTTCCTGGGTAAGGAGGAAATTGACACTGAGGGAGTTGGTGGTGTGGTTTGCGCGAGCTTGGTTACAAGAGGAAGGGATTTAGTGGTCAGTGGACTGCTTCCGCTGTCGCCCAAAGTTTTTGAACTTGTCACTGACTTATTATGAATGCGCTGCAGGTGACGTATAAGGGAGGATGTTCCGAGGTGGTTAATGTCCTTACCCCTACTTATTACAGCTTGACAAAGGCAACACACGGCTTGACACCAGTTGTCCGCATTTCTGTTGAAATAATTCCACACTGAAGAGCTGATTTTTTTTGTATTTTGACCAGGCATGTCAATGGCCATATTCCTCCCACGGACAACAGGTGTCTCCCCGGGTGCCTGACTTAAACAAACCACCTCACCATCAGAATCCTCCTTGTCAATTTCCTCCCCAGCGCCAACAACACCCATATCCTCATCCTGGTGTACTTCAACACTGACATCTTCAATTTGACTATCAGGAACTGGACTGCAGGTGCTCCTTCCAGCACTTGCAGGGGGCGTGCAAATGGTGGAAGGCGCAAGCTCTTCCCGTCCAGTGTTGGGTAGGTCAGGCATCGCAACCGACACAATTGGACTCTCCTTTGGGATTTGGGATTTCGAAGAACGCACAGTTCTTTGCTGTGCTTTTGCCAGCTTAAGTCTTTTCTTTTTTCTAGCGAGAGGATGAGTGCTTCCATCCTCATGTGAAGCTGAACCACTAGCCATGAACATAGGCCAGGGCCTCAGCCGTTCCTTGCCACTCTGTGTCGTAAATGGCATATTGGCAAGTTTACGCTTCTCCTCAGACGCTTTTAATTTTGATTTTTGGGTCATTTTACTGATCTTTTGTGTTTTGGATTTTACATGCTCTGTACTATGACATTGGGCATCGGCCTTGGCAGACGACGTTGATGGCATTTCATCGTCTCGGTCATGACTAGTGGCAGCAGCTTCAGCACGAGGTGGAAGTGGATCTTGATCTTTCCCTATTTTTTTAACCTCCACATTTTTGTTCTCCATATTTTAATGCGCACAACTAAAAGCCACCACAGGTATACAATGTAGATGGATGGATAGTATAGTATTATATTACTTATGGAGGACGACTGACGACACAGAGGTAGGTACAGCCGTGGCCTACTGTTCTGCTATATATATATATAATATACTGTTTAATATAATAACGGACCTGGTGGACACTGTCAGCAGACTGCTAAACTAGTATGAAGAAAAAAAAAGCCACCACAGGTATACAATGTAGATGGATGGTTAGTATAGTATTATATTACTTATGGACGACGAGTGCACTGACGACACAGAGGTAGGTACAGCCGTGGCCTACTGTACTGCTAATAGATATAATAAATATACTGTATAATAATAACGGACCTGGTGGACACTGTCAGCAGACTGCTAAACTAGTATGAAGAAAAAAAAAGCCACCACAGGTATACAATGTAGATGGATGGATAGTATAGTATTATATTACTTATGGACGACGACTGCACTGACGACACAGAGGTAGGTACAGCCGTGGCCTACCGTACTGCTAATAGATATAATAAATATACTGTATAATAATAACGGACCTGGTGGACACTGTCAGCAGACTGCTAAACTAGTATGAAGAAAAAAAAAGCCACCACAGGTATACAATGTAGATGGATGGATAGTATTATATTACTTATGGATGACGAGTGCACTGACGACACAGAGGTAGGTACAGCCGTGGCCTACCGTACTGCTAATAGATATAATAAATATACTGTATAATAATAACGGACCTGGTGGACACTGTCAGCAGACTGCTAAACTAGTATGAAGAAAAAAAAAGCCACCACAGGAGTATTTTTCAGGCAGACAAACGTATACTGGACTGGTGGTCACTGTCAGCAAAACTGTGCACTGTACTCCTGCTATAACTGCTCCCCAGTCCCCACAATTAGGCAGTGTGAGCACTGAGCAGTGCACTCAGCACAGATATAATGCAGCAGTGCAGCACACTGAGTGAGCACAGATATGGTGGAGCGTTTTTTTCAGGCAGAGAAACAAAGGATTAAACTCACTGGTGGTATAATCAAAACCCTGCACAGTACTCCAACAGCTGCTCCCCGTCCCCAATCCTCCCCACAATTATAAGTCACTCAGTCTCTTTACTCTTTTCTTCTACTATAACGGAGAGGACGCCAGCCACGTCCTCTCCCTATCAATCTCAATGCACGTGTGAAAATGGCGGCGACGCGCGGCTCCTTATATAGAATCCGAATCTCTCGAGAATCCGACAGCGGGATGATGACGTTCGGGCGCGCTCGGGTTAACCGAGCAAGGCGGGAGGATCCGAGTCGCTCGGACCCGTGAAAAAAAAGGTGAAGTTCGGGCGGGTTCGGATCCCGAGGACCCGAACCCGCTCATCACTAGTGTTTTTCTCAATAAAACCTTTTTTTAACAATAAAACAGGTGCATTTGTAATAGGTATATCGCTTCACTGAACAGTGGATATTACACTGAAGTTCATTTGCACATTTGAAAAATGACCCTTATTGAGAAATGATTACTTATCAATGGAACAAATTATTAAAATGAGAATTGCAACTGCACTTGAACTCAAAGCAAAGTTATGAGAATGTTTAACAAATCAATTCCACGAAAACCATTCATAATTCCTTTTTATCCAAATGTTCTTAACTGTATTTGGAATAAATAGTATACTGTATTGTACTTTATGTATTGTTGCAAATCCCTGTGATTTCAAGTTGTGTCCCTCTTTCCTCTAAAGCCATCTGGGAAGAATAATACATAAACAATATTAAATAAGGTCAAATACGTCAGTAACAAAACAAACCAACAGCAGCATAAAATGCTGAAATTCTCATGCCAGAAAGAAGAAAACAAGTTATTTGAGTTTTGCTCCCATGTCTGCTCTCTTTACTGCTATTGCATGACCTTTTGGCACTAGAGAACTCTATCAGTTTATGGTCCCTTGAGGTATGACCTTTTTCAATCCTCTCAGTGGTGGATAAAAGAAATCATTTTCCTCCGTGGATGAGTTTAAACTATATTCATATGAAAAAGCAGGGGACCTCATCCTTAGCGGAAGAAAGTTCACAAGGCCAAGAGACAGAAAATGCCTGCTTTAGCCTACCTGTGGTGATTAACATTTTCTCCTGGTCCCTGCTATAATAAAAAAAAATCTTTGACAATTTGTTCTTGTTTTTAGGATTTACTTCTATTTGACAGTTCCCAAGAGTAGTCTATATATTTAATGGAAAGGTTCGCCCAGTGTTGTTATAGGCTCTAGTTATCAACAGGAAAAGTTAACCTCTGATCTGCAGATTGACTCCTCTAGAACTATGCATTGCTAGGTTTAGTCTTTTGAAAGTCAAGCACATTACTGGAAAAGCAACAAAGATTAAACAAAATATTTTTTTGCATCAATGATAACTTCTGGTCTTGCATGATCATTATTTAATATAAATAAGTGTAATCCACGAAAATTTTGATATTGTTTTTTTTTTCCAATTTAATAATAGGAACAGCAATTGAATTTATCCAAAAACTAGATGTTAATTCAATCTTACCAAATTTCTTTTAGGATAACAGCCATCTTTGAGGAAATGCTCTCTCTGTTAACTCTCCTGTCAGAGTTCTATGGAAGTCATCTATGGGGTGTATTCAATAACTGTCGGATTTGATCCGACTGTCAGAAACCGGGGCCTTTCCGACAAAGTTTGTCGGATTCCGAGTGTCGGATTGAATCCAACTATTCAAAACCCCGGTTTCCGACAGCAAACTTGTCAGAATGGTTCCTTTCCGACTGTCGGATTGCTGTAATGAGTAGTAAATGGCAATCCGACAGCTTTCCGACAGAACTCTATTCAATAGAAGACTGTCGGAAACCTTTCTGTGGTTTCTTGTGTGTAATCGGACAGTTTGTTTCCGACTATTTTTTTAGGTGGAAATGTAAAAAATTTTTTCGTGGGGTTTCTTTTGGGGTCCTCATGCATATATATGTATATGTTTATGATATATATATATATATATATATATATATATATATATATACAGGTTGAGTATCCCATATCCAAATATTCCGAAATACGGAATATTCCGAAATACAGACTTTTTTGAGTGAGACTGAGATAGTGAAACCTTTGTTTTTTGATGGCTCAATGTACACAAACTTTGTTTAATACTCAAAGTTATGAAAAATATTGTATTAAATGACCTTCAGGCGGTGTGTATAAGGTGTATATGAAACATAAATGAATTGTGTGAATGTACACACACTTTGTTTAATGCACAAAGTTATAAAAAATATTGTCTAAAATTACCTTCAGGCTGTGTGTATAAGGTGTATATGAAACATAAATGCATTCTGTGCTTAGATTTAGGTCCCATCACCATGATATCTCATTATGGTATGCAATTATTCCAAAATACGGAAAAATCCCATATCCAAAATTCCTCTGGTCCCAAGCGTTTTGGATAAGGGATACTCAACCTGTATATATATTTTTTTTATTTTTTTTTAAAGAGCCACCTCTTTTTTTTTGTATTTTTTTTTTTAACACTTATTTTTTTACCAATGTACTTGAAAACACTGAACTCCTCTCATGTGGCTCTAACCCCTTCTTCCATGACGGCCTCCTTGTGTTCTGGACCCCACACTGCGATGTAACCAGGAGTACCCTTGGGTGAGATGCTGCACCCCAAATTTGCTACGCTGTGACACTTGTGTTTTATTTTTTTGCCAATGTTGAGTACTTCTCCTTTTCTGCAGGTTTCCCCTGGATGGTCTACTCCACCCTGAACTCCATACTAAAGTGGCGCTGGCACCCCTTTTTCTACCATGACCACCCACTTGCTATGTTGACCCCCCCTACTGCGGTGTGATCAGGACAACCCTTCAGGTGAGATGCTGCACCCTGAACGTAAAATGTTTTGACACTTTTTTCTTTAATCAAATGTTGCCTACTGTTTCACCTTTAAATTAAACCTTCTCCTTTTCCACAGGTTTCCCATGGATGGTCTACTGCACCCTGAACCCCATACTAAAGTGGCGCTGACACCCCCTTTTCTACCATGACCACCCACTTGCTATGTGGACCCCCCCTACTGCGTTGTAATCAGGACAACCCACCATACACACATATCCCACAGTGGGTACTTACCTAAATGTGCAGAAAACAGTCCAAAAACGACCCCTCCTCTTTCCAACGCTGTCTGTAGATGAAGGCTTGCTGGGCGTTTAGTTCACTAGGTGAACTGTACCTCAGAAAAAGCATCCAAAATAGCAGCACTGCAAACACCTCTCTCCACTCTGCAGGTTACCAAAATGGCGCCAAGAGCAGGCAGTACACAGCCCTTTTAACTGATTCCCAATGGCGGGAATCTGACAGGATTCCACCCACAACACGACTGATTGTCCGCTTTCTGACAAGGGGACTGTCGGAATGAAAATGTATTGAATAGACCGGAATCAGTGACGTGCGTCACTGATTCCGGCTGCTGGGTCCTGTCGGAAAGGAAAGCTGTCGGAAACGGTGCCGTTTCTGACAGCTATTGAATACAAACCTATGACTGGATGCAGGGTGGTGCGGGAGACTACTCCATGCTGGAACGACCAGACCGTGCCGATATGCTTGACCAGTTCAGGGAGCTGGGTGACGTCTTGCTGTGCTGCCTGGAGTGAGACTTTGACTAGCTGATTGTAGGCAGAAGCTGTACTTAGAGGTAAGTGAGACAAGCTAGAGGGGACACATGGAGCAGGACACAGGGGGCATGTGGCTGGAGTGAAACAGGGGGCTAGAGGGCCATAGGGCATATATGGCTGGAGGAGACATGGGGCTGGAGTGACACAGTGGGCATGTGTCTGGAAAGACACAGGAGTCTGGAGTGACACATGGGGCAGGAGTTATTTTTATTATCTACATTAAAGTGGACTGTATAGTGATATATCAGGAGGAATAACACAGCTCCAGCACACACTAATATGTATTATGATTATGATATAAGGAGAAGGGGAGGTGTGCAGTTGTAAATGAGGAGGAATAACTCAACTCCGGCACACACTGATATGTATTATTATTATTATTATTATTATTATATAGGGGAGAGGGGACTGTACAGTGAGCTATGAGGGTGAATAACACAGCTCCGGCACACACTTATATTTAGTATTAGCAGTATATATTTAGACATTCCAAAAGAATGAGCATTTAGAGAAGCAAAGCATTATTGGTTAAATCTAGACAAAGGAGATATAGAATCTGATGGTGTATCCCAGACATACTGTGTCTTGGTTATATGCTAATACTGACTGAGCATGTGCAGGAGATAAAAATGGTCTATTCTATGTGGTACTAAGCAGTAACTGGTACATTTTAACATGGGTTAACATCCAGAAGGGTTCAGTCTCTCCCAGGGCCGAGGGAACTGCAGTCAAAATGGTGCCTACTGTAAATATGGACTGATCAGAGCATTTGATGAGAAATGATGGGACTCCTCGGAATTTAATAACAGCATGAGTAAAGAAGATGAATCACTAGTATTGTCTGATATCGTAGTCAAAAGTTGATTATTACTCTTGTTTGTTATTTGTTTGTTTGTTTGTTTGTTACTTTGTATAATAAAGTGTTTGTTCATTTATAATCAATTGGTTTACCCTGTGTCAAACTATTTCCTTTGATCAGAGAAACAAAAAACCCACACAATGCAACTGCACGTGGGCCTCCATCCTCTTTTAATATGCCCCTGGTTAATAATACTAGATACTGTATGTGCGTCAGTCCATTTTTGCTGGTTTTGGTTCTAATTTGTTGGGAGGGATTTGGTCTTGCATAAACTGCCTGTCTGGTTTTGGTCTTGGATCCAGATTTTTTTAAATGATAAAAACAGCTAAAATCATGTAAGTTTTGCAATACAAACCAAATCCAAACCCGATATTCGGATTTAAAATCTGAATTCTAAACCCCAAGAAGATTCAAACTGGGTCTCCGTTCAGATCCACAAAATTCATGTGGGTTTGGATTTCTGGATATCCGAATGGCACATCTCTAGTTAATACAGTATTGAGATATGAATTGTAGTTACTTTGAATTATGAAATAACTCATTGTGAATAGTGGGGGGTGGCGACAGCCTTCGTTTCTCAAAATGTCAGTATGTCACCCACTGTTGTGGGGGGAGGGATGAAGCCAGGATCTCAGTCAGAGGACTTGGTAGGACCTGCAGCAGCTAGCTTGCATGGTCCTATGGCTTACACAGCCTGTCAATGGTGTCAGAGATGATCCAACACTGCGTCCTAGAACACAGCTCGGATCAGTAATGCATGCAGAAGGCATGACACCTTTTAGAGAAAGGTTTGAAATAAAAGGGCCAAAGCATTAGATCTTTACATCAGACTTTGAGTCTTTTTGTAAAAGTTCTTGGGAGTGCCGCCTTATTCTGCATGGTTACATATAGAGCCTTTGCTGTCATACTTAGGTATACGCCACAGTTTTTACTATATTAAGTATTTGAAAAATACATATAATATATTATAATTATCTTTGTATTATTCTAATAATTTTAATAGTCAAAACTGTGTAGTAAAAAGTCTATGACAGTTGAGGCAGTACCTCACCTACAAATCTCTTCCGCACATCTCTGATCAAAACTCACCAAATTTCCATCACTATAGACTGCTGCACCGGTGTATAATACCCACATGAACCGTTTGGCCCATATTATAAATTATAAATCTGGCTCTGGAACTAGCCAGTGCCTCCTCTGCCATTTACCTCACCATATGTCTCTGGGTAAATATATAAATCATATGAAGATTTTGTATTAGTAATACAATGTAATCACATCTATCTTGAAAACTGCACATTCCACTGTTTTTGTCATTTCTGAAATGCTGCTGCTTATATCTGTGATACACACATAGGGGTATATTCAATTCCTGTCGAATCTTTTCCGACGGAAAGGATCCGACAGGTCAGTATTCAATGACTTGACCAGACTTGACAGATTTTGGCCATTCCGACAATGTCAACAATGTCGACAATTTTTTAAAGTCGGATTGACATTGTCGGAAACGTAGCTAAAACCTGTCGAGTTTGGCTGTGCTTCCGACAAGATACGTGGATTCCAACAATCCACGTGTTTCCCAACAAGTCGGGAATTTACGACTTGACGGAAAAAAGGAGCAGACATTCAGTAGGTCGGAACCCCTTCTGACCTAAACAGTCTGAAACTGCCATCTTTCTTACAAGTTCCAACTTCAATTGAATATCCCCCATAGCCTTTGTAACAAATTGTTTACAATTTGTTTATGAATAGTAATCTTTCAGACTGTCAACATTCATAATGTATTTAATGATGAAATGTTGTCAATGTTCTTTCCTTTCGAGTTTAGTACAAAACAGCAACTATGGGTACCTTATTTAATAAACCAGCTCAAATGTAATAAATAGTGGGGGTTATTTAGATTTGTTATCAAACCAAAAAAGCACATTAACAGGCAAAACTACATAGTATTGAAGGTGGGCAGTGGCACAGAGGGGGGGGGTCACAAATTACCCAGGCCAAGGCTGCTGGAGAGGCCCAGGTCTGCTACCCCCTTCAACATACATGTGCTGTGGCCGGCTGCAGCACCATCTTCCCGGTGATATCTTCGGGAAGATGGCACCGCACATGGAAAGCAAAGCTTCTGGCACTGTGCCAGAGTCTTTGGTCTGGTGGCCAGCGTCTTCTTCCCAAATACCACTGGGAAGATGGACTGGCCAAGGAGGGGGCACCTGCTTCCAGATCCAGTAAAGTAGAAAGTTGGTGCCCTCCCCCGTGCCGCCCTGCTGCCCCCCGAGTTGAAATGGCACCCCCTTAAGGATCATGCATCTCCACAATTATTTTATTATTTACAGATTTTCAGATTAAAGGGTGTCATCATGCTCACTTTATTAAGCCATACCCCCTCCTCTTAACCAGGGTCCGGCGTGGCTCTCTGCGCCCCTGCAGGGGGGGGGGGCAGATGTAACATGTACAGAGAGAGAGTTAGTTTTGGGTGGGTTATATTGTTTCTGTGCATTGTAAATACTGGCTGCTTTATTCTTACATTTCAATTTAGATTTCAGTTTGAATACACCCCACCAAGTCTAACTCTCTCTGCACATGTTACATCTGCCCCACCTGCAGTGCACATGGTTTTGCCCATTAGGGTGCTTGTCTGGTTTGCTAACAAACCTGAATAAGGTCCAGTGTGTCAAATTAGTAATTTAGTATTACATTAGTGATAATAGGTGTTGCAGGTGCAAAATGGTGATTGAAATTATTGTGTATACTCATATATACAGTATGAGAAATGACTAGGAGTTGTATTATTAATGTTAACATAAATGAACATTTTATATTTGCTTGAATTTTTGTAATTGAAAAACAAATGTGTTGTTTACTGTACTGAGGTAAGTAGCTACATCACTATCAATGAATTATGTTGGCTATATACTAGAGCTTTGGCCAATTGTTCCAATGGTGGAGATTGGCAGTACACATATGAAGGACATATCGTTCCACTTGTCATTTGCATTGCACTGGGTTGGTTACTAGTGATATCTTTGTCGGCCCTATAACAGCGGCTCACAATCATGCATACACACTGCACGATAGAGATGATTTGTCACTACAAAACAGCAAATCATCCTGACATCATGGAGGTGTGTATCTGGCTTTACACAACAGACATAAATCTATGGGTTAAATGTGCAAACAATTATTTCTAATGGTAACATTACTACCTCACAGTATTAAGATCTTGGGTTTAATTCACACTCAGGACCCTGGGGGTGATTCAGAGTTGTTCATAGCTGTGCTAAATTTGGCACAACTACGATCAGGCACACTGACATGCTACGAGACGCCCAGCACAGGGTTATGCTTTTGTACTGGAAAAAAAGCTCCCGGGCAGCGCAGCCTGCTTGCTACCTGGGAGCTACTCGTTGCTTCCCAGGCCACAGCGGCTGCATGTGACATCATGCAGCCGCTGCGGCCCGCCCCAGCACCGTCCGGCCATGCCTGAATTGACTGCGCACCTTAAACGGAGACTAAATGCCGCCGTCCCGCCCAGAGACCGCCTCTGCCTGTCAATCAGGCAGAGGGAATTGCTAGCTAAAGACAACCGTCAGCTGCCTGGCATGCGCCGGCAGACACAAACCGCCCCGATCAGGTCTGAATTAGCCCCCTTATTCAGCAAGGATTGCAATTTCTGCTAAAAAGCAGTTGCTGCAATCAAATAGTTGCCACCCAGAAATAGAGGAAAAATGCCCACTGCAGAAATTGCAAATGCATCGCAATATGCGGGCTGATCGCAAAACCATACGCAATTACCGGAACATCAAAGATTTTTCCTATCTGCGCCAAGCAAGGTCATCCACAATTCTAGTGACACAAGAAGCTAGAAGTGGTCAACGCTGTCGACAAAGGTCCTCCTTAAAAACGCCTTAGCACACCTGCGTTTTTTCAGACACACCCAGAAAATGGCAGGTTTCCACCCAGAAACTCCAGCTTCCTGTCAGTCAAACACCGGCTGCATTGTGTGCAATTTCTGACATTATCTTTACTAACGCATGTGCAATGTGAATGCTGCACATACACAGTCATTCGATAATCGGCCGGATTGAGAATCGCAAATTTTACAATCCTTACTGAATAAGGTCCTCAGTATTGTTTGGAGTTTGTATGTTATCCAATTGATAGCAAGTGATAGTGAATACAGATTGTAAGATCCACTGGGGTACAGAGACTGCTGTGATTGGCCAAATATTCTCTTCAAAGCACTGTGGAAAATGTGTGTGCTACTATATATCACTTACTTTTAATTATATTTTTTATTATTATTATTATTATTATTATTATTATTATTATTATTATTATGTAGTAATCTACTTTTCAAAGCTCTGATTCAAATGTTTTGTAACACCTTCATATTTGACAAAAGGGATGTGGTTACATTCCCGATGGTCAAGATCCTGGCGCACGAGAAACCGGTGCCTGAACTCAGACACAAAAAGGAATATCGATGACGGAATCCTCAAAGGGGACAGGACACTGACACCGGATTCCCAACCATCGGGATCCCAATAACCAGACAGGATATTGGGACACCTATCTGCAGCACTTTTTATGCTCCATAATAGTGCCCTAGTTCATTTTCTGAACCACAGTAGTGTCGTAGTTTATTGTATGAGCCATCCAAGTTCCCTAATTTACATTAATTCACATTGTTATGCTGCCAGTACACATTATGCCAAACAGTGTCCCCAGTTCATGTTATCCCACATAACAATGGGTCTAATTCAGACCTGATTGCAGCAGCAAATTTGTTAGCTAATGGGCAAAACCATGTGCACTGCAGGGGGGCAGATATAACATGTGCAGAGAGAGTTAGATTTGGGTGGGGTGTGTTCAAACTGAAATCTAACTTGCAGTGTAAAAATAAAGCAACCAGTATATGCCCTGCACAGAAACAATATAACCAACCCGAATCTAACGCTTTCTGCAAATGCAAATGTTATATCTGCCCCCCACCCCCACCCCCACCCCCGCAGTGCACATGGTTTTGCCTATTACAGTAGCTAGAAAATTTGCTGCTGTGATCAGTTCTGAATTAGGCCCAATGTCCCCTGGTCATACTGTGACACATTAGAGTGGTCTCCTTTTCAAATGATGCCACGTTACAGTGCAGCAGTTGACATTATGCCACACTGTAATGGTTATATTCCATATTGTACCACATTACAGTGCCTCTATTCTTATTATGTAACATCACAGTGCCCTCCACATTATGAGTCAATCAAATTATGACACATTACAGTGCCTTCCAGTTCATATTGTGCCATATTACAGTGTCCCCTTACCAATTTAACATCCTCTACACACTCCTTCCACTCAAAATGTAATGTCACACAATTCAAACTGGGCAATTGATCAGACCCAATTGCTTAACAGGCAGATCTGGAAATCGGTATACGACTTTATAACTTGGCTCCAGGCCCCCCTAAACCTCTGGGCCCTATAGCAATGGCACGCACTATAGTTACACCCATGATTTCAGGTTTATTGAATAATATACATGCTTGGGTCCACATTGTTAAATCAAATTGACTTAGGTACTAGAGATGAACGAGTTCGGTTCTCAGAGAACTGAACCCTACCAGACTTTGCCTTCCGAGTTTGGATCCGAGCCCGGCTCGGGTTTTCCAGCCTTACTCAGAGACCCGAACGCGGCAAAACGTCTTCATCCCGCTGTCGGATTCTCGCAGGATTTGGATTCCATATAAGGAGCCACGCGTCGCGGCCATTTTCACTCCAGTGTTGGAGAGTATATAGAGAGGACATGTCCTCAGTGTTCAGTGTCTATGTGTTGGGGTGGGAAAGTGGGGTGGATAGTGTTGTCCAGTCCAGTGTAGTCACTCAGTGTATTGTGCTGCATCAGTCCAGGCAGTCACAGTGTTGGTGTTCCCTGCTGCCATATATCCAGTGTAGCTGTATAAGTGGTGCTCTGTTGTGCAGACCAGTCCAGTGTAGTCAGTGTATTGTGCTGCATCAGTCCAGCCATACAGTGTTGGTGTTCTCTGCTGCCATATATCCAGTGTAGCTGTATAAAGTGGTGCTGTGTTGTGCAGACCAGTGGTAGTGTCCTGTGTCATCAGTAATTCCAGTGACGATATACGCTGCTGCTATTTGTCCACTGCTGCAGTATAATAATAATAATTATAACAACACCGTGTTGTGCTGCATCAGACCAGTGGTAGTGTCCTGTATCATCAGTAATTCCAGTGATGATATACGCTGCTGCTATATGTCCACTGCTGCAGTATAATAATTATAACAACAATGTGTTGTGCTGCATCAGACCAGTGGTAGTGTCCTGTGTCATCAGTAATTCCAGTGACAATATACGCTGCTGCTATATGTCCACTGCTGCAGTATAATAATTATAACAACAATGTGTTGTGCTGCATCAGACCAGTGGTAGTGTCCTGTATCATCAGTAATTCCAGTGAGGATATACGCTGCTGCTATATGTCCACTGCTGCAGTATAATAATTATTATAACAACAATGTGTTGTGCTGCATCAGACCAGTGGTAGTGTCCTGTGTCATAAGTAATTCCAGTGACGATATACGCTGCTGCTACATGTCCACTGCTGCAGCATAGTTATAACAACAACATGTTGTGCCTCATCAGACCAGTGGTAGTGTCCTGTGTCATCAGTAATTCCAGTACTTCCTGTGACGCATATTGTCTCATATAACTCCCAAGAAATAATGGAGAACAAAAAGTGTCCTGCAAAATGCGGTTTTATCCTGTGTGCACTTAACCACGGACATGTGGACAAGTGGAACAGGGCAGACTAAGGACTATATGACTGTAACAGCCCACTGGGTAGATGTATGGCCTCCCACAGCGGCACCAGTAGCAGCATCTTGCAAATGCCAACTTGCTCCTAGGCAGGCTACGCTTTGTATCGCCGCTTTCCATAAGAGGCACACAGCTGACAACCTCTTACGGAAACTGAGGAACATCATCGCAGAATGGCTTACCCCAATTGGACTCTCCTGGGGATTTGTGATATCAGACAACGCCACCAATATTGTGCGTGCATTA
This sequence comes from Pseudophryne corroboree, assembly GCF_028390025.1. Lineage (NCBI taxonomy): Eukaryota > Metazoa > Chordata > Amphibia > Anura > Myobatrachidae > Pseudophryne > Pseudophryne corroboree. The sequence goes on from NC_086449.1 coordinate 651,040,933, forward strand.
CATAGGGGCAAATTTCAGCATGTCCCATGTTTTGCACATACAATTAATTTAGTGGTGCAGAATTTTTTGAAAAATGAGAGGGGTGTGCAGGAGAGGCTGTCGGTGGCCCAAAAAATTGCAGGCCACTTTCGGCATTCTGCCGCTGCGTGGCGAAGACTGGAGCGCCAGCAAACACTCCTGAACCTGCCCCACCATCAACTGAAGCAAGAGGTGGTAACGAGGTGGAATTCAACACTCTATATGCTTCAGAGGATGGAGAAGCAGCAAAAGGCCATTCAAGCCTATACATCCACCTACGATATAGGCAAAGGAGGGGTAATGCACCTGACTCAAGCGCAGTGGAGAATGATTTCCATGTTGTGCAAGGTTCTCCAACCCTTTGAACTTGCCACACGTGAAGTCAGTTCAGACATTGTCAGTTTGAGTCAGGTCATTCACCTCATCAGGCTTTTGCAGAAGCAGCTGGATAAATTGAAGGAGGAGCTAAGATGGAGCGATTCCGCTAAGTATGTGGGACTTGTGGATGGAGCCCTTCATTCGCTTTGCAAGGATTCAAGGGTTGTCAATCTGTTGAAATCAGAGCACTACATTTTGGCCACCGTGCTCGATCCTAGGTTTAAAGCCTATGTTATATCTCTCTTTCCAGCAGACACAAGTGTGCAGAGGAGCAAAGACCTGCTGGTTAGTAAATTGTCAACTCAAGCGGATTGTGATCCGTCAACAGCTCCTCCTTCAATTTCTCCCGCCACTGGGGCTGCAAGGAAAAGGATAAAATTTCCTAGCCCATCCGCTGGCGGTCATCCAGGGCAGTCAGGAGCAAAAGCTGACATCTGGTCCAGACTGAAGGACCTACCAACGATTACTGGCATGTCTACTGTCACTGGATATGATTCTGTCACCACTGAAAGAATGGTTGAGGATTATATGAGTGACAGCATCCAAGTAGGCATGTCAAACAGTCCGTATGTATACTGGCAGGAAAAAGAGGCAATTTGGAGGCCCTTGCAAAAACTGGCTTTATTCTACCTAAGTTGCCCCCCCCCCCCCTCCAGTGTGTACTCCTAAAAAGTGTTCAGTGCAGCTGGTAATCTTGTCAGCGATCGGCGTAGCTGGTTACTTCCACTAAATTTGGAGAAGATGATGTTCATCAAAATGAATTATAAAGTCCTCCAGGAAGACCTTTACCAGCAATTGCCTCCAGAAAGTACACAGGAACCTGTGATGGTGGATTCCAGTGGGGACGAATTAATACTCAGTGAGGAGGATGTACACAGTGAAAGGGGTGAGGAATCGGAGGATGATGATGAGGTGGACATCTTGCCTCTGTAGAGCCAGTTTGTGCAAGGAGAGATTGATTGCTTCTTTTTTGGTGGGGGCCCAAACAAACCAGTCATTTCAGCCACAGTCATGTGGCAGACCCTGTCGCTGAAATGATTGGTTTGCTAAAGTGTGCATGTCCTGTTTATAAAACATAATGGTGGGTGGGAGGCCCCAAGAACAATTTCATCTTGCACCTCTTTTTCTTCTTGCATCATGTGCTGTTTGGGGACTAGTTTTTTAAGTGCCATCCTGTCTGTAACTGCAGTGGCACTCCTAGATGGGCCAGGTGTTTGTGCCGCACACTTGTTTCGCTTAGCTTGGCCATCCAGCTGCCTCATTGCACCTCTTTTTCTTCTTTGCATTATGGGCTGTTTGGGGCCTATTTTTTACATCTGCCATCCTGTCTGCCACTGCAGTGCTACTCCTAGATGGGCCAGGTGTTTGTGCCGCACACTTGTGTCACTTAGCTTAGTCATACAGCTACCTCATTGCACCTCTTTTTCTTCTTTGCATCATGTGCTGTATGGGGCCTATTTTTTAAATCTGCCATCCTGTCTGTAACTGCAGTGCCACTCCTAGATGGGCCAGGTGTTTGTGCCGCACACTTGTGTCGCTTAGCTTGGCCTTCCAGCTACCTCATTGCACCTCTTTTTCTTCTTTGCATCATGGGCTGATTGGGGCCTATTTTTTACATCTGCCATCCTGTCTGCCACTGCAGTGCCACTCCTAGATGGGCCAGGTGTTTGTGGCGCACACTTGTGTCACTTAGCTTAGTCATACAGCTACCTCATTGCACCTCTTTTTCTTCTTTGCATCATGTGCTGTTTGGGGCCTATTTTTTAAATATGCCATCCTGTCTGTAACTGCAGTTCCACTCCTAGATGGGCCAGGTAATTGTGTCGCTTAGCTTGGCCATCCAGCTACCTAATTGCACCTCTTTTTCTTCTTTGCATCATGTGCTATTTGGGGACTAGTTTTTGAATAGTGCCATCTTATCTGCAACTGCAGTGCCACTCCTAGATGGGCCAGGTGTTTGTGCCGCACACTTGTGTCGCTTAGCTTAGTCATACAGCCACCTCGGTGCAACTTTTAGGTCTAAAAACAAAATTGTGAGGTGTGAGGTGTTCAGAATAGACTGGAAATCAGTGGAAATGAATGTTATTGAGGTTAAAAATACTGTAGGAGCAAAATTACCCCCAGATTCTGTGATTTTAGCTGTTTTTATGTTTTTTTCCCCAAAATCATCCAGATCCAAAACCAAAACACGAAAATGGAATTAGAACCAAAACCAAAACATTAAACACGAAAAGTGCCCGCCGCACATCTCTATGGTACTAATTAAGTCACCTGTGATTATGCATGGATATTCTTAAAACCTGTACTGTTATGGTGGAGTTTGGGAATCTCTGACTTAGAGTTAATGTAAGATTTCATTTTTATGGAAATTAAGTTTTGTGTTCTCACTACACATAACTCATGAAAAGGGTTTTTTCTAAATGCATTCTAACATATTTTTTCTATTAATGATGGTGAAATTATTTAACTTTTTATTATTTTTTTCGTCTTCTGAAAATGTTAACATACAGTCAACATGGTCAGCACACAAAAGTTTTGAATACAGAAAGAAGTCCTTTGGTTGTGACACCCACTGTGCAAATGTCAAACTGAGTTTTCATGAAAGAATCCAAGTTCTTTTGCTTTGCAGGAGTTTAAAAGCACCTCTGTTACATTAACAGTCGCTTATTGTGTAAAAAATAATCCAATTTTTTAATACTGCAAAAAATGTTTCTGTCTGCTATAAGGCATAATTATTGTAACTTTTAAAAGGGGATGCATTTAATTTGCCGGCTGTAGGAATCCCGGTGGTCAGGTTACCGATGCCGGAATCCTACCAGCCGACAATGCCGCCAGCCAGAATCCCGGCGCAACAGGACTATTCCCACTCCACGACACAATAGAGTGGGAATAGATCCTTCAGCAAGTGCAGCAAGCCACCTAGCCCGCAAGGGGACTCTTTGCGCTCACCCCACTGCTGGCATTTTGGCTGGCGGGATTGCCGCTGGCGGGATATTGACAGATAGCCTCCCATTCGCCGCTAAATCATACTGAATCAGTTAAAAGCAATTATTAAAAGATACACAGCAACAATAATTATTTTGTACAAAAGCTGTGTAAAAATAAAAATCATAGACTGATCAATATTAATAATAAGCCACTTACAGGAATGCCGCAGTGGGAAAACCAGACATCGTTAAAAATAACAAGCTACTGTACAGTATGTAGGCACAATACTGTATGCAGAAACAGGGTAAGAAGGGGTTATTGTATTTGATCATACAGAAGGAAATCCTGTGACTGTAAAAAAATAGGAATGCAGCAAACAATACTGCTAAATGTACAAAAAAAACTGATGGTAGTGTTGTTAAAAGTGAAAACTAAAAAAAATAACAAACAGACTTGAATGATTGTGCTGATAAACTCGAATGAAGCAACATTAACCACTTAACTGGTGATTTTTTTTAATAAACGTTACTCAAAAATATAAACATATTGTTAAAAATGAATATAGTTTGTTGAAAGATATATTATCTAGGTCTTACACCCTCCAAGTCCATAGACCTCCATTGTATCATTACCTCCCACCCCCATTGGCAATAAACCTGTAGTCATAGATTCCATCACCATTACCCCTACATCCTCTTAGTGACAAAAAACCTGGTTTAAAATGTCCCTATTTCTTACACCCCCTCCCCTGTGACTGGTGTAATTTCTCTTACTATTTTGCCCCCCCAACCCAAGCTCCAGAGTCAAATGACTTTAATGGGGCATTGCCTCTCATTCCTGATCCCCAAAGCTATTCCTCCCCCCACACATTGTCCTAACCATACCCCCCAACCATCCTGATTTTATATTTCTGTCCCACCCGCAGGTCATAGTGTCCCGCGGGCAATCAGGAGGTTAGGGGACTGAACAGCGGCACTTGTGGGGGTGGTGAGTGGAATGTGCGCACCATGCACTCGGTTACTTTCATTGCAGAGTAGAGGCTGGGCATGCTCCTGTGTGGCAGGGGTCTAGACTCTACAAACAAAAATGTTGGGAGGTATGTATTATCCACCTCCCTCACATGCACAGTGCAGAAGAATGTGTATCAGAGGTTATAATGATCAGCCCCCTTCCTTCTGTGGCAGCTTTCCTGATCAGTCACATAATGGGGATGTGGTCATGTGACCACCACTCAGGATCCCAGTGGTCACCATGCCGACACTGGGATCCTGAGTGAATAAAATGCCAGCAGACAGAATGCTGATTCACAGGGACTATTCCCTAATGTGGGTGTCCATGACAGATGGGAATAGAATTTGTGGTGAGCGCAGCAAGCCACCGAGCCCATTGCATGGCGAGCGTAGTGAGCCTGCAAAGGGGCTTTGCTGAGCTCAACCCCCTGACTGCTGCCGGATCCCGGGCTCAGTATGCTGACCGCCAGGATCCCAGCACCGGTCTCCCAGCCCCAACCCAAATAATGTTTAGGTGATGGGGGAAACTAAAATTTAGAAATATTTTGAGGCACATATACAAGGGAAGTTGGTTCCCAAGAGCATTCTTCAGGACTAAGAATTGGCGATGGAATGGACACTGTAGTTACCTTTTCAAAACTGATGTCCAAATTTTTCAGCCACTTTTATTACTGGAGGAAGTGCTTCCTTTTGTCATATCACAAACATTATATGTTGAAATTGAACTGTTATAAAATCTCTCCATAAGAGTGTTGAGCGTGGGTGGTATTCATGTGACCGGCAGTCGGGAGACTGATGGTCACATGACCTCCACCAACATCCCGCCCCCTCACTATTCCGACGGTCGGCATGCTGACCAACAGGGACTATTTCCACTCGTGGGTGTCCACGACACACATAGAGTGGGAACAGAATCCGTGGCAACCGCAGGTCATCACCGAGCCCGCAGTGTGGTGAGCCTGCAAGGCCCGCCGGGATCCTGGTGTCGGTATGCTGACCGGTGGTCAGCCATACACACCCGTTGAGCATAGTATTAGTTCTCTTAAGATCCAAAAAAATGGAGAAAAACTTAGTAGCCCATTTTGCAAATAATGCGGGGACAGGTATTTATTAATCTTGGCAAAGCCAAAACAACTAGAATACAAGGAGAGTCAATAATATCAAATGTGAATGATTTATTTTTAAATAACTATTATTAGACTATTATGCTCTAGTCTATTATACTTCGTCATGCCCTAGATTCTATCAAAGTTGTTGTTGCTATACTATGGGGTGTATTCAATTGTAGTGGGAAACTGCCGTCTTGTCGGAAAGACAGCAGTTTCCGACATTTTTCGGTCAGAAACTGTTCTGACCTGTTTATTCCCCGTGCTTTTTTTCTGGCGAATTGCCAAATCTGACTTGTCAGTAAAAAACACGTGGATTTGAAGAATATTGTTTTGTCAGAAGCGCTGCCAAATCCGACAGGTTTTCACTGTATCTTTTGTCATTAATGCGTGGAAGAAGAAAGGTCATTGCAGGAATGCACCTCACCATGGAAGACCCCCAAAACTGCAACCCACAGACCGGAGAGTGCTAACCAGGGAGATGCATTCCATGCATACCACTGCACACAAATTTCAAATGGCCACTAATGTGCTGGTTTCAGCCAACCCATTATGGTGTTTTAAAAACAAAATAAGTTAATAATAATAGTAATAATAAAAATATTAAAGTAAAAAAAACACCACAGAAAACAATAAGAAAGCATATGATTATTTACTTTTGCTTCTGCTTTTATTTGGTTTTACCAGCTGTAGTGTACTGAGTTTTCCATAACTTGGGGGGTGGGGGGTGGGGTAATTCAGACCTGATCGCTAGGCAGCGTTTTTTGCACTGCTGCGATCAGATAGTCACCGCCTACAGGGGGGAGTGTATTTTAGCTGTGCAAGTGTGCGATCGCATGTGTAACAGAGCTGTACAAACTGATTTTGTGCAGTCTCTGCGCAGCCCAAGACTTTCACAGCTGCTGCAATCACATCAGCCTGTCCGGGACCGGAAATGACGTCAGGAACCCTCCCTGCAAATGCTTGTACACCCTGCTTTTTTCCAAACACTCCCAGAAAATGGTCAGTTGCCACCCACAAACGACATCTTCCTGTCAATCTCCTTGCGATCGCCCGTGTGCTCGGAAATTTTGCATCATCCCATCACTGACCAGTGATCTCCGTTGCTGCAGTCCATCACACCTGCGCATTGTGGTGCATACGCATGCGCAGTTCAGATCTGATCGCAGGCTGTGAGAAAATGCAGCCTAGCAATCAGGTTTGAATCGGACCCCAGTTTTTAAAATTCATTCTATGATCATGGATCCGAAATAGCATCAAATACATTTTCAAACAATTCAATTGTGTGTGTTATGTTGAAATCTGAAGATCACTACTGCAATCTCCTTATTGGCTCCTCTTGGGAGGTTTCATTCCCTAACCAAGATGGCCACCTTCTGTACTTCTGTGAATGCGCTGCATTATTTTATAACTGTATGAGAGCATAACAGTGGGACACAGAGCTGTTCCACTTAGCTCAGTGAGTACATTTGTACATTCAGGTTCAATAATATACCTTTGACAGAAACACTAATTATTGAAAAAAAGCTGGCTATGGCCAATAATATTTCATTAAAACTTAATTTCTTTAACGCGTTTAATATCATTGTAAAGATACATTTTTGGAACTATGGCTGCATATAATATCCATCCTTAAATTTGTAAGACAAATTTAGATTTTGTTTCCCTACTGGATATACTCTGGAAATACTTTTGTCTGCCAAAAGTTGAAGTGCAACTTTATTTTAATGAACAATATGAGCAAGCAACTTATAGTGCATGATAAATCTTGATGAGAAAGAAGTGGCCCTGAGTACATGTTTTATTGAGTTTAAAATTGATAGGTAAAATGCCCCAAAGGCATCAGTGCTTATCAGCAGAGGTTTCAGCTTCTGTCAAACCTGACAAGACTTAATATACTGCTAACATAATTGCAAATTACATTATGGCAATTCAAAATCACTGCAAAAATATTTGCATAATACCTTGGTCATACTAGATATATTCCCTACATGAGTCAAGTATGTTTATAAATTCCCAGAAAAAAAAAGATTTTGCAAAGTACTATATTTCTTAACTGAAATAGTCAAGAAAATTTGGTTAGAAATAGTTTTTATTATGGCCTACAGTAAAAGAATATAATTGTTTTCAAATTATGAAGAAATGACATAATAAGGTATGGCATAATTAAATTTTTAAATACAATTGTTCATAAGACATACAGTATGCAATAATTTATGTACTGATCTAGGAGCAGTCTTTCTGGACTAATGCTAATATGTTTATACAGTATCTCAATTAAACTTTTTCTAGATTTTAAACAAGTTCCCTTGAAATACTGTAACGGTGCTATTTATATAGCTGGGGACTGCACGTAACAGGTAAATGTCTGGCGAATCAGCCATATTGGTTTGACCATTTCTATTTATTGAGCATGACCAAAAATGATTCTTAAATGTGTATAATACCGTTGCGTTCAATTAGTGAACCCCTGCCTCTTTCACTAAACAGGTAAATTCTAATGTAACACCTGCTGGTCTATAAGGCGCCCATAATTTTATTGCGATTGACATAAACACTTCTTTAAGCTAGCTTACCACTAAAATAACGACACACTAAAATAACGACACGGACACGGTTAGCTGTAGTTAAAGGTCAGATGATATTTATTGAGCGCTGACCTGTTCTTTGAACTATAATTGTAATTGAATTGGTCTTATATTGGAGGATGGCAAAGGAAAAGTCGCTACCAGACACCAGCTCCAGTCATTTAGATTGAAACACAAAAACTGAGGAGGGGACTAAACCACAATACCGCCTCCTCCCTGCATAACCCGCATTGTGCAGGACTCACCACTCTTTTCTCTGGCAAATGTTCGGTTCCCGCAGGGGAACGTCTAAATGTCCAACCGCAAGGTAAGGACACACCTGCCGTCCTTCTCAAGAGGGTGCCCCACAATGACCACTTATGCCCATCTGACCGCTGGTTGGTAGCAACTTCCCGCCAATCTGGCTGTCAAGAACCAACCGAGAAGGACAAGAACGCAGGAAAAAATAGTGTGCGGGCGGGAGGGCATTCCAAAATGGCAAGAGGAAGTCTGAGGCACATGACTGGTATTATATATTGTCCTAAACCCACGCCTCCTAAAACCATGATGGACAGCCCAACAATCCTATAGGAAAAAATTACCACAGAACCAAAAAACTACCTAGCAACTGCTTAGTCATAGACAACCAATCACAAAAAATTGGGCTCTTATATGGCCTCAGGTTTATGCAGCCTTCAGCTAATCTAAGGCACCCATAATTTTATTGCGATTGACATAAACACTTCTTTAAGCTAGCTTACCACTAAAATAACGACACACTAAAATAACGACACGGACATGGTTAGCTGTAGTTAAAGGTCAGACGATATTTATTGATCGCTGACCTGTTCTTTAAACTATAATTGTAATTGAATTGATTTTATATTGGAGGATAGCAAAGGAAAAGTCACTACCAGACACCAGCTCCAATCATTTAGATTGAAACACAAAAACTGAGGAGGGGACTAAACCACAACACCGCCTCCTACCTGCATAACCCGCATTGTGCAGGACTCACCACTCTTATCTCTGGCAAACGTTCGGTTCCCGCAGGGGAACGTCTAAATGTCCAACCACAAGGTAAGGACACACCTGCCGTCCTTCTAAAGAGGGTGCCCCACAATGACCACTTATGCCCATCTGACCGCTGGTTGGTAGCGACTTCCCGCCACAAAGGTTTAACAAACCGCCCCGCCATCCAAACAAAGAAAACAAGGAAACAAAAGATCCCCAATGGAAAGGACCAAAACCCCACCTATGAAAACCTGAGAGATATGAACGCCCTCCACCTTGTAGAACTGCCGATTACGCAGCACAAGCAAAGGATGCTTAAAAAACCACTCCACCTAAAGCCGCAACAAACAATGAAAACCCAAACCACCCTGGTACTAAAAACATCAGCCGTCCTACGTGCCATGGGAAGCCCTGCCGCCCAAAAAGGAAGAGCGGCCAACCAGCCACACTTGTTCCCCAAAATCATCGACGGCTGCAAAGAAAAAAAACATTCTAACATCAGACACCAAAATACATGACATAGCAAAACAAATTGACAGAAAACAGAAATAACCCAAGTGAAGGAGAAAACTCAAAAAACCTCCCGTGGACCTTTTAAGTGCCAATCGTAATCAGGCCCCCTCGGAGGAATATTTTAAAAATTCACTTCACACCCTTGATTCCTGAACGCTACCCGTTCAAAAACCGACAGGTAAACCAAGTTTTTGGGTTAGCGCAACAGGCGCAACTAAACCGTATCCAAAAGCATGTAGGACCTATAAGAAGTATACCTCCAACGGCCCAGCACCTGAATAGCTGCCGTGGAGGACCCTGTGGCTGCCGCATGGTAGCCTCCCCAATCCGCAAGGAATAGGACCTAAAAGAAGTATACCCCCAACTGCCCAGCTCCTGAACAGCTGCCGTGGAGGACCCTGTGGCTGCCGCATGGTAGCCACCCCAATCCGTAAGGAATAGGACCTAAGAAGTATACCTCCAACGGCCCAACTCCTGAACAGCTGCCGTGAGGGACCCTGTGGCTGCCACATGGCAGCCACCCCAATCCGCAAGGAATAGGACCCAAGAAGTATACCTCCAACGGCCCAGCTCCTGAACAGCTGCCGTGGGGGACCCTGTGGCCGCCGCATGGTAGCCTCTCCAATTTGCAAGGAATGGGTACCAAAACCTGCACATTGCAAACCCAAAAAATCCCAAAACACAGCGGCAAACTGCAACTTAGTGAGAGAACCAGCGAGCGCATGTAACAGCAACTGGTCGCCCCCCCGGAGGCCCGTGTATACTCATGCGCCAGGCGCAGCGGGCAGACACCCACATCCTCCAGGACCTCCTAGGACACCCAGCGACCCCGAGCTGTCTGATCCTACTTGGACCGCACAATCCTGCAGAGCAACAGACCATCCTGCAACACGCATTACCGGACCAGGCGCCAGAATCCCGCGACGCCTCGCTGCTCGCCACCACTCGCCTATCTAAAAGCCTCGTAAGAAAGCAAAGGCTAAACTAAAAAGGGGCCACCTCGAAACCGATCTGGCGACACAAGGCCGCACACCCAGCATCTCCGCCAAAATTGCGACGTCACAGGCCAAGGAATCGCAAGGAAGCCCAACCCTGAAGCGCTTATGAAAGGAGCAAAAGACCCGGCGGGGTCCGCCAGCCCGTGCAGCCTGGAATGGAAGGAAATGCTTGCAAGGGCAGAAGACATGGCTGCCATGGACCTACTTCCCAGATAGTCCTCCCCCACGAAAGCCATCAAAACCATCTACCAGGGATACACCCGCTGTAGAAACCTACAGAAAACACCAGGCCGCAAAGGCCCTAAGCGAAGAAGGAGCTAACGCATGCCTGGCCAGAGCAGCTCCCTGAAAGTAATACTGCGGCGCAAGCAGACAAGCAGATGACGCAGCAGTCGCAACACGTGGGTGTAAGAAAGCTGATTGTTAATAGTGTGACCACCCCAGGCTGTTGTAAAGGACCAAACGTCCCTTAACCGATAACCTGCAGGCCCCCAATACCAAGGCTACCCAGATAGGAAACAATTCCCCACAGCCGAAGGTTCCAAATGAAACCCCGGGAGACCAAGAGGGAGGCCAAGGAGCAGCCCACGATTAAACGGCAAAACCTCCCAGTATAACGACTCCAGGAATGAAAACCAAACCCGCAAATCATATCTAATCCTGCGGGAGAGGTAAAACGCGTGATGCTACCGGCAGTCCCCGCAGCGGCCCATACAAGGTTACTGTGAAACATATCCACCCTTGGGAACAAACCTAACCGCAAACTTGAAGGGTAAGCAATGACCGAAACTGCGTAAGCCGAACTTCACGCTTTCCCAAGCAGTCTTAATCAAACCCAAAAGTTCCCGTACTTTGTCAGCGGGGAGGTGACAGCACCCACCACTGTGAAAATATCAAGTCTAGAGATGAGACGGTTGTCATAATGCCTTCCACCCCAGATGGGACCAGAACCCACAATCCCTGCTTGGGAGGCCAGTGCCTTATCCATTAGGCAAACCGGTGCTCAGTGATAACAAAACCGCTCCAGGTAAGGCAGGACTCCCAACATACGCATTGACCTGGCAACCAACAAAAGTATTGCTGCAACTGAACTGTCTCCCGGACCCACGAAGAGAAAACTGGCCCGGTGGTGAGAAAAAAACGGGGTGCCGGAGGTAGATAGTATGCACCAAAGAAAGACAGAGCCGAATTTCTCACCATAGGCACACGAGACAGAAAAACCCAGTGGCAGGAACCTATAAACCTAAAACCCAGCACATAATATGAAAGTAAATTGGGGTGCAGGGGAAGGGAGGAAATCCGACTCCAAGTCCCAATTTAGCCAACAGGGCACCCGGGACCACAGTCTCGAACCAAAAGCAGGGCCTGCTGAAAGACTGATACTCACTCTGCGCACGGCCTGGGAATGGAGACCTAAACAGAACCTAAACATTCCTTCAAGCCGGAAATGAACCAGCGACCTAAGGATCTCTGTATAACAACCAAACGCTGGATGAGGCGGACTTGCCCGGGGTCCTCTCGGGCACCAACCCTAAGGGGGAGATGCCCAAGTAGGGAAGAGGGGAAAACGGCATAGGGCCCACACATGTGCCCCAAGCCGCTATCCGCATCCACCTTCTGACGGACCTAATGTGGGAAAAACACAGGCTGATTTAAATACTGGCGTGCCCCAACGGATACCGAATTCGAAATGGGCAGGCGGAAACCATGACTGAAACTAACCCCCGGAACTGCAACTGACCCCTTGGGATACGGACTAAGCCACCGCCGCCATTCGGGAACCCCCACCTTCACCAAGGAGAGCGAACCAGAAGCGCCGACTGCGAGGGGCCTCCGGCCCGGAGCCTCACCGGGTGGCCCAACCTGCTGGGTGACCCCCAACCGAACCTCCCCTCTTTGAAACCCAAAGGTAAAACGGCGTTACCACCCTGATTACGACGGAACCTCACATCGTACTCTCTACAAGTGTTACCCTTGGATTGCACATGCATCTCATGCACTGAAACAAATATTGCACATGTGGGCATATTAGACAGGCTGCGACTCGGTGTAACAAAACGTAAAAACCAAACTAACCACTGATGGAAATTCGTAAAGCAAGCTCCCTCAATGCCCCCTGTCCGCCTTTCCCGCGCACCGCAGGGAGCGAAGGGAACAGCAGCCGCCGGCGCCCAGACTTTCCGAGATTCCTTCGCCCGGCAACGCACTATGAGCCTAGCCAACTTACGCGGGTGCCAAGGAGAACCAGAGGAACACTACAGAAGGTTAAAGAAGTACTGTAACAATAAGGAGAAACAACAGCATGCTCACCGGTGCCTGAAGGACCTGGAACACCATCAGCTGCCACCACCGCCACCGACCTCGGCTGTGCATCTTACGCTGCCTCTGCAGCCGCATCCATCCTCAGCCTCAGGTTCCTCCGCGCTGAAGCCCCGACTCCCCCGGACCCGCAGACACCTGCGCAGACAAAACAGAGGGGACAACAAGCGCAGGAAGCACCCGTGCTTCAACAACAAAACAGGAGGCACAGGCGGGAGGGGGGGGGGGCAAGTCAAACACCACAACCCGGGGGGGAGGCGGGGGAGCGGGCAGAGGCGACGGGGACCCCCGACAGTTGTAAAAACTGGGCATGCGGGGCCGTCGCGGGGGAATTCCAGAGCTGACTTCACACGTGGGCTGAACCCCCATGGGACAAAACTGAGCAAAAGGGGGGGAATTGAGGGTGGGCAGACGGAAGACATAGGAAGCGCGCCATGGAAGATATGGTAACCACCGCGCAACGGGCCAGGTACGAGCTCCGGGAAAAAATGGCGGGACCTGACCCCCGGCAAACCAAGCCGATGCTGGAAAACAAAAAGGAGGGCCAGGCAGGTGGAACAATGCTGCCGCAGACGACCGCGCCGCCACAATCCGCACCGTCCCAGCCTGTAATGCGGGGGCACCTGCAAGCTGGGAAACGGGGAGGGCGCAGGACGGAACAGCCAAGCGTGAGAAAGGGGGGCCACACAGGTGAGACCCCACCGCGGGCACCATGGCCGGAGGCCCCCTCTAAAAAGGGGGGCCACCCAATGCACCACGAAACGTAGCCCACCAGCGGAAACCTGCACCCAAAGCGCAGGCCGAGATCCCCCACCCACACCCAGTGGGGGACCCCAAAACCTGTCCCCCGGCCTTAGGGAGCACCCCAGCTGCACCCAGTGCAGCAGAAGCTGTGGGGACGCTGAATAGCCGCTGCCCCAGCTGCACCCCGCGCCCCCCGCAGTCAGCCCCGGGACACTAGGCACCACGTGGGCGCCGGAGCCTTAAGCCGGGCCCGCAAATGGGGAGGAGGTAGGGGACGCGCCAGGAGAAGTAAGCCAGAGGAGAGAGCCGCCTGCAGCCCAACGGCCGCCGGGGATGACCCCCTGTGACCGCGGCCACACTTACCCGCGACCGCTGCGGCAGGGGCACAGCTCAGCCCTCCGGACGAGCAGCAGGGGGAGAAGCTCGGGCCGCAGCGGTCCGACCCCGCTGCGTTCTATCAGGTGTCGGGTCGGAGAGAGGGGTGGCCATGCTCCGGGGATGAGAGCGCTGGAAGCCCGTGCCACAGCCAAGCAACGGGGGAGGGGGAGAGGACCCATATGGACGAGGCAGAGCAGCGAGGGGGGGGAGACAGGAACAACAAGCACAAACAATGAAATAAGAAAAATAAAAAACAAGTAGGGAGGGGAGGGGGCAAAACAGTGCAAAAAGGACATAACCAACTACAACAGTATATAATGCAATCCGTACTCAGACTTCCTGGGCCATTCCAAAATGAGTAGAAAAGAAATGTATCTGCACACTTTACAATCAATAAACTAATTGGATTATATCAACCAGTAGAACCCCATTGGAGTGTATCACTCTAATAGTAGAAATGATAATGTGGGGGTGCAGCCCATATGCAACTCAGATTTAATGCAAAACAAAAAAGAGAAACCAAAAGTAGTTGCTTGGTTGGGCGCACTAATGAAATTCGTATAGATTTTAATTACTTAAAACTTAGTTTTTATTGCTTCACCTTCTAATATGCCCCCTTTATATGGGGATTACACAGCAAAACATAGAGGTTAAAATCAATACATACAAACATATAAGTGAAAAAAGAAAGAAGATATAAGTGTGAGAAGATTTAAAAAGCGGTACTTCCACTATTACTCCAGCAGGTGTGGGAATGAAATTGTTAATGGAGCCCCTGAGAGTCTAACTTGTATTAGTTAACAAATTCTCACAATGTGATACAACTTTAATTATACAGAAGGCCAGAAATTACAATTCAAAGAATGTATTCCATATATCGTATGTACCAGTTTTATAAATTTGAAATATTTATTGTATTTGTGGGAACCATAAATTAACCAGTTCAGATGTGAAAATCCATTTGTCACAATAAATTATTGCTGTGGATATGGTGTGTTTTTATTACTGTGTGTTCACTCTTACTCTATATGCTTATAACGTTCTTTACTTTGATGTTTTATGCATATTAGTCTCATATACTGTATCACTGATATTTTGTTATGATTCCAGCACTCTGGTCAGAGGAGATCTTATGGCAAGGACCGGAGCACTGGAACGGAATGCTGGGGAAGGGAGCAGGACAGGAAAATAGCCCCTTGCGCCCTAACTCTGTTGTCTCACCCGTGTTGTCAGAAATCCCCTGCAAGACTATGGTTTCTTGAGCCCTTGGCAGCCGCGTTTGAAGGGCGGATTATGTCTGCCCAACTTCGATGCCCCCCGGTCTTAATGAGAGACAAAGGGAAACCCGAGACAGGGTGATAACAAGAGGCCCTCTAACTAAACAACCAGGCCAGGGGCTAAGCAAACTCAAAACTATAATATGTGCGGAGAAACCGCCAGGGAAAAGGACAACCAAAATATCCACTTGTCCAATTCTCCTACCCGGCACCGCCGAGTACCAGAGAGGACTTGTGGAAGCGGAACCCTCCGCAAATGCTCCAAACACAAAATATAAAAGGTAAAGCGGCTGAGCCGCAACACACCGCAGAGCCGCAACTCACGAACACCACTGGATATAAAACGGTGATCAGTCAGGACTCCAGGGAACCAAACGACCTCTTGGGATGAGATGACAACTCCCGAATACCGGACTTCTGAGGACTGGAATGACCGGATACAGCAGGACTGGAAACAGACTCTCAGCAAACAAAGGCAGCATGCAGGAAGCTATTACCGGCGTCTGTGAGAAGCCCTGGGAGTGCATTTAACAAGGAGTCCTCCAATCAGCTGCTAAAGGCTGATTAGAATAAATGCCGTGCAGCTGCCTTGCTGCACGGCCAGAGAGCAGGTGAATATCTTAATTTCCTAAAGCCTAGCAACGGGGAACGCGGTCCGCCAGTGGCGTCCCCGTTGCTAGGGTCCGTGCGGCTCAGCGCGCCCGGCGTCTAGCGCTGCTAGGGAGCCGGCGGCTGTACGCGCACGGCGTCTCTAGTTGCTAGGCGCCGGACCGCGCAGACAAGCGGACCCCGGCGCCTAACATATTTATTAGAGAAAGCAGGGGTAAGTGTCCCTAGCATGGTAAATTGTTAATCAAACGATGAATCATACATTTGTCTTATAACCCTGCATAAATATACGAGTAACAGACCAATCAGTCATGCAGTTGCCATTGTATTAAACACACTGATGTTCTCACTAAAGTGTTGTGGCAGCCTGTATTTCCCGTAGACATGAGATTCGCTAGATAAGTATTCTTTTCTCAGTCTGCATCTATAGTTGGATATATTGTATCAGGATGTACAGGCCAATTCCCTTCCTATTACATGTAACTGATCTGTATCACTAAGATACTGTAGCCACCTGTGTTTACTCTCTTGTAACACAGGATTGATATTTTGTTACTTTGTTAATCTATGTTAGGCTGTATCTATGCTTCAGATAGAATGTATCAGGGCACATTAACCAGTTCCATTCCTTTACATATCACTCATTAATATTTAAGGGCTGGTAAATATGCACTTAGTTACTGATAAACGAGTGGTCAGATTGTAACATTCACATGTGGGTACTTATTGGACAAATCAGCCTGGCAGTGCTGCTATGGCATTTCATTCTATTGACAGATTGCATTCTGAGTGTTACACATTGACTGGTACCATACGTAACCACGCAGTATTGTTGCTAATGACAACAGCACATATTGGTCAGTTAATCACAATGCTCTCTGGGTGAATTACATATAGTCTCCTAGCTCCCTAACGACCAACACTGACACTTGACCTCATTTCTAGTAATCTCATATCATAGGGGTGTCGTGGGGGTCTAATAGAACTATCTTTCTAAATTAGAATCTACACCATTTGCTTAGGAGTGTGGAAAACCAGCCGAAAAGCCGACGTGCACGTTGAGGCTCAGCCTCGTTAAAGCTATACAGCGAAACGTGCACGTCGGCGTTTCGGCTGGTTTTCCACACTCCTAATTTAAGCAAATGGTGTAGATTCTAATTTAGAAAGATAGTTCTATTAGACCCCCACCGACACCCCTATGAAATGAGATTACTAGAAATGAGGTCAAGTGTCATTGTTGGTCGTTAGGGAGCTAGGAGACTATATGTAATTCACCCAGAGAGCATTGTGATTAACTGACCAATATGTGCTGTTGTCATTAGCAACAATACTGCGTGGTTACGTATGGTACCAGTCAATGTGTAACACTCAGAACGCAATCTGTCAATAGAATTAAATGCCATAGCAGCACTGCCAGGCTGATTTGTCCAATAAGTACCCACATGTGAATGTTACAATCTGACCACTCGTTTATCAGTAACTAAGTGCATATTTACCAGCCCTTAAATATTAATGAGTGATATGTAAAGGAAGGGAACTGGTTAATGTGCCCTGATACATTCTATCTGAAGCATAGATACAGCCTAAGATAGATTAACAAAGTAACAAAATATCAATCCTGTGTTACAAGAGAGTAAACACAGGTGGCTACAGTATCTTAGTGATACAGATCAGTTACATGCAATAGGAAGGGAATTGGCCTGTACATCCTGATACAATATATCCAACTATAGATGCAGACTGAGAAAAGAATACTTATCTAGTGAATCTCATGTCTGCGGGAAATACAGGCTGCCACAACACTTTAGTGAGAACATCAGTACTGTATGTTTAATACAATGGCAACTGCATGACTGATTGGTCTGTTACTCGTATATTTATGCAGGGTTATAAGACAAATGTATGATTCATCGTTTGATTAACAATTTACCATGCTAGGGACACTTACCCCTGCTTTCTCTAATAAATATCAGTGATACAGTATATGAGACTAATATGCATAAAACATCAAAGTAAAGAACATTATAAGCATATAGAGTAAGAGTGAACACACAGTAATAAAAACACACCATATCCACAGCAATAATTTATTGTGACAAATGGATTTTCACATCTGAACTGGTTAATTTATGGTTCCCACAAATACAATAAATATTTCAAATTTATAAAACTGGTACATACGATATATGGAATAAATTCTTTGAATTGTAATTTCTGGCCTTCTGTATAATTAAAGTTGTATCACATTGTGAGAATTTGTTAACTAATACAAGTTAGACTCTCAGGGGCTCCATTAACAATTTCATTCCCACACCTGCTGGAGTAATAGTGGAAGTACCGCTTTTTAAATCTTCTCACACTTATAACTTCTTTCTTTTTTCACTTATATGTTTGTATGTATTGATTTTAACCTCTATGTTTTGCTGTGTAATCCCCATATAAAGGGGGCATATTAGAAGGTGAAGCAATAAAAGCTAAGTTTTAAGTAATTAAAATCTATTCGAATTTCATTAGTGCGCCCAACCAAGCAACTACTTTTGGTTTCTCTTTTTTGTTTTCCATTCCAAAATGGCAAGAGGAAGTCTGAGGCACATGACTGGGATTATATATTGTCCTAAACCCACGCCCCTAAAACCATGATGGACAGCCCAACAATCCTGTAGGAAAAAATTACCACAGAACCAAAAAACTACCTAGCAACTGCTTAGTCATAGACAACCAATCACAAAAAATTGGGCTCTGATATGGCCTCAGGCTTATGCAGCCTTCAGCTAATCTAATAAGGGTAAGTAGGCAACAGGGTCGCTAGAAGCTGACATGGCTTTCTTCTTCAGTGTGTCCTGTGAATACTGTATGTGGTGCCTCCACCCAAGTGTTTGTCTTTTTTCTAACAAAGGGGTCCACCAGGGGTCAGTTTGAGTAGACCCCTAAATCCAGTAGTGCATATGTAATGGACAGGGTTCTTTCCACTCCCAGTTAACCAATACAAGTACACAGAAGGAAATACTTTATTTAATATGGTAGCTGTATTAATGTTAAAATATAGAATTGAGATATACTATAGGTTATAAAAAAAATAACATCCCTTGGGAAAGTAATCGTTAAAAAATAGCTCTCATTATACTAAGCATATTAAGTTTAAGTAGCTTTAGAACTAAGTTACAGTACCTAGCTTACAATATATTACTGCACACTTCCACCATGAATCAAAGAATGTGTAATTAAACAAAAACAATAATTAGAAAATAATTTCTAAAATAAATAATGCTGTCCTCTTTCTTCAGTTGAAATGTTCACTTAAATAACTCTTACCTAAAAATCTCTGGCCTTACTATGTCTACCGTAAACCACTGATTTATATACTAAGTTTCATTGTTATAACCCAATATGCAAATTAACAACAGTCATTTACCCCTCACATTTAATCTGCACATATTCCAGCAAAAAAAAATTGCAATAATAAATGGCATAATCTTAATAAAACCTGGTCAAAGTTTTTTGTGTGCACACAGACACAGGTCTGATTGTTGCAATAATTTGGAATGTCTGTTGACAGATGTCAGATTCTGTCAGCCTTACTTTTGCTATAAACGTTATTAAATTCAATAAGGCCTCACACAGATCTACCTAAATAACCAAGTAGTAAGTTATGCACAAGTATTTCTGTCACTTCATAATCCCTTTTTCCTCTTACTGATTGTATTGAACAGTGCCGTAACTAGGCATTTTAGCGCTGTGTGCAAGAAATGGCATTGGCGCCCCCCCATGCACGATAGGAGCAGTGCGCGACGTTGGCGTGCAAAAAATATATAGGGGCGTGGCTTCATGGGAAACAAAATAATACCAATTCATGCTACGGTGCACAGTAGTCTCCATTATTCAAATTACGCTGCACAGTAGCGCCACTACACCAGGTAGAGTCCCCTTTTACACATTACGGCAGGCAGTCCCCCTTTTTACACATTACGGCAGACAACATTCCCTTTTTACACATTACGGCAGACAGCTTCTGTTTTTTACACATTACGGCAGACAGCGTCCCCTTTTTACACATTACAGCAGACAGCGTGCCCTTTTTACACATTATGGAAGACAGCGTCCCCCTTTTTACACATTACGGCAGACAGCGCCCCCCTTTTTACACATTACGGCAGCCAGTCCCCCTTTTTACACATTATGGCAGACAGCGTCCCCTTTTACACATTACGGCAGAAAGCGTGCCCTTTTTACACATTACAGCAGACAGCGTGCCCTTTTTACACTGTACGGCAGACAGCGTGCCCTTTTTACACTGTACAGCAGACAGCGTGCCCTTTTTACACATTACGGCAGACAGCGTGCCCTTTTTACACTGTACGGTAGACAGCGTGCCCTTTTTACACTGTACAGCAGACAGCTTGCCCTTTTTACACTGTATGGCAGACAGCATCCCCTTTTTACACTGTACGGCAGACAGCGTCCCCTTTTTACACATTACGGCAGCCAGTCCCCCTTTTTACACATTATGACAGACAGTCCCCCTTTTTACACATTATGGCAGACAGTCCCCCTTTTTACACTGTACGGCAGACAGTCCCCCTTTTTACACATTACGGCAGACAGAATAGAGAGATAGATAGATGATAGATAGAGTAGATACTTACCATCTCTCCCCGCTGGCACAGGCAGTCAGGCTCCTCTGTGCAGGCTTCATGCATCAGATCATGGGCAGGGGTGAAGGAGAAAGAAGGAGGGGGACTGGAGCCGCAGCAGTACTATGTAACTGGTAGCGGCGCCGCATGCAGCTGTCCCTGTCCTTCCGCATTGGCTGCCCGTCGCTGCTGTGAATGCTGGGATGAGGGAAGCGCATCCCAGCATTCACAGCAGCACCAGCCAGCCAATGCGGAAGGAGAGGGACAGCTGCAGCGTCGCCGCTACCAATTACATAGCGCTCCAGTCCCCCTCCCTCCTCCTCCTCCCCTGACCTGCCCCCGGAGCTGCTCCCCTCTTCTCCTCCTCCGGTCGCGGCGCACACAGCACAGGCGGCTTGTAATTAGTCAATTTGACTCATTACAAGCCACTGGCCGTTTCGCCCTCAGAGTGACTGCGCTGTGTGTCAGGCACACCTGGCACACACGTAGTTATGGCTCTGGTATTGAATGAAGAATTTGGGACTCTAAGCTTTGTCACGATGTTCCTCCCCAAAATGTCTCTCTACACTCTGCTGCATGCATGTTGAGTTTGACTACTAATCACTTTAGCGTATGTAGATCGGGCTTGGTGAGCTGCACTGAAAATTTATTTTTACTATTGTGTTTTACTACTTATCACGTATCGTACAGTATCTGGATTAGGTTGTGTTGACCCTCACTGATAGGTGTCAGAACGGGGGGTCAAGGGCATGGCTCGCCCTACCCAAATATTTGAGCATCACTAGTTAATGTACTGGGTCTCAGGGCGCAGTGCGGATGCCATCTAGGATTACCATGTGCAGTGTCAGGATCGAGATAATCACATTTCTGGCTGCTCCACCTCCTCCTTCCCCACAGCCCTTCTCTGCCAGCCACCCAACTCAAGAACCTACAGTGTGTGGAAATCAATTGTGGGCTGCCACCTCTATTGGGAAAAACCTGTGCCATCCTCACCCCCCACTTTATTCTTTACCCCCTCACTGCAACACCTTCCTAGATAGAAAGGATATATATATATATATATATATATCTATCTGGCAAGTAGTTGATGTGGGGGGTATGTCCACATGCCCTTGAAGGGATGACATTCAGCAATTTAGAGGTGCCAAAATTAAATATAACTTGCCCCCAACCAAAAAACATTGTGTCATCCTTGGCCTTACTGAAAGGTAATGCCTAAAATGTAGGATCCGCTTAGGTACCAGTACCTAACGGACTTGCTCAGAACCACACGCTAAAGAACAATCCCCGGCACTGACTTTTTTTTCTAGGATCATCCTCCAGTCTCTGCTAAGTATGTTTTAACCATGAACCACTGGGCAGTCAAAAGCAATATTAGTCCTGGGCACTTGGTTTCCTATCTAATGTCTTCTCACTGCCCTGAAACTACTATGGTTGATTGTATTGTGGTGTCTCAGATGGAAAGAACGTGAAGCACTCATCTAACCTCACTGGAATGACTCTGATTTACACTCTCACACTGACTGACTCTGATAGAACACTTTCTGTGTAGTGGGTATTATTAGAGCCTGAAGTTCCATTAGGCAACTTTAGGCAGCTGCCTAAGGGTGCTGGGATTTGGGGGGATGGGATGATTCAGTTGCTGAGGCTGCCAGGGACTCCCTGGAAGCCTCACACATGCACAGGGTAGTGTCACTATGTTTTGCACAGGGAGAGGAGCTGATAAGCTTGAAGTAGGATATTCTAGAATGCATAGGGGTATATACAAGAATATAAGGATAGTTTGGGGGTGTTTGCAGCCATGGCAGGTCCTAAGGGAGTGAGTGTGTTTGCAGCCATGGCAGGTCATGGGGAAATGAGCATGTTTGCAGTGGTCGGTCGTGTGTGGTCTGGGAGTTAGTGGCACCAGCAGGTCCGCTGATCTGTGGAGTGGGGGGGTTGAGTGTCTACAGCATCAGCAGGTCCTGGGAAGGGGGATGTTAGTGGCGACCATTCGGGCAGCAGGGTGGTTCTGGGGGGTGCATGTGTCTGCAGCAATAGCAGTTCCTAGAGAGATGGTGTTAGCAGTGGTGGCTGTTCCAAGGGATGTTAGCAGCTGGGGAATTAACACTAAGCTATTGACCTGTGCAATAACACATGAGGGCAAAGAAGTTTGAGATCCTGTGTTAAAGCTGGCTAAAGTGCCCCTCAGATAAGCATTGATCTACTGAATAGAGTATAAGTACATATACATATGAATTAACATACATTACATCCATTTATTCAGAGGAATACAATATACTATTCATATCAAAAGTTCAGGGGTGTTCTAGGCACAGAGATTTTTTTTCTTTATACAGTGCACACATACAGTACGTATTTATATTAATGATTTTTTTATAATGTGTTAAACGCCACTATATGTGTCCTATGTGTCCTTTGTGGTAGCGTCTGCAGTTTGGGGGTGTTAGCGACGGCCGGTCAAAAAGTATGTAATGATAACTAAAATAAGATGTGATTAGTTTAAAACACATTTTAGCTTCACATACATAAATTTAAACTATTCCATACTATCGTTGAAAAACTAATGCCACACGTGAAGCAACAGACAAATTAATAGGAATGCCTATTTAAGGTCCCTATATTTTATCTGAATTTGTAACAGTTGCAACTTTAATCCTAAAATCTTTTTGTCTGAATGCAGACCCTCCAACATGACCCGCCCCACTAGGTACAAAATGCTCTGTTTCTGGACTTCCCTCTTAATTTATGATTTCCATCACCTGTGTTGAACTAGGTAAATGATAAGAAAGCTGTTTCTTCACAGGTGATAGCAATAATAAATTAAGAGGGAAGTCCAGAAACAGAGCATTTTGTACCTAGTGGGGCGGGTCATGTTGGAGGGTATGTGAATGGTTTGCATATGTCTCTGATATTTTCAGATCTGCACAATATCTGTATTGCAAATGTGCAGATCTCTGTTTGCAATGATGGTCGCAGTGCCCCTAAGCCTACAGCCTTAGCCTGATTGACATGTTGTGGCTTTTTGGGGGCAGGGAAGGGGCAGCAATGGCCAGTGTTCCAGAAAATGGGGCCACCCCATGGGGGTGTTGGCTCCATTTTCTGGGAGTGATGGCAGCTTCACTGACCGCGGCTGCATGAAAACACCAGACATCCTGCATAATTTGAGGATTACTGAGACGAACGATGGTCACACAGAGTGAGCTGATACTGTGTCTTCGGACACAGCAGTGGATCAGGAGGTGTCTATTTAAACATGACGACTCCTGCGGTATTAGGATATTTAAGTACAGCTACTGCGCAGTGGCTGTACTACTAACTGCTTCCATCTCAGGTCCTGAGTTACTAAGGAAAAATTGCTGTGGCATCATTATTATTATTATTATTATTATTATTATTATCATCACTATTATTATTATTATTATTATTATTATTATTATTTAAAAAGAGATCAACTGCAAAAACGTTGCTCCTTTTACTAGCAACTGCCATACCATATGAAAACCAGTTTACACATTTTTACACATCTTACAGGGATGTTTTCAATTTATCTGCTAATAATGGATCATTTTATAAAACCACTTAAACATCTCAGGTAGCATAGTATTAAATGTGATTAGTCTTGAAGCTTTCATTTCTGTCTGTCTATAAATTGATCCCTTGTAAATCTATGGTATTTTACACATGCAAAGTGCTACAGAGTGCTATTCAAATGTCATTCAAATGGCTCTGTTAATCGATGCTTTTGCATTATAACACACAATGTCAGTACACTTAGTCAATGATGTAAATCAATCAGGGACCTTCACTTATAGTAGCACCAGCTTATTATGATTTAGTAAACCCTGTTATATAAAACGCTTATATAATGCTTTATGGCCTTGGTACAGGCTGATTTATGTACAGAATATATAAACAAGTGATGGACATTTATTCAGTTTCACAAATTTGGTGATTAACCAAACTAAAACCAGAAACATCTTGTACTAGGATTGGACTTTGTGGTGGTCAGATGAGTCTTTATTACAAATAGTACAAATTAATTTATCTTTCATTATTTTATAATAAAAAATATATTTTTTTTGTGACATGAAATGTAAAACTTGTCAAGAGCTCTAAGAGAGATTTCTGTTTTGAAAAATGGGAAAGCAACTTACCAAATAGTTGAACATCTGTCTCTTGACAAGTGATCTTACAGAGTACTTGCATCTCACACTATTTCACCCTGGAGGATGAATTGTTCTGTAAAGCAAATTCCTAGCAGATCTGCAGAGGGAAAATAAGCTATAAAGAAGATGAAAGATTTTGACACTGAATGTTTCTGGCTAAGAACAAGCATCAATTTATGAAATTGCTTTATGTTAAGGTTAAGATCAATAACTAGTGATGTTTTTAAAATCTCAGGTCAGCGAAGATGACACTTGTTTTTGCATTTTGTATTTTGCCATTAAAAGTAGTTTAATCCTTGTATCTCATCAAGAAGCTGCAGATGCAGAAGAAGCAGTTGCGTATACAAAATTTACCTTTTAGCTTACCAAATTTTAAACTGTATTTTTTCAGTCAAATAAATAGCGCAATAGGTGGTTCTAATATTTTTGTTGTATGCTGTACCAATTGTGATTTAAAATTGTCTGTCTGCATATGGGAATATGTATGAAACCGTGAAGAGAGAAAAAGTGTAGAGAGATAAAGTACCAACCAATTAGCTTATGTGTTTCAAAAATAACAGAAGCTCATTGGTTGGCACTTTATATATCTTCAATGTTTGATACTTCTCCCTTCATGTCCCATAAACACTTTCTTACAGAAAAATAATACTAATATAGCGGAAACAAGGGGGGCCTGGACTGCACACCCTAATACTAAAGATTTCAAGAGGTGCTATCATGCTGAGGCTTGGAATACTATGCTGGAGGAAGAGAGATGCAGATGCACACTCCTATCACTAAGAACACTGATAGTAAAAAAAATAATTTAAATAAACTCTCACAATTAACTGTTAGGCGCGGCGGTCTTCGGCCGTGCCCTGACTGAGCAGCGGTCACGGCCGCCGCGCCTCTCTCCTTCCCTGTCCCCCGCACGGCACCTAGCAACGCCAGGACGCCGTGCGCACGATAGCCGCCGGGTCCCTGGCAACGCAGGACGCCGTGCGTGCAGGGCCGCCGGGTGCATAGCAATGGGGACACCACAGGTGGACCATGTTCCCCGTTGCTAAGAATAGTTAATTAGGTTGCTCGTGCAGCAGGGCAGCTGCACGGCAACTAGTAATTAGGGTCTGGGGGCTGGTACTGCTGGCCCTCCTGTTATTGGCCAGCAGGGCCTTTTTATGTGAGCCAGCACACTGCAGCCCCGCCGGTGATAGCTTCTTGTATGCTGTTCCTGCCTTGCAGAACTCTGTTCCTGTCAGCCGTGTTTGGTGGATCTTGCTCCCTGCCCTTTGGTACTTTGGAGGTCCGAAGCCGGTCCTGGGAATCCTTCTAGTCCTTGCGAACCTGTTTGTCATCTGGGGTTCTTTCCCGGTTTCGTGAGTAGCGGCTTCTGCCTCGTGTTGCGGCCTATGCCACTTAGTGTTTACTTTACTGTGAATTGGTGCATTTGCGGAGGTTTCCGCTTTCACTGTCCTCCCCGGAACTCGGCGGTGCCGTGTAGGGGAGTGGACAGTGGTTTCTTTGTAGTTCTTTTCCTTTGGCGGCGTGCCGCACATACGTTTAGTTTTTAGGTAGTTTATAGCCCCTAGCGTGGTTGTTTAAGTTAGAGGTCCCCTTGTTATTACCCTGTCTCAGTTCACGCCTTGTCTCTATTTAAGACCTGAGGGGGCATCGGAGTTGGGCAGACCTAATCCGCCCTTCAAACGCGGCTGCCATGGGCCCAAGAAACCATAGTCGTTCAGGCGTGAATTGATAAAACGGGTAAGACAACGGAGGTAGGGTGCTAGGGGCTATTTCCTTCCCTTTTCCCAATCCCAGCATTCTGTCTTGGTGCTCAGGACTCACTACATAAGATCTCCCCGGTCCTGAGCATCAGGATCGTAACATTAACATGGAGTGTAATTGAAGTTCTTAGCACACATTTGCGGAAATATGCGGGCCCATGTACCGCGGCCAGGTGACTTCATCACATGGGTCCCTAACATTCCTAATACTATCACATTAAATAAATTTATGCAGGACTTACCTCTAAATAGTGCCCTTTCCAGTGTACAATATACTGTGTGCATCTGCATCTTTCTTCCTCCAGCATAGTATTAGAAGCCTCAGCATGATAGAACCTCTAGAAATCTTTAGTATTAGGGTGTGCAGTCCAGGCCCCCCTTTTTTCCTCTATTTTTGTGTATATATTGTACACTGGAAGGCAAGGCTTCCTTCCTCTGGTATTGGCACCCCTCCCATTTACCCTCAGGTGTTTTAATTAGCTGGGTTCCTGCATTTCAGGTCACACATTGAAATGGCACTATTTAGAGGTAAGTCCTGTATAAATTTATATAATGTGATAGTATTAGGAATGTTAGGAACCCATGTGATGAAGTCACCTGGCCGCGGTACATGGGCCCGCATATTTCCGCAAATGTGTGCTAAGAACTTCAATTATACTCCATGTTAATTGTGAGAGTTTATTTAAATTATTTTTACTATCAGTGTTCTTAGTGCTAAGAGTGTGCATCTGCATCTCTCTTCCTCCAGAAAAATAATACTACAAAATGTGATTAGAATTATTGTAGTATACTTTATGCTAATTGAGTCTGAAAATTGTCTGTTATTAAAGTCGGATAGATTTTTTTTTTGCACCAGAAAATAAGTACTTCAGTAGGTGGTTCTAATTAATGTAATACTGTATATTTTGGACAACTGAGGTCAAAAAGTGTCACTATATTAACCTGGTGTTCAAAACTACTGTTGTTTTTTTCTAAAGCTAACAAAATATCACTATAAGAGGATCATTATATTATAACACAATTTACAAAAATCAATGAAACAATTGCTATGTAACCAAGCAATAAGACAAATACATACTGCCAGAAAATGTACAGTAGTTATAACTATTTTAAAATGTGTTTTACCAGTTGCAATAGCATATCTGCCTGCTAACCATCTCATCAAACTCTTTGACTGATAAATAGCACAATAGATTTTTTTCTGATTATTAGATTTCATACCAATTGTGGCAAAAAAAATAATATATATACTCAAGTCTTAAAAATTCCTACATTTTAAACAAATCCCTTAAAGTGGAAGAAAACTGTGGAAGAAGTCACTTTGTATATGAAAACAAAACATTGGGGGCTCTCTTTTTTAATACAGGTAATAACATTCTAGTCAAATTTGTAGTCATCTACTAGGATGATATCCTTGTATAGTCTCAAAATGCTGAAGAAAATGTGGCATATTATAAACCATTCTAAAAGGAATTTTATACACTAAACTAGAGAAATTTGTCTTTCATGGTGAAAAAATTGAGTTCTTAGGGCACATCATGTCTTCAGCAGGCATCAACATTTTTTTGGTGTTGTTTTTGCCTTCTCAGCACGTGGATCCACAAGTAGTGTACTGCGTCCCCTCGCATGGCATGCTTCGCTCGTCATACTTTGGGCAAGGTGTCTTGCTCCACTACCGCTGCTCTTGCGAATCCCAATCATATTACATGTGGATGGTAAATTATGAAAAAGTTGAAAAAATAAAGAAAACCTCATGTCAACTATATGCTGTGTAGACCATTGGCATGTAGACCATGTAAACCTGTCTGTGTTTTGTATCTGTCAACCATAAGCACTGTTGACCTTTCATAGGTTGACCTAATGACTATGTTGACCTAATGCATGTCAAACATTTAGAGCCGACCTAATGACTGTCTAGCTAGACACTGTAGATCTATAGACTGCATACTGATCTCAAGGAGTGGCTAACACTACAAGATGTTAAACTGTGCAAAGATTTGTAAGGTCTGCCAACTAATACAGACAGATCATCAAGAACCTCTCTCAAATTGCCCAGCCGCCCCGATATGGAATTAACTTGTAAAAGGTACCTTTCCACTGATTTGATGCAGCACAAGAAGCTATGCAATTCTTAACACAAGCTTTTCAGACATCACCATTTCTCATTCACCCATATCCTACTCAGTCATTTGTATTGGAGGTGGATGCATGAAATTCAGTGGTGAGAGTTTCCCTTGTATCAAGAAAAGGCTATAAATATACACTTCAAACATGTGCATTCCTCTCTAGAAAACTTACTTCTATCTATGCTTTCTGCCCTAAAATAATTCCATCACAGTTTGGAAGGAACTTATATACCCATCACTATTGTTACTGGTCACAAAAACCTGAAATACTTAAAATACACTCAGAGACTCAATACAAGATAGGCTTGATTTGCTTTATTCTCATTTTTATTTTACTGTTACCTAATCTGCTGGCTCTTGAAACAGTAATTCAGATGCCTTATCTCGGCAATTTGAAAAAGGTTCTTCTGAGATACAGGAACCTCTGACTGTGATTTGAAATAAAACAAAACAAAAATATTGTTTTTGTCAGTTCTCCAGTCTTTCAATCTTGGGAAGCCAAAGCCACCAAAATATATAAAGAGATGATGAAATTCAGGCAAATGTAGAATGGTGTTATTTTTTTCCTCTCCAGGCTCTTTATACCAACATCTACTCTGTGATTGGAAGTCTACAAATTGTTTCATGATGCCAGCACAGTAAATCACGCAAGATTTGAAAATGTTAGTTCTGATAGATCATTACTTCTGGGGACTATAGCTATCAAAGGAAATGGCGCCGAAACTAGGATTTTCGTCTCCCGGGGCAAGGTAGTAATTTTGCGCGATCCCAGGTACTGGAGCTCACTCGCACAGCATCGGAGCCAGCTGCGAGCAGACAGGTAGGTCAGATACATTGCCCTGGGAGCTGTCTGCTGTCTCACTGGAGCAGCACAGCACTGCCAGGAAAAAAAAACCCTGCTCCTCTGTAACTCCTTTGCGCCCCCTCAAATCCTGCACCCAGGGCGCATGCCCCCTTATCCCCCCCCCCCTAGTTACGGCCCTGCCTAAGGAAACAAGATCTGTATTCAGTTTTGTTCTGTTTCTTGCCAGTTAAAGTCTCATATCGTTGAGATTGCTACAACCTCTTTTCCTACCGATCCATGGAACGACAGTTCAGTGGACTTTATTTCAGATCTCCCTCTGTAACATGAATACTTCACCATTCTGGTGAATCAAAATGTGTATGAGCGCCTTTGGATTTTACTTACATTTTCAGTGTAACAATTGGGCAGAACTACTCCCTTTTGTATAATTTACTTACAATAATAGTTTTCAGTTGCTTCCCAAAGGAATTATGCTTTATTATAATTAAGGTATTGATTTGGCTAGGGGCTACATTTAGAACAGGACCTGATTTTTAGCATTGTGGTTATACTATATTATATGAAGTCTATGAGTTCTATTTGCATTATTTTATTCAAATTTCCATTCAAATTACAGGTGAAAATGATACCCATAAAGAACTTTAAAGATGAACCCCAAAGTATCTAACAAAGAAAATATACAGTACGTAGTGCAAACACAAAAGAAGTAAATGTTTCCTTTAACACCAAAAGCTGTAAAACAACTTCCATAAACATGGCTCTTGGGGGTGACATACTGTAGGTGGGCAAGATTTCTTTCCATGCTATGCTTTAAGCAGTTCATTCTTTTGCTATTGATTATCTTTATAGTGCTACAGTACATGCAGGAAAATATCATATGGAGTTTTATACCCTGGTACTGTCTCTCTCACCAATGCAATATGTATGTTAAGTATTATTGTTCACATGGTGCTCTGTATAATGCTATCATTGCTAAGAATCTTACCAATTACCACTTGGCATACTGTATAAAACATTACTGTACACTAGTTATGCATCTTCTGTGTCTTTTTCATATGTTAAGTAACTTCTATTCCATCCATTTCTGTATGTGGACAGCATGCTCACACAGTCGCAGCAATGACCTATGTCACCATGTGAAGCCAGTGCACAGTGGAGCTCTTGTTAATCCTTCCTGTAGAAGATGAAGTTTAAAGGGGGTACCCATTGAGTGACATTTACTTAATTTCTAAGCAATCTGACTAGATTGCTTAGAAATTAGCTGAACATCACTCTGAGTGTAGGGGTGCCGGCGACAGCGATGCACGGTCCCACGCTTCACTATCGCCGGTGCTAGATTGGCCTGCATGCAGGCACAATCTAGCAGGTCGCACATTTCACCACTGGGTGAAATGAGTGGCCCACCGTGTCTTTCCCCCCTTCCCCTCGCTCAGCACATCGTACTGTGCTGAGCGGGGAGAGAGTTGTGTGCTGAGCGAACCGCTCAGCACACATCTCCCTCCACATCTCCCGTCTGTATGGCCCTTAAGTCAATAAAAATTGACAAATTGATAAGCAGATCAAATTAGCAAAGTTGTCATAAATTAAATCTTAAAGATTCACTAAAAATCTAAAACTAAGAGGATGATGTATCAAGCAGTGAAAAGATCGGAGAAGTGGACCAATTTAGATGTTGCCCATAGCAACCAATCAGCTTCTACCTTTTGTATTATAGAATGTACTTGATAAATACTACCTCAAAGCTGATTGGTTGGGTCCTTTCTTACTGTTGCTTCAAAGAGGCCAAATAGAACCCCCTTGGGTGCCAGGTCCCGGGAGACTCAGCGTGCTGAGCGTCTTTCTCACTCAAAATGTGCATTTTATTTGCATAACTAAAACAACTGGGAGTGACAAAACTACAATGCTAGAGTCTGATGTGAGCGCCAGTGGCTTTTCCTCATGCAGATTTCCGCTATGCTTCATCTGAAACTTTATATGTGTATAAAACCAATTCCTGTGTGTGATTAATATTGCAGCCTAGCATCTCTGGTACACTGTGAGTTGTTTTTCATTGCATCTGCAATGCAACAAACTTGCAAAATAGAAAGAAAAACATGGTATACTCCTCACTGGGTGTCTCAATTGAACCGGGCATCTTGCGCCATATGGTGGATGGGCAAGTAGTGAGGACACACCTGTATAAGAGCCAGCTCCCTACAAACACAAACAAAATATTAACTTTAGCGCTTATTATTTTAATGCCAGGAGCTATAGTAATAAAAAAATGAATGTTTTATTTAAATATACAGAAATAAAATTGCATTGCATAGCACTTGGTTTTGCAGCAGGTGGATATTAAACACACTCAGTGGTAAAAAGCTGAAGTATTTGCAGTGTATTAAAATGTAAAATGTGTACTTTCTATTGCAAATTCTTACAATCATGTAGATTTCACTTTTTGTTTCCCAGATATAGAGTACATACTGTAACATAAAATATTTGCAAAAAGAAAACTATGGTAAAGAAATGTAGTCTTTGATGTAGAACTGTGATATTAACAGTTTTACAAATTTCTGGCAAAACAGTATCTATGAATTTCACAGTTTATATTTTCTACAAATCAACTTTTAGAAGAAAGTAATACATGCATCTATATTACTATGCAACACGTTTCACTGCCTACTAGGAAATCATTTGAACTACAATTTATTTAAAATAAACTTATAAATGTTCACATTTTCTCTACATAATTTATGTTTAATTCATAATAACCAGTAGTATTGTAGCTTTTTAATGTTACACTACAGTACGTCAATAATTTGCCATTGCTGTGCTTTTATTGCACACATGGAAATCAATGAATGCTGTCTATGAAAAGTTCATTGTAATTTTGTGCAATAAATCTTTTACAGTTTTAGCATCCAAATTGGGTGTATCGTTAATTTATATTTGTAATAAGAGGTAAATGTCAGCTATTTTCCTTTTTAAATATGTCAGCTGATACATTTTATTTTGTAGCCAATAATTGTAAACCTTATTAACATTTCTTAACAATCTATAATTTAAAAGTTATGCTGTCCTACTATTGGATTTTTGTGACAGTTGTGTAATGACTTACATGTGTCGCGCTTGACTAAATATTGGTTAACGTAAATATGCAAATAATAGTGGTAACAAAATGTTCAAATACACTGAATGGAGCAGGAAGCACATAGCCTTCTCTTCTTCATCATTCATACCTCCATTCTGTTGCTGTGGGATCCACATTTTGCCTCATACTTGTAAACATGAGGCCCTGCCTGCAGCAGCCTTGCACCTGTTGCAGCTGCCAACCTCAGCTTCTTCCCAACTTGCTAAAGGGAAATCGGATTTCTAGTCTCCGAGGATCTCTGCTTTACATCTAGATCTTGGTGTTGGCTGCCTGTGTTTTGTGCCCTGCCAATTCATGACAGCTGTGTTTGCATGGGGGTTGGGAAGTTCAACTGAAAGTTGACCTCATCTTTTGTGTAGCTTCTACTTACCTGGCATAGTGATTGTGCCCAACACTATCCATGTGTCAGGTACCCGTAATAATACAGAGATGTATAGACACAACTTAGCAGCCAATGCTTTTTAACTCATAAAGAGTGTTTTTCACTGAGGCTAAAGGAATGTGTTTTATGCCTTTCATAGTAACGTAATCAAGTACGCATGCATCACTGTAAAAATTGAAATACCATTGTATTCGGCTTAAAGAAAGACAATGCAGTATGTATATTACACTCTAGTAAATAAATCACATTGTGGTTATTGGTGCTTTGGTTACAGGTATTGTCTTTACATGCAGCACTCAACATTTATATGCTACAGTGAGAATGCTGACTTTATGTGGCCTGCACTGCACGATTGTTGAAAACTAAATTGAGTTAGCATGTAAGGAATGTATAAGAAAAAGGAATGGAAACTTGCCTACTATATGTGCAAGTGTGCATTTCCACCCTGTTCACCCATTTAGTTACAACTGACTGTGACACATAAGGCTCAAAGTCAGCCATACATGAGTATGTATGGATATTGTGCATGTACTATACAGTGCTCAACATTTTTGTTTACATTATAACCTATTATAATTCCAGTGTGGCTTTTGGAATTGTACATGTCCCAACTGGACCACTCTATCACAGTGGCCATATCTCAGGCGCGTGTAGCCATTCTCCCACACAGAAGTGTATGGCCATATCAGGAATGGCGAAAACAGAAAGCTCCTTGGACTGATTTCATTGAGCTACATACAGTAATCACATCTACCATTTCACGTGAAACTGCAATGATTTTAGTTTTAAAATGAAAATATTGGAGACAAGATTTCAGCTTGTATGGGCACTTTAACATTTTCTGCAAAATGATTATTGCTTTCAAGATATAATACAACACAATAGAAAGATAAAATGCTGTTATCAAGATGTAATTGAAGCAAATTTGTAATCCTATAATTAGCAATAAAATACTGTTCTTTTCCGTACCATATGTTTATTTCATCAAGGGAAAATTAGTGTATTTGCAATAACAGTACTGTTTAAATCCCTAATCCTAAAGCAAGTATGGGAACACCAGTTATTTTGTTTTGGCCTGTTGATTTTGTGTAACTCAATGGTAATTCCACCTAATACCCACTGACAACCCTATGTCCCAGCATCTGTTTGAAGAACACTTGCTAGACTTCATATAACACTTCTGTTTCTCTTCAGCTAAGTAAAAAAAAAAAAGCATTATACTGTAAACAGAAAATAGACTGTTAATGATCTAAACATTATGCATTATTTCATGCAACCTCTTGTCATTAGTATAGCAACTAATCACTTATATTTCTTGGTTTCAACATAATTACTGGTAATCAAATAGAAAGTTACAAAGGTTCTTATTTTAAGAAATGACTGTGCTGAAACTTTAAAACCCATGATGTAAAATATAATTAACAATGGAGTATCACACATCTATATCAATTAACCAATTTTGACAACCATGGTTTGGGGATATAATTTATACTGGGCTTTGCTATATTTTATCTTGTAATACATGAAATGTTATGTCGAATAAGCAAGTACATCAAAAACAGATACACTTGATGCCCATGCAAAGTATACGCCATGGGACATTAAAACAAATACTAATTTATTCATCTAAAGATACATAGGTCTAAGGGGGTAATAAAGCAAAAGAAAGCACATAGTGCATCTTGGTAAAACCACATTGCAGTGCAAGGGGTGCAAACCCTTTTTTTTTTTTTTTTGCACTCAGAGAAAATACCGGCTGCTTTTACATGCACCCCAGAAATTATTTTTACACAGCAAATAAGATTTGAGTACGGACACACCAGGAGCAAACACAGGATTTTGGAGAGGTGTTTCCAAATGTTTGATTTTAGAGCAATTGTCACCTTGAAGGATGCATAATTAGCATGTAACAAGCTATAGTCTGCCCCAAACAAAGTGCAGTTTATGTACTACAGTACATCAGACATATGCAGGCCCAACGATCACGGTAAGCCACTTAGTGTAACAGATTCACTCTCTGGTGCGATGATTAATTAGTCACACACACACACACACACACACACACGCACACACGCACACATGCAACACACTTGGAAGGAAAATCTGCTGTCATTGGGTATGTGCAGCAACTAAATTACAGCCCTTATACTGCATGTACTGGTCACTGGCCAGGCTGTGGGGAAGGAGAGTTTCTGGGCAACTGGAATACCCCCCTTCCCCTACATTTCCTATGTACACCCTGCCTAGCATACAAAGGAACATTCGGTCCACTATATACAGATGTAACCTAGCTTATTCATCCTGCGGCTTGGTAGCACGAGCACACGTGCTGCATGTGTGACTTGGTACGCCGGGCTGTGACTATTTGCACCCACAATCGCACAGTAGAAAGCATATGGGGTACGTGTGCGATTATACGCACGTGCACATATACATGCATGTGACCCATGCTAAACAGATCATGGGTACCCCTAGCTGAGCTTGGCTACATATGTAGGGCTAATTCTGAGATTGGAACAAAGAAAGAACAGCAAGTAACTTTGCAACTTGGACAAACCATATTTACCCTGAATGCAAAAATAATTAATGTATTTGTACCTCATGCATTGCAACATGACTTGTACAGGTGCAAAGTGACAGGGTTTTGTTCTCTTGCTTTGCACCCAACTCCAGCTGGCTGTTACATTCATGCTTTGTAGCTGCTCAAATGCAGTCAAGTAGACAATAAACAATTAGTGTTACTGGCAGCAATGCAGACATACAGTATACTGTATATGTGCCTGGGCACTTAGTTAGAAATAATGTGACTAATCCTTTCATTTACACCATATGGTAGTGTAGAGTGGAATATAGCAACACAGAACAGAATATGGATTCATTGCAATAATGAGCAAAATATGATACTTTTTGATTGTAAAGATAAAACAATTTAGCACGGTTTAATTTTTCTGAGAATCCATCATTAGCAGGTGGCAAAAGACTTCAAACGCCACACTTAAATAAGTTTGCAAAATGTTGCTTAAGAAGAACATAGTCAGCATTATCAATATAGTATCAAATTATTATTATAAAACCGCCTTCTCTTAGACATCATTGCCATTTCACTGATCTTCATTTCATTAAGGCTCTCAAAGTCATCTGAAGACTGAAACATACTTGCCTTCCTGACCCTCTCCATGAGGGAGAAAATGCTCTGTTCCTGGGCTTTCCTGGTAATGTATGATTGCCATCACCTGTGCTGAAACACCTTTCTTATCAATTAACTAGCTCACCACAGGTGATGGCAATAATACATTACTAGGAAAGTCCAGGAACAGAGCATTTTCTCCCTCATGTTGAGGGTCAGGTAGACAAGTATGCACTGAAACAATCTCAAACCCTGAAATACAAATGCACACAGACTACAATGCATGCTGCTATGAAGCAAACTAGATTTTAGGAGCAAGGTGATCAAATAGAGAATTCAACACAAAGATGAAAGGATGTAGTATTTGCACTGGCTGCACCTAATGATAGAGTAGATTGGTAGCATTAGCTGGTCTGAACTATTCATAGCCAGCTGGTTCGAATTCAGCAGCAATCATTGGATGTACTGTAAATAGTAAACAGAAAGACAGAAAACATTTAATATACCTGGTGGGTTTTTAAAAATCTGAGGTAAAGGTCATCAGACACAGACTGGACAGGTTTAATAGTTGTAATTTAAAGGTTCTTGCATTTTACACTTTAATTGGTCATATAGTTGAGGGTGAAGTATAGGCTTGTCTAAGAGTATGTCTATGCCCTTTGGTCATATACAGATGTGTCCTCAAATATCGTTGCTGAGTAGCGTGTAGCACCTGCTCCTTGCATTATAAGTCCTGTTATAAGTTGCATAATAAATGTAACGTCACATTATAATTGTAACGTGCATACTACTTTCTGTCCACCAGATGTCGCGTTTCCTAAACTGAACAGCGCATGCCTCAAATAGCCAACGGACCCTTCCTAGTGATGCCTGCTGATTGGCTGACATTTATTGTGACAATAAAGAACCATTAATCACTTCCCTTTATAAAAAAAATCTCTTTCTACAAAATACAATGCCACGCTGCTGCCTGTTCACACTATTCATTTTGTCGTTACATTGTGTACTAAGGGGGTCATTCCAAGTTGATCATAGCTGTGCTAAATTTAGCACAGCTACGATCAGGCACCCAGACATGCGGTGGGATGCCCAGCACAGGGCTAGTCCGCCCTGCTTGTCAGTCCGCGCCCCCACCCCGCAGAAATGCAAAAGCATTGCACAGCAGCGATGCTTTTGCATCTCAGGAGTTACTCCAGGCCAGTGCAGCTCCTGCGGTTGGCTGGGAGAACCTCTTTGCTGCCCGGGTCGCAGCGGCTGCGTGTAACGTCACGCAGCCACTACGGTCTGCCCCCCCAAAGGTCCGGGCCACGCCTGCGTGGGCCGGACTGTGCCCCCTAAAGGGCAGCTTAACATTGCCGTCCATCCCCCTCCTGCCCAGCGACCGCCCCTGCCTCAGAGGCGATCGCTAGGCAACGACGGCTGGCATGCGCTGGCACCGACGCATGCGCAGTTCTGACCCGATCGCTGCTCTGCGATAAACTGCAGCGAGCGACCGGATAGGAATGACCCCAAAATCCTTGATTTTATTAGCAAAAACAGCTTTATTATCTCGGAAAGAATGTCAGGTTTAGTTGCTATCAAATGGACAGAAATATGTAATGCACTGTGCCACTGGGTCCGTATCTCATTATTATGACTTCCAGATCGTCTCCATTGCTGTGCCCCCACCATTGGCGGATTCATTCCAACTTTTTTTAAAACAGGGCCGCTAATCAGACAAAACACATCACATATACACCAGGAGTGCTTACTCTTACCACGGTTGACTGTGGCCTAACGAATACAGTGTCCGCCTGAAAAGCCTGCATCCCTGGGTTCGATATCCAGCGGGGCATACAATTATGTTATTTTTTTTAATGTATTCATTTATTATTTTTTAATGAAATAAAGTTATTTGGCGTGTTGCTACTTCCCTTTATATAAAAAAGTCCCCTTCTAAAAAATACAATGCCACGCTGCTGCCCTGTTCACACAATTCAGTTTGTCGTTACATTGTGTACTAAATCCTGGATTTTATTAGCATAAACAGCTTTATTATCTCGGAAATCATTTGAGGTTTAGTTGCAATCAAATGGACAGAAATATGTAATGCACTGTACCACTAGGTCTGTATCTCATTAATATGACTTCCAGATGGTCTCCATTGCTGTGCTGCCTTGCTTGGTGGATTTAATCAGACAAAACCGTCACATATACTGTATTAATCTAAATAACATCTACTGCAGGGACATGTGATTAATGATTAAAATAATACAAAAAAGATACTGTACTTACTGGGTGCATATTCTACTGTATGTCATACAGTAAGTACTGTATCTTATTTATTGTATTCTAATAATTATAATACATTAGATTAGTTTGGTGAGGCACCAATAGCAGTGCCTCCCATAGACAATTGGAATGGGGATAGAGTGGGGGCAGGGCAAAGCGGTGAGCTTTAAAAGTCCATTGAAAAAACTGAAGAAAGTAGCACTAGTATAAGTGCCTCTTTGACAGGGATGGGCTTTCAGCGTGATTGGACAGCGTATCCAGTGCTGGATCCGCTGGTCCAATCACCGATATGAGACGTTGGGACAAGGGAACTGCCAATACTTAGAATAAACTCTTCTCCCTAGTTCATTCCCCCTGACTCTTTGCCTGCTGCTTGTGGTGGGAGCATTCCACGCCCGGCGATTATCCCTGTGTCCCCGCAGCAGGCAGTACTGGGGAGTGGGAAGAGCAGCACTCCAGGGGGTCATTATGTGTACTGTAACTTGTGCTACAGGAACAGTACATTTAACTGGCACTACTGGAACAGTATGTGTAACTGATACTACAGAGGGCATTTTGGGAAACTGGCACTAGATTGGGTCATTATGTGTACTGTAACTTGTGCTACAGGAACAGTACATGAGACTGGCACTACTGGAACAGTACATGTAACTGACACTATAGGAGGCATTACGTGTAACTGGTACTACAGGGAGTCATTACGTGTAACTGGCACTATACAAGGCATTATGTGTAACTGGCACTACAGGAAGCATTACATGTAACTGGCACTAAAGGAGGCATTATGTGTAACTGGCACCATACTGGTGGCATTACATGTAACTGGCACTATACTGGGGCATTACGTGTAACTGGCACTATAATGGGGGCATTACGTGTAACTGGCACTATACTCGGGGCATTACTTGTAAGGAGCACTACTGTGTTCATTATGTGTAAGGCTGCCAATTGTGTGTAGGGGGATGATAACACAGTATACTGTGTATATTATAATTTAATAACACAATACTGTATACTGTATAGTTGCAAGGCCATTCCACTGTGCTAGTACCGCGTATGCCTTCGACGCACCCATTGGGGAGAGGGTAGGCCACTTCAAAAGATATTGCTCAGAGTGCTAGTAGGCCTTGAGCTGTCTGGGAACTTTGTGGTTTGTCCTTTAATCACAGTATACTGTATAAACCTTGGCTGCAGTAGCAGCCCACCCCCATGTACTCTAATATACTGTACTGTTTCTGCTGTTCCTAAAAAGTGAGCTGAGGTTTGCTCTCTTGAGCTGCTGGGGATGTACTGGAGAAGCCAGTGCCTCCCCAGCCATTGACCTCACCGCACGTCACTGATCTACTGTACAATAAAACTGTAATGTACAGTACTGTATGTACACTCTTCTACTGTACTTAACATGTGCATTTAGAAGGAGATCTATATCTGCGGCGCATACTCATAAAAGCATGACTGTGCACAGTCTGTAAATGAACTACAACAGAACTTTCTTTCAGCCAAGCCTGGATCTGTCGTGTTGTCTTGTTTTCTTTTTTCATCTTAGCAATTATCTGGCTCATAGATTTGCTGATTTTTACCGGCATGTTTCATGGCAGGTACTGTGGAGACAAGATACTGTACTGTAAATACTGACCTGTACTGTAATTTTTTGCACTCCATTATATAAAGTATTTTACAATATACAGTACAGTACAGAATTGTGTACAGTATAATGGATGTTAAAACAATTCAATTGCCCCTTGTGTCATCTGCGAATCAGTGTTGCAGTTTCTTGCACACAGCGCTAAAATGCCTACGAGCCTGCACATGGCTTGCTGCTTAGGACCTGCTAGGGTGTACGGCAAATGACAGTACATAGACATGGCCGCTTGCTGCACAAATCAAGGGGCTAGGTTATACAGTAGGTAAACTCCTGCCCCCCAGGAGTGTGTGTGACAGAGTACATACAGTATACAGCAATTCCCACTAGGGTGTGTGACAAATTACAGTACATACAGTATGTACAGTAAATGTGCGTCCATAGACATGGGCGGTGTAGAAGGCCAGGGACTAGGTACTGTAAGAATACATGGACATACTGCATACCTCCCAACAGGTATCCGTTTGGATGGTCGACCATGTTAAGGTCGACCACTATTGGATGACATTGACTTAGTCGACATGGATGACACATGACAGGTCGACAAATGAAAAGGTTGACGTGTTAAAAGAAAATTGGATTTGTAACTTTGTCATACTTTACCATCCACATGGACTACGATTGGGAATAGTAACCTGTGCCGAGTGCAGCGGCAACAGAGCGAGGCACCTTACCCACAGCATTGCAAGCAACGTGAGCTATGCAAGGGGATGCGGTACCCTGATTGGGGTTCCTGGTCATGTTATGGAAAAATGACACCAAAAACAGTTCAAAAATCCATGTCGAACTTTCCATGTGTTGATCTGTCATGTGTCGACCACTTTCATGTGTCGACTATTTATCCATGTCGACCATGTCAATGTCTACCAATAGTGGTCGACCTAATGACTGTTGACCTCAACATGGTCGACCATTCATATCGGAACCCTCCCAACATGGCCCTCTCCAGGAGGGACAGAATGCTGTGTTCCTGGACTTCCCTCTTAATTAATGATTGCCATCACCTGTGGTGAAACACCTTTATTTTCAAATAACTACACTGTAGTTCACCACAGGTGATGGCAATCATTAATTAAGAGGGAAGTCCTGGAACAGAGCATTTTGTCCCTCCTGGAGAGGATCCTGTTGGGAGGTAGGATACTGTACACTGCAGTAGCAGCAGGTGGCTTAGGGGTCTATTTACTAAGCCTTGGATGGAGATAAAGTGGTAGGAGATAAAGTACCAGCAAATTAGATCCTAACTCCCATGTTACAGGCTGTCGAAGTCAAAAATATTACATAGAGAGAACATACAGACTCCACACATTATGAGTCGCTAAGCTTGCAAATACACGCAGCAAGCACAGCAATATATGGTAACATATGCATTTACACAGACATGCCACAGAGATAGATTCGACACATATTTCATACAGCACATAATTTGAACATATCAAGCACCAGACATCATAATGTTTTAATTATATAATGGTGTAACGTCATGTATGTGTATTATTGGAGCAGATCAAGATCGACATGTCATGTTTAATATTAAAGCAACCAGATTAATGTGTATATCAATTTGATGCCTGTTATTAAGTTGTAGCTCATTGCAACAAGTAGTTATGATTAAATGCATGAAAGCTAAAGTCACTCTTATTAAAACAATGGACATTCCAAGCATGTGATGGACAGGAAACTCAGGCCAGCCCTTTTGATGTCTTCAAGGCTGATTCTGGTTTGCATATGAACTGACCAGTGACTCATCATGAATGAGAAAGTTCCCTCCCCTAGACTATATTTGTGCACTCCCCCAAACTACATAGTGTATTGCTGAAGAGACACACAGAAGCATGCTTTTTCCCTGGGTCCTGAACGAGATGGGTTTCTGCCGATACTCTGCTCCTTTGAGCATGGAGGGGAAGCGTAGTGAGCATTGAGGGAGATGGTAATTGTATCGCTGGCCTGTAACTGTATGGATTCCTGCTTACTGTGTAAATTGTAACTATATATATATATATATATATATATATATACTGTACATTGTGATATATTGAATACATATAATTTTAATATCAAATATATATATCAATGAGCATTGGAACTCATACAATGTGTGCGTGTGATGTTTTCTATTAAGGGATGTAGTGTTTTGCGATGTAGAGCGCACTTTTATCGTATATGGTAATAAGATGCACCTGGCGTCCGCAGTATATATTAGAGCAGGCATTTTAAATATTTGTCAGAAAGCAATTTGGTATTTACAAGGCTGGGTTTGGAAAATGACAGTTAGGAGTTGATTGGCTGGTTTTTAATCTCCTCCACTTTCCTTTCTTATCTCCACCTGAGGCTTAGTAAATAGACCCCCTAGCTACTGTAGCAGGATCAAAAATAGGCTCATTCGGGGACAATTTGACCACCAAGCGTCTCCGCTGGTGGCCATTTTGTCCTCTAACCAGCCTGTACATGGCTTGCTATCTAGGACCTGCTAGGGAGTCTGACAAATTTGCTCGCTAGACAAATCAAGGGGCTAGTTTATACTGTAGGGAAACGGAAGTAGCATTACTGTATAGAAATGTGACAATCAGCAGCATATAATGTACATATTACCTGTAATTACTGTACCAGCGAGATGATAGTTCAGTAATAGGCACAGTTTGTGGTAGAAACAGTAGAATGCAGCAACAACTTGACTTTGAAGTCAGCAGAAGTGGCAGAGTCTATCACAAGGGTTTGTACGGGTGATACAGCCGAAGAGACAATCTAAGTAGCAAGTCTACACTGTTAGATGCAGAGTTACATAATGGATAGCTACTTGTATCTACAAAGTGGATTTATACAGTATGAGGTGTCTGTAAAGTGTGTGGCCGCTTTGTCTGCAGTACCAGCAAGTCTGTGATACCCATTTTAAAAAAGGAAGACTCATTTGTGTGAGCTCTTTGCGGCTGACACCTTATACAGAGCTGCCGATTGCCATTGTGTGCGTTGCCGGTGGGTCTGCCCTGCTATTGGTCGACCACAATGCAAATGCACCTGTATCAGAATTTGGGAGAGAAGGTCATCCTTTGTCATATTTAATAGCAAGTTAACCTGGAATGCTTTCTGAGATAATAAAGCTGTTTATGCTAATAAAATCCAGAACTTAGGGGTCTATTTACTAAGCCTTGGGTGGAGATAAAGTAACAGGAGATAAAGTACCAGCCAATCGGCTCCTAACTGACATTTTTCAAACACAGACTGTGACAGGGCAGTTAGGAGCTAATTCGCTGGTACTTTATCTCCATCCAAGGTTTATTAAATAGACCCCTTACTACATTATGTAATGACAAAATGAATGAGGACAAATCTGACAGTTTTTAGACCTGTTTTCTACAATTTCGACAAGCGTGGCGGCACAGCAATGGAGACTATCTGGAAGTCATATTAATGAGATAGGGACCCAGTGGTACAGTGCATTACATATTTCTGCCTATTTGATAGCACAGAAACCAGAACATTTTTCTGAGATAAAGCTGTTTATGCTAATAAAATCCAAGATTTAGTACACAAAGTAACAACAGAATGAATAGCTAGCGTGATTGGGCCACAGCGTGATTGGGGAGGTGTTTTGGTACAGGCATACAGTGACCTCAGTGGGAATGAATACTAATGAGTGATCAATGGGGGGAGGTGCAGAAGCCTGCAATGAGTTGCATACTGTAGTGTAGGGAGCTGCCTAGACTGTGAACAATACAGTGTAAATAGTGCCTCATCATACCGTGGTATAGAATACTGTAGGAGAGAATTTAGTTTTTTCAGATTTAAAGGGAAGAAGCGACACACCAAATAACTTTATTGCATTAAAAAATAATAAATAAATACATACAAAAATAATAATAATAATTGCATGCCCCACTGGGTATCGAACCTGGGGGTGTATGCATTGCAGGTGGACACTGTATTTGTTAGGCCACAGCCAACCGTGGTAAGAGTAAGAACTGCTGGTGTATATGTTATGTGTTTTGGTTGATTTGTGACCCCATTTTAAAAAAGTTGAATTGATTCCGCCAAGCGTGGCGGCACTGCAATGGAGACCATCTGGAAGTCATATTAACGAGATATGGACCCAGTGGTACAGTGCATTGCATATTTCTGTCCATTTGATAGCAAAGAAACTTGAAACTCTTTCTGAGATAATAAAGCTGTTTTTGCTAATAAAATCCAGGATTTAGTACACAATGTAATGACAAAATGAATTGTGTGAACAGGGCGGCAGCATGGCATTGTATTTTGTTGGGGAGGACTTTTTTTTATAAAGGGAAGAACGTGATTGGCTAGCCTCTCACAGATCACTGCCTACT
This sequence comes from Pseudophryne corroboree, assembly GCF_028390025.1. NCBI lineage: Eukaryota > Metazoa > Chordata > Amphibia > Anura > Myobatrachidae > Pseudophryne > Pseudophryne corroboree. The sequence goes on from NC_086449.1 coordinate 651,085,157, forward strand.
GCCACAGCATTGTATTCAGCACTGTAGTCTTAACGTGGAGCATTCGCCACCCAGCGGTTAAACTGTGTATTACATGGCATGGGACACAACGCACACCATATTGTTTTTTATAGCTTGTGACTCAGGATCCTAAATAGTGCGCTATGGGCAATGATGTTTGAGGACACATCTGTAGTTAGTGGTGAAATATGTCTATGCCCTTTGGAACGTTCTAGATTATCTTTCCTGATCAATATCCCGCCTTCCCACCCTAGCTATTGTTGTTTTTTTAGGTTTGCAAGAAGAACAACTGTAGTGAGCGCCTTGCTTTAAATCTTAGGTGCACTGCCCGCCAATACACAGAGTAGGCTGATTCTACCATACTAGGGCACCACTGGTCCAGGAGGGCCTTATGAATTTGTATCATTGGGAGTGGAGTTGGATACCTTGAGTGGAGTGTGATGAGATGGTAGAAATCCCCCCATCTACATCTTGGTATTGATTTGCAGATGGTTATACTGTCAGTAGAGCCATTCTTTCTTCACCACCATACTTTCCGTTTTAATTAGAGATATGCACCGGCCCATTTTTTGTGGATTTGGTTCTAGTTCATCAGCGGATTTTAATTTTGGATTTGGTTTTGCCACCTCATGTGTTTTGGTTTTGTATTTTTTTAAATTGCTAAAAACAGCTAAAATCACTTCATTTGGTCCTTTTTTTGTCTCTACGGTCTTATAGTCTTACATTTCCAGTCATTACCAGTCAATTTTGACCAGCTCACAGCTCAAAATATTGTTTGCATCCAATTTAGGCCAAAAGGTTGCACCGAGGTAGCTTGCTAAATGAAGCCAAAGAGCAGCAGCACAAACACACAGCAGTTATTTCTAATTAAAAATGTTTTACAAATTAGTAATGTATTACCAATAACCTATCAAACCAACTCACAAGTACTTTCAATAGAAAACAATGAAACACAGAAATTTACTAAGAATTGTGTATGGAGTATCATTGCTCTAAATTAGTAGTTGTTAACAGACAGCAAAAAAAAAACCCTAAACCATTTGTAAAATAACAGCAGCAGATGTGGATGCATCCTACACAAGTGCACATGCCACTAGCTCATGCCTATTCACAGTTCCAAATCTGTACCTCCCTCCTGGTTCTCTGTGCCCATGTAAATCCTTGATCAATCAGCCTTATTGTTGAGCGGCTCCCTCAAATTTCCCCAACCATTAAATCAGAGTTCCATAACTGCAGGTAACAGTGCAGGTCAAATATAATATGGGTTACAGTGCAGGTCAGATACAGTGCAGGTTACAGTGCAGGTCAGATAGAGTGGGGGTCAGATACAGTGTTGGATACAGTGCAGGTCAGATACAGTAAAAGTAGGATACAGTGTGGGTTACAATGCAGGTCGGATACATTGCAGGCCAGATACAGTGCGCCTCGGATTCAGTGTGGGTTGGATACATTGTGGGTCGGATAAAGTGTGTGTTGGACACAGTGTTGGTCAGATACAATGTGGGTTACAGTGTAGGTTGTATACAGTTTGAGTTGTATACAGTGTGGGTCTGATATAGTGCAGGTCAGATACAGTGTAGGTTACTGTGCGGGTTGGATACAATGTGCCTTGGATACAGTATGGGTCAGATACAGTGCAGACTGGATACACCAATAGCATACTTACTGTAACAGGGGGTGCCAGCGGTGTCCTCAGTACTGGTGGTGTTGGTGGTGTCATTAGTGCAGGGGTGCTAGCAGTGTCCTCAGTGTGGTTGTGCCTGCGATATCCGTCAGCAGGAGGATGACGTCTTGGCTTGTTTTGTGATCCAAAGCAAATGGATAGCTCTGTCTCAGATCCCCTTGGATACCAGAGATTTGGGTGAGCTCGGATCTCTGAGAACTGGGCCCGCTCATCTCTAATTTTAATTAATAACATCATTTAAAATTAATAAAAAAATTGACCCTTTTCCCCCACAAAAATGTGCTTATTAGTCTATATGTTAGATACGTATATGCTGTTTGTCAACTGTCTGGGAAGTTTGACATCAACGATATGGAGTTTAAAAACAACATGAATGTATAGTTTATAACTAAAATACATAAATATGTTTTTTAAATATACATAAACAGTGTAAAGATCAAATATGATTGTAATTATAATGAAAAAATCATTAAAATCTTTTCTTCGTAACAAAGCATACCCCCAACATATAGCAAATAGCAGAGTTCCCACTAACATTGGTCTCATTATTGTAGGACATGTCTAGGTGTTGCCAATTGCAATCAATTACTATTAAAGATGTGTCCACTTACAGTGTTGCTGCAAAGCGTATGTATCGCAGCACACTGTTCACAGCATAGCAGATGTACACTATGCGTACGCCCTGCTATGCCATTCAATTCAATGGGAGCTGCATGTGCATGTGCCTGACTCCCATTGATCCCTATGGGAGCTGGTAATGATGTGATCACTGCGTTTGCATCGAGGTCCCGCTACAGCACACTGCTATATGCATCCAGGCTGCAACAGGACACATCTGTATGTTATAGAATATACTACATAAATGATAGCTAGAACCTGTTTGATTGCTATGGCTAACACCTCAAAGTGCCCTCTTTAGAAGGTTTGATAAATCTCTCCCTTAATCATATCAAAGCTTTGCTATACACCTCTATTAGTGTCTTCCTTAAACATTTATGAAAGAGCTATAGATGTCAAATAATATAGATATGTCCTCATTAGAGATGTACGCCTGGCCATTATTGTGTTTTGGTATTGGATTGGTTTTGCCAAAACCGCCCTTGTGTGTTTTGGTTTTGGTTTTGGTTCTATTTAAAAAAATAAAAAAATAAAAACAGCTAAAATCACAGAATTTTGGTTTGTCTTTGTCTCTATAGTATTATTAACCTCAATAACATTTATTTCCACTCATTTCCAGTCTATTTTGAACACCTCACAGCTCACAATATTGTTTGCATCCAGTTTAGGCCAAAAGGTTGCACCGAGGTAGCTGGATGAATAAGCTGACAGAAGCGGGCAGCACAAACACGTGACACATCTAGGAGTGGCACTGCAGTGGCAGACAGGATGGCAGTTTTATAAACTATTCCCAAAAAGTGCTCCAAAGAGCACATAATGCAAAGAAATAAGGTGCAAGATGGAACTGACCTTGGGCCCTCCCACCCATCCTTATGTTGTATATATTAAACTGGACATGCACAGTGTAACAAACCAATCATTTCAGCGAAAGGGACATTCACTTGTGGCTGAAATGATTGGTTTGTTTGTGCCTCCACAAAACAATTTTTTAGAAAAATTGCATTATAATCTTGTACAATAAATTTCATGTCTTTGCCGCAAATGAAGTAATATGTCTTTGCCGCAAATGATGTAACATGCTTTTATAAACATTGTCAGGATTGGGGTTAAAATAATCCCACACCCAAGAGGTGTTTTTTTTTATTTGGTCCAATGCCCAGGCATCGCAATGGCTTTCTTTTTATCACGGTCAACAACTGCAACCACAAGTGGCTGACTTACACAAGCAACATCATCATCAACATCCTCACTGTCAGATAGTACACATATATCCTCCTCATCCTGTCCCACTTCCACACACAAATCATCAATTTGTATTATGTTCTCATCATCAGATTCATCACTCTCCTCATCAGATTCATCACCATCTTTACTTGTACTGCTCCCCACATGTGCAGATGGTTCAGAAATGGTGGAAGGAGGAGAAAGAGGCTTCTCTGTGAGGACAGTGTAAAAATGTCAGACTCAAACATAGCTGATGTACAGTAGACACCCCTAAACGCTCCTCAAGAATGTCTAGTTGTTCTGATTCTGAAAGTGCAGTTTGTCTTACTGCCGCTGGAGCTAACTTTCCTTTTGATTTTTTTTCTTTACCACTCTAAAATTAAATGATTTTACATACCCTGACTTAAGCACTCTATGCCCCTGGGCATTGCCTTAGCAGATGACATTGATGGACTTGCATTGTCAATGTCATGACGAGTGGCAGCAGCTTCAGCACTAGTAGTAGCCTCCATTCCTAGCAACACAAAGTGGGGTTGACCTTCACCGACAGCATCGCACAACTGAGTCAGCAATGTACATAGTAATAATAAACACTGCGGTTGACTTCACCGACAGCGTCACACAAATGAGTCAGAAATGTATATAATAATAATTACACACTGCGGTTGACTTCCCCGACAGCATCACACAAATGTGTCAGAAATGTATAAAATAATTACATATTGTGGTTGACTTCACCAACAGCATTGCACAAATTAATCAGAAATATATATAATAATAGTTACACACTGCGTTTGACTTCACCGACAGCGTTGCACAATACGTGTATGAGTAGGAAATAATATACTGTGGTCTGACGGTCAGTGTCATAGTACTTTTGAAAATAAAGTAAAATTGTATTGTACACTGGGGTACAGCACAAACAATAAATATATTTTTTTAAAATAATTTTAGGCTTTTTGTTTTTGCTTTTATTATTTTAATTTTACTCTGGGGCAGAGATCCTTGATGGACAGACGGATCACCCCTTTCAGATACAGCAGAGAGAGCACCCCTTTTTCAGATATAGCAGAGAAAACACTTCTTTTTCAGATACAGCAGACAGAGATAGCATCCCTTTTCAGATACTGCAGACAGAGAGCACCCCTTTTTCAGATACAACAAATAGGGCACCCCCACCCACCGCTTACCACACCACGCCATCCAGTACTGAGATAGACACTTTTGTCCAGTACACTCTCCAATGCCAGAGTGGAGATGGTGCAGATGCGCAGGTACTTATATAGAATCCAAAACCCGCGAGAATCTGACAGTGGGAAGATGTTGTTCGGCCTCGCTTTGGGATCCGAGTAAAGCAGGAAGTCCAGAGCCAAACTCGGATTCCGCTTCAGATCGCAATGTTTGGAGGGGGGGGGAGTCGGTTCCTCATCTCTAGTCCTCATACATCTACCGTTATATGCCATGCAGTGCAAGATGCTCGGCTCAAGTTATTAGGATCACTTGTATGAACATCGCCCATCTGATTAATCCTCAGTATACGCAGGATGGCTGGGCTGTTCATGCCAAAAATGCACACCATGGCCTTGAACACTACCAGAAAACATGGTGACGCACCTCCATTTTTGTGAATGCTGCCCAGTTCCATCCATCCCAATTCCAAATGCTGTCAGCTTGTCAATCAGTTTGCGGCTTGTGGCCATTGCATGCGAGCATGCAGGACCCATTCTGTACATGCACAGAACGGGTCATGCGCAGGCACCCAACAACTGGAGATGTATATAAACCATCGGATCTACGTACATCTCCAAATCAGGCCCTGTATATAGAGCAGCTACTGCATTGTGGCACTTCCCGTACAGGCTCAGACTCACACACAGATATACAAGTGCTGAATATCAAATCGATACAGTCTCATGAAATTATTTTGTCATATTTCAGTGTAATATATGTAAAAAGATGCTCTGCGCATGTCAAGTCACACAGAACCTTGTGTGCAGAGAAGGGTTGTTTGGCACAACTGCAGTAATAGTGTATGAGAACACATCTGTAAATGTAATTTGGTCATATTCCCTGCAGCGAAAAAAAATAGTGCTGCTCAGAGCTACTGTAGCTCCACTTCAGCAATATGCTGAGCACTGGCTACTGACTGCCTCTAGTTACTATGTAGTTTGGCTGCAGATACTAAAATGCATAGATTATGGTGAGGTTGATTGCTGTCTATTAGATTCAGTATTTCTGCAAAAAGTACTATTATTACTTACATAAAAGAATAGAAATCTCAATCTGTCCTTCAGTAAATTTAGTTCCAAGGAGTTTGTTTACTGGCAGGCAAACATGCAATCGTATAGACCATGAAAATACACTTACAGCAATAAAATGATTCACTATTTCCCAGATAAACTTCTTTGTACAAGCAGAAACTGACATTAATTAATATGCCTAATTAACAAGTGTATTCAAAGGATGATTAAATTAAATTTACAAACACTAATTTAATTACAACAAATCATTGAAATTATGTTTACTGCTAAATGATAAAAAATGGAAAACTGAACTCTGGATAAGAGAAAAATCTTTGAGGGTTGAATATAATTTAACTGAACTATTTGTATGAACATAGCAAATACTTTTTGTAATATACTGAAGACTGTTCACATAGTATACAATTATATTTAATTTATAACTCATCAAAAAAATATTGAGTTTTGGATGTAATTATTTACAGTTATTTATATAGTGCACACACATTCTACAGTGATTTACAGAGAATATTTGGCCATTCACATCAATCCATGCCCAAATGGAGCTTACACTCTATATTCCTCATTACATATGCACACATATTATAGTTAATTTTTAATCAGAATCCATTTAGCTTGCCAGCGTGGTTTTGGAATGTGGGAGGAAACTGGAGTACCTGGAGAAAATGCATGCAAACGTGGGGAGATTTTACAAACTCCACACAGTGAGGGCTTGGATGGAAATTGAATCCTAGACCTTGGTGCTGTGAGGTACTAATGCTAACCATTACACCAACCATGGTGGGTCAACAAAGCTCCTTCCTAGTGAACCTAATATTAATGTGATTGAGAAGGTCATAAATTCTTGGCCAGAACAAGGCACATCTAAGTAATTACCTGACCCATAGATTCACCTGGTCCTCAGAGCTGTAGTATGAAAAATTTTGGATTTTATTTCAATTAACCTAACTATTTCTAAAATAAAAATGTTTTATAATTTGTGTGGAATTAACATTGAAATGCCTAAAAAAACATTCTCAAGCTTGTTTTGTAAACCTTATAAGGGTGTTTTACAATTTAACAAATTGGTAACCCCACACCTGAACTGTGGCATTGCAATTCCATGCACTTATTTTTGATAGTTGCAGGGAAAAAACCCAATCTGAAACTACTATAAATGACAAAAATATTATTGCTTGTTGCTTCATTTATATAAAACTATTATTTTGCATTAGCTGGTAAAGGGGGAAGCGGTCACCATAAAGCTAGTCAGGATCCCAGACGTCACAATGCCCCGACCGTCGGGTTTGCATACTGATCCCGGTAAAGGCAGTAAGGATAGTCTATGAAGCTTAGCAAATGTACTCCCATATTATCTTTGTAGTAATCCCAAATGGGATGTAGTTATCATGTCAACAATCACAATGTCAACAATCAAGAGATTGACTCCACAATGTCACATCATGTCAACATGGTTAAAATGTAGACACAAAATATGTCAACACAGTTGTATTATCAACAAAAAATTTGGAAACATGTTGTTGACATATAGTAATGCATAGCCCAAATGTTTACACTAGAAATTTTATGGTTAGGGTTTAGGGTTAGTGTTTGGGTTTATGGATTATGATTAGGGTTGAGGTTAAGCTTAAAATTGGCTCCCTCTCGAATCTGTGCTGGAGATGTAAAAATCCCCCAGTGAGCTTTGTGCATATCTGGTGGGATTGCCCTCTTATAATTCCATTTTGGGCAGAGGTATTCAAGTGTTCCAAACTGATAGTGGGGGACGTGATCCCGAAAGACCCGGGTTTCTGGCTCCTCAATCACACCTCTGCGGGGGCGCACTCCTATAAACACTCCCTATTGAGACATCTTAGCAACGCAGCAAAAGCGGTTATTCCAACTCTTTGGAGATCCACCTCACCACCCTCGATTAAATTATGGTTTGCAAAGATCGAATACTTTTTAGACATGGAAGACCTTATCTCCTTCTCATCTGGGAAAACCGTTAAATTCACAGCTATCTGGTTCCCCTGGTACGACTTTAAGGACTCTTCTGTGTATCGGTCCTACATGGCTACATAACCCCCCTCATATTCCGTGTACGGTGTCTTTCTAATATGTCTCAGATCCCTAATTGATAAAGTTCCCCCCCCTATCTTCCAAAGAACTCGTCCTTCCTGCGCAGACACTCTCACCTGACTCTACCTTTCTTAACTTTCCCCTTCTTCCCTTTTTTCTTTTTCTTTTTCTCCCCTCTCTTTCTCTCCTTTCCTTTTATCCTAAGCTGTTTTATTAAAACGTTCTCCCTTTATATGTTCTGATGTAAGCTATGCAGACAACTTATTTCCATACTTTGGGTGCTTCAAACGTATTGTACTGACATATATGATATGCGATGATTTTGTCCCCTCCTTTGGAAATGTATTGTTGTAATGATCTGTCTGCTGCCTTAATTAATAAAAATAGTTTACATAAAAAAAGCTTAAAATTGGGTGTTTACATTATGTACCAGACAACATTTAGGCTGTCAATATTGTGGATATGTTGACATTTTGTCAGTGTCAGTATTTTGCAAGTCAACATTGTGTTTGTCAACATTCTGAACATGTTGCCATATTGCCTGTCGACATTATGTCTGTGTCAACATTACAGTGTCTAGATAATAACTGTTCACAATGTGATTGTCAACAAAACAGTCCAAACCCAATAAAGAATGATAGATGATGACTGTGAAAATATTAAGTTTCATATATGTGCTCATGAAAAGACATACCAAATTGAAAGAATACTGTAAGTGCAAAGTGATGTACTCTGTTTACAAGGCAATGACCTACAGAGACAGAACAACTAACATCTATGCTTCCTGGTAATACGATAAGGTAATAAAGAAGGCCCAAACCTTTGTAGGGAACTGAACAATAACATGGCGACCACTTGTCCCTCCAGCCCAATACACCTATTTAGAAATATAAAAATGAAACCTACAGTATAAACAGTAAGATTAAAAATTGAAGATGAAGATTAAGCACTAATACCTATGAAGGTGAGGCTTCATTAAGCAAGTGCCAAAAAAAAGGACAGGTAGAACATAGAAGAAAATATCTTCACCAGAAACAAAAACCCATACAATATATACAAATGAGGCCTACATTGGCTGTTGCAGTATTCCTTTGCAGTGAATTTTGGGACAAACACAAGGCATTTGTCAAGACAATGGACTTTGGCCCTCATTCCGAGTCGTTCGCTCGGTAATTTTCTTCGCATCGCAGCGTTTTTCTGCTTAGTACGCATGCGCAATGTTCGCACTGCGACTGCGCCAAGTAATTTTGCTATGAAGATAGTTTTTTTACTCACGGCTTTTTCTTCGCTCCGGCGATCGTAGTGTGATTGACAGGAAATGGGTGTTACTGGGCGGAAACACGGCGTTTTATGGGCGTGTGGATAAAAACGCTACCGTTTCCGGAAAAAACGCGGGAGTGGCTGGAGAAACGGAGGAGTGTCTGGGCGAACGCTGGGTGTGTTTATGACGTCAAACCAGGAACGACAAGCAGTGAACTGATCGCAGATGCCGAGTAAGTCTGAAGCTACTCTGAAACTGCTAAGTAGTTTGTAATCGCAATATTGCGAATACATCGTTCGCAATTTTAAGAATCTAAGATTCACTCCCAGTAGGCGGCGGCTTAGCGTGTGTAACTCTGCTAAAATCGCCTTGCGAGCGAACAACTCGGAATGAGGGCCTTTATTCAATAGGGATTGCAAAATTTGCGATTCACAATCTGTCCGATTATCAAAAATGCAGGCGTGCCCTGTCATTTTTAAGGCGGACCTCTGACATCAGCGATGACCACTTCCAGCATCTTGTGTCGCAATAATTGTGCATGACCTTGCCTGGTGCAGATAGGAAAAATCTTCGATGTTCCGGTAATTGCGTATGGTTTTGTGATCAGCCGGCATATGCAATGCATTCACAATTTTTGCAATGGATGCTTTTTTTTATTCCTGGACTGCAACTTTTTGATTGCAGAAACTGCTTTTTAGCAGAAATTGCAATCCTTAGTGAATAAGGTCATAGAAACATAGAATTTGACGGCAGATAAGAACCACTTGGCCCATCTAGTCTGTCCCTTTTTTTTAGCCTTTAGGTCTAAACCCTTTTTGAACCTTAATTTTTTGTAAGGATATTCATATGCCTACCCCAATCATGTTTAAATTGTTCTACAGTCTTAGCCTCTACCACCTCTGATGGGAGGCTATTCCACTTAACCACTACCCTTTCTGTGAAGGAATTTTTCCTTAAATTTCCCCTGAACCTGCCTCCCTCCAGTTTCAGTGTATGTCCTCGAGTTCTAATACTTCTCTTCCTTTGAAGAATGTTTCCCTCCTGAACTCTGTTAAAACCCTTGATATATTTGAAAGTTTCTATCATGTCCCCCATTTCCCTTTTCTCCTCCAAACTATACATGTTAAGATCTTTTAGCCTTTCCAGGTAAGTTTTAGGATGTAGGCCATGCACCATTTTAGTTGCCCTTATTTGTACACTCTCTAGTGTATTTATATCCTTCTGGAGATATGGGGGGTCATTCCGAGTTGATCGCTAGCTGAAAATGTTTGCTGCGTTGCGATTAATGAAAAAAAACGTACTTTCACAATGGCCGATGTATTTTCACACAAGGTCTAGTGAAGCATTTCAGTCGCACTGCTGACCGCAGAGTGATTGACATGAAGTAGGCATTTCTGGGTGTCAACTGACCGTTTTCAGGGAGTGTTCGAAAAAACGCAGGCATGCCAGGAAAAATGCAGGCATGGCTGGCCGAACACAGGGCGTGTTTGTGACGTCAAATCCGGAACTGAATGGTCTGTAGTGATCGCAAGCGCTGAGTAGGTCTGAAGCTACTCAGAAACTGCACAATATTTTTTTGCAGCCGCTCTGTGATCCTTTCGTTCGCATTTCTGCTAAGCTAAGATACACTCCCAGAGGGCGGCGGCTTAGCGTTTGCACGGCTAGTAAAAACAGCTAGCAAGCGATCAACTCGGAATGACCCCCCATGGTCTCCAGAACTGGACACAGTATTCCAGATGAGGCCGTAACAATGACATATAGAGTGGCATTACTACTTCTTTTTTCCTGTTACTGATTCCTCTCGCTATGCAACCAAGCATCTGACTTGCCTTTCTCATTGCTTTGTTGCATTGCTTTCCTGACTTTAAATCACTTGAAATAGTGACTCCTAAATACCTTTCCTCCTCAGTGGTTTCCATTATAGTACCCTTGGTACTATATTTAGCCTTTGGGTTTTTGTGACCCAAATACATGATTTTGCATTTTTTAGCATTAAACTGTAGTTGCCACGTACTTGACCATTTCTCAAGCCTAGCTAGGTCATCAATCATTTGTTTTACCCCTCCTGGTGTGTCTACCCTGTTGCAAATCTTTGTATCATCTGCATAAAGGCATACTTTCCCTTCAATACCATTTGCAATGTCACCAACAAAGATATTAAATAAAACTGGTCCAAGTACAGATCCCTTGGGTACTGACCTGGTAACATTTCCCTCCATAGATTGCACTCAATTTACTACAACTGTCTATTTCCTATCCTGCAACCAGGTTCTTATCCATTTAACTGTTTTATAATCCACCCCATGCTTTCAAGTTTATTTAGCAGTCTGCGATGTGGGACAGTGTCACATGCCTTTCTAAAGTCTAGATATGCTACATCTACAGCTTCCCCTTCATCTATTATTTTCATCACATAGTCAAAAAAGTCAATAAGATTTGTTTGTCATGATCTCCCACCAGTAAATCCATGCTGTTTTGGATCCTGTAAGTTGTTTGATTTAAGATATTCCACAACTCTTTCTTTTAATAGTTTTTCTATTACTTTCCCTACTACTGATGTAAGGCTTACTGGCCTGTAGTTACTTGCTTCTTCCTTGCTTCCACTTTTGTACAGTGGAACTACAATCAAACTTTTCCAGTCCTCTGGAATGGCACCTGTATTTAGTGACTGGTTAAATAATTCTGTTAATGGTGCCACCAGCACATCTTTTAGCTCTTTTAGTATCCTTGGATGTATCCCATCTGACCACATAGATTTATCCACATTCAGTTTTGAAAGTTCTGTTAATACCTTCTCCTCTGTAAATGCACTTTCATCTACCTTATTTTTATGAATGTCCTTGCAACTTAACTGTGGCCCTTTCCCTTCTCCTTCTGTGGTAAATACTGAGCAAAAATAATTATTTAGGTGATCTGCTATTGCCTTGTCTACCTCCACCAAATTGTCATTCTCTGTCTTAAGTCTTATTATTCCTCCATTTGCTTTTCTCCTTTCATTTATATACTTAAAAAAAGGTTTGCCCCCGTTATCTACTGACTGGGCCAGTTTCTCCTCAGCTTCTGCCTTTGCACGTTTGATCACTTTGTTAGCATCCTTCACTCTGTCAAGAAACACCTCTTTGTCTTTGTTATTTTGACTCTGTTTGTATTTCCTAAAAGCCATCTTTTTTGCTTTCACACTAGTTGATACTACTTTTGTGAACCACACTGGCTTCCTTTTCCTGGTGCTTTTTCTAACCCTTTTGATACAAAGGTATGTTGCCCTTAGTATTGCACTTTTCAATCTTTCCCACCTCTCCTGCACTCCTTTCAAGTTCCTCTATTTTTGCAGTCAGCACTTCTAAAATCCAACATCTTTTTTTTTGTGTGACAGGAGTTGGATCCTGTCATTATACTAAAAAATACTGCTTGATGATCACTGGATCCTAGGTCCAATTACATTTCTTTATACTGGATTGATTAGGGAATGCATAAAAAAAGTAAAATTTAGTAAAAATGTTTCAAGTCCATATTATGCACATTGGGGAGGAAATACTAATGTTGCATTTAGGTTGAAAATGTGCAGGCACTAGCATTACCTTGCACGTATAGAAATATTGGAGTAAAGCATAGAAAATCATGTGCAATTAAATAATTCCAGCATAGTGGCTCAACTCAAGAATAAAGTTAGATAGTGGACCATTTTACAGTTTATGTAACATAGAAATTGAACAGGAATTGAGCCTATTAAAACAACTATGTATCATATTGATGTACTTTAAAAATGTTTATATATATATATATATATATATATATTTCGCCCACAAAACTCCCGAATTGCGCTAATTAAAAAGAAGACTTGGACTAATGGGCTGCCCTATTTCACTATGTTCTCTGTTAGAAAGAACCGGAATAAAGAATGTGTATAGCAGTAGTGAAATTGGCGCCCCCAGGTGATTGTAATTTGTCACAACCCTTTTGTCTATATTACAACAATGATATTGCTATAACAGTACATACATCATATGAGTTGAACAGTGAGTTCCAATTCAAAGATTTTTAATAAAATACATAAAAAGTGACGACAGTATCCTGTACATACACATAATTTAACGTACAGTAGCCCCCTAACATAAATACTGGGGATCTGAAACTGCACGTGAATACATAAAAAAAAATCAGAATTCTTCCTTCCAATTTTGTAGAATGGAGATCACATCCAAAGAAAACACCCAACATGTTCCTCACTCCAACCCCTTCTGTCTAACCCTTTTCTAAATTGAATTGTTATCAATAGCCTAACAGTAATGTTATCTTCTGTGATGTTCCATTTCCTTCTTTTCTAATGTGATGACTATGTGAGCCATTGTCTTAAAAATAATTTTTCTAAATTTTTTTGTAGAAGTACTCCTGATGAAGTCTCTATATGAGACAAAACGCATTGGGTATTTTCTTTGGACGTGATCTCCAATCTACAAAATTGGAAGGAAGAATTCTGAAAAGAAATGTTATGCATTCACGTGCAGGTTCAGATCCCCAGTATTTATGTTAGGGGGGTACTGCATGTCAAATTATGTGTATGTACAGGACACTGTCGTCACTTTTTATGTATTTTATTAAAAATCTTTGAATTGGAACTCACTGTTCAGTTCGTATGATATATGTACTGTTATAGCAATATCATTGTTGTAATATAGACAAAAGGGTTTTGACAAATTACAATCCCCTGGGGCGCCAATTTCACTACTGCTATACACACACACACACACACACACACACACACACACACACACACACACATATATATATATAAATTCCACTTATTATGTGTGCACAAAATGCTTAATCAAAGCTTCTACATGCTTTGCTTCATCTTCATTTAGCAAATTCCTCTCACTGACGTAGGAGGAAGAGACTTATGTTATGGTAGGTTCATACAGAAACCAATCACTGTGCACTTCCTCCTGCAGACAATTTTACAATACAAATGTATATCCCTGTCACATTCAACATTCTGCCTCATAAAGCATTGTGCGTGCAGCACTCTATGTTGAATGCATCTTGTATATATTTTTTAGATACATTTCCACTTATTTTTACCACCACTAAGAGTGGAATTCAGTTAGCCATGGTAGATTACTGGAGGCTATCCCCTGTGGCAATCCAATTAGCCCTGAAACCAGAAGTCATCAGAGATTTTCTATTTACGTGCCTCAGCAGGAAAAAAAAAACCAGCGATAACCAGTGGGTTAACATTTGCCGCGACTCTGTTATTGCAAGAATCCGTAAACTTTTCACGATCCTGTGTTAACGCACATTAATCTGTTCTAAAGCCCATTAACATTCTACATTAAGGTGTGATAACAAGGCCATCAGGAGAAATCTGGAGTCCAGTTGAATAGCACTGGGCGTTAAAGTCCAAGGATACCTCCATTTTTCATCTGTGGTAATTTACTGTGGGTAATTGAATACTGGCCTAAATATTATTTTATTTCAGTGCACCTTCATATATGGAGTTAATATTATTAAATAATAATAGTATTTAAAATTGTATGTAAAGCAACACTTTGCATTGTAATTTGGCATTCATTAAAAAAACAAACAAAGCCATTGAAAGGAAAGATCCCAAAGACATTTTAAATTGCAAGCTCTTTTTTAAGATATTAAACATTGTAGATTATACCAGTGTTCAATGGTACCATGTATGAATAATGATATACTGTATTGCTGCATTTTCCCATCAGTTTACTTTTGTAGCAGAATTACTTTCCTGAGGTTGTAGATCCTCCAATCTTAAATGAAGTGCTGCAGACTTCTATTATGCAGACCTACTAAGATGGTATCCTTAACTCACCAATGTAGCATAAGTGGTTTCTTTTCTAATCAACCATCTACTATCTACAGGGACAACTGATTCAAATTATAGCACAGATTCAAAAGATGGAGATTTGATTATAATCAGGGTCTCGAATACAGTACATGTGCTCGTTATAAATTAAATCTACTTGCTTTTTGGTATGCTGATTATGAACGACACCCCAATTCTACTACATGAATGCATCTAAATGGCAATGCAAAAAAAGAGACCTACAAATCAATTCATTGTGTCACCGGCTACAACTTGTAATTTCCCACTTTTCTTCAGATTTACAGCTTTGATTAAGAGGAGCGATAAGGACTTCTAAGAATTATTCAAACATCAGCATTAAAGAATTTAGATTGTCGCCACCATCTGTGACAAACCGAGGGCTATAATCTTGCAAAGAATATATCTAAGTTACAAAATGGAGTTTCAAAATAAAGTAACCTTTACATTATAAATCAATTTTACTTAATTATTAATATACACATCTGCAATCTTTACATTATAAATCAATTTTACTTAATTATTAATATACACATCTGCAATCTTTACATTATAAAAACCATTTCACTTAATTATTAACATATGCATTTGTTACACTTCGTCAGACATAAATAAGATTCTTAGATGATCATTTGAACTTGGATTGCAACATATTTTCTCCAATAATTTCATATTGTGGCTTCATTATATTCTTGTTTATTTTTTGTTGTAATTTTTTTATATCTATTTATATAATCTTTGTGCACCACAAAACTGTGTAAATGTATTAATGATTTTAAATAGATGAGAATGATTACACTACAACTTCTTTCAATTATATAGTTATTGCAAAATCCAATGTCAAGTGAATACTTTTTCTCTGTATGAAAGATATCAGAGCTGTGGCTCAATTAAACAATCACTGAACATTAAGTTTGCTGTATAGTATAGTATATTTTATTCAGAGCAATTTGAGTATATAAAATGGGCACTGACATTTTGGAGAGGCCACCACAAATTAACACATTAGTGGTCAGGTGATGGATAATTAGCCTGCCGAAAGATAAGATTAATTGATGTCAGAATGTATTTAAAGGTCATCTGTGACTCCCCCTAAGGCAAGGGCACACAACAAAACTCTCAGATGGTCACAAAAAGACATGGAAAAGAAAGAAGTATGCTAAATAGTAAATGTAACCCAAAGCAGCATGTCTTATAAAAGTTCTAAAGGGTGATGCCGGCAGCATCTACACCTCCAGAAGAGCAACGTGTAGATTTCATTTTTGTAATAAACAATGACAATGAAATCTATAACAGCAAAAAAACATACATTGAAACACTGTACACAGGCTTCTTTCTCAAGCATAGAGTGACCATAATATTCCTTTAATCTGGGACACCTATGATTTACACAGGTTCTGTGGCTGGCTAAACTCTAGCCACAGAACTGAGGAAGCTGGATCACTCTGTTGCCAGCGAAACGCGTTGAGCTTATTCTTCCACCTGAACACCACTCTCCGACATCATCTATTGGGACTCTGATACTTTTGGCTACAATTGGACATTGTTCCTATCACTGGGAAATTTCTACAAACAAGGACCTGATCCACACATACAGCTAGCAATGGACTCTTCCTAAAGGTGATGCCATCATATAGATCTACTGTGGAACTGGTAATTATCTTGTGTTACAGTGAATGCCATCTGGAGATTGTCCTAGCCATAACAACATATGTCCCAGAGGAGAGTGGATTCATAATAGATCTCATCCAGGGAGAGACTATGACTATAAGTGTTATTAATATTAGGTAATAGGAATCGATTCCTGTTTTTTTAATGGTTTAATAAATTGTTATTTTATATCCAGCAAACCATCTTTTATAATTTTTACAGCCAGTGCTGGTACCTTGTGTGTTTTTTCTTCTCTAGCCTGAATTTCAGCTGGTTTTAGCCAGCAACAGAACCTGTGTAAATCATATGTGTCCCAGATTAAAGGAATATTATGGTCACCCTATCAAAGTAAAAATCAATCAAGTGCCGATGGACCTACGAATCCTTAAAACATTATGGCAGTTTTGAAGATACGGATGTTACCAGATTTAAGTATTCTATTTAAAAACATTGTACCTAATAATAGAAATAAAATGACAAATAACCAAATATGCCTCAATGCTATTGTCACTAGACTGTCTATACTATCACCACTTTGTGCACTTTGGTACAAGTCTGGTTCCTCACATGTTTCGGCATAAGCATGGTTTTGTCCTCTTAAAATGTCATTGAGCACAGAACCTGATTTGAAGATGGACGGAAATGCAAAGCCGCTTGTAAGCAGCTTTGAATTCCCTTTCAATGTGAAGGAGGAACATGCAGGAGACATCTCAGTAGAAGAGATGCCTCCTGTATGCAGCTGCGATCCCAGCACTGCGACCAACTTCGCAAGCTGGGATCCCACATCGGGACCTTCAGTCATGATGCTCACGCATGCGGCCAGCTGAGTAAGCCTCAGTTTACACAGCTGACCAATGGAATGGGGGTCTGCATGGCCAGAAAGTCTGCATGGTGACACACAGACCCTTGGCTCTCCCAGAAAATGTGGGTGCCTAGCCCCCTTTTCCAGGAATGCAGGTCTCCCCATTCCCTCTCCCCCATTTAATGACACTGTCTGTCAATCAGGCAGCACATGTGGGGCTATGGGGGCAGAGTTTATGGGGCTATAGGGTAGGGTGGCTATGGGACAGGGAGTGCTGTTGACACTATGGGGCAGTAAGTGTGTGAGGCTATGGGGACAGTTTGTTTACATTATTTGTGGGGCTATGGGGAAAGCATGTGTGTCTGTGTGTGTGTGTGTGTGTGTGTGTGTGTGTGTGTGTGTGTGTGTGTGTGTGTAAGGCTATGTGGGCAGTGCATGTGTGTGAGGCTCTAGTGCAGTGTGGCTATGGGGTAGTGTGTGTGAGGGGAGTGGATGCCAAAGGAATTGGTCTTTTATTGTGATGTCTCTTGCAGTACTCCAAAAGCAACAGCCTGATTGACTAGCCATTTTGCCAGGAGGCATTTATTAACACAAGATGCCTCCTGCCGCATTAGCAGAATTTAACAGTAGCTAAAATTCATTATACCCTTACTAAAATATATAGTCAAGGCTTGTCACAAGTATGTCACTGGTCTATAGATCTTCTTTAACTTTCTGCTTTGGCTTAAGTCGCTCACATTATAACAAATTTCAAAAGCTGACTCCTGGCAACATAAGAGATTTGTATATCCCAGTATTTTAGAGGACCTACAGTAATGTATAACAAAGAGTTTGTTTCTTCTAATTACCAGTGTCATTAACTGAATAGTCCCAGGGTAACTGTTAAGTAATCAATTAACTATGTATACTGTACATTTAACTTGGCGGTCAGCATCCTGAATGTAAGTATGCCGGGGAGGGTTAGACTGTGGTGCGAGGGGGTGGGGGGTAAAGGGGGGGGGGTGGAGGTAAGGGTTAGGCGCTAGGGGGAGGTTTAGGGTTAGGCTGCAGAAGGGGAGTGTTAGGGTTAGGCTGCAGGATGGAAGGGTTAGGGTCAGGCTGTGGTGAGGGAGGTTTAGGGGGAGCTGTAGGTTTAGCATTTTTACTAAAAGGTGTCAGGATTTGGACAGTCTGGATGCCGCTGTTGATATTCTTACCACCGGCATCCTCACTATCGGGAGCCCATACCCAACCCCTTGGACTGTTTCAGGATCACTTAACTTGAATGTTGATTCAGATGGTGTACTGGAACTGTCTTTAATGTTATCTGTCTATGATGACGAGAGTGAGACTGTTTGCTGTACCAAGATTAATTCCTTGTTTCATGTGCCTGCACAGTTGACTCCTGGCCTTATTCATGTTTGTTAGCAAACCAAAAGAGTAAGTAACTAGGCAAAATCATGTTGCACTGCAGGTGGGACAGATGTAACATGTGCTGAGAGCTTTAGATTTGGGTGGGGTCTATTCAAATTGAAATCTTAATTACAATGTAAAAATTAAGCAGCTGGTATTTACCATGCAGAGAAACAATACAACCCACCCAAATCTTAATATTTCTGCACATGTTACATCTGCCCCACCTACAGTGCAACATGGTTTTGCCCAGTTGCTTGCTTTTTGGTTTGCTTACAAATCTAAGTAACCCCTCTGTTAATGATCTGTGCTGCAATACCTCAAGTCACTTACTTTATGTGTGCTGCAATACCTATTATGTAGATCAGGACCCTGGCCAGTGCATCTTCAGCTCCTCATCTAGGCAACCCTGACAGGCTCCTGCTTCATGGTGCTTTCTCTGCCATTCTTTTGGGTTGAGGTAAGAACATACAGTTTTGGTTGCACTCGCTTTCAACCACTTCCCTTAGTTGAGGTAAAACTCTAAAGCTGTACAAATGATTTTTCCCAGACATTGCAGCTCCTTCTCTCACTGCTGTGCTGTCAAGCCACACTTACATGGGACACAGGGGGTAATTCAGAGTTGATCGTAGCAGCAAACTTGCTAGCAGATGGGCAAAATAATGTGCACTGCTGGGGGGGCAGATATAAAATGTGCAGAGACAGTTAGATTTGGGTGGGTTATATTGTCTCTGTGCAGAGTAAATACTGGCTGCTTTATTTTTACACTTCCATTTAGATTTCAGTTTGAACACACACCACCCAAATCTGCCCCCCCCCCTTCCCTGCAGTGCACATGGTTTTGTCCATCTGCTAACAAATTTGCTGCTACGATCAGGTCTGAATTAGGCACACAGTTCTATCGCAGCCTGTTGAGCCAATCTGTCCTTCACAAGCACCTCTGTCCACCATCCTCCTGGACACAATCCAGCTGCCTTCACTATCAGGCAGCACCTCCTCTTATACTCTGGCCTCTCCTGCTACAAGGAATCAGCCCACCTTGAAAAAGACCTGGCTTCCATCTTTCTGAACAGTTACTGACAAATCTTCTTACCAACAACTCTTCCCCGTGCCACACTGTAGGAAACAGAACTGTGTATAGCTTATACCTCCTCTGTTAGGTCGCTTGATCTATCCTACTCTGTGCTCACATCCTCCTTCTCTTACCACCTCAGTTCAATATCTGTCTCACTATATGAATGAGCATCTACCTGCGTGCCCTTGCTGCTTGATGATAGATTCCAAATGTTGCATATGCAACAATAATACACAGCACTGCAGGATTTCAATTCAATTCAAAAGTGTATTGTAAAAACAGCTTCACACATGATCACACATGTTACCAGTCACACGTTACCAGTCGACGCAGCATTTCGGGCCAGTGGGGGCCCCATTGTCATGACTGTAAATGTGTTGTAATTTTAAGGAGGCAAGAAGCAGATTAAGGAGTAAGGCTGCTTACCTTGTACTCTCCACTGCTACTGTGATTAGCTGGGACCAGAGTGTGCAGGTGCATGGGTGTCGTCGAGATTGGAGATCCAGTGATGTCATTGCTCTGCGCTCCCTCATTGCTAGGCAAATGGGAATGCTGCCTGTCACTCCAGAAAACTGGCTGTGAGAAAAAAGAGAGTAGAAAGTGATAAACACCAGGTCCATATTGCCACATAAGCCTCCCATAATAAGAAGGAATTACTGTACTTATAAGCAATAAGGGATTAATATACGAGAATGATATAGATCTTACTATGCAATATAAAGATACAAAGTATAAAATATAGAACAAAGGCTCAAGAAACAAGTATATTTGATAGATATGAATACATTATTTGTACTAAGCCTAGCAATACTTTGTTAAAAAACTACTTTCTAATTACAATGGTAAGTATTTATTTTCTTATTTAAACCATGTGGTTGTAATGTATGCAATCAATATATATCCACCAGGATTCCAATTTCGTTAGGGCAGGCACTTTATCTCCTCCACGCGGCATGGAATGAATCTGGTTAGTGATTTGATACTGTAAATTTACTAGCATGTGATTCTGTTCTAGAAACTGTCTTGCAATTGGCTAATCAATTTGCTTGCCAGCCAATGCCATATTGATGGCGTACCGGTGCAAAGCCTATACTCTTTGAACATACGACTAGTCATTACCACATAGTACAAGCCGCATGGGCATGTGATGAAGTAAATAACCAACCTAGAAGAGCAAATAAGAACCTGTTGGATATTGTATATACGGTTATTATGTGGCTGTTTGAAAGAAATTCCATTGATAAGAAATGTACAGTATTCACAAGAGGGATATCTACTGTATAACAGCCTGATTTTTTACTACGGTCAAAAAGACCCACTGGTGGGTTATAGTTGGTGATATCTGCTTTTACCAACATGTCCCTTAAATGATGGCCTTGGTTGTAGCAAGTATTTGGCCTAGCAGATTTTAGGCTAGGAAGACTAGCATCCATTTTCAGTATTGGCCGGAGAGCTTTTGTTGATTTCGGAATAATAGGAATAGCTGTTGAAAAACGGGTGGACCATATAAAGTTGGAATCGCCTTTAGATTGTGCTGGGGATTGTAATAGATTTTCTCTTCTTATATCCATAACCCGATGCTTAGTAGATGCCAGATGTTTTCATTAATATCCACTTTCTTTGAATTTGTTGACAACCACATCCTGAGCGTGTATATGCGTGCCATTCGGAGCATTTACGAGTAAGGGAGGCTGCACCTTAATGCTTTGGAATGATGATTACTGGAATACAACAATGTGTTCCTATCTTTTTTTTTATAATGTACTAGCTGAATACCTGTGTTTCGCGATGGGATGAGGATGATAAATTAGAATTATAGTTGTTCGTTAATTGACGTTGGTTGGTGATCTAGTATATAGGCATATCTTGCTTCCCTGACCTACTTTGTGTAGTGGCAAGACCCCTTTTTGGTCCCCCCAAGGGACTCTGCTCTTCCCACTATACAAATCTCAGTCTGTGGCTTCCTGCTGCCTCCATTCCCCTCCTCACATCATGTCAGTGCCCCTGTGAAATTATCGATTTATTTTACAGTTTATTATATAGCGTAGCACATTATGCATCTCCTAATAAACTCTGTGCTGCTGGGGTACCCTGCTACTTCCACTATATAACTATCAGTGTGTGGGTTTGTGCTACCTCCATTCCCCTCCTGACATCAAGTCACTGCTCCTGTCACATGCAGCCCTGTCCTGCCTGACATATTATGCATCTCCTAATATACTCTGTGCTGCTGGGGACCCTACTGCTCCCACTATATGACTCTCAGCGTGTGTCTTCCTGCTACTTTCATTCCCCTCCTCACATCATGTCACTGCCACTGTCACATGAAGCCCTGTCATCACTGACATATCATGCAATCTGTGCTGCCGGCCCACCCCAAGGGGTGCTAGGAGTGTGTTACCCCAACAGTGTTTCTTCCCAGATTGTAAGTCATATGTGTACCAAGTTTGGTGCAAAATTGCACAAGGCATTCCAGAGTTATGCTGTCTGCTGAAATAATCTGTGCTGCTGCCTCACCCCTATGGGTGCTAGGAGTGTCTTACCCACATAGTGTTTGTTCCCCGAATGTAAGTCATATGTGTAGCAAGTTTGGTGTAAATTGGTCCTGGCATTCCAGAATTATGCTGTCTCCTGAAATACTCTGTTCTGCTGTCCAACCCCTAGGAGTGCTAGGGGTGTCTTACCCCCACATTGTTTGTTCCTAGATTGTAAGTCATATGTGTACAAAGTTTGGTGTAAAGTGCTCCAGCCATTCCAGAGTTAAGCTCTCTACTGAAATCGGTGCTAGGGGTGTCTTACCCCAACAGTGTTTGTTCCCAGATTGTAAGTCATATGAGTACCAAGTGTGGTGTAAATTGGTTCAGACATTCCTGAGTAATGCTGTCTCCTTATATACTCTGTGCTGCTGTCCCACCCCTAGGGGTGCTAGGGGTGTGTTACCCCCACAGTGTTTGTTCCCAGATTGTAAGTCATAAGTGTACCAAGTTTGGTGAAAATTGCTCTGGACATTCCAGAGTTATGCTGTCTACAGAAATACTCTGTGCTGCTGTCTCACCCCTAGGGGTGTGTTACCCCCACAGTGTTTGTTCCCAGATTGTAAGTCATATGTGTACCAAGTTTGGTGTAAATTGCTGCAGGCATTTCGGAGTTATGCTGGAACATACATATACACATACATACATACATACATACATACATACATACATACATACACACATCCATTTTTGGCGATTTCTGTGGATTGGCAGTGACATTTGTAAAACTGGTTCTTAGCAAGCACCTGGGACCCAAGGAGAAGCTATCTGCCAAGTTTCAAGATTGTAGGCCTTGTGGTTTAAGAGATTTTGTGATGAGTCAATCAGTGAGTCAATCTCCTTTTTTGCCTTTTATATATATATAGACTATAGTACTTAATTTTCTCTCACTCATATGAACGACAACATCAAGGAAGTTAATATGTGTACAGTATAACTGGTTTGATACGTGAACTTGATAGGGAGATTGTAGACTATTGACCTCTTCCATTATTTGCTTAAATAATGATTCCACTCAATTCCGCATCATAAATCAATTGTCGATATATCTAATATACCAGATAATGTGTTAGTAGTATTCTGGTTTTAAAAAGAAGAAAGTTTGTTCCTGTTTAAACATGTAAATGTTTGTGCAGTCCGGCGCTACGTTGCTGCCTACTGCACAGCTGGCGAACTGTAAATAATAAGTCCTGTCAAAACGGAAGAAATTCCAACATAGTACCAGACTCAACAAGTGTACAAACAATTGTTTGTCAAAAGTAAAGTCATCCCGCAGCTCCAAAATAAGTTCCTGTACCGCTGCAATTCCTTTCGTGTGTGCGATGGAAGTATAGAGTGTTGTGACATCCATGGTACAAAGGATCACATTCCCGTAAAGTTGGTAAATTGAGAAAGAAAATTTAGAAATTATGTTGTGTCTTTCAAGTAGGTAGGTCTTTTAACAACATGTGGTTGTAGTAAGGAATCCAGAGGTTCAGCTACTGGTTGATATAAAGACTGCCTGACTGAGATTATGGGTCTCCCAGTGGGGTGCTTGCTGTCTTTATGGATCTTAAGGACAGTGTATAGTACTAGTATGATGGGAAGTTTAGGTATAAATGCTTTTCTAGTTTTAGTGTTAATAAAATATTGCGCTTCTGCCCTGTTAAGTACGTCTGTTAGTTAAAGCTGGAAACATCCCGTTGGATCAGTCAACAGGCACTGATAAGTTTTAATGTGTGCCAATTGTCTAAGTAACTCTACCCGGTAGTCCATGAGATTCTGAATCACCACGTTCCCACCCACGTCCGCTGGGCGTATAACGATGTTACTATCACCACTGAATATTTTCAACACTCTCTGTTCCTCATATGTCAAATTAGGGTGAATTTGGGTGGTGCTTTAGTCATCAATGAGCCTTACAAAGGTTCTAATTGAAGAGTTTGCAGAGACAGGATCGCAGTATATCTTGGTATTTTATTAATAACTGTTTCAGAGGCCGTCGGAGTTGCTGCTTCTTGTTTATGCTAGTTAAATTCTCATAACCTGAGTTTTCCTCCCAATTGATGCAGGTTGGATTGCCATTCAAATTTGTTGTGTCTGTTTGCAGGTATGAATAAAAGTCCTTTATTAAGGATGGCTTCTTCGGATGCTGTAAGCGTGTGGGAGAAGAGGTTGAAAATTAGTTTTTCTTTTTGAAGGTTGCTCTTGTAGAGCCTCTGGTTTTGTCTGCCTCTTTGGGTGGGTTTGTCATTGGCTCAAGTGCGTGCGCCTAAAGGGGGTCACTGTGTTACTGTGGAGACATCAAAATCAGTTATCACAAAATTGCAATTGCTGTTTGACTTAATATGTTCCTTGTCCTGCTGTTGTGGTGTCGCAAATTGGATTAAGGACAATTGTATCAACGTGTAGATTCTATACCAGATAATCATTAGTAAATGTGATTTTCCTCATAATCTGACCGTACCACCAGAAGTTTAGATTTATTAAATTTGAGTGGCTCTTTTTTACGCGTTTCCACTTGTTGATTCAACCACCATGAACTCTTATTGGGATCCTGATATATCGGCTCACTGTTTTTTCAATATTTTTCCAATTTGGTCCTAGTCAATTACAGTTCATGTCCCACTTCTTCTGTGACCAATAACATTAGGTCGAAGCTGCACTTGTTAAGCACTGCCACCCACCACCCACTTTCTACAAAACTCAGCATTCTTATGACAGACTGTTGGTGAATTACACACAAAAAAATCCTCTAGGGATCAATTTTTGGTGATAATAATCTTAGAACATTGCTCCATGTAATAAGAAATCAACCTCTCAGTTTCTTAATTTCAATAATTAATAATATGCATCCTGTGGAGTAGTTTCCAATGTATCCAGAATCATGTTTTCCTCATTTAGGATCTGATCAGCTTGCAGGATTTAATTTCAAAACAAAGTATTTTGTAAAAACAGCTTCACACATGATTACACATGTTGCCAATTGACATGTTACCATTCGACACAACATTTTGGGGCTACTGCAGGTCCTGTCATCAGGACTCTAAAGGTGCTGTTATTGTAAGGAAGCAAGAAGAAGGGTAAGAGAAAGATTTCTTACCTTGTACCCTCAACCACTACTGTGATTACCCGTACTGGAGTGTGCAGGTGCATGGGCATCTGCCTGGATTGAATTATGTCTATTTATTACAAAGCCAATAGAAAAATTCTACAAACATATATCTCCATTGTCACACAACATCTGCCAACTCAATTTCTCCAACTGGCAAAGATCTGTACCTCTCATCCACATCCATCACCTTCCTCCATTCCCATTATTCATACTGTTCTCACTATGTGGAATTCCCTACCTGTTACTATAAGACGTTATCAATCCATGAAATCTATAAGCATTCCCTTAACTCTGCCTTGGCAAACTTCCTGAGCCATCTTCTTTATATCCATAGGCTACTCTACCCAATTACCCTCAATCTATGGGGGTAATTCAGAGTTGATCGCAGCAGCAAATTTGTTAGCAGTTGGGCAAAACCATGTGCACTGCAGGAGGGGCAGATATAACATGTGCAGAGAGAGTTAGATTTGGGTGTGGTGTGTTCAAACTGAAATCTAAATTGCAGTGTAAAAATAAAGCAGCAAGTTTTACCCTGCACAGAAACAAAATAACCCACCCAAATCTAACTCTCTCTGAACATGTTATCTGTACCCCCCCCCCATGCAGTGCACATGGTTTTGACCAACTGCTAGCAAATTTGCTGCTGCGATCAACTCTGAATTACCCCTCATACTAAGCTTACATTCTCTTCATCATAGCCTGGCTGTACACTTATTCCCCATTGATGTCTAGCTGGATCAATATGCCATATAATGCATGTAACATCTTGTATTTATTTATTATTTTCCTATAGACTGTAAACTTGAAAACAGGGCTATTGATACCTATTCTTGTTTATTTCTGCATGTGTTCACATTTGTAAAGCACTATATAATATTATGGCACTTCTGTATATAGAATAATAATAATTAATAATAATAATAATAATAATAATAAGAAGAAGAAGAAGAAGAAGAAGAAGAAGAAGAAGAAGAAGAAGAATGTGACACCCAGGTAAGTATGCAAGTAAATTGACAACTTATAGGTGCTGTGTACTTTTTACCTGCTGTTTCGGATCCCCGCCCTATGTACAGGTTCGTTCAATTTCCTTCAGAGAGAGGTAAGGAGGACGTAGTCACACCAAGAATTAGGCCAATAACTTATCAACTGAGAGTTTATTACTTGTAGGATTTTCTTCAGGATGCTTGCAATAAAATGAGGAACTCAACTTTACACCATTGGCATGCATCAGCAATTCATACTTTCACTATCAGTTATAACGTAAAACAATAAATTGCTTTATTTAACTAGAAACACTGTGTCCTGGGGTGTTCTTTGGATTAATCTGCCAGACCTTAACTATATAGATTTCTAAAGGTACTGTATCATCACAGTAGAAGTACAATAAGGCAATGGTATTAGGCAACACAACTGTAGTCAACCTTATTCACAATAAGACCACCTATGTCTATGAAGGTGGTTACACTCTGGTATTACAAGGAATTGAATATTTACTGTTCACAAAAGTACTTTATAATATCAGGGTACTTAGGTCTGATGAAAATAGTGCACTTGGTAAGGGGGTACTCCCTGGCCTGTCAGATATGCACAGGTCTATTAACTCTCTGCATAAATCCCTAGACATCCTGAGAAAGGAAAATAAGCAAGCGGTCTCTCCTTCGAATGTAGTGTGGCTATAAATAAGCTCTCTCTCCACTTTTATCAACAGTTTGTGGGAGATGAACCAGTCTGATGTACTGTACAGGCAAGCCTAATATTGCATAGATTGTATGTCTTCTCTGGCCAGAAGCATCAGCATTTACTTTGACTCTAGTTAAATCTCCTCTGTATCCTCACACTGGATTCCTGTCACTGCTGCCGAAATCTGCATTCAGCTGTTGAAGCTTTGCTCACTACAATGGTCTCTGCCAGCTGGATCACTTCCTGGGGCTGTCACAGTCTCTGGAGGCCATATCTGAGCTGGCCACCCCCTTTTACAGTGCTCTTCTTGCTGCAGTCACCACCTATTGCCTTATAAGGAGTGGTTATGGATCCAGACGTCCTTCTATGGGAAAGCCCCTCTCACTACTTATCACTGTCAAGGAGGATTCCTTCTCCATTACAGCAAGAGCTGCAGGGCTGAATGTGGCTGACCAGATACTAAGGAGACACCATACGCACTCCCAGTCTCTATGCCTGCAAGCAGAGGGTAACCGCTGACACTATAAGCTACGCTGCCCAGGCTGATCTCTCATTTTATCAGTGCCTAATAATACTGAGGTGAACTCCCTCTAGTGCAGCTCTGTTCTGTCCATTGCTCCCTCAGGATTTTTCTGACAGGACGCATCACTCTCCAGTTAGATCACTCCGCCCCTCTCCTCAGAGACAGATCACACACACTGCCCTATATAACTCTGCCCCTCAATCTCCCCTCTGTGAGGGATACCTGTGTATATCTGCAAACTTTAGGGTCCCAACAAGTTTTTAAATAAATGTTTATATATACACAGTGATACCCCATACAGCATCACAGGTGGTTACTCTAATGGTGTATAATAATAATAATAATAATAATAATAACAACAATAATAACAAGATGATTTCTATATGTACATGGGAGGAAAAGAGTATAGGAGTATTTGTTCATTGCTGCTGTAAGTGCATCACACTGAAAACCAGTCTATATTGCACAGAACAGTAGTACTGTGATAAATGCATGCCGCATCTCCTGCCGACTGATCACTTCCTCCCACTCCTACTTTCAAGATTTCTCACGTGCTGCTCCCTTTCTCTGGAATTCCCTACCTCTCCCCCTCAGACTCTCCACCTCTCTACAAAACTTCAAACGTGCTTACAAGACCCACTTCACAAAACACAGCCTAATCTCATCCTAACCCTCTGTTCCACGCTCACTGTCTACCCCATCTGTGTCACATTTGTTTGTCTGCCCCTCCCCTTTAGAATGTAAGCTCTCACGAGTAGGCCCTCAACCCTCATGTGCTTATCCTTCTCTTACTTAAACCATCCTCGACGGCACCTAATCCCGCGGATTCTGCCACTCTGCTACTTATGTCAGTGTTATTTACCCTGTACTTGTCCTATATTGTCTTCAAATGTAAGTCACTATTGTCTTGTTTTGATTTTTTTATATATGTATTCTGTAATTGGGCGCTGTGGATCCCTTGTGGCATGATATAAATAAAGGATAATAATAATAATAATAATAATAATAATTAAAAAATAACAGACCATAGCTTAGGGATGCAGGTAATAACTGGCAGGGCCCAGGGGTACATGGGAAATCCCCAGGCCCAAGTCCCTCAAGTGATGTCAGGTTCCAGACCATGCACTTTAATTATATATGCATGAAGTTCACCTTTGTGGTGGTAATTGTGAAGTATCTCCTATGTGAACAGGAGACATTCTACACCAGCACCAGACTGTATTAGCAGCACCAACAATGAACCAGCCAAATCCCTCAATCAATTACCAAAGTTTTCGAGTGCTCTATTTGACTGAATAAATTTGGACTTTTTCTTCTGGTCTTACACTGAACTAAGTGCTGACACTTGTACTTAATTGAGGACGTCCTTTGTAACTGTTAAAAATCCTGCTTCATACATTATAAAATAACTTGGTGCAGTATTCTGTAAAGGATGAAATTACTTTAAACTGTACATTGACTAGGGAAAATCAGGTTACAATTACAGTTGAAAGTCCCAAAATATGGTAGGAATTAAATTAAATTAGCTTGGGCAAGTCAACAAAGATATTTTACATAACATATACATATCCTGGCAGACAAAATGTTTCCATTCATATCAATGCATGTTTGTTAAATATGTAATTTTATTCATTAGTTTGTTTTGTTTTAGCACAATGCACCTTATATTTCTTTAACAAAGGCATTTAGAATTTCAGATTTTTTTATTTGAAATGTCACTAAAATTATCAGAGTAGAACAGTTCTGACAGGTCAATTGCCACAGATGGCAAGTTCTTTGTTAATTATACAGGAATTTAGAGACAAATGCAGAATGTCTATTCTCAAGAGAAACGTCTCTATCAATCTGCCTCAAGCAGTCCCACCACTGAATTAATGTAGTATTTGTGAGCATAAGTTAAGAATCTACTTGTACAAATAAATCACTTCTCCTTGCTTAAATATGCATGAGTAAATGATCATTATTAATAGGAAATGCAACAATGGTATGTTTTCAGATAGTAGTGTTGCCTGCAGGGTGAGGAGAGTTAAGTGGAGTGCTAGATGGGGGAGGGGGGCATCAAACCTTCGAGAAAGATAAAGGGGATTATTTAATTTGCCCCGAAGAGACATCGGGAGTAAAAAACCCCAATGTTTCTTCGGGTGCTGCGGTCGGGCTATTTGATTAGCTCGGCTGGTAATAAGTCCATTTACACCCGTAAACACACAGGTTCAATGAAAACGGAGCTGTTATCAGGGATTTTGCTTCACCTGCCGGAGGCAGGTGAAACAAAATCCCCGATAAGCCGATGCACGCGCCGGCTTATCGGGGCTAATTAGATAGCCCCCGGCGGCGATACATTACACCCAACTTGCTGTCGAGGTAATTGAATATCCCAGAAAGAGTGATAAAGTAGCAACCAATCAGCTCAACCAATCAACTGTCATTTGCTGTGTTTGAAAAATGACAGAAGCTAATTGGTACTTTATCTCCACTTTATCTCGTTCCAAGCTTTGATAAATCTCCCCCATGAGAATGAGAGCAATTAATGACCTGAAGAGCCTTTACATCAGTGATACTGAAAGATATGGGATAGTGTTTAAAATGTAACTCAGGATCCTGAAAAATCCCTCTCAAACCCAGTTCAGAATGCAAAACTTGTATTGTGGGCTAAGCTTCGGGATATTTCAAGTCTTATACGCTTTCAGAGATAATTGTAACTATTCAGTGATTTCCTGTTAAGTGATATCCAGTGAACCTGCCAGCTCTGTGAGTTTGAGGTCAAGCTGTCAAAATGCTGTTGAGAGAGAGAGAGAGAGAGAGAGAGAGAGAGAGAGAGAGAGAGATGGATAGAAAATCTGGTAACAGTAAGCGTTAAGAGTTCCACATTGTAGAGGAATGTTAACCGGTCCTGTCATTGATATAATTTGTGAAATTTGTGAAAGTGCATTTAATTTGTGTACTTTCTTCCATAGACAACGTTGTAATCCGGGACTTCACTTTCCAATATCCCTAGTGTAGCTGACTATGGTAGGATGTAAACAAGTACAGTACCAAATATGATTCAGCAAGTTTGAGACAGAAAGGCATTCCCACTACACAAGGGATGTCATATATTGTGCTTCAGTGTAAGTAGAAAGACATAGTAAAAATCCTACATGATTTATTTTCACCAGATCGTACTTATTTATTTAACACTGGTAGCTATACACCATCCCATTTGATAAATCTGGGCCACATATACTGATGAGTGGCAGAACCAAATATGATTCAGAGGTAGGTGCCATTGAGAAAACACATCTACAGTACAAAGTTTTTTTTATTGAATAATAAAATGCATTTTTAAGGAGGCCCATCGCCATTATTTAATACATCATTTAATATATTAAACCTAACCATATTTAATGCTAGATATGTATTTCAGGAGAGGTTACTTTTACTACATCATTAATATCTTTTTCTTATGTTTTCTATTTGTGATTACACTTTCCCCGTCACCAGTGGCAGACGACTGAAAAAGATGTGAGTGAAAAGGTTGTAACTAATTTAAAAAAAGATGGTTCTTTCCAGTGCTATCACCAAGAATTAAAATGCAAATTATATGGCAAAAGCTCTTTTCTTCACACCAACATTTACAAAAAAAGTACATACAGGTTGAGTATCCCATATCCAAATATCCGAAATACGGAATATTCCGAAATACGGACTTTTTTGAGCGAGAGTGAGATAGTGAAACTTTTGTTTTCTGATGGCTCAATGTACAAAAACTTTGTTTAATACACACAGTTATTAAAAATATTGTATTAAATGACCTTCAGACTGTGTATATAAGGTGTATATGAAACATAAATTAATTTTGTGAATGTAGACACACTTTGTTTAATGCACAAAGTTATAAAAAATATTGGCTAAAATTACCTTCAGGCTGTGCGTATAAGGTGCATATAAAACATAAATGATTTCTGTGCTTAGATTTAGGTCCCATTGCCATGATATCTCATTATGGCATGCAATTATTCCAAAATACGGAAAAATCCGATATCCAAAATACCTCTGGTCCCAAGCATTTTGGATAAGGGATACTCAACCTGTATTTGTGTAATCTCTCACATGCAGAAGAGCACTGCACACATCTGTCACTGACAGCTACCGATTTCTCTGTAATAGCTGGATATCATAACAACTGGTTCCTAACAGACAGATCTCTCATGCACACTGTTGGCTTCGCTTCTGTCCTTTATACTGTATAAATACTGTCCCACAGCAGTCCCTATTAAAAACAATGGGGGCTGCAAGAACTGCAGTAGATGAACAAGTGAAGAGGCAGAGAATCACTGATAACTTAACACGTTTCAGCTAAAATGCTGGCTAAAACTTTATTTTAGTTTACTAAACAGACCCCTTAATCACTGAGTCATATAGAATAATTTGGGCTATTGCATGATATCAGTATATATCTCAGATATGTAGAGAAAGAATACTTAGACAGATATAGGAAAGTTAAATCCTTGCCCTTTTGCAGCCTATTTACAGTATGGCAGTTAACGTATTTGTGTCTCATTTTTTTCAATACTTGTACTTGAATTGAATAAAATGGGTGTGTGGTGAATATGCACTATAATGCACACAATTATAAACAGGGAGGTGAGCTTAACACATGAAAGTAAAGGGACTCTTTAAAAAAAAAAAGATAATTATACTGTATGTTCTGTTTCACATTGTGCATTAATGATGGATAGGGAAAACATATGTGGAAGAAAGCTACAGTATGCAGGAGCCAGTAAACCACAATAGGAACTGTGCAGGGAGAAGCAAGCAGCAGTGGCTGCAAACAAAAAAGACAAAGCCATTACAGTCAGCGAAAACACACACACAGAGGAGGGACAAAGGAAAAGAACAGGGGAGACAGAAGAAACACCACAGACCTACCCATGGCACATGGCTGCATGCACAGGGGACAGCCGGTTCATATATCATTAATAGAACAAAAGAACAGGCAAAAGAAAAGAGACAAAAACATACACATACTGGAGGGGAAAAAAATCAGAAATGGGAACATATCCAGCCACAAAGGGGTTGATGAACCATAAGAAGTAATATTATTCAAACTCTACTTGTATAACTTCGGCTAACCACCACCCCTTAGGCTTCCTATTGGCTAAAACCAAGCAATATTTAAAAAAAAAAATGAAAAAATCACATTACAATCATTTAAACATTAAAACTACGCAAATAATTTTGCAACTGATAACAATTTCAAATCGAGTGGTTTATTACATCTTTTTTCCCTTTATAGTAAGTGCTTTAGTTGTCTTGAATTAAAGTAACGTGAAAATGTAAAATTGCTGACCTCTTATTTTTCTTATTCATAACATTTGATTAATATAAGTACTCCTACTATATAGTGAAAATGATAACCTGGTGCTGGTAGTTTCATTTTAGAAAGTCCCAACTGAGTTCTGTCAATATCAAACTGTAAGAGTATCATTGTTAGCCTCATACATTGCACCCATGCTCCTCTAAAAGTTAGTAAACCTATTTATTTATTAGACCTTTCTGTTCTGTTAGTTTCTGCATGATTATCATTAAATAAAGGAAAACTCATAATTTTAAAGCATATATCAACACAGGAGATAACTTGCATTTATTCTGCGTTATCGGCGAAATAGGAGCACAATGTATAGTGATCCTGCGATTGAGCTATTTATCAAGCTCCAAAAACCTTTAATGAGAATTCGATAAATGGTCTTTACCATACTTTTCCGTATAGAGTGCAAATAGGAACCAGTTTAAAGCCCACTCCAGCCTCTGACTTTTACAGTACACATGCATGGCTTAGGTACAGTGACACGGAACAGAGGTAAGTGTACATTTTTGCCTTTGCCATTAATGGTGATAATGCAGCAGCGCTGTGGTCTAACTTTTGTACTGCCTCACCTGAAATAATTACAAATATTTAGTATTTATTAATACATATGCTGAATATTAACATAATACAGAACACTTAGACTTTCAGTTTGGGGTACCCTCTAAAAATAATCAGTACAATACTGTCAACAGAATACAACCACAATTAAAAACACAGTTAAAAGAAGAAATAATACAGTACATAATTCCTGGTACAATTGTCATATAAAGTATTTCCCAAATGCACATGCTTCATAAAGATGATGGTTTCAAACAATACTGCAATACAGCAGTATAAAGCAGTGCTATTCAGTTGCGTTAAATAATGCCAAATTAACTTATCGTCTCCTACATTGATAAATAACTCTGTGTAGATTGGAGTAGCACCACAGTAATATACTGTGCAATTCTAATGGGGCGCACTTCATGTAAATCCTGACACCATGGTTCAGTAGAAAGATATCTACAGTTTATAGTGGTGCCCCTCTTGATTTCTAACAGATAAAATTGGTCCACACACTCAGGAATTATGTTTTCTCTTGTGAAGTTCCTATACTGCTCTGATGCTCATGCATATCAATATGATACTGTACCTGGCTGAAATTGCCTCTATGTGCAGCATGATGAAGCTGTCCTGGTGTCTTTGGTGATACTTCCCAGAAGCAGACTAGTCCGGTTCCCTGTAAAGGTTGTGCCTGGAATTTGGCTTCGATTATGCCGATGATCACCCTAATTACTGTGCTTCTTTAATGTGCGGCAGCAGCTGTTTGGGTTCCAACAGTAGTGTCCTAATTAGCCTGACAGCTGTACTACCTGCAGTGTAGTGGATGTAGACAAGGTCGGAAGAGCAAGCGGAGCCTTGTGGGTAGAAGAGAGTGGTGATGCATGTTGTTGAGCAGAAGCCATTGCGGGGAGCAGATGTGTTCTGAAGAGCAGAGCAAAGCAGCTGCAATGGAGAGTAGGGCAGTCACGCAAGGCGGTGGAGAGCTACGCTGCAAAGCCAAGGCAGTAGGATGCTTCCGTGAAGTAGTGAGAGCTGGGTAAGCCGGAATGGGATGCCTGTACAGAGGTGCGGATGCAGCGTTCATCTTAAAGAGGTTGAACCTGCTGAGTGGTGATGATCATGGGTATGGAGTAGCCCTGGAGAAGGTGACTGAATTACAGAGACCGTGTTGCTGTAAACTGAGTGAGTGTTGAGCCCCATTTTTCACTTGTCACATACACATTGCCCCACGACCACATTGAGAGGGATGTTGGCAGGCCTAATACTGAAAATTGCACAAAGAGACACTCATTGTTTCATCAGTACACTGACTTTGGATAGTAAATACAGAGACACTTGTTTTTTGGGTATTCTAATTGCATGTGAAGATTGGAACTGTTAAAGGGACATTTAGGGGATCATAAGTGTGATTTTCTGAGTCTCAGTGACCGTAATTGTCTTCTTACAAAAGTATATTAAGGAATTCGCATATATCTGTGATTGGATTAATTACAATAGTGAATTATTGAAAACATCCAGTGTATTGTGAGCTGTTGGTTGAATTATTTCTCTTCAATACTACAAAGTAATTTCATCTGTTGCATATCATTGTCTTAAATTGTCTTTTTTTGTGATTTTCTTCTTTTCTTGTGAATCGGCTAACCCTCTTTTTACCTAGCGTTCCTTGCGGTAAAATAAAGAAACTCTCTACAGACATTGCTGTTAAAATTGACCTCCCTAATAAGCAGAAACTGATTGCATCGCAATTTCCACTTGTTGAAGGTGGGGAGGCGGCAATCAGCATGCTGGTCATCCTTGCCTTGCGATACGCAGCCCCCAGCATGCTAACAAAAGGATTCATTAGCAGAATTTGTAATCCTTAATGACTTAACCCCTAGGTACAGTAAAAAAAGATCTTAGGGAAAGGGTCCGTCACTTAGCCACTGAGCACCTATGATACCTCTCCCAACACACAGACACCCGCCAACCCTGGGGTGTTACATAGTGTGTAACACTATCACCTGTGTGAAGGTGATAGTGGCCGTTAGATTGCTATACAAGCCTGGTTCAGCTGGAATTACCATGGACATATCAGCGGTATAGGAAGAAACTTAAAAAAAGCCAAGAGAAAAATCATTCATCAGCATGTGGATTAATCTTACTAGTAAAAAATCTAGTGGGACTATGCTATACACTGTATCTATGCTTCTGCTGAACCAGGGTGTCAGGATTTTCCTGAAGTGTGCAGCATCAGGACTGCACAGAATACTGTGGTGCTACTCCAATCTCCACAGAGTTATTTATCAATGCAGGGGACTATAAATACGTTTGACATTATCTAACCCTGCTATTTCCCAGCATCATTGGGAATACAGTAGCAAGTCTTTATACTACTATATTGCAGTATTGGTTGAAACGATCATACTTTATGAAGCATATGCATTTGGGGAATATATCCAAATTGTACCAGGAATTATATATGTACTATTTTTTATTTTAAATGTGTTTTAATTGTGATTATATTCTGTTGATATAATTGTACTGATTATATTTAGGGTCTACCTCAAACTAAAAGATTATTCTAATTGTTGTGTGTGAGAAAATGAGATGTCTGTGACAATGGGGGTCATTCCGACCTGTTCGCATGCTGCCGTTATTTGCAGCGCAGCGATCAGGTCACTACTGCACATGCATATGAACAGTGGCGTAAGTTTGTCCCAGTTGCCCGGAGGCAAGTTCATCCCAGTTGCCCCCCCCCCCATATATTTAGATAGATATATGTATGTATGTATGTATGTATGTATGTATGTGTGCATGAAAAAAAAAGCATGTATATACTAGAGATGAGTGGGTTCGGTTCCTCGGAATCCGAACCCCCCCGAACTTCACGCTTTTTACACGGGTCCGAGGCAGACTCGGATCTTCCCGCCTTGCTCGGCTAACCCGAGCGCGCCCGAACGTCATCATCCCGCTGTCGGATTCTCGCGAGGCTCGTATTCTATCGCGAGACTCGGATTCTATATAAGGAGCCGCGCGTCGCCGCCATTTTCACACGTGCATTGAGATTGATAGGGAGAGGACGTGGCTGGCGTCCTCTCCGTTTAGATAGAGAGTGAGACACTTGATTTACTGGAGCATTAGGAGTACTCAGAGAGTGCAGAGTTTTGCTGATAGTTATACTAGTGGTGACCACCAGTTTTATTTATTATTTAATATAATCCGTTCTCTGCCTGAAAAAAAACGATACACAGTCACATACCATATCTGTGCTCAGCCTCAGTGTGCTGCATGATAATATCATCTATGTATATCTGACTGTGCTGAGTAGTGCTCACTGCTCACACAGCTTAATTGTGGGGGAGACTGGGGAGCAGTTATAGCAGGAGTACATATTTAACAGTGCACACTTTTGCTGCCAGAGTGCCAGTGTGACTGACCAGCAGTGACCACCAGTATATTGTCTGCCTGAAAAAGTTAAACACTCGTGTGGTGTTTTTTTTTTTTTTATTCTATATATAAACGCATTCTGCTGACAGTGTCCAGCAGGTCCGTCATTCATTATATTTCTATCTTCTTCATACTAGTAGTTTAGGAGTCTGCAGTGCTGACAGTGTCCAGCAGGTCCGTCATTATACAATATATACCTGTCCTGCAGTAGTGATATATATATATATTTTTATATCATTATCATCCAGTCTATACTAGCAGACGCAGTACGGTAGTCCACGGCTGTAGCTACCTCTGTGTCGGCAGTCGCTCGTCCATAATTGTATACCTACCTGTGGTGGTTTTTTTTTTTTCTATCTTCTTCATACTAGTAGTTTAGGAGTCTGCAGTGCTGACAGTGTCCAGCAGGTCCGTCATTATACAATATATACCTGTCCTGCAGTAGTGATATATATATATTTTTTATATCATTATCATCCAGTCTATACTAGCAGACGCAGTACGGTAGTCCACGGCTGTAGCTACCTCTGTGTCGGCAGTCACTCGTCCATAATTGTATACCTACCTGTGGTGGGTTTTTTTTTTCTATCTTCTTCATACTAGTAGTTTAGGAGTCTGCAGTGCTGACAGTGTCCAGCAGGTCCGTCATTATACAATATATACCTGTCCTGCAGTAGTGATATATATATATTTTTTATATCATTATCATCCAGTCTATACTAGCAGACGCAGTACGGTAGTCCACGGCTGTAGCTACCTCTGTGTCGGCAGTCGCTCGTCCATAATTGTATACCTACCTGTGGTGGTTTTTTTTTTTTTCTATCTTCTTCATACTAGTAGTTTAGGAGTCTGCAGTGCTGACAGTGTCCAGCAGGTCCGTCATTATACAATATATACCTGTCCTGCAGTAGTGATATATATAATTTTTTTATATCATTATCATCCAGTCTATACTAGCAGACGCAGTACGGTAGTCCACG
The DNA here is from genome assembly GCF_028390025.1 of Pseudophryne corroboree. Taxonomy (NCBI): domain Eukaryota; kingdom Metazoa; phylum Chordata; class Amphibia; order Anura; family Myobatrachidae; genus Pseudophryne; species Pseudophryne corroboree. Next base: position 651,123,157 of record NC_086449.1, read on the forward strand.
GCTGTAGCTACCTCTGTGTCGGCAGTCGCTCGTCCATAATTGTATACCTACCTGTGGTGTTTTTTTTTTCTATCTTCTTCATACTAGTAGTTTAGGAGTCTGCAGTGCTGACAGTGTCCAGCAGGTCCGTCATTATACAATATATACCTGTCCTGCAGTAGTGATATATATATATTTTTTATATCATTATCATCCAGTCTATACTAGCAGACGCAGTACGGTAGTCCACGGCTGTAGCTACCTCTGTGTCGGCAGTCGCTCGTCATCCATAAGTATACTAGTATCCATCCATCTCCATTGTTTACCTGAGGTGCCTTTTAGTTGTGCCTATTAAAATATGGAGAACAAAAATGTTGAGGTTCCAAAAATAGGGAAAGATCAAGATCCACTTCCACCTCGTGCTGAAGCTGCTGCCACTAGTCATGGCCGAGACGATGAAATGCCATCAACGTCGTCTGCCAAGGCCGATGCCCAATGTCATAGTACAGAGCATGTAAAATCCAAAACACCAAATATCAGTAAAAAAAGGACTCAAAAATCTAAAATAAAATCGTCGGAGGAGAAGCGTAAACTTGCCAATATGCCATTTACCACACGGAGTGGCAAGGAACGGCTGAGGCCCTGGCCTATGTTCATGGCTAGTGGTTCAGCTTCACATGAGGATGGAAGCACTCAGCCTCTCGCTAGAAAAATGAAAAGACTTAAGCTGGCAAAAGCACAGCAAAGAACTGTGCGTTCTTCGAAATCACAAATCCACAAGGAGAGTCCAATTGTGTCGGTTGCGATGCCTGACCTTCCCAACACTGGACGTGAAGAGCATGCACCTTCCACCATTTGCACGCCCCCTGCAAGTGCTGGAAGGAGCACCCGCAGTCCAGTTCCTGATAGTCAGATTGAAGATGTCAGTGTTGAAGTACACCAGGATGAGGAGGATACGGGTGTTGCTGGCGCTGGGGAGGAAATTGACAAGGAGGATTCTGATGGTGAGGTGGTTTGTTTAAGTCAGGCACCCGGGGAGACACCTGTTGTCCGTGGGAGGAATATGGCCATTGACATGCCTGGTGAAAATACCAAAAAAATCAGCTCTTCAGTGTGGAAGTATTTCAACAGAAATGCGGACAACATTTGTCAAGCCGTGTGTTGCCTTTGTCAAGCTGTAATAAGTAGGGGTAAGGACGCTAACCACCTCGGAACATCCTCCCTTATACGTCACCTGCAGCGCATTCATCATAAGTCAGTGACAAGTTCAAAAACTTTGGGCGACAGCGGAAGCAGTCCACTGACCAGTAAATCCCTTCCTCTTGTAACCAAGCTCACGCAAACCACCCCACCAACTCCCTCAGTGTCAATTTCCTCCTTCCCCAGGAATGCCAATAGTCCTGCAGGCCATGTCACTGGCAAGTCTGACGAGTCCTCTCCTGCCTGGGATTCCTCCGATGCATCCTTGCGTGTAACGCCTACTGCTGCTGGCGCTGCTTTTGTTGCTGCTGGGAGTCGATGGTCATCCCAGAGGGGAAGTCGTAAGCCCACTTTTACTACTTCCACCAAGCAATTGACTGTCCAACAGTCCTTTGCGAGGAAGATGAAATATCACAGCAGTCATCCTGCTGCAAAGCGGATAACTGAGGCCTTGGCATCCTGGGCGGTGAGAACCGTGGTTCCGGTATCCATCATTACTGCAGAGCCAACTATAGACTTGTTTGAGGTACTGTGTCCCCGGTACCAAATACCATCTAGGTTCCATTTCTCTAGGCAGGCGATACCGAAAATGTACACAGACCTCAGAAAAAGACTCACCAGTGTCCTAAAAAATGCAGTTGTACCCAATGTCCACTTAACCACGGACATGTGGACAAGTGGAGCAGGGCAGACTCAGGACTATATGACTGTGACAGCCCACTGGGTAGATGTATGGACTCCCGCCGCAAGAACAGCAGCGGCGGCACCAGTAGCAGCATCTCGCAAACGCCAACTCTTTCCTAGGCAGGCTACGCTTTGTATCACCGCTTTCCAGAATACGCACACAGCTAAAAACCTCTTACGGCAACTGAGGAAGATCATCGCAGAATGGCTTACCCCAATTGGACTCTCCTGTGGATTTGTGGCATCGGACAACGCCAGCAATATTGTGTGTGCATTAAATATGGGCAAATTCCATCACGTCCCATGTTTTGCACATACCTTGAATTTGGTGGTGCAGAATTATTTAAAAAACGAGAGGGGCGTGCAAGAGATGCTGTCGGTGGCCAGAAGAATTGCGGGACACTTTCGGCGTACAGGCACCACGTACAGAAGACTGGAGCAACACCAAAAACGCCTGAACCTGCCCTGCCATCATCTGAAGCAAGAAGTGGTAACGAGGTGGAATTCAACCCTCTATATGCTTCAGAGGTTGGAGGAGCAGCAAAAGGCCATTCAAGCCTATACAACTGAGCACGATATAGGAGGTGGAATGCATCTGTCTCAAGCGCAGTGGAAAATGATTTCAACGTTGTGCAAGGTTCTGCAACCTTTTGAACTTGCCACACGTGAAGTCAGTTCAGACACTGCCAGCCTGAGTCAGGTCATTCCCCTCATCAGGCTTTTGCAGAAGAAGCTGGAGACATTGAAGGAGGAGCTAACACAGAGCGATTCCGCTAGGCATGTGGGACTTGTGGATGGAGCCCTTAAGTCGCTTAACAAGGATTCACGGGTGGTCAATCTGTTGTAATCAGAGCACTACATTTTGGCCACCGTGCTCGATCCTAGATTTAAAACCTACGTTGTATCTCTCTTTCCGGCAGACACAAGTCTGCCGGGGTTCAAAGAACTGCTGGTGAGAAAATTGTCAAGTCAAGCGGAACGCGACCTGTCAACATCTCCTCCTTCACATTCTCCCACAACTGGGGGTGCGAGGAAAAGGCTCAGAATTCCGAGCCCACCCGCTGGCGGTGATGCAGGGCAGTCTGGAGCGACTGCTGATGCTGACATCTGGTCCGGACTGAAGGACCTGCCAACAATTACGGACATGTCGTCTACTGTCACTGCATATGATTCTCTCCCCATTGAAAGAATGGTGGAGGATTATATGAGTAACCGCATCCAAGTAGGCACGTCAGACAGTCCGTACGTATACTGGCAGGAAAAAGAGGCAATTTGGAGGCCCTTGCACAAACTGGCTTTATTCTACCTAAGTTGCCCTCCCACAAGTGTGTACTCCGAAAGAGTGTTTAGTGGCGCCGCTCACCTTGTCAGCAATCGGCGTACGAGGTTACTTCCAGAAAATGTGGAGAAGATGATGGTTATTAAAATGAATTATAATCAATTCCTCCATGGAGACATTCACCAGCAGCAATTGCCTCCACAAAGTACACAGGGAGCTGTGATGGTGGATTCCAGTGGGGACGAATTGATAATCTGTGAGGAGGGGGATGTACACGGTGATGAATCGGAGGATGATGATGAGGTGGACATCTTGCCTCTGTAGAGCCAGTTTGTGCAAGGAGAGATTAATTGCTTCTTTTTTGGTGGGGGTCCAAACCAACCCGTCATTTCAGTCACAGTCGTGTGGCAGACCCTGTCACTGAAATGATGGGTTGGTTAAAGTGTGCATGTCCTGTTTATACAACATAAGGGTGGGTGGGAGGGCCCAAGGACAATTCCATCTTGCACCTCTTTTTTCTTTCATTTTTCTTTGTGTCATGTGCTGTTTGGGGAGTGTTTTTTGGAAGGGCCATCCTGCGTGACACTGCAGTGCCACTCCTAGATGGGCCAGGTGTTTGTGTCGGCCACTAGGGTCGCTGAGCTTAGTCACACAGCTACCTCATTGCGCCTCTTTTTTTCTTTGCGTCATGTGCTGTTTGGGGAGTGTTTTTTGGAAGGGCCATCCTGCGTGACACTGCAGTGCCACTCCTAGATGGGCCAGGTGTTTGTGTCGGCCACTTGGGTCGCTGAGCTTAGTCACACAGCTACCTCATTGCGCCTCTTTTTTTCTTTGCGTCATGTGCTGTTTGGGGAGTGTTTTTTGGAAGGGCCATCCTGCGTGACACTGCAGTGCCACTCCTAGATGGGCCAGGTGTTTGTGTCGGCCACTTGGGTCGCTGAGCTTAGTCATCCAGCGACCTCGGTGCAAATTTTAGGACTAAAAATAATATTGTGAGGTGTTCAGAATAGACTGAAAATGAGTGGAAATTATGGTTATTGAGGTTAATAATACTTTGGGATCAAAATGACCCCCAAATTCTATGATTTAAGCTGTTTTTTAGGTTTTTTTGAAAAAAACACCCGAATCCAAAACACACCCGAATCCGACAAAAAAAATTCGGTGAGGTTTTGCCAAAACGCGTTCGAACCCAAAACACGGCCGCGGAACCGAACCCAAAACCAAAACACAAAACCCGAAAAATTTCCGGTGCACATCTCTAGTATATACTGTATATATACATTTCATTGTTTTTTATTTTAAATCTCACATTTCTTAGTAGTCATACCCAGGATTAGAACCCCATGACCTGTTATACTGACAGCAGACACTTTACTGGTGGAGCTATTTGCTCCTGTATAGGAAGCGTGAGAATTGTAACTATATGAAGTTATGTTTAATTGTCAGAGAAGTCACTTCATATAGTGAAAAGATAGCGGCAGCTATCAATTAACTTAATTCAATTGTGTCAGAGAATGGGAGGAGAGGTGCCCCCCTTCAGAACAAGAGCCCGGCGCAGATGACTCCGTTGCCTCCCAGAGTTCTGCCTCTGCATATGAACCACAATGCGCAGGCATGTTGTAAGGGTACAAAGCGAATCATTGCTGAGCGATGGATTTAATGAAGAATCCATTCGCACAGCCGATTGCAATGAGACTGACAGGAAGAAGGCGTTTATGGTTGTCAACTGACTGTTTTCTGGTAGTGTTTGGGAAAACGCAGGCATGTCCAAGCATTTGCAGGGCGGGTGTCTGACGTCAATTCTGGGACCAGACATGCTGAAGTAATTTCAGACCTACTCAGAAACTGCACAAAATTTTTTTGCAGAACTTGGCTGCACAGGTGTTCGCACGCTTGCAAAGTGAAAATACACTCCCCTGTAGGCGGCGACTATCAGATCACAGCGCTGCAAAAAGTAGCTAGCGAGAGATCAACTCGGAATGACCCCCAATATAGCAATCCCTCAATTCCTACGTCAAATACAGTATGTACTTTTTATCCACATATCCCCTATACATTCAGTTTTTCTGTTTGTTCATTCCCCATAGCATGTATCTGCTCACCCACATACTGTGTTTGAAGAAGCCTTAATGTTATAACATATGTTATGTTATCTGTTACACTCTAGGTAATATATTCATGTTAGCCATAATTTTCTATTGTTTACTTACACCACTGTGGACACTCAAAAGTTGAGTCATTAAAGGGGCCATTATCCCTTTTGTGTACTCCCAATTTTCCAACAGTAATCTTGTTTGACAGGATGGCTCTCTGGCTGATGTAATCACCTTGATTAGAATGTGTATTGTATTCCAATGCCGTAATATCCTAAAACAAAGAATAAATTAAAGCACAACCCTGCAATATGAAGCTTCTGGGACTATAAGTAGAGCTTCCCACAGAGCTGAAGAGAGATTCTGTGCTTCTAGGCTAAAGGCCCGTACTGACGGAGAGATGGGAAGGAGATGTGTACTGAGCGATCTAACACAGACCGCTCAGCACACACCTCTCCCCCCGCTCAGCACAGCGTGATGTATGCTTAGCAAGGGTAGAGGGACTGGGGAGGGGGGGGCTAATTTCACCCAGCGGTGAAACGAGCAACCTGCTAGATTGTGTCTGCATTGCAGGCCAATCTAGCACCGGCGATAGCGATGCGCGGGATCGCACATCGCTGTCGCCGGCACCCCTACACACGGAGCGATGTGTTCTTAATTTCTAGTCAGATTGCTTAGAAATTAAGTGAATGTCACTCCGTGTGCACCCCACTTTAGAAGTAATGTTCTGTCAGGAGTTTGTGGTGGGAATTGTCGTGTGGAATTGGATTACAGAATTGTGCTGAACTGTATACAACCCATTCTGTTCAACAAAACCACTGTCAATTTTTCATCTACCACCATGCCTGAGTGATTTGAAACCCTGTATCTTCACATTTTGTATTAATGTTAATTTTTAGCATATGTATCAATAAATACTAAATATTTGTAATTATTTCTGGTGAGGCAGTATAGAAGCTAGACCACACTGCTAGGGAAGTAGCCCAGTTCCAGCACCATTATATTACACCACATCAGTCTTTTTACAGAGGGGGTACGTTTGCAGGGCTTGAACTGCGCTTCTTGACTGACCAGTCAGTTTCTTCTTTGTTTACAAATCTCCACAAACAGCAGTAATACAGGACAATACTTTTCGGAACATTTTTAATAAATTGACCTCCTAAAGGAATCGCATCATCTTAATATAGAACAATAGGAAATCTTTCTGTTGTATTAATGCCACAGACTTGGGGGGGAATTCAATTAGCTATAATAATGTGCTAACTTAATTAGTGATGAGCGGGTTCGGTTCCTCGGGATCCGAACCCCCCCAAACCTCACCCATTTTTGCACGGTTCCGAGCAGACTCGGATCCTCCCGCCTTGCTCGGTTAACCCAAGCGTGCCCGAACGTCATCATCCCGCTGTCGGATTCTCGAGAAATTCGTATTCTATATAATGAGCCGATAGTGAGAGGACGTGGCTGGCGTTCTCTCAGTTTCTGTGTTCAGTGTGCTGCAAATATCTGTGCTCAGTGTGCTGCAAATATCTGTGCTCAGTGTGCTGCAAATATCTGTGCTCAGTGTGCTGCAAATATCTACGTTCTCTGACTGAAAAACGCTCCATATCTGTGCTCAGTGTGCTGCAAATATCTGTGCTCAGTGTGCTTTATTGTGGGGACTGGGTACCACCAGTATTATATAGTAGGAGTACAGTGCAGAGTTTTGCTGACCAGTGACCACCAGTATTATACGTTCTCTGCCTGAAAAACGCTCCATATCTGTGCTGCATTGTAGTATATAGTAGGAGGACAGTGCAGAATTTTGCTGACCAGTGACCACCAGAATTATATCAGTACGGTACAGTAGTCCATTGCTCTACCTACCTCTGTGTTTGTCAAGTATACTATCCATCCATAACTGTGGTGCATTTAAGTTTTTGTGCGCAGTATATATATAGTAGTAGGACAGTGCATAATTTTGCTGACCACCAGTATATAATATATAGCACTACTGTACAGTAAGCCACTGCTCTACCTACCTCTGTGTCGTCAAGTATACTATCCATCCATACCTGTGGTGCATTTAAGTTTTTGTGCGCAGTATAAATATAGTAGTAGGACAGTGCATAATTTTGCTGACCACCAGTATATAATATATTGTACTACGGTACAGTAGGCCACTGCTCTACCTACCTCTGTGTCGTCAAGTATACTATCCATCCATACCTGTGGTGCATTTAAGTTTTTGTGCGCAGTATATATATAGTAGTAGGACAGTGCATAATTTTGCTGACCACCAGTATATCATATATAGCAGTACGGTACAGTAGGCCACTGCTCTACCTACCTCTGTGTCGTCAAGTATACTATCCATCCATACCTGTGGTGCATTTAAGTTTTTGTGTGCAGTATATATATAGTAGTAGGACAGTGCATAATTTTGATGACCACCAATATATAATAAATAGCAGTACGGTACAGTAGTCCACTGCTCTACCTACCTCTGTGTCGTCAAGTATACTATCCATCCATACCTGTGGTGCATTTAAGTTTTTGTGCACAGTATATATATAGTAGTAGGACAGTGCATAATTTTGCTGACCACCAGTATATAATATATAGCAGTACGGTACAGTAGGCCACTGCTCTACCTACCTCTGTGTCGTCAAGTATACTATCCATCCATAACTGTGGTGCATTTAAGTTTTTGTGCACAGTATATATATAGTAGTAGGACAGTGCATAATTTTGCTGACCACCAGTATATAATATATAGCACTACTGTACAGTAAGCCACTGCTCTACCTACCTCTGTGTCGTCAAGTATACTATCCATCCATACCTGTGGTGCATTTAAGTTTTTGTGCGCAGTATAAATATAGTAGTAGGACAGTGCATAATTTTGCTGACCACCAGTATATAATATATTGTACTACGGTACAGTAGGCCACTGCTCTACCTATCTCTGTGTCGTCAAGTATACTATCCATCCATACCTGTGGTGCATTTAAGTTTTTGTGCGCAGTATATATATAGTAGTAGGACAGTGCATAATTTTGCTGACCACCAGTATATCATATATAGCAGTACGGTACAGTAGGCCACTGCTCTACCTACCTCTGTGTCGTCAAGTATTCTATCCATCCATACCTGTGGTGCATTTAAGTTTTTGTGTGCAGTATATAAATAGTAGTAGGACAGTGCATAATTTTGATGACCACCAATATATAATAAATAGCAGTACGGTACAGTAGTCCACTGCTCTACCTACCTCTGTGTCGTCAAGTATACTATCCATCCATACCTGTGGTGCATTTAAGATTTTGTGCACAGTAAATATATATAGTAGGACAGTGCATAATTTTGCTGACCACCAGTATATAATATATAGCAGTACGGTACAGTAGGCCACTGCTCTACCTACCTCTGTGTCGTCAAGTATACTATCCATCCATACCTGTGGTGCATTTAAGTTTTTGTGCACAGTATATATATAGTAGTAGGACAGTGCATAATTTTGCTGACCACCAATATATAATATATAGCACTACGGTACAGTAGGCCACTGCTCTACCTACCTCTGTGTCGTCAAGTATACTATCCATCCATACCTGTGGTGCATTTAAGTTTTTGTGCACAGTATATATATAGTAGTAGGACAGTGCATAATTTTGCTGACCACCAGTATATAATATATAGCAGTACGGTACAGTAGGCCACTGCTCTACCTACCTCTGTGTCGTCAAGTATACCATCCATCCATACCTGTGGTGCATTTAAGTTTTTGTGCACAGTATATATATAGTAGTAGGACAGTGCATAATTTTGCTGATCACAAGTATATAATATATAGCAGTACGGTACAGTAGGCCACTGCTCTACCTACCTCTGTGTCGTCAAGTATACTATCCATCCATAGAAAAAAAAAGAGAAAATAGGGAGGGTCTACAAGTTTGGCGCACAGCAGCCCGTCCACTGACAAAATACCTATGTAAAAATCACCGATTTTACCAAAACAATATATAGAAGAAGCAAGTGTTGGTATTTATCTGTGTCCAGGGCGCGTAAAAAAAGAAAAAGGTAATGAAACTTAACACATCCCTTGTCAAATGGGTATACGATGTCTTCTCCAGGTTATGCAGGCCTATGAGTCCTTTCGTTCAGGTGAATCTTCTCGTTATAAATGGCTCCCAGTTCATGTCAAAATGGAGAGAAATAAGAGAGAAAAAAAAATGTGTAGCACCGTTTACAACAGCTAGAATCGAGAATTCCACACAATGAAAGTTTTTAAGGGCGTACCCCACTCACACAGAAACAAGTAAGTGGGTTCCCGTAAAGGTATCTTTATTGCTAGTTTTTTTCACCAATCCCCTCAGGTTAGGTTCACGTAATTAAGCGTGCCTGAATCTCACACCACATGGGGTACTGTAAACACGTAGGGGTAGCGTCTGAGGCAATTTCAATGCATACCCTCACTTACACAGAGCAAAGCCAGAACATTCATATAACGGTTTCTTTATATCAACAAAAATCCTCAGGTGCGTACCCCAACTCACTCAGTAAACGATGAATGACTCCTATAAAGGTTTCTTTAAATAGATTCACTTGTATCCCTTTGGTGGATCCACAAGAGGAAAAGGAACTCTTTCTCCCAAATGCCAGACCAGAGTCATAAAAAAAAAATCATTCTTTCTAAAACAGGTTTTTTATTCCAGACATAGTCCAAATTCATACAAAGAAATCACCACACATGGTGACAGAAAAAATAAAAAAGTAAAAATTTAAAAGTACAATAAAAATTCCAAAGGCAAAATTTGAGATAATAATCGGCGTGATTATTCCCTTTTTCCAGAAAAACTACTCACAGTACAGTCGTCCTTACACTGCTCTACCTACCTCTGTGTCGTCAAGTATACTATCCATCCATACCTGTGGTGCATTTAAGTTTTTGTGCACAGTATATATATAGTAGTAGGACAGTGCATAATTTTGCTGACCACCAGTATATAGTATATAACAGTACGGTACAGTAGGCCACTGCTCTACCTACCTCTGTGTCGGCAAGTATACTATCCATCCATACCTGTGGTGCATTTAAGTTTTTGTGCACAGTATATATATAGTAGTAGGACAGTGCATAATTTTGCTGACCACCAGTATATAATATATAGCAGTATGGTACAGTAGGCCACTGCTCTACCTACCTCTGTGTCGTCAAGTATACTATCCATCCATACCTGTGGTGCATTTAAGTTTTTATGCACAGTATTTATATAGTAGTAGGACAGTACATAATTTTGCTGACCACCAGTATATAACATATAGCAGTACGGTACAGTAGGACACTGCTCTACCTACCTCTGTGTCGTCAAGTATACTATCCATCCAAACCTGTGGTGCATTTCAGTTTTTGTGCGCAGTATATATATAGTAGTCGGACAGTGCATAATTTTGCTGACCACCAGTATATAATATATAGCAGTACGGTACAGTAGGCCACTGCTCTACCTACCTCTGTGTCGTCAAGTATACTATCCATCCATACCTGTGGTGCATTTCAGTTTTTGTGCGCAGTATATATATAGTAGTAGGACAGTGCATAATTTTGCTGACCACCAGTATATAATATATAGCAGTACGGTACAGTAGGCCACTGCTCTACCTACCTCTGTGTCGTCAAGTATACTATCCATCCATACCTGTGGTGCATTTAAGTTTTTGTGCGCAGTATATATAGTAGTAGGCCATTGCTATTGATATATTACTGGCATATAATTCCACATATTAAAAAATGGAGAACAAAAATGTGGAGGGTAAAATAGGGAAAGATCAAGATTTACTTCCACCTCATGCTGAAGCTGAAGCCACTAGTCATGGCCAAGACGATGAAATGCCATCAACGTCGTCTGCCAAGGCCAATGCCCAATGTCATAGTAGAGAGCATGTAAAATCCCAAAAACTAAAGTTCAGTAAAATGACCCAAAAATCTAAATTTAAAGTGTCTGAGGAGAAGCGTAAACTTGCCAATATGCCATTTACGGCACGGAGTGGCAAGGAACGGCTGAGGCTCTGGCCTATGTTCATGGCTAGTGGATCAGCTTCACATGAGGATGGAAGCGATCATCCTCCTGCTAGAAAACTTAAAAGAATTAAGATGGCTAAAGCACAGCAAAGAACTGTGCGTTCTTCTAAATCACAAATCCCCAAGGAGAGTCCAATTGTGTCGGTTGCGATGCCTGACCTTCCCAACACTGGACGGGAAGTGGTGGCGCCGTCCACCATTTGCACGCCCCCTGCAAGTGCTGGAAGGAGCACCCGCAGTCCAGTTCCTGATAGTCAAATTGAAGATGTCACTGTTGAAGTACACCAGGATGAGGATATGGGTGTTGCTGGCGCTGAGGAGGAAATTGACAAGGAGGATTCTGATGGTGAGGTGGTTTGTTTAAGTCAGGCATCCTCCTGCTAGAAAACTTAAAAGAGTTAAGATGGCAAAAGCACAGCAAAGAACTGTGCGTTCTTCTAAATCACAAATCCCCAAGGAGAGTCCAATTGTGTCGGTTGCGATGCCCGACCTTCCCAACACTGGACGGGAAGAGGTGGCGCCTTCCACCATTTGCACACCCCCTGCAAGTGCTGGAAGGAGCACCCGCAGTCCAGTTCCTGATAGTCAAATTGAAGATGTCACTGTTGAAGTACACCAGGATGAGGATATGGGTGTTGCTGGCGCTGAGGAGGAAATTGACAAGGAGGATTCTGATGGTGAGGTGGTTTGTTTAAGTCAGGCACCCGGGGAGACACCTGTTGTCCATGGGACGAATATGGCCATTGACATGCCTGGTCAAATTACAAAAAAAATCACATCTTCGGTGTGGAATTATTTCAACAGAAATGCGGACAACTGGTGTCAAGCCGTGTGTTGCCTTTGTCAAGCTGTAATAAGTAGGGGTAAGGACGTTAACCACCTAGGAACATACCCCCTTATACGTCACCAGGAGCGCATTCATCAGAAGTCATTGAAAAATTCAAAATCTTTGGGTGACAGCGGAAGCAGTCCACTGCCAACTAAATCCCTTCCTCTTGTAACCAAGCTCCTGCAAACCACACCACCAACTCCCTCAGTGTCAGTTTCCTCCTTAGACAGGAAAGCCAATAGTCCTGCAGGCCATGTCACTGTCAAGTCTGACGAGTCCTCTCCTGCCTGGGATTCCTCCGATGCATCCTTGAGTGTAATGCCTACTGCTGCTGGCGCTGCTGTTGTTGCTGCTGGGAGTCGATCGTCATCCCAGAGGGGAAGTCGGAAGACCACTTGTACTACTTCCAGTAAGCAATTGACTGTCCAACAGTCCTTTGCGAGGAAGATGAAATATCACAGCAGTCATCCTGCTGCAAAGCGGATAACTCAGGCCTTGGCAGCCTGGGTGGTGAAAAACGTGTTTCCGGTATCCACCGTTAATTCGCAGGGAACTAGAGAATTGATTGAGGTACTGTGTCCCCGGTACCAAATACCATCTAGGTTCCATTTCTCTAGGCAGGCGATACCGAAAATGTACACAGACATCAGAAAAAGAGTCACCAGTGTCCTAAAAAATGCAGTTGTACCCAATGTCCACTTAACCACGGACATGTGGACAAGTGGAGCAGGGCAGACTCAGGACTATATGACTGTGACAGCCCACTGGGTAGATGTATTGCCTCCCGCAGCAAGAACAGCAGCGGCGGCACCAGTAGCAGCATCTCACAAATGCCAACTCATTCCTAGGCAGGCTTTGCTTTGTATCACCGCTTTCCATAAGAGGCACACAGGTGACAACCTCTTACAGAAACTGAGGAACATCATCGCAGAATGGCTTACCCCAATTGGATTCTCCTGGGGATTTGTGACATCGGACAACGCCACCAATATTGTGCGTGCATTACATGTGGGCAAATTCCAGCACGTTCCATTTTTTGCACATACATTGAATTTGGTGGTGCAGAATTATTTGAAAAACGACAGGGGCATGCAAGAAATGCTGTTGGTGGCCCAAAGAATTGCAGGCCACTTTCAGCATTCAGCCACCGCGTGACGAAGACTGGAGCACCAGCAAACACTCCTGAACCTACCCTGCCATCATCTGAAGCAAGAGGTGGAATTCAACCCTCTATATGCTTCAGAGGATGGAGGAGCAGCAAAAGGCCATTCAAGCCTATACAGCTACCTACGATATAGGAAAAGGAGGGGGAATGCACCTGACTCAAGCGCAGTGGAGAATGATTTCAACGTTGTGCAAGGTTCTGCAACCCTTTGAACTTGCCACACGTGAAGTCAGTTCAGATACTGCCAGCCTGAGTCAGGTCATTCCCCTCATCAGGCTTTTGCAGAAGAAGCTGGAGAGATTGAAGGAGGAGCTAAAACAGAGCGATTCCGCTAGGCATGTGGGACTTGTGGATGGAGCCCTTAATTCGCTTAACAAGGATTCACGGGTGGTCAATCTGTTGAAATCAGTGCACTACATTTTGGCCACCGTGCTCGATCCTAGATTTAAAACCTACGTTGTATCTCTCTTTCCGGAAGACACAAGTCTGCAGAGGTTCAAAGACCTGCTGGTGAGAAAATTGTCAAGTCAAGCGGAACGTGACCCATCAACAGCTCCTCCTTCACATTCTCCCGCAACTGGGGCTGCGAGGAAAAGGCTAAGAATTCCGAGCCCACCCGCTGGCGGTGATGCAGGGCAGTCTGGAGCGAGTGCTGACATCTGGTCAGGACTGAAGTACCTGCCAACGGTTACTGACATGTCATCTACTGTCACTGCATATGATTCTCTCCCCATTGAAAGAATGGTGGAGGATTATATGAGTGACCACATCCATGTAGGCATGTCAGACAGTCCGTACGTATACTGGCAGGAAAAAGAGGCAATTTGGACGCCCTTGCAGAAACTGGCTTTATTTTACCTAAATTGCCCCCCCTCCAGTGTGTACTCTGAAAGAGTGTTTAGTGCAGTCGCTCACCTTGTCAGCAATCGGCGTACGAGGTTACTTCCAGAAAATGTGGGGAAGATGATGTTCCTCAAAATGAATTATAATCAATTCCTCCGTGGAGACATTCACCAGCAATTGCCTCCAGAAAGTACACAGGGACCTGAGATGGTGGATTCCAGTGGGGACAAATTAATAATCTGTGAGGAGGGGGATGTACACAGTGAAAGGGGTGATGAATTGGACGATGAGGAGGAGGTGGACATCTTGCCTCTGTAGAGCCAGTTTGTGCAAGGAGAGATTAATTGCTTCTTTTTTGGTGGGGGCCCAAACCAACCAGTCATTTCAGTCACAGTCGTGTGGTAGACCCTGTCGCTGAAATGATGGGTTGGTTAAAGTGTGCATGTCCTGTTTATACAACATAAGGATGGGTGGGAGGGCCCAAGGACAATTCCATCTTGCACCTCTTTTTTCTTTCATTTTTCTTTGCATCATGTGCTGTTTGGGGACTATTTTTTGAAGTGCCATCCTGTCTGACACTGCAGTGCCACTCCTAGATGGGCCATGTGTTTGTGTCGGCCACTTGGGTCGCTTAGCTTAGTCACACAGCTACCTCATTACACCTCTTTTTTTCTTTGCATCATGTGCTGTTTGGGGACAATTTTTTTAATCTGCCATCCTGTCTGACACTGCAGTGCCACTCCTAGATGGGCCAGGTGTTTGTGTCGGCCACTTGGGTCGCTTAGCTTAGTCACACAGCTACCTCATTATGCCTCTTTTTTTCTTTGCATCATGTGCTGTTTGGGGACTATTTTTTTAATCTGCCATCCTGTCTGACACTGCAGTGCCACTCCTAGATGGGCCAGGTGTTTGTGTCGGCCACTTGGGTCGCTTAGCTTAGTCATCCAGCAACCTTGGTGCACCTCTTTTTTTCTTTGCATCATGTGCTGTTTGGGGACTATTTTTTTGAAGTGCCATCCTGTCTGACACTGCAGTGCCACTCCTAGATGGGCCAGGTGTTTGTGTCAGCCACTTGGGTCGCTTAGCTTAGCCATCCAGCGACCTTGGTGCACCTCTTTTTTTCTTTGCATCATGTGCTGTTTGGGGACTATTTTTGAAGTGCCATCCTGTCTGACACTGCAGTGCCACTCCTAGATGGGCCAGGTGTTTGTGTCGGCCACTTGGGTCGCTTAGCTTAGTCATCCAGCGACCTCAGTGCAAATTTTAGGACTAAAAATAATATTGTGAGGTGTGAGGTGTTCAGAATAGACTGGAAATGAGTGGAAATTATGGTTATTGAGGTTAATAATACTATGGGATCAAAATGACCCCCAAATTCTATGATTTAAGCTGTTTTTGAGGGGGTTTTGTAATCCAAAACACACACGAATCCGACAAAAAAAATCTAAGGGAGGTTTTGCCAAAACGCGTCCGAATCCAAAACACGGCCGCGGGACCGAATCCAAAACCAAAACACAAAACCTGAAAAATGTCCAGTGCACATCACTAAACTTAATACACCTATCACATGATAATTCCACTTATCGCCAGTAGGTGCACTTATTGTGCAATTTAATTAGAAAATCACAAAATCAGCATTCACACAATAATTCTTGCTTTTGTTACAGGCGTTAAGTATAAATGAAAATGGGGACATCTGCCTGCACCCCCCAAAAATACAAACTAATATAGGATAGCAATATATTACTGTCCATAAAAAAAGTATTTCAGGTTCATAAAATGTGTCAAATGGCTGCTATATACATTTTTCTGAAACACTGAAAAAATATAGAAATATTTTTTTTTGTGCAAAATAAATGCTCTACTTAAGTTGGGAGTACATAACATTGGCTAAAAGCAGAGCTGGCACTAACCAATATGATGCCCTAGGCAAGGTTTTGGCTAGTGCCCCCTAGTGCCAATTCTAGTTCTGCCTCTGACCCTGCACCCCTTTCCCAGCACCATCACCCCTCACCCATAGCAGTCCTCATTTTGGTGCTCCTACCCCCTATATTTTAAATAAGAACAATGCGCACATTTGGAGCACAGCTCAAAAAGGGGGAAGGGGCATGGCCACACAATAGTATCCCCAATACAAATTACTCCACACAGTGGTGCAACTTTATTCACATTATATCATGCAATAGTTTCCCTTATTCACGTTATATCACACAGTAGTACAATTTTAACTTATATACAGTACGTTACTCCTTACAGTAGTGCCCCTTATTCACATTACACCACACCATATTGCTTTTTATTCACATTAGACCACACAGTAGTGCCTCTTTCTATACATTACACCAAACAGTAGAGCACCTTATACACATAATGCCATACATTACTAATGCATCTATACACATAATACCACACAGTAATGCCCCTTACACATATGGCACACATTATTAATGTCCTTATAAACATAATGCACCTTGCATATTAAACCAACCTTTATTAATGCCCTTATACACATAATGTCCATTACACATATGCCGCACATTATTAATGCCCTTATACGCATAATGACACACATAATGTCCCTTTCACATACTTTATGCCACACATTATTAGTGCCCTTATACACATAATGACACACATAATATCCCTTTCACATATGCCGCACATTATTAATGCATTTATACACATGACACACATAGTGCCCCTTACACATATGCCGATCACTGCTGCAAAACCAACCCACCCACACACAGCACACATGGCCGCTAACACTGTGACCTCTGCCTCTGGTTGGATATAGATGTATCCTCATACATCTTGCCTCAATACGCCATGCAGTAGAAGATGCCCGGCGTGTATCAGCTGGCAGCTCTGCTAACACCGTGCCCCTGTTTTAATAAAAATTACTCTTATTTACATTAATATGTGGCTACGATGCACAAGCAGATTCTGATTGAAATGATATGTGTCATGCCTATATTTTGCTGATTAAAATGATATGCAGCATGCCTATATTCTGTGTGTGACTGTGGCTGTATCTGCATATGAAATGCTAAGTTACAGTGATTTCCAGGAATACACTGTAATGTAGCATTTCATATACAGATACAGCCTCAGTCACACACAGAATATAAAAATGCTGCATATCATTTTAATCAGCAGAAGGTGTTTGTGCCTCTAGGCATACGGAAAGCCCTAGGCATTTGCCTAGTTTGCCTATGCCTAGGGCTGGTTCTGGATGAAAATATGTATTTGGGTAATTATCACTTTTTAAAAATACAAAAGAAATTACTAATAACAGCCACCTGCAAGGCCAAAAACACCTGTCCCACATATAAAGCACCCCATATACTTTACCTGTCTCATACCTTGTACCCCAATTTTCAGCATTTTGCATTTTTTCATCCCCCAAAAATCATATGCCATTATTGGGCAAATAAAAATAATTAATAACTTCTGAGTGCCTAATTAGTCATTAATGGTGGTTTCCCAATGATCTGAACCAAGACCCTCTTAAGGTACACACAGCACAATCCCTGATAAGTGCCAGCAACATGGGATCACAACCCCCGGAAATTCTATTAGCAGCGATATCCCCTTAGACTGCTGTATACAAAATAACTTCCTAAGGAGCATCCTAATCCTAATACAGCTTTTCAAGTTAACTGAATAGAAAAATATATTTGGTTGAGTAGGTGGTGAAAATGTAAACTTTTTTCCAAGTAATGATAAATGTGAGATGGACATTTTAAAAAAAAGATAGGTTAAATATGCATGTTTGAGATAAAGATGTATCTTGTTTCTTCCACTGGGCAAAGTTACATCCTCCTCTACTTTCTGTATATCTGGGACCTGTTGATTCTGTGATACAAAAAGTGCTAAAAGCAGGATGACTGCGTGCTCCTGTTTAGCACTGCCCGCATCTGATACACATGATAGCAAGATGTCAGCAAGGAAGGTGGTTGGGGACACATCTTCCTGCCTAATGGCTTTCCTGTCTCTCCAAACACCACACAAAGTGGAATAGTGTGACATAGTGCTGATTGAGCAGCAACCATGCTGCTCACCATTGTTCACATACCCCTTTTTACATCCCTGGATATCTATTATAAGAACCTACTCTCCCTCTCCTTGGTAAAAGTGTTGCCAGTCCAGATTCTGCAACAGGTTCCTGAAGGTCTGCCTCTTCAGCATAATTAACTCTTTGATGTGTTCTCCAAAAACAAGGCAGATACTTTGCCTTCCCAATCAAGAATACAATTGTGCATTGAAATAATTCCTGGAGCCAAGCTGTCAAAACATAGACTATATGCCTTATCTGTACCTGAATCTAAGGCTATGGATGACTATATTAAGGAGAATCTTACCAAGGGTTTATTAGACCCTCAAAATCACCTGCAGGCAAAGTGTTTTTCTTTGTTTCTAAAAAATATAAGAGCATTTGGCCCTGCATTGATTACAGGGGCTTGGATAATATCACAGTTAAAAACACCTATCTGTTACCACTCATCACGGTATTGTTCGATTAACCCAGAGAGGCCACCATTTTCTCTAAGATTATAAATTCCTTGCAAATCATCTTAAATCACATAAAGGAAGAAAATGAGTGAAAAATGGCATTAAATACACAGTCTGGGCATTGTGAGTATCTGGTTATGCCTTTCAGCCTCTTCAATACACCTGCTGCCTATTAGTACTGATCAATGATGTTTTTCAAGAATTCTTTGGAAGATTTATTGTCATCTATTTAGACAATATTTTGATTTATACACAGTCCCTTGAGATTCACTGTACTCATGTCAAATAGGTTTTGTAGAAACTCTGGAAGAACCATACTCTCAGGAGAACTCTAAGAGAACCATTGCCAAACTTGAGAAGTGTGAATTCGTAGTGGAGAAGGTTTCCTTCCTGGAGTATTTCATTACTCCTAAGGGCTTCTCCATGGATCTGACCAAACTTCAAGCCATCCACGATTGGGTCACCAATTTGGAGGCCATACCGAGATTCCTGGGCTTTGTGAATTACTATATATGTCTCATATGCTTTGTCTCTGTCTTGGCTGCTCCTATCACAGCCTTAACTAAGAAGGAAGCAGATCCTGCTAACTTGTCTCCACAAGCCTTACAAGAATTCAGTGCTTTAAAACACTCTTTTGTTTCTGCTACAGTCCTTCGTCATCCTAATCCTGATCTGGCCTTCATTGTTGAGTTAGATGCCTCTGAATTAGGGTTTGGAGCTATTTTCTCTCAAAAGGGTCCTCTGGACAAAACGTTACACACATGTACCTTCCTGTCTCAGAACTTCTCTTCCACAGTGTCCAATTATGATGTCAGGAATCGTGAACTACTTACACTCAAATGGGCCTATGAAGACTGGAGACATTGGCTAAAGGGGCTAAGCATACTATCACTGTCATCACAGACCATAAAAAATTACTCTACATGAAACCTGCTAAGAGGCTCAACTCCAGACAAGCATGTTTGGCACTGTTTTTCACCCGATTTAATTTCATCATCACTTAACAGACCTGGTTCCAGAAACATTAAAGCTGATGCATTGTCATGTATTTTCCTTCCTAAGCATAAGACAATGACTACTAAATGACCTATCATTCTGGCAGCCTCCAGTCATGCCAGATTAGTTTCAAGACCTATCCACACAGCTTCAATCCATGCAAGCTCAACCTCCTCCAGAAACTTCTTATGATATTTTGTATGTTTTGGAACATTTAAGGGATCCTATACTGTCTGAATTCCACTCGAGTAAAGTGTCTGGTCAGCCAGGAATTTTGAAGACCTTGGATTTATCGTCTCACTTTGTCTGAAGGCTTACTGTCATTCATGATGTCAAAGAATTTGTTTAAGCTTGTAAAGTGTGCACCAAGAAAAAAAAACACCTAGAACAGTCACATGTGGACAATTAATGCCTTTGGCCATACCTATGAAGCCATGGTCTAATATATCTATGGATTTCACTGTCGATCTGGCAGTTCGGTCTGGATGTAATACTATCTGGGTGGCATTTCATTCCTCTTGCTGTTACCCAGTGCCAAAGATTAAGCTCACTGTTTATAAAGCATATCTTCAGATTATTGGGTCTGCCCCTTGTTAATGTTTCTGACAGAGGCTCTCAATTTATTGCTCAATTTTGGAAATCTTTTTGATCACTGGGCAGCAACCTAAGCTTGTCTTCGGGTTATTATCCACAGTCCACAGACAGTTTGAGAGAGTTAACTCTGGATAAATACCTCCATTGCAATATTTCCATACTCTATAATAACTGGGTGAAATATTTTCCACTGGTGAAATTTGCTTATAATATTGCTTGTCACTCCGTTCTGTCTTTATGGATCCCATCCTAGGGGTATATTTACTAAGATTCGTATTAGTGTTGATTTGGAGGGAGATTAAACACGAATGACATCGAATGTGTGAATGTGCAACTTTTAGTTTTTTTACACTTCATTTACTATGCTGTTGTATTCTGCATTGTCGTGTTTTCCGATGTCTATGTCATTTGTAATTTTGGCCAGTGTGTTACGGGAGTGATTAGTAAAACACTGCCGGACTTAACACAATAAATCCCGGTCGGATCAGTGTGATCCGTGCAGGGCTTCATTATGTATCTTAAAAGAAGTGTGGAAAGTGTTAAAAATCCCCCCAAAAAATTGCGTGGGGTCACCCCTCCTAAGCATAACCAGCCTCGGGCTCTTTAAGCCGGTCCTGGTTTGTAAAAATATGGGGGGGAAATTGACAGGCGTTCCCCCATATTTTAACAAACAGCACTGGGCTCTGCGCCTGGTCCTGGTGCAAAAAATATGGGGGACAAAAGACGTAGGGATCCCCTGTATTTTTAACACCAGCACCGGGCTCCACTAGTCAGAGAGATAATGCCACAGCCGGGGGACACTTTTATATTGGTCCCTGTGGCCCTGGCATTAAATCACCAACTAGTCACCCCTGGCCGGGGTACCTTGGAGGAGTGGGGACCCCTTAAATCAAGGGGTCCCCCTCTCCAGCCACCCAAGGTCCAGGGGTGAAGCCCGAGGATATCACCCCCATCCAAGGACGGCGGATGGGGGGCTGATAGCCTTTTGTTTAAAAATAAGAATATTGTTTTTGTAGCAGTACTACAAGTCCCAGCAAGCCTCCCTGCAAGCTGGTACTTAGAGAACCACAAGTACCAGCATGCGGGGGGAAACGGGCCTGCTGGTACCTGTATTTCTACTACAAAAAAATACCCAAATAAAAACAAAACACACACACCTTGAAAGTACAATTTTATTACATACATGCACACCTACATACACACATACTTACCTATGTTGACACGAAGCAGTCGGTCCTCTTCTCCAGTAGAATCCAGGGGTACCTGTAAATAAAATTATACTCACAACAATCTGGTGTAGATCGGTCCTCTTCTGTTTTGTAATCCACGTACTTGGCAAAATAAAAAAACGGATTACCCGGACCACGTACTGAAAGGGGATCTATGTTTACACATGGATCCCCTTTCCCCAACTGGCGGGACCCCCTGTGACTACTGTCAAAGAGGGTCCCTTCAGCGAATCAGGGAGCTCCACGTCATGGCACTCTCCTGATTGGCTGTGTGTTAGGCGCGGCGGCCTTCGCCAGCGCCCAACCATTGCTAAGCAATGGTCCCGGCGCGTCACGGCCACCACGCCTCCTCCTGTCTCTGCACGACACCTGGCAATGCCGGGACTCCGTGCGCGCTGAGCCGCCGGGTCCATAGCAACAGGGACGCCACAGACGGACCGCGTTCCCCGTTGCTATCTAAGTAATCAATCACCTGTCAGCATGTGGTCGTGCAGCAGGGCAGCTGCACGACATCATCAATTTAGGTGCTCTTTAGCTATTGGTACAGACACCTCTTTTATTCTCCCTCAGTGTCTTACACAGACGCTGGTGATAGTTTCCTTTGAGCTGTTCCTGCTCTGGAGAATTCCTAGTTCAGCGTGCTGTTATCTGGTCTACTCTGTTCCCAGTGGTCCTGAGTACTGGTGTTCGGAAGCCGGTCGTGGGTATCTTTCCAGCCCTCCAGTTGATTGAAACCTGTGCCTGTCATCTCGGGGTTCTCATTCACTTGTGGTTACTCTCCCGGTGTTGTGAGTAACGGCTTCTGCCGCGTCTTGTGGCCTGGTCTGCAGTATTCTTTGGTTAAACTTGTTGCTGGTGTTTTTGTGGATGTTTCCACCCAAGCTGTCCTCCCCAGTACATGACGGTGCCGTGTAGGGTGTGGACAGTAGTACCTTTGTTGTCCTTTTCCTTTGGCGGCGTGCCGCACATACTTTTAGTTTTGTAGTAGCCCCTAGCTCTGAGTTTTGTTTAGTTAGAGGTCCCCTTGTTATCATCCGGTCTCAGTTTACGCCTTGTCTCATATTAAGATCAGGGGGCTTCGGAGTTGGGCAGACCTAATCCGCTCTTCAAACGCGGCTGCCGTGGGCCCAAGAACACATAGTCTCCCAGGCGTAGACTGACCACGCGGGTGAAACAACGGAGGTAGGGTCCTAGGGGTTACTGCTGTTCTTTGTCCTTTTACAGTGTCACGTTCCTGTGCTTGGGACTTACCCACTCACTAGCTCACGTTCTAAGCACAGAGAACGTAATACTGTGCGCGCCTAAGCTGTCAGTCAGGCTGCGCACTGGATATACAATGTAGCGCATAAGCGCTCCATTGTATCCAATGGTGGGAACTTTACAGTCTGCAGTAGACCGCAAGGTTAAGTGGGGCCAACCACAAGAGTGACCCCACTTAACCTCGCGGTCTACCGCAGACTGCAAAGTTCCCACCATTGGATTCAATGGAGTGTCTATGTGCTACATTGTATCTCCAGTGCGCCGCCTAACTGACAGCTCAGGTGCGCACAGCCAATCAGGAGAGTGCCATGACGTGGAGCTCCCTCTTTGACAGCAGTCACGGGGGGTCCCGCCAGTCGGGGAAAGGGGAAAGGTGATCCATGTGTGCGTGGTCCGGGTAATCTGTTTTTTTATTTTGCCAAGTACATGGATTACAAATAGAAGAGGACCGATCTACACAGGATTGTTGTGAGTATAATTTTATTTACAGGTACCCCTGGATTCTACTGGAGAAGATGACCGACTGCTTCGTGTCAACATAGGTAAGTATGTGTGTATGTAGGTGTGTATGTATGTAATAAAATTGTACTTTCAAGGTGTGTGTGTTTTGTTTTTATTTGGGTATTTTTTTGTAGTAGAACTACAGGTACCAGCGTGCCCCTTTCCCCCCCGCATGCTGGTACTTGTGGTTCTCCAAATACCAGCTTGCGGTTGAGGCTTGCTGGGACTTGTAGTACTGCTACAAAAAACAATATTCTTATTTTTAAACAAAAGGCTATCAGCCCCCCATCCGCCACCCTTGGATGGGGGGACAGCCTCGGGCTTCACCCCTGGCCCGTGGGTGGCTGGAGGGGGGACCCCTTGATTTAAGGGGTCCCCAATCCTCCAGGGTACCCCGGCCAGGGATGAATAGTTGGTGATTTAATGCCAGGGCCGCAGGGACCAGTATAAAAGTGTCCCCTGGCTGTGGCATTATCTCTCTGACTAGTGGAGCCCAGTGCTAGTGTTAAAAATATGGGGGACCCCTACGTTTTTTGTCCCCCATATTTTTTGCACCAGGACCAGGCACAGAGCCCGGTGCTGGTTGTTAAAATATGGGGAACCCCTGTCAATTTTCCCCCCGTATTTTTACAACCAGGACCGGCTCAAAGAGCCCGAGGCTGGTTATGCTTAGGAGGAGGTACCTCACGCAATTTTTTTTCTGATTTTTAACTCTTTCCCACCCCTTCCCACTGATAAACATGCACAGATCTCACGGATCCGTGCATGCCTATCAGAACACGGTAAAAAAAAGCTGGTCTATTTTAAAACTGCTTTTTTTTATGATTTGTATTTTTTCACGGCAGTGTTTGGCTATTGCCGGCAGTGTTTGTGAATTCGAATTCTTAGTAAATTACTGAGTTGTATAAAATAACAGGCGTATTTGACTGATGGTGTATTCATTCGTATTTTTTTTCTTTGACTTCCAAAAAAATACGAATGCCCTCATCACTGCCGAGATTTGTGTTTAGTAAATTCCCGAGATGATACTTTGAAGAAAAAACACCAACTCGGTCAAAATCGGGACTTTAGTACATATACCCCCTAGAGTGAATTTGTTTTTCTCTTCAATAACCAATAATCGGGTTGAGATTCACAGTTTCTCACCTCAGGAGGATTTGGAGGAGAGTACACTTTGCCCTCAACAAGGCTTCTTTTCATTAACTTTTTTTTTCAAATAAGCATCGTAGGCCTTGTACTTTTAAGGTGGTTACGTATGGTTGCCCACTCATAATTTTAGGCTTTTCCAGCCTTTGCAAACATTTGGTCCTATGGATATTGAACCATTTCAGATTGTAAAGCAAGTGAATCCTGTTGCCTTTCACCTTAGACTGCCTAAGCCCTTAAGATTTTCTGACAATTTCTTGCTCTTTGTTAGAACCTTTGGTGTCTTCCAAGAATTTCAAGATATTCTGCTCTAAGAAAACATCTCCCATGCTAGTTCAAGGGCACCAGGAATATGTTGGTGAAAAGATTTTGGATTCCAAGTATGCTCAGGATCAATTCTATTTCTTGGTCCACTGAAAGGACTGTGGACTTGAACAGAGGTTGTAGGTTCCTGGAAGGCATTTGCATGCGGACAATCTCAAGAAAGCCTTTTTGGGGCATTTCTAGATGACTCTAAATCTAAGGGTTCCTTAACTTCTCCACAAGTGGGTGAATGTTATGAGCCACCACTGTAGTTCTCCATCCCATCAGATCCTAGCCATTACCAAGTGACATGATGCAGAATGAAGCTAAATCACGGTCGCTTGGAAATGGCCTTGACCCGCTGGGTGGAGAACCACAGAGGCCAGCCACACAGTTTGATGGTCCTGGTGGTTGCTAAGCAATCAGGATTCCTGGTGTCTTTAGTCTCCTGCCTGTGTATTCCCAGATCATTTTTAGATATATCTCCAGCTCTGCTCCTGGATCCAGCCTTTTATCCACTCAGCCTTGTCTGCAGCCTCATACCCCCAGCATTTCCTGAACCCTCCATACTTTGCTTCCAGTATGTTTTTGGGTCCTGCTAGTATATTGTGTTGTTGTTATAGTACTCATCTGCAAGTTCATTTCTGTCCTGTTCACCATCACTACATTAAAGTTACATATCTACTCCAGTCTATATCCTGCGGTCACTTCGCTATTAGTGTAAGCTCTTACTATCCTGAGATATGTCCTGGCTGCATACCAGTACCGGTGTGAACATATTTACCTATGGGAAAAAGGCAGATGTTATACAGTTGTTAAAGACCTCTGTAGCGTGGTTTTAAGAGACTACCCAGAGCATACCCAGTAATCTGTGTAAACCAGGACAGAAACTGTAGTCTTCAAAATTAAAATGATATTCCTGATCGAAGCAATGTATAAATTAAATGGTAAAATTGGTCTTGAATATTGGGGTGAAAATCATCTGCAGCTGCATTGATATTGGGAAAAAATATTTTCATCAGTACTGTATTGTAAATTGAGGGAAGTAGAAGTGAAAATTTCACTGAATATTAATTTATTAGGTAGTGTAAATTAAAAATAGCAGACATCTATAACAAACTGTAAATTACATAGTTTACATAGTGATTTATAGAAAGTATATTTGCAAGAAGTAAAACTAGAAGTAAAGGTATTGATGCAAAGTTATTGCATTCTACGCATGCATAAACTGTGTCAATATAGAATTACATGAACTGTTTCTTGCACTTGACTTTACATAGGCAGATCAGGAGTTTAATGTGTAAGTGCAGTACAGTATACTAAGCATGCACCATCCATATCTGGGATTCCACATATATGTTTTCAATGTATGTTGCAATGGAAATTGTGCTCAAACATTAACTGAAAGTTAATGATCATGATGATTATTGTAACTTTTGCTACAGATGCATTTATACAACAATTGCCATTTTCCTTTATCTAAAGATGCATGCAACTGAAATACAGATGTGGAAACACTTTGCAGAACTTGCTAATGCTCAAGTCTGGCCCAATATGTTGCTAGCATGTTGCTGTCCAGAGAATCCCTAATTGGCTTCATAATAATTGGTCATAGGCTGCTAAATACTCTACCACTTTGATGAGAAATAGAAAAATGATATACTGTACAGAGAACAGCTTATGAAAACAATGAAAATTCAGCAGAGATTGTGCGTACAGAAACTGACTTTTATTACATAAAGTTAGTGTTTCACGTGACATACCCAGTGTAAATTACCCAAATGTATTTGTACACATTTAATAGAATACATCGATTCAAGATGCAGTTTACCTGATCTCCCACTTACATGTAAAAGTACTGTCTTTGGCATATGCACAGCAGCCCGGCTGCCTGCAGAAAGAAAAAACCTGAATGGTAGCCAGCTGTTCAATAACTGTGTTAGCCTGGAGCCCTCCTGAGAAATATTTTTCCTAGAAAATAAATTATAACATGTCTAAGTGGTGCCTGACATAGCTAAACAGAAGACATGCTGCTCTATTGCAAATTCAGTTGCAGTCTCTAGATACGTAGAAAAACAAATAAAACCACTTCATCAAAATCAGTCACAGAAATGCAGTGATCCCCAAGGGAGACCACTAAGCTCTAATTACCAATCAATTCCAGCAACTTTTTGTCCAGCCTGCAAGTCCCCTCAAGCACTGTCACATTGTTTTGCCAGAAACATCTGCAGAGTATACGAAACAAACTGATATTGAGCACTAGTCCAAAGGATGAACAGGCTGGTGGCAAACATCATTTAAACATAATAAACAGAGTACCCTAAATGTTTGCCACTTGTAATGTTGTTACAACTGATAAAGGTGATATACATTTAGATGTTTAGATATTCATGTATCTTTTATTTAATATTTAATTTAAGTCAGTCTTCCTTGATACATTGAAATAGTACAAAGAAATGAGTATACAGTGTAACATAATCTTGGTAGAATGTTACTGTTAGTGTATACTACTTTTATTTCTCGTCTCAATGTCTGCTGCTCTATTTTCCAGTATAGGGGAATCATAGATAGAAATCCTCTGTTTGAGTGATTTTAATTTCAATCTATTTCACTGGAACAGTAAATGGAAATAGTGTTTGTGATGAGTAACAATCAATTACACGCTGTTCCTGTCTCTAGTGGATATGAATATATGTTTTGGAGTATCCCAGTCATGTACTCTAATTCTTATAATGCTGTTAAAAACATAATTTTGTAGATAGTATTTTATATGCTTATTTTATTTATGCCTTTCTACATGTTTTCTCTATTTTTTTATTTCTATTATAATATATTTAAACAACATATAAACAAAGAGGTATTATATAATCTTCTAATCTCCAATAAAACCCTCTATTTTATTAAAATCTCTTTTCTCCAAACAGCAATGTACAAAAGATGCATGATTTAAACGGCAACTAAACAAGATACTGATAAAGAGAACAGTTCCCTAACTCCAGTCCTCAGAGATCCCTAACAGTGCATATTTTCTAGATCTCCTAGTTTGGGCACAGGTGTACTCATTACTGGCTGACATGTTTTAAAAGATCCACAGGTACAGTAGTGTTACAGTAATCATTTCACTTGTGATACTGAGGAGGTCTGCAACACATCCGCCGTTAAAGGTCCCTGAAGACTGGAGTTGGGAAACACTTCTACTGTATACTGTAGAACGATAAGGAAAGCAGAAAATATTTATTATTTC
The DNA here is from genome assembly GCF_028390025.1 of Pseudophryne corroboree. Lineage (NCBI taxonomy): Eukaryota > Metazoa > Chordata > Amphibia > Anura > Myobatrachidae > Pseudophryne > Pseudophryne corroboree. The sequence goes on from NC_086449.1 coordinate 651,151,078, forward strand.
ATGTGAAATGCACAAAGACTAGACTAGACTAACTAGACATATGCAGTTGTGGGATATATTGTGTTGACGGCAAGGCTAGAAAATAAGCCACTGATATGGTTCACACATTGTTGACACACTTTGGCTCAACATACTATTGTGATCCCCGCATGTTATACAGGGTGAGGCAAAAAATCCTCCCAGACTTGGTAAATGCTATTCAAAATTTTAGTACATAATCTAAAAGTACATAGAACACAGTTTACATTCAGTTAGCTTTGAATATGATATTGTCCAGATGGTGGCCTTCATTCATGATACACATTCGCAGTCATTTTCTGAAGCTTCGCATCACTCGGCAGATCATTTCCGACATTATCACTTGCAATTGTTTGACGAAGATCACTGTCATTTATCTGACCACATTAACCAATAGAATTTTCATTACTGGGTAGAAAACAGTCCTCATCAGCTTCATGAAAGGCCTCTACACAGCCAACGGGACCATCTCAATGCTGAGGTCTGCAAACATCATCCAGGAACCATTAATGAACTGAAGGCTGCTATATGCCAAGAGAAATTACAATATCAAAACCAATTGATAATAAACTGTATTCCATGCAGTTTTAGATTATGTATTAATATTTTGAATAGCATTTACTATGCCGTTTTTGTTAACCTTTTATAATATTGGAGTTTTTTTGCCTCACCCTATACTTCACCATCACATACATGGTAATCAGTCCATAATGCAGGCTGTTAAAATAGTAATTAGAAGCTAATTGGCTGATATTTGATCTATTTCCACTTTATCTCTTTCCAAGCTTTGATAATTATTTCCCTCATTATACTAATATCTAGTAGGCAAATAAAAAAAAATATTGTTTTATATGCTAATCTGTTTTGCATTTTTTGTCGTCTATATATTTTTTAAAAAGTTCACATTTGCATTATTCACAGCAAGAAAACAATTTATGGTGGTCCACACTGTAAAAAAATATGCCTCACTCTATGGGTTACATTTACTAAGAACGGAGAAGTGAGCCAGTGGAGAAATGTCCCCATTAACCAATCAGCAGCTCTGTTTCATTTTATAGTATGCAAATTATAGATGTTACTTCAGTGCTGATTGGTTGCCATGGGCAACTTCTCCACTTGCTCAGGGCCGGTGCAAGGTTTCTCGACACCCTAGGCAAAACTTTAACCTGCTGCCCCCCCATATCATTATTATATATTCTTTATAAGGCGTTACAAGTGTTTTACAGCACCGTACACACGACACACCCCAGAACAATACAGGGTTCACAGATTTTAACATTACAGTAACTAAAAAACTAAAACCAGAGCACAGGTAACAAATAGCACCACAATTCTCAGTACACAATATTATTTTATCTATTAACAGTTTCTTACATAACGCAGCAAAATACGTTGCGCTTTACAATTGGAAACAACACTAATAAAACAAAACTGGGTAATAACAGAGAGGTAGGGAAACCCTGTTTGCATGCTTACAATCTACAGCTGAGATACAAGGAAGCAATCTACGGGCAGGCAGCCATTGGAAGAGATGAATTATGAACTGATGACATCGCCACCACGGATCCCATCAGAGCCCCCCATACTCCACCATTACAGTCCAGGTCCCCAGGATACCCATGCTTGAGTCCAGATAGATAAATAACAGGGAGGTACTAAATCACCTGTGCTCAAGCATGGCTACTAAGTCACCTGTGCTAAAGCATGGCCATCCCCAAACCCGGACTGAATGGCGGAGTATGCAAAATTCTCTCACATTTAAAAAAGCCAGATCCAAACAAAAATACATTGAAAATGACAGACCCACAAGCAAATTGAAAAAGCCAGATCTACATAAAGATACACGGAAAAAAACAAATTCACATAATACATTGAAAAATGCCAGATTCACGAAAAAAAAACCCATAAAAAGCCAGATCCACATAAAAATATATTGAAAGTGACAGATTCACACAAACCACATTGAATCAAGCTAGATCTATATACAAATACAACTAAAAAAATCCAGTTTTACATAAAATACACCAAAAATGTCTCATCCACATAAAGGTGGTCATTCCAAGTTGATCGCAGCCAGCAACTTTTTGCTGCTGCTGCGATCAATAGTCCACGCCTATGGGGGAGTGAATTTTAGCTTAGCAGGGCTGCGATCGCTTGTGCAGCCCTGCTAAGCAAAAAAAAATGTCAAGCAAAACTAGACCAGCCCTGGACATACCTGTGCGATGGATCCAGCGATGATGGGCTCGGCTTTGACGTCACTCCTCCGCCCTCCGTTCTGCAGGACACGCCTGCGTTATACTCACCACTCCCCGAAAACTACTCCAAACGGTCCGGATCCGCCCTGGCACGCCTTCTGTCCTGTCAATCTTCTTTGCGGTCCGTCCTGCGACTGCTTTCTTCTTTAGATGCGATGTAACCCAGTGACCTCTGTCGCTGGGCAACGTCGCACACGCGCACAGCGGCCACCGCGCATGCGCATTCCGCACCCGTTCGCACCACAGCGATAAACAGCTGCGTGCGAACAGGTCGGAATGACCCCCAAAGACGTTGAAAAAAGCCATATCCTTGATGCAGATCCACACAATAGACCAAACCAAAGTCAGATCCACCAAAAACACATAAAGCCAGATCCACATAAAAATACACAGAGACTCTAGATCCAGAAAAATACACAGAAAAAAATCCAGATCCACTGAAAATTCACAAACAAAAAAACAGATTCACACAAACCACACCCAAAATGCCAGATCCACATCGAATTCGAAATACACCTATAAGTTACAGAGGCAATGTGGCAACAGGTTGGTGGACTGCGACCAGGAAACTGAGGTCATGGGGCGATGGACTGCGACCTGTGGGCAGATGCATGGGGCAACTGGCTGCAACCAGTGGACAGATGGTGTGAGCGGGTGGCAGACTGTGCCAGGCGAGAGCCTGTGAGCAGGGGCATGAGGGACGTGGGTACAGGCTGCGACCGTGAGGAAGAGGTCCCTGGGCGATGGGCTGTGACCGAGGGACAGAGGTGAGTACATTCCTGATCACGGCTGTCGGGCTGCGACGTGTCACAACTGAGGGCTGGTGCTGACCAGGGGAAGCCTCAGTTGTAGGGGCTGAGGTATATGTGTACCTGGGAGGCAGTACAGGGTTCTTAGACAAGCAGGGAACCTTTAGAACAAATGCCCGAAGGCGTGACCAAGACAACGAAGGAAAGTTCAAAGGTTTATTAAACACAGTTCAGAGGAATACAGATGACTTGGTACAGGTAACAGGAATCACAGTTCAGATAAATACTTGGGATCGATGACGGAACACCGATGGTGACTTGGGATCGATGGCGGAACACCGATGGTGACTTGGGATCGATGGCGGAACACCGATGGTTACTGGCAGGGCAGAGCACTGCTGGAAGCTAGAAGCTGGAAGCCGGTCTCAGGTAACTGCCAGTCACAGGGAGCAATGTAGACACTGCAGAGTCAGGCTGTACTGCAGAGAAAGTCCATGGAAGTACTGCACACTGGAATCACTGTAGACAATTGAAGCACTGACCTCTTTCCAGCCCCAGGAACAAGATATTTATACCAGCTGGGAAACAGGGATTGGCTGGCTGATTAAGCAGAGTCTAGAGTGCAGCTGCTGGGTAATTAGGTAGAAACCAGAGTGCAGCTGATAGGCTGAAAAGTAACATGTGATGAAAACAAACATGGCTGCGCCCATGTTTGAACTTGGAGGGAAAGACTGTTTGTAACTTGCATGTGAGCTTTAACCATGAAGCTGCCAGAATCACAGTAAAGAGATTAGAGACAGAGATGCAGCGTGCTGCACACAGACAGTGCAGATGGAATCCAGGCTTGGAACGCTGGGACAGTCTCAGGAGGCATTTGGAAGGTAAATACTGATAAGGAATTACCTGGATCGTGACACGAGGCAGAGGCTTTGGGCTGATGGGCCCTGACTATGGAGGCAAAGGGTGTTGGGTGATGGACTGTGATTGGTTGTGACCAGGGGACAGAGGAACCAATGGATGACGACCGGGAGACAAGGACATAGGACATGAGTAGGGAGAAGGGCAGAAAAAAAAAGACAACAAAAATGCCAATTTAACCCCTACCACAGATCAAAAACACACCCCTGCGGTCGGTACAGGGCGACACACACAGAGGCAAAGGGTGCACAGTGTGTCCCACAAGAAGGGAGGGGGGGGTAAGGGGCACAGGGCGCCATACACACAGGGAAGCAGGGCGTACACAATGAATCACACATGGGGGTGGCGGGACAGGGTGTCACACACACACATGGGCCGAGGGTGTACAGTGGGTGTACAGTGTGCCATACATGAGGGAGGGGGGCACAGTGTGTCACACACAGGGGCAGGTAAAAACAGGGGTGGGGGGCACAAGGTGTCACACACACAGGGGCAGGGAGGCACAGGGGGTCACACACCATGGGGAGGGGAAGAGGGGACACACACACAGAGGCAGGGAGGCACAGGGGTCCACACACCATGATGAGGGAAAGAGGGGACACACACACACACAGATGGGCAGAGGGTGTACAGTGTGCCATACATGGGGGAGGGGGGCACAGTGTGTCACACACAGGGGCAGGGAAAAAATAAGATTTTACTCACCGGTAAATCTATTTCTCGTAGTCCGTAGTGGATGCTGGGACTCCGTAAGGACCATGGGGAATAGCGGCTCCGCAGGAGACTGGGCACAACTAAAGAAAGCTTTAGGACTACCTGGTGTGCACTGGCTCCTCCCACTATGACCCTCCTCCAGACCTCAGTTAGGATACTGTGCCCGGAAGAGCTGACACAATAAGGAAGGATTTTGAATCCCGGGTAAAACTCATACCAGCCACACCAATCACACCGTATAACTCGTGATACTATACCCAGTTAACAGTATGAAATATAACTGAGCCTCTCAACAGATGGCTCAACAATAACCCTTTAGTTAAACAATAACTATATACAAGTATTGCAGACAATCTGCACTTGGGATGGGCGCCCAGCATCCACTACGGACTACGAGAAATAGATTTACCGGTGAGTAAAATCTTATTTTCTCTGACATCCTAAGTGGATGCTGGGACTCCGTAAGGACCATGGGGATTATACCAAAGCTCCCAAACGGGCGGGAGAGTGCGGATGACTCTGCAGCACTGAATGGGCAAACTCTAGGTCCTCCTCAGCCAGGGTGTCAAACTTGTAGAATTTAGCAAATGTGTTTGACCCCGACCAAGTAGCTGCTCGGCAAAGTTGTAAAGCCGAGACCCCTCGGGCAGCCGCCCAAGAAGAGCCCACCTTCCTCGTGGAATGGGCTTTCACTGATTTAGGATGCGGCAGTCCAGCCGCAGAATGTGCAAGCTGAATCGTACTACAGATCCAGCGAGCAATAGTCTGCTTTGAAGCAGGAGCACCCAGTTTGTTGGGTGCATACAGGATAAATAGCGAGTCAGTTTTCCTGACAATAGCCGTCCTGGAAACATAAATTTTCAGGGCCCTGACTACGTCCAACAACCTGGAAGCCTCCAAGTCTTTTGTAGCCGCAGGCACCACGATAGGTTGGTTCAGATGAAAAGCTGATACCACCTTAGGGAGAAACTGGGGACGAGTCCTCAATTCTGCCCTATCCATATGGAAAATCAGATAAGGGCTTTTACATGACAAAGCCACCAATTCTGATACACGCCTGGCCGAAGCCAAGGCCAACAACATGACCACTTTCCACGTGAGATATTTCAATTCCACAGTTTTAAGTGGCTCAAACCAATGTGACTTTAGGAAATCCAACACCACGTTGAGATCCCAAGGTGCCACTGGAGGCACAAAAGGGGGGCTGGATATGCAGCACTCCCTTAACAAAAGTCTGAACTTCAGGAAGTGAAGCCAGTTCTCTCTGGAAGAAAATCGATAGAGCCGAAATCTGGACCTTAATGGAACCCAATTTGAGGCCCATAGTCACCCCTGACTGTAGGAAGTGCAGAAAACGGCCCAGCTGAAATTCCTCCGTTGGGGCCTTCCTGGCCTCACACCAAGCAACATATTTTCGCCAAATGCTGTGATAATGGTTTGCGGTCACTTCTTTCCTAGCTTTAATCAGCGTAGGAATGACTTCCTCCGGAATGCCCTTTTCCTTCAGGATCCAGTGTTCAACCCCCATGCCGTCAAACGCAGCCGCGGTAAGTCTTGGAACAGACAGGGCCCCTGCTGCAGCAGGTCCTGTCTGAGCGGCAGAGGCCATGGGTCCTCTGAGATCATTTCTTGAAGTTCCTGGTACCAAGCTCTTCTTGGCCAATCCGGAACAATGAGTATAGTTCTTACTCCTCTTCTCCTTATTATCCTCAGTACCTTTGGTATGAGAGGAAGAGGAGGGAACACATAAACCGACCGGTACACCCACGGTGTAACTAGAGCGTCCACAGCTATCGCCTGAGGGTCCCTCGACCAGGCGCAATATCTTTCTAGCTTTTTGTTTAGGCGGGACGCCATCATGTCCACCTGTGGCTTTTCCCAACGGTTTACAATCAGTTGGAAGACTTCCGGATGAAGTCCCCACTCTCACGGGTGGAGGTCGTGTCTGCTGAGGAAGTCTGCTTCCCAGTTGTCCACTCCCGGAATGAACACTGCTGACAGTGCTAACACGTGATTTTCCGCCCATCGGAGAATCCTTGTGGCTTCTGCCATCGCCGTCCTGCTTCTTGTGCCGCCCTGTCGGTTTACATGGGCGACTGCCGTGATGTTGTCTGACTGGATCAGTACCGGCTGGTTTTGAAGCAGGGGTTTTGCCTGACTTAGGGCATTAAAAATGGCCCTCAGTTCCAGAATATTTATGTGTAGGGAAGTCTCCTGACTTGACCATAGTCCTTGGAAGTTTCTTCCCTGTGTGACTGCCCCCCAGCCTCGAAGGCTGGCATCCGTGGTCACCAGGACCCAGTCCTGTATGCCGAATCTGCGGCCCTCTTGAAGATGAGCACTTTGCAGCCACCACAGCAGAGACACCCTGGTCCTTGGAGACAGGGTTATCAGCCGATGCATCTGAAGATGCGATCCGGACCACTTGTCCAACAGGTCCCACTGAAAAGTTCTTGCATGGAACCTGCCGAATGGAATTGCTTCGTAGGAAGCAACCATCTTTCCCAGGATCCGCGTGCAGTGATGCACCGACACCTGTTTTGGTTTTAGGAGGCCTCTGACTAGAGATGACAGCTCCTTGGCCTTCTCCTCCGGGAGAAACACTTTTTTCTGTTCTGTGTCCAGAACCATCCCCAGGAACAGTAGACGTGTCGTAGGGACCAGCTGTGACTTTGGAATATTTAGAATCCAGCCGTGCTGTTGTAGCACCTCCCGAGATAGTGCTACCCCTACCAACAACTGCTCCCTGGACCTCGCCTTTATCAGGAGATCGTCCAAGTACGGAATAATTGAAACTCCCTTCTTTCGAAGGAGTATCATCATTTCGGCCATTACCTTGGTAAAGACCCTCGGAGCCGTGGATAGACCCAACGGCAACGTCTGGAATTGGTAATGACAATCCTGTACCACAAATCTGAGGTACTCCTGGTGAGGATGGTAAATGGGGACATGCAGGTAAGCATCCTTGATGTCCAGTGATACCATGTAATCCCCCTCGTCCAGGCTCGCAATAACCGCCCTGAGCGATTCCATCTTGAACTTGAATTTTTTTATATATGTGTTCAAGGATTTCAAATTTAAAATGGGTCTCACCGAACCATCCGGTTTCGGTACCACAAACATTGTGGAATAGTAACCCCGTCCTTGTTGAAGTAGGGGCACCTTGACTATCACCTGCTGGGAATACAGCTTGTGAATTGCCTCTAACACTGCCTCCCTGCCTGAGGGAGATGTTGGCAAGGCAGATTTGAGGAAACGGCGGGGGGGGAGACGTCTCGAATTCCAGCTTGTACCCCTGAGATACTACTTGAAGGATCCAGGGATCCACCCGTGAGCGAGCCCACTGATTGCTGAAGTTTTTGAGACGGGCCCCCACCGTACCTGGCTCCGCCTGTGGAGCCCCAGCGTCATGCGGTGGACTTGGAGGAAGCGGGGGAGGACTTTTGCTCCTGGGAACTGGCTGTATGCTGCAGCTTTTTCCCTCTACCTCTGCCTCTGGGCAGAAAGGACGCGCCTTTAACCCGCTTGCCCTTATGGAGCCGAAAGGACTGTACCTGATAATACGGTGCTTTCTTTGGCTGTGAGGGAACATGGGGTAAAAATGCAGACTTCCCAGCTGTTGCTGTGGAAACGAGGTCCGAGAGACCATCCCCGAACAACTCCTCACCCTTATAAGGCAAAACTTCCATGTGCCTTTTTGAATCTGCATCACCTGTCCACTGCCGAGTCCATAACCCTCTCCTGGCAGAAATGGACATTGCACTTATTTTAGATGCCAGCCGGCAAATATCCCTCTGTGCATCTCTCATGTATAAGACTGCGTCTTTAATATGCTCTACGGTTAGCAATATAGTGTCCCTGTCTAGGGTATCAATATTTTCTGACAGGGAATCTGACCACGCAGCTGCAGCACTGCACATCCATGCTGAAGCAATAGCTGGTCTCAGTATAATACCTGTGTGTGTATATACAGACTTCAGGATAGCCTCCTGCTTTCTATCAGCAGGTTCCTTTAGGACGGCCGTATCCGGAGACGGTAGTGCCACCTTCTTTGACAAGCGTGTGAGCGCTTTATCCACCATAGGGGATGTTTCCCAACGTGACCTATCCTCTGGCGGGAAAGGGTACGTCATTAGTAACCTTTTAGAAATTACCATTTTCTTATCGGGGGAAGCCCACGCTTCTTCACACACTTCATTTAATTCCTCAGATGGAGGAAAAACTACTGGTAGTTTTCTCTCTCCAAACATAATACCCTTTTTTGTGGTACCTGGGGTAACATCAGAAATATGCAACACATTTTTCATTGCCTCAATCATGTAACGTGTGGCCCTATTGGAAGTTACATTAGTCTCATCGTCGTCGACACTGGAGTCAGTATCCGTGTCGACATCTGTGTCTGCCATCTGAGGTAGCGGGCGTTTTAGAGCCCCTGATGGCTTTTGAGACGCCTGGGCAGGCACAGGCTGAGAAGCCGGCTGTCCCATATTTGGTATGTCGTCAAACCTTTTATGTAAGGAGTCGACACTGTCACGTAATTCCTTCCACATAACCATCCACTCACGTGTCGGCCCCGCAGTGGGTGACATCACATTTATCGGCATCTGCTCCGCCTCCACGTAAGCCTCCTCATCAGACATGTCGACACAGCCGTACCGACACACCGCACACACACAGGGAATGCTCTGACAGAGGACAGGACCCCTCAAAGCCCTTTGGGGAGACAGAGAGAGAGTATGCCAGCACACACCAGAGCGCTATATAACACAGGGATTAACACTATAACTGAGTGTTTTCCCTTATAGCTGCTTATATATATATATATATATATATATATATTACTGCGCCTAAATTTAGTGCCCCCCCTCTCTTTTTTACCCTTTTGAAGCTTGAAACTGCAGGGGAGAGCCAGAGAGCGATCCTTCCAGCGGAGCTGTGAGGGAAAAATGGCGCCAGTGTGCTGAGGGAGATAGCCCCGCCCCTTTTTCGGCTGACTTTTCTCCCGCTTTTTTTATGGATTCTGGCAGGGGTATTTATCACATATATAGCCTCTGGGACTATATATTGTGATTTTTTTGCCAGCCAAGGTATTAATATTGCTGCTCGGGGTGCCCCCCCCCCCAGCGCCCTGCACCCATCAGTGACCGGAGTGTGAGGTGTGCATGAGGAGCAATGGCGCACAGCTGCAGTGCTGTGCGCTACCTTGTTGAAGACCAAAGTCTTCTGCCGCCGATTTTCCGGACCATCTTCATGCTTCTGGCTCTGTAAGGGGGACGGCGGCGCGGCTCCGGGACCGGACGATCGAGGTCGGGTCCTGTGTTCGATCCCTCTGGAGCTAATGGTGTCCAGTAGCCTAAGAAGCCCAAACTAGCTGCAATCAGGTTGGTTCGCTTCTTCTCCCCCTAGTCCCTCGTAGCAGTGAGTCTGTTGCCAGCAGATCTCACTGAAAATAAAAAACCTAAAATACTTCTTTTCTAGGAGCTCAGGAGAGCCCCTAGTGTGCATCCAGCTCAGCCGGGTTCAAGATTCTAACTGAGGTCTGGAGGAGGGTCATAGTGGAAGGAGCCAGTGCACACCAGGTAGTCCTAAAGCTTTCTTTAGTTGTGCCCAGTCTCCTGCGGAGCCGCTATTCCCCATGGTCCTTACGGAGTCCCAGCATCCACTTAGGACGTCAGAGAAACAGGGGTGGGGGGCACAAGGTGTCACACACACAGGGGCAAGTAGGCACAGGGGGTCACACACCATGGTGAGGGGAGGAGGGGACACACACACAGAGGCAGGGAGGCACAGGGGGCCACACACCAATGTGAGGGGAAGAGGGGACACACACACACACACAGAGGCAGGGAGGCACAGGGGGCCACACACCATGGTGAGGGGAAGAGGGGACAAACACACACACAGAGGCAGGGAGGCACAAGGGGCCACACACCATGGTGAGGAGAAGAGGACACACACACACACACACACACACACACACACAGAGGCAGGGGGTACAGGGGCCACACACACAGGGGAGGGGGGGGGGCAGGAGGGCACAAGACTCTCCAGTCACTCACCGCCGCATGTCCAGTCAACCTCAGGTGCAGAGTAGCTCATTCCCGCGGATCCACACAGCCTGAAGAGGAGGCCGGCAGTAGGAGGATCCGAGCTCCAGCGTCCATGCATGCAGCCCCATTGCGATGCAGCCGGGGGAGTCGAGGCTGTTGGAGGTGGGAGGGTCCCAAGATCACTGGGGAGTAGGGAGGTTTAGAGCTGCGGCGCTGACTACCGTCACTGAGTGCGGCACGGGGGGGACAGGAGCATGAGCATTCCTAGCAGCAGCAGGCATGTTTGAAGGGGGTGCCAGATGTTAGAGGGTGCCCCGTGCGCACGCCTATGCCTATGGCTGTGCAGAGTGCAGACTGCAGAGCAGGAGGAGGGGACAGAGGAATGGGGCGGGGTGGGAGGATATTGTCTGCAGGAGGAGGACAGGCGCCTGGCCACTAGTAGAAGCAGGGGGAGGAGATCCGTAGCGCAGATCATGTCGCCGGAACACTATATTTATGTTTTTCATGCTAAGGGACAGAATGTTCCACTATAGAGAGGAGCAGGGGAGGGAAGTGGAGTACTTGTGCTGCCCCTACTCTTCTCCAGCCGGACCACCTCCTCCTTATTCATTAGTGCCGTGACTAGTACTTCTGATGCCAGGGGCCGGCTGCGGGCCGCCCCTCCAGGTCACCCGCCCATAGGCAGCTGCCTAAAGCTGCCTAATGGAAGCGCCGGCCCTGCACTTGCTCACTTCTCCGCTCTTATCACTGCTTAGTAAATGTACCCCTAAATCCAGTAAGTTGATAATGTACTATAAACCTATACATACTGTATTGTTTAAAAACCACAACACCCCTTTCTTTGCTGTCACAAATACATTTTAATATTTACCAACATAAAGGGGAGGTGCATTAAGAGCAGCACATCACAAACAGATGTAGTCTCATACATTATTGCTGCGAAAGTGCTAAACATCCTTTCTCTGTGGGCCAAGTCCCATGCAAATTGGCTTGTGCTGAACATCTTTGTTTTATCTGCATTGTGCATCTTAATTGCAATGTGTTGTGACAAAGCTGATTTATGAGACTGCACTGATTAAGTTGATGTGCAACACTTGTATATCTGTGTGCATCTAAGTCTGATTACTCACCTGGAAGTCGTCTGATGTCTCCGCCCCCCATTTCAGCCAGCTACCAATAAAAAAGCAGCATTATTTTGAAACCAAGATGGCCGTTATAAAACGATTATGTTAGGATAATGCAGTTTTCCTTCGGACATCTCATATTCAATAAAAGGCTGCCTCTTTCCTGGGAGCCAGCAAGGATGCAGACAGAAGACTTTGTGGGCTACCTAAAGTATGTGCAGGCACACACCCAGTGTACACACTTATGCAGAGCCGGCTCTAACCAATATGTTACCCTAGGCAAGATTTTGGCTGGTGTACCCCCTAGCACCATTGCTAGTTCCGCCTCTGACCCTGCACCCCTTTCCCAGCACCATCACCCCTCACCCACAGCATTCCTCATTTTGGTGCTCCTACCCACTATATTTTAATTAAGAATAGTGCGCACATTCGGCACACAGCCCAAAAAGGGCCATGTTCTTGCTAGGAAAGGGACATGACATCACAAAACTATCCTCAGTTAAAATTACGCCGCACAGTAGTGCAACTTTATTCACAATTTATCATGTGATAGTGTTCCCTATTCATGTTACATTACACAGTAGTCCCAATTTACCTTATGTAAGTTACTCCTCACAGTAGTGCCCCTTATTCACATTACATCACACTGAATTTCTCCTTATTCACATTACACCACACCATACTGTATTGCTCTTTATTCACACTAGACCACACAGTAGTGCCCTTTCTATACATTATGCCACACAGAAAAGCACCTTATGCACACAATGCCACACATTAGTAATGCCTTTATACACCTAATACCACACAGTAATACCCCTTACACATATGACACACATTACTAATGTCTTTATAAACATAGTGCGCCTTACACATTATGCCAACCTTTATTAATGCCCTTATACACATAATGTCTCTTACACATATGCCGCTCATTAATACTGCCCTTATACATTTAATGACCCACATAAGTCCCTTACACATATGTTGCACATAATTAGTGCCTTTATACACATAATAACACACATAATTCCCCTTACACATATGCCGCACTTATTAATGCATGTATACACATGACACACATAATGCCTCTTACACATATACTGAACACTACTGCACAACCAACCCACCTGCACACAGCACTCACATGACCGCTAACACTGTGACCTCTGCCTCTGCTTAGATACAGATGTTTCCTCATAGATCTTGCCTCAATATGCCATGCAGAAGGAGATGTCTGGCATGAGTCAGCTAGCAACTCTAGGCTAGTTCTGCTATTATTATTATTATTATTATTATTATTATTAAAATTTATTTATAAGGTGCCACAAGTGTTTCACTGCACCTTACTGCTAACGTCGGGCACATTTTTTGGCGGACATGTGTCTTATTTGCATTGCTATGTGACTAGGATGCACAAGCAGCTTCTGCTGATCAAATTGATATGCAGCATTCCTATATTCTGTGTGTGACTGTGGCTGTATCTGCATGCAAAATGCTACATTACAGTGATTTCTAGGAATGTAACATAGCATTTCGTATGCAGATACAGCTGCAGTCACACACAGAATATAGGCATGCCACATATCATTTTAATCAGCAGAAGCTGCTTGTGCCCCTGAGCATACCAAAATGCCCTAGGAATTTGCATAGTTTTCCTATGCCTAGGGTCGGCTCAGAACTTATGCCTATCTTGCTGTAAGGCAATATTGTGATGCATACAACATGCATTTACAATGTCTCCAAACTTCTAAGTAGAATAAAGGAGGACACCCTTGGATTTATCATGGGACCTGAACTTGCTTCTCAATATCCCAAAGGGGCATTTTATCATGTTCCAGGGGAAGATGTGTGCCTCATGAAGAAGGTGCCCTGTGAACAGACATGCATTGAGCCCATTCACCTGTAGGGCATTGCACACCAATATTATTGATAGGGACATCCACAATCAGCTGCTGCCTGCCCAAAGGAGAGCAGGTATTCTTATTTGCCATGGTACAATGCAACTGTTAGTAACCACTCACTTGCATACAACAAGACCTAACATGCTCCCTTCTGTACTATGGGAGATGGTCTATACACTGCTGAATCTTACTGCCATCCAGAGCCCATTATTCTGCACGCTGGTGCACATCACACCCAGTGAACCACACATCCACAGTCAGCTGCGGACTGGCCAAGTGAGTTGTTCCCCTATTGCTACAGGACAGTGCAACTGCGATCATCACTCGCACACAGCCATACCCCGATACACTCCCTCTTATGCTCCAGTCTCTGCACAATTGGAAACTACTTCTGCCAAACACATATACAGTAGAATGTGTAAAAATGGCAGCAGTTAACATTCAACAGGTGAATCACCTGCACAGATGCAGATGACAGCTGCCTTTCTTGTCAAGCACAAGCAGGCTGACCCTATAACTAACCTTTCAGCAAACTATATATTTCTTAAAAAAGAACATAACACACATAATTCTTAATTTATATGTAAGAATGCCATACCTAACATTTTTTATAATTTTTATAAATTATTATTTCAATAAAAGCTATTTTATAAAGAATACTATTAGCACATGGTTGCCACCGGTTTTGAAGGCTATCCTGTTGACTACTTCCTGTCTTTAAACTTACTATAAAAAGAGACCACCAGGAACTAACTCTATGCTAGATAAATGGCCTCTGAGCCTGAAACTCTTTGGCATGAGTAACAGACGGAGGAAGGAGACGCAGAAGTGACGTCATTGCCAAGCGCCAACGGATGATGACGCCGACAGCTGTAGGATGAGGACCAGAGCTGGGAAACCAACAGTGAGCCGCGGTCAGAGGCTCACGGAAGGTAGGGACAGATTCTGGACCAAGTGCAAAGTAAAGCACCAACTTACCCGGACATTACAACGGAACCCTCCATTCTCCGCAAAAATACAGAACACCTCCAATCTGAATAATTTCTTAAAAGAGCTGTACACATAATTAACCCTATATTTTTTACAGTTATGAGCATTCTATATTATTTTACAAGTGCTTCTTTTTTAAGAAATATATTGTACTTGTTTTGATTGAAGCTGCTTATATAGACACAAGTGCAGCATAAAGTATATATTTAATACTTTCCGCAAACTAGATGACTGTAATTGGACCAGAGTTGTTATAACTAAACCCACATCGAACAGAAATAAACAGTGACTTAATAACCTTAATCATTTATGATTTATTTATGTTTTATGTTAACATTAACTATTGTATGTTATTGGTTTAAAAATTGTACTAATGTTTGAGACTTTATATCTTTATTGTAATTGACTGCACAGTTACTGTATAACATTTTTGTTGTATTTCTTTTTTGGTGTTTATAAGATGCAGCTTGTGTCTATATAAGCAGCTTTAATCAAAACAAGTACAATATATTTCTTAAAAAAGAAGCACTTGTAAAATAATATAGAATGCTCATACCTGTAAAAAAACAGGGTTAATTATTTTGTGTACAGCTCTTTTAAGAAATGATTCAGATTGGAGGTATTCTATATTTTTGCGGAGTATGGAGGGTTCCATTGTAATGTCCGAGTAAATTGGTGCTTTACTTTGCACTTGGTCCAACAGTGATCGGCAGCACGGCAACACTAACGGGAGGGTGCAGGGAGGCAGAGGGACCTTCTGTCAGTGTTGCCGTGCTGCCGATCACTGTTGGACCAAGTGCAAAGTAAATCACCAACTTACCTGGACATTACAACGGAACCCTCCATACTCCGCAAAATACAGAATACCTCCAATCTGAATCATTTCTTAAAAGAGCTGTACACAAAATAATTAACCCTTTTTTTTACAGGTCTGAGCGTTCTATATTATTTTACAAGTGCTTCTTTTTTAAGAAATATGTTGTACTTGTTTTGATTGAAGCTGCTTATATAGACACAAGTGCAGTATAAAGTATAAACATCCCTGCATCCAGCAGCAAGTGCTGCTTTCTCTGCCCTGAGCAGTGAAATGAGGACTGGCAGCCATGGATTTTATCCTTATTCTAGGTACACACATACAGATTTGATTTGTAGATATATCTAAAGCCAGATTGGGCAGTGTGCTGTGCATACACACTGCCTTATTCATCTGGAACTGATGTCATGAACTGGGCAGGCACGTCCAGTTCAGCTGTCAGTCACCGCCGGCTGTTGCAGCTTGTCTATGGGCGGTCGGCTGACTGCCCATACACACACACTGATGTGCCAATATATCTAACAATATACTGTATTGGCTGTCGGCTGTGCAGCAGGGCCAACACGATATGTCTGTGAACGACAGAGTTCACAGACATATTGTTCATACACACTGGCCGACGGACCCACGATATATATAGGCCATTCAAGTAAACAGTCGATATATCGGGCAGTGTGTGCGCACCTTTAGGTCCCAAACAGGGATGTTAATAAGCTACAGAATTCCCCAGACCAATTGCCTTCTTTCTCTCTGTCTTTCTCTCTGGTAGGGTGGGGTGCCAGGTGACTGGTGGGCAGTAGCAGGAGGAACGGCACCGGGGAGAGGGGGAAGGCTCGGTGTCACACTACTCTCTCCCCTCATCCCCCCATAAACATACACACACAATTAGAGTCACACACAGTCACAGACATGCAGCACTAAAGACAAACATATTTTCCCTCCTCTCCCCCTTACAGTACCTCACAACTTCAACTTTAAGCAGCAGAATACTTTTTTCTGTTTCTCTCTGTGCCTGTCAGCCTGTCCATGTAGCTCCACCCCCTCAATGCCATGAAGCCCCACCCACATTTTATGCTGAGCAGGAGCAATGCTGCTGTGTCAAGTGGGGGAGTACTGGAGAGGCTTGAAGCTGCCGGTGCCTGCCACACAGTGTGACAGGCGCAGTAACATGGGGGACCAGCACAGCAGACGGGATGCAGAGCAGGGAGAGCGCCTCTCCAGCCTGGTGCCTACCTGCTCTGCATCCCTTTGCTGAATGGGTTGTGCCGGGCCTGTCTAGGAGTCCAGAATATGCACAGCAGAGAAAACTGCAGCAAATAACACAAAGTACAGAATGGTAGCAACATAAAGTCCCAAAATATGAATAGTTACCAGCAGAAAGGTAACCTGGTAAGTTACAGAGGTCCTGATTTAGAGATGGATGGAAGACCAATGTCACATGCAAGCAAAATTGAATTTCTGTGCTATCTTCAGAAAGGGCATGAAGGAGACATCTCATTAGAAGCGAGACACCTCCTGCATATACTGTATCTGCGATCCCCATGCTTCGATCAATGTTGAAAGGTGGGATTCAACATCTCGACCATCTGTTGTGATGTTCCCTGCAGATGGCCAGCTGAGTAGGTTTCGGATTCTGCAGATAGTAAATGGTAGCTGGTGCTGTAAGGCCAGGAAGTCTGCATGGTGACACACAGGCCTTTGGCTCTCCCCTCAGAAAACGGAGGAAACCCACCCCTGTTTCTTGGAATGTAGCCCTCCCACTGCCCCCTCCCCACTCCCTCAACTCTACTATCTATGAATTAGGCAGTGGTAGAGGGAAACTAAGAGCGACACGAAAGGCCCATTTTCCGCATGTGCAGAACGGACCTTGCCTAGCTGAAGACTCCTGATTGGTGTGCTCAACTCGGAATCAGGTCCAGAGCTCCCTTAAGAAGGTACAATTCACAGGAGCTCACAAATCCAGACAGAAGATCCTTAGATTTCCAGGCAAAAACATTACAGTATACAGGAACAAAACCAGTATAATGGCAAACTAAATAGCCAGGTCTCAGGTGTATTCCATGTTGGTAATGGATGATTAGTCAATTAACTGACACCTTGCAACGAACCAAATTCAAAGCGCGACTCCCAAATATAAACATGTGAATACAATTTTAATTATGGGTAAACTAATCAGAATGCTAATAAAGGCACAAAAAGTCACCTGCAGCACTCACTTTCTGCTCTAGTCTCAACCATTACAGAGGCTGGTTTTGATGTAGGCTGGATCCATGCAGTGATTTCCTGTTGGCTGCACCAGCTGACAGAAAGGCCCAGAACCAAGAAACGGAACAGAAGAACCAGCAGGTTAAAATGTGGTTGGGGCTTTTGTCGCTTTACAGTGACTTGTGGTGTGAATTGATATGTAATTAGCTTTGTGTTGGCATGCATCTTCAGAGGCATTCTACTGTGAATTATAGCTCATTTAAATGTGACTTCTGAAGCGACTATCCATGCGAATGCTGCAAATTGACACAAATCGTACACACACCACAAAGTGACAGATACACATTATATGCCCCCACAGTGACAGATACTCATTATATGCCCCCAGTAGTACCAGATACATAGATGCCCCCACAGTGCTAGATACACATAATATGCCCCACAGTGCCAGATACACATAATATTGCCCCCAGTGCCAGATACACATATGCCCGCAGTGCCAGATACACACATGCCCCCAGTGCCAGATACATACATGCCCCAGCGCCAGATACACAAATGCCCCAGCACCAGATACACACGTGCCCCCAGCACCAGATGCACACATGCCCCCAGTGCCTGATACACACATGTCCCCAGTGCCAGATACACACATGTCCCCAGTTCCAGATACACACATGCGACCCAAAACCAGATACACATATGACCCCAGTGTCAGATACACATATGCCCCCTTCCCCAGCAGTGTTTCTCACCGCTGCTCGCAGCTCACCTCCGCATCCATCGCTGTTCCCAGGGCTGCTGTGGGAGCTGATTGGCTGATGAACTGGCACCTTATTTTACTTTTTTTTTTATTGGCTGCTGATGGCCGCCCTTAGGAGTCCTATGGATTGTGGGTGCATGTGCAGTGCACGAGCACATCAATGGGCATGCTACTCATGACAAATGGCCCGCGTTTGCCTCGATTTGGTGGTAAGGTGAGCTCGGACTCAGGGGCCTTATTCAGAGATGGATGCAGATCGCTGCATATGCAGCCAGATCTGCGTACATCTCCTCACATGCTGTGGGCCACCCAGCACAGGGCAAGGCCGCCCAGCATGTGTGATGGGCCACCTCCCAATGCATCTGCAATTAGATTGCGGATGCACCAAAACCAAGATTAACCCCTGGCAGCGAAGCCTGGCTGCATTGTCTCCTGGTCTGCCGCCATTTATTTTTCAGAGCGGCTGCGTGTGAAGTCACTTAGCCAGCCCAAAACATTCCCGGCCCGGCCTCATTCGGGACACCCCCCCAAAAGCCGCAACTATGCCCCCTCCCCCCAACAGCCTGCCGTCACTGTCAATCAAACTGCGGCTGCAATGTATAAGGTCACACACGAGCACTGCGGGCAGTGCGCGTGCGCAATCCACCCAAATACAGCTAATGCGTACAGATGCACGGCTGAGTCGGGTCTGATTTAGGCCCCATATATACTACATGTTGTATACTAAAGAATTTAGTCCCTTCATTTATAATAATATAAACTATCTGTATCTATTCTATTTTAATACATTTTTCCTTCTTTCAGATATTCATGTTTTTCAGTTTCTTACTCTGCATGTGTAGGATTGAAACTGTTTGGGAACAATATCTTCCTTGATGTGACTTCATGCTGTTTAAAAGCCGAAATAAAATGAATACGGAACATGAGAGACATTTGGATCAAACAAATCAAACACTACAAAAAAACACAATTTGCAATATTCAATATATGAAGTCATAGAGTTCTATTATTCCGTGATGTATCTAAAAGCTTGCAGATATTCAAAAATCTATTCTTTCACTCAAATGTAATAAATTATTTTAATAACATTTTCATATTGCATAATCTTAACTGAAATTGTAATTGACATAGCAATTTATATTTAGCTAATCAATTGTTAATTAAAGTTATTTTACAGTAGATATTTTTGAACATTAAAATCCATGTTTTTATGAAGTTATACTGTATACTCCTGAATCCTGTATACTCCTGAATAGAGTTTCCGTATACAGGTCTTGGTTGTTTTGTACCCTTGTAGACAGGTTAGATGATGTGAGATGCTGAAATAATAGGCTTTAATTTAGAACAAGATTAATTTCGAGTAAATTTACAGTTCCTGCCACTAGAAGTCTTTTCTAAAACTACAAAAATAAGGACACATAGAACAAAACTCTCTTTTCATTTTTGTGTCATCATAATGCTCCAATATCTGCTCAGTTGTAAATGAAATCACATTGCTCAGTAGGCTAGATTCAGATGTGGTTGGAGTAGCTCTCGCTTCAGCTGACATTGAAGCAGCAGTGATGGCTCTAATATGGTAATGCAGCAGGATGTGTCACGCCTCCTGCTGCTTTACTGATCCAAACTGCATCCAAGGACACAGTATGGCATCTTCCCCGACACCATGGCCAGATGCGTGAGCCATCTGGTTGTGCAAGCTGGCCACCAATAAGTCTTACCTAGAAGCCAGGAAATCTCCGTTCTCTTACGGAAATCCTGGTTTCGGCCTCCCTTGTAATGGTGGCGACATCCCTCCATTTGTAGAAATGTAGTCAATTGCTGCCCCCACCCCAAATGGCATTGGACTGTCAATCACTGACAATCTTATGCCGAAGTGCGACCGACGTATACCCCAAAATGTACAGAGCTATATGCTGAAGTCTCCCATTTTGGTCACAAAATCAACCCCCCAAAGGTTTCTATGCAGCCTGTTTTTTAGCCAAATTTACCAAGCTCCAGAATATGCCTTCTGAAGCTTGGCCGCTGTAACTAATGCAATCTGAAGATGGGGTTAGCCCATTCTAGCCTCTGTCCTACAGTTTACAAAAAATGCCTGGTGAGAGATCCATTGGATCCCTTCCTGGCACTCTCCACTAGCGCATGTGTACAGTAGTCAGCAGCCCGTCATGTTTAAGTGTGCACGGCTACCGAAGATGTAATAAAGGGTAATCCCTTGACTACTTACACACTGCAGGGATGGGCTCTCTGCGAGTATATTTTAATACATTTTGGTAAATTGTCATTTCTTATTGCCGCATATAGAAAATTATAATTATTGGGTCTAAAACCCGATAATTAATAAATATGCCCCTTGGTGTTCATTTCTCTAGATCTACTTCCTCTATAAGTTGGAGTGCTTCAAGGCTTAATGTTAATTCCTTTTATTTTCTCATCTTCATCTGTTGCATTTCTGTAAAGCTAGTTAGATCCTTGGAGTTTCAGTATCAGCTTTATGCAGATACAGTAATACCAAAAAATATCTGCAGTATTCTCTGTATTTCTCTCACCATCTATGTTTGCATTACTCAACATTACATTTATTCTCCATCTATATTAAGAATTCCTCAAGCCCCTGATTAGATTACATAACCTTACGGAACACTTTTTTGCCACTGCTACAGTATCTGGCTTCATCAATATCCAATTAGCAAGGCTTTACATCATGGGCCAGATGTAATACAGAGCGAGACAGCCTGAGCTCAGAGATTCTGCCTGCACTCATACATTTTTTTTAAAGCAGCAATTAATTACAAGGTAATTTTGCCTTGTAAATTATTGCCGCTTTAAAAAACGTATGAGTTTGGCCGGAATCTCAGAGCTCTGGCCATCTCACACTCCATTACATCTGGCCCAATATATCAACCTCTTTTTACCTTTAGAATGTAAAGTTGAAGTCGGCGTCCTCTTACTGGGTTGGTTATCTGCTAATACAAAGCAATGTTTAATTACTGTGTTTGGGCCCAATTGTAAAGCTGGAACTATATAAATAAATGTAAAACAAAAAAAAAAGTTGATATGCTCATCAGTTGCTCACAGGTATTGTACACATGGTAGCGCAGGCCTACTTGTGTATACCAGGAAACGTATCTGAGACTACGTCCAGACCCACAAGATAATTTTTACAGATAATATTTCAGGTATAGTCCGATCAATGCACAAAACAGGTAGGATACAAGGATTATCGCATCACATGCAAAGTTTGAAGCATGTGGCAGACAAGCATAACATAGTCAGCGACTGTACAGTAGGTACCAAATGAGGGGCATGGCTAGCAAGCAGTGAAGCTGTTGCCAACCCAAGTAAAACACAGTATTGAGGCAGCTGCAATGCACGATCTGGCCCAGCCCCAAGTAACTGGCTGTCAAAGTTAAAACAGGGAGGTGAGCACACAGCAGTGGCCTTTAGTACATTAGCAGTGCCCATCTCTTAAAGTGGTTTTAGGTACTATTAATTCGGTGAAAATTCCTCTTTAAGTGTAACCAGTGCATCCTATGGTTCTAGAGCTATTTTGAAGCTAAAAGCTCCATCTTGCTCTCTAGTAAGACTGTGCTTTGCCCTCTAGCAATGCTGTGCTTTGTAAATCCACAACACTGAAGAGTCAGATTCACAGATGAAAGTAAAATAAATCACAGCAATCAGCATTATAATAGCACATAATTTGGGAATTTGTGTGTACAACTGGAAGTGGTATGGCAGAGTGTACATACACACCAGCGGATGCACTGAGACAATGTAGTTTACCAATGCAGTGGTCACTTAATAGTGATGTGATTTTTACAGCCATATTCACTGTTAGGCATATACAGACTCCTAGCATGAATCGTTGCTTGAGCGGAACACAAAGAGACTGTATCAGGGTAGTGGTGCTGGATGCAAGTGTCTCTAAAGGCATTGTGGAGATTGGTAATTGCAGGGTATGACTGATCTACTGTAAGTGGAAGATGTCTGTCTTCTACTGTGGAGCTCTAATTATTTTAAATGGCTCTAGTCCACTTTTCTTGAAAGTGACATTAGCATGCCTCTCACAGACTGTGTGTGCCTGATTCAGACGTGGTCACAATGCTAACGCAGCAGCAATCTTTTTTAGTGACATAACTGTCAGGCAACACAAGTGAAGCAGCCACCCACAAGTAAACAGAGATGCCCACAAAAGCCATCTCAACTAGCTAAGTAACTGTGTACTCTTTGGCAACCACAATGCAGATGCAAGAAACATCGACTCCCTGAGTGCCTACACAGCCATGCAGTATGGCAGTGGGAGCTGCGATGCTGACACCATGTTTTATGAATAAGATATCACAGTCGCACACTGAGACACTCCCTGTTACCTCCCCCAAATAGCCTCTTCCGGCCAATAACTCTGCAACTGATTCCTCATTGCAACTGATTCCTCTTTGTGTGCGCACTGCGGCTGTGATGCTTGCACTGTCTCCCGATAATGACTCCTTTGTGACATCATCAAAGATATGATCAGATCTGAATCAGGCCCTATGTCAACAGACTATTGTTTTCACAAACTCATTACTGCTATTACACTCACGGTTGTCAATGTCTTCCACACCAGTGACACAAAGTATCTTTACCTGTGTTGGACTTCCACTCACACCAGTAGATAGTAGATACTGACTTTGGTTTCTAGATGTCTTGAAGTTTATTGAACACAATATTTGTGAATTCTTTATTGGAGGTGTTCTAATATTTGATCTGACAAGTTATTTTCTGTAGTTGAATGTCCATTCTTGTAGCTTCTGGTTGAGATAGTGTGTGTGTCTCCAGCTGCTGGCATATCCAGTGACACATGCAGTACTTGTCCTGCATTTCAGATTTTAGATTATCTTTCATTTGCTCTGGTTTTTTTTAATATGACTTGATAAGCTTACTGATACTTGGATTCTATAATCTGTACGTTTTAGTTCACGGCAATAGCAAGCATGATACATTTCATGGACTTTGAATCCAGTGTTTCCTCTCTTTTGATATGTGTACATAGGCAGTATTTACAAAAGTTCTGATAAGCTTTACATTTGGTTCTCTTCCTGACCACAACAATGGAAGAATATTTTTTTTCTGGTAGACTGCTGTGGACACTGCTTCTGACCAACAATGCTTGTTTGGGCCAGAATCCATTGTGTGGTTTGCTCGCTTACTTATATAATTTTGTTCTGGATTGTAGGCAATGGCCAATTGATGGGTGTCACAACTGAGGGCCTTAGCTGACGGAAGTCAGCCTCAGTTGTAGGGGCTGAGATGTACCGGAACCTGGGAGGTTGTATCAGACCCCTGGACATGTAAGTAACATGAAGAGAAACCGCCCGAAGGCGTGACCACGACAACTTGAGTAAAAGTCAATGATATTTATTTATGACAAACTCCATGCATCACAGTAGCAGTAAAAAGTAACATAAAAATCAGCAGAGAAATAATAATACAGTTCCTGGGTACTACAGGGTGGCAGGGGCCACAGAGCTCTGGTGGTATGAGACAGTTCTTATTATCTGCAAGTTGGAAAGTCCTTACCAGGCTCAACTGTAGCAATGAGGAAAGCCCAGGGTCGTACCAGCTGGTGTTCCAGGGAAAGCTGGACTGCTGTAGATAAAATGCTGCTGTGGGTACTGGTTAGAACCAGACTGGTGTTGGCACGGAGTGGATACTGGCTGGAACCAGTTAAATAATAAATAAAGCTTGAGAGCGATGCAATGTAGATGAAATGTAGAATTTGAGAGCGGAGAAATAATAATACCGGTGGAGAGTGGTAAACTGCAGAAAGGACACCGGCCCTTTAAGAGAAGCTGTACACTGCTGGAAGCTGAGCTGGAAGCAGGTGATGTTGTAGCTGGAAACAGGTGAGTCCAGAATGGATCGGAGAGTCAGGCTACACCGCAGATGGAATGCTGGTGCGGGTCTCTATAGCAGAAGTCTGGAGACAGGAGCTGGAACCTGGAAGACATTCACAGAAGAGAGACAAACTGGAACTAGGTTTGACAACCAAAGCACTGACGCCTTCCTTGCTCAGGCACAACCTATTTATACCTGCAGCAAGGAAGGCATTGGCTAGGCAATTATGCAAATTAATAATACTGACAACGGATTGGTAGGAATGATTAGCTGACAGAATCCAAGATGGCTGCGCCCATGCAGACACTTGGAGGGAAGTTTGGATTGTAATCCATGTGATCTGGAAAACAGTAATGGCGGCGCCGGCCACCGGAGACAGGAGACGCCAGGCTGACAGATGCACATCCGACCACGCGGACACAGCGGAGGCCGCGGCTGACGTAATCGCCACTCTGAATGCAGAAGCTCAGGGACGGCGGCGGAGGCCGCGGGAGACGCCATGCCAGATGTATAAGGCGTTACTGTGACTGCGTCCAGAGAGACAGGAGAGGATGCGGGAATGTGCACATCAGGATAACAGATGGGATCCGGTCCTGGAGCGCTGAGCCAGCCTTAGGAGGCATCTGATAGGTAAGAAATGGCGTCCAGATACCCGGATCGTGACAGCACCCCCCCCTTTAGGAGTGGCCCCAGGACACTTCTTTGGCTTTTGAGGAAACTTGGAATGGAATCTCCGGACCAAGGCAGGAGCATGGACATCAGAAGCATTGGTCCATGAACGTTCCTCAGGGCCATAACCCTTCCAGTCAGTAAGATACTGAAGTTGACCGTAACGGTGACGTGAGTCCAGGATCTTGGCTACTTCATACTCAACGCCTCGTTGGGTTTGGACTTTCGGAGTTGGAGGAAGTGAGGAATGAAACCGATTCAAGATTAGCGGTTTCAACAGGGAAACATGGAATGTCCTGGGTATCTTTAAGAAGTGAGGCAACTGGAGTCTGTAAGCAACAGGATTGATGACTTGATCAATTATAAAAGGACCGATGTAGCGAGGTGCAAACTTCATACTGGGAACTCTTAACCTCAAATTCTTCGTGGATAACCATACCCGATCACCCACCTTGAGAGCAGGAACTGCTCGACGCTTCTTATCCGCAAACTTCTTGTACCTGAACGATGCCTTGAGCAGAGCTGATCGTACGCTCTTCCAGATATTGGCAAACTGATGCAAGGTGATATCCACTGCGGGAACAGAAGTTGCTGGAAGCGGTTGGAACTCAGGGACTTTAGGGTGGAATCCAAAGTTGGTGAAGAATGGTGTTGAAGAAGATGAAGAATGATACTGGTTGTTATGACAGAACTCGGCCCAGGGAAGTAATTGAACCCAGTCATCTTGAGAGGAGGACACATAGATGCGGAGGAAGGACTCCAAGTCCTGATTCACCCTCTCAGTTTGACCATTGGTCTGAGGATGGTAAGCTGTGGAAAACTTTAGCTTGACTTGGAGGGCTTGACATAAACTTCGCCAGAATTTGGCTGTGAATTGAACTCCTCGATCTGAGATAATTTCTTCTGGAAGACCGTGGAGTCGAAAGATCTCTTGTATGAATACTTGAGCCAACTTGGAAGCTGACGGAAGACCGGTGAGAGGAATGAAGTGTGCCATCTTGGTGAACCGGTCAACTACCACCCAGATGGTATTAAACTTGATGCACATGGGCAAATCTGTAATAAAATCCATCGACAAATGGGTCCATGGTCGACGGGGAACAGATAGTGGAACCAGTTGCCCCGCAGGCGACTGGCGGGATACTTTATGTTGAGCACACTTTGGGCAAGATGCAATAAACTCCAAAACGTCCTTTTTCAGAGTTGGCCACCAATAGGACCTAGAGATAAACTCCAGGGTTTTTTGGATACCTGTATGTCCGGCAAAGCGGGAAGCATGGGCCCAATGCATGAGCTTCTTCCTTAGTGTCGGCTTCACAAAACTTTTCCCTGATGGGGGCGTAGAGTCCATCCCTACCGTGGAGAATGCCAATGGACTTATAATAGGATGCTTGTCTGAAGACTCTGACTCATTTTCTTGCTCCCATGAGCGGGAAAGGGCATCGGCCTTGCGATTCTGAGAGCCCGGACAGAACTGGAGTTTAAAGTCGAACCTGGAAAAGAAAAGTGCCCATCTGGCCTGACGAGGGTTGAGACATTGTGCGCCTTTCAGATATAGAAGGTTCTTGTGGTCTGTAAGGATGGTGATTGAATGAGAAGCTCCCTCCAACAGATATCTCCACTCCTCTAGAGCGAGCTTGATGGCTAGCAACTCCTGGTCGCCAATGGCATAGTTGCGCTCCGCTGGGGAGAACTTCCGTGAGAAGAAACTGCAAGGATGTAAATGGCCATCTTTAGCCCTCTGAGATAACACCGCTCCTACTCCAACGGAGGAGGCATCCACCTCTAGTATGAAAGGAGAGTCGATGTCAGGCTGTTTCAGGACAGGCGCAGAGACGAACCTCTGTTTTAAAAGATGAAAAGCTTGCATGGCTTCTTCAGACCACTTGGACGGGTTAGCACCCTTCTTGGTGAAAGCAGTAATAGGCGCCACAATGGTGGAAAAGTCTCGTATAAACTTTCGGTAATAATTGGCGAACCCTAAGAACCTCTGGACCCCTTTGAGGGTTAAGGGTACCGGCCAATTCTGGATTGCTTGTAGTTTCTCAGGATCCATCTCTAGTCCGGAATCGGACACAATGTACCCTAGAAACGGAATGGACTTGACTTCAAAGACGCATTTCTCTAATTTGCAATAGAGATGATTGACACGGAGACGGGACAGAACCTCCTTTACCCAAAAACGATGTTCCTCTAAATTGTTGGCAAAAATGAGGATATCATCTAGATAGACCACGACATGACGGTATAGAATGTCTCTGAAGATCTCATTGACGAAATGCTGGAAGACAGCTGGAGCATTGCTCAATCCGAAGGGCATGACGAGGTACTCATAATGTCCGTCACGGGTGTTAAATGCGGTCTTCCACTCGTCACCCTCACGGATCCGGATGAGATTGTATGCACCTCTCAAGTCCAGCTTTGTAAAGATGGTAGCTCCGCTAACTCTGTCAAAGAGCTCAGTAATCAGGGGTAAAGGATAGCGGTTCTTGATGGTAATGTCGTTCAAACCTCTGTAGTCGATGCACGGCCGCAGACCACCATCTTTCTTTTTTACAAAAAAGAAGCCTGCGCCGGCTGGAGAAGAAGAAGGTCGAATGAACCCCTTTGCTAGGTTCTCTTTAATGTATTCCTCCATAGAATGCGTCTCGGGCAGAGACAACGGATAAGTTCGGCCTCGAGGTGGAACCTTCCATGGAACGAGATCAATCGGGCAGTCCCATTCTCTATGAGGAGGAAGGATATCAGCAGAAGCTTTACTGAACACATCCGTGAAATCTTGATATGGAGGAGGTGGAACATCAGACGACCTGGGGGAGGAAGAACAGACAGGCAACACTTTAAACAAACATGTCTCAGCACAGGAGGGACCCCATGCCAGGATTTGCGTAGTCGTCCAATCAATTGTAGGATTGTGAAGACGGAGCCATGGAAGGCCCAGGACCACAGGATGTGTGGCTCTTGGAATCACTAAAAGTGAAATAAGTTCGGAATGAAGAACTCCCACTCTCAGACGAACTGGTAGAGTCCTTAGAGCAATAACTGTATCAAAAATTTTACTGCCATCCACGGCAGTTAAGGAAAAGGAGGAAAGAAGTCTCTCGGTGGGTAGGGACCACCGTTTAACATAGGCTTCGGTAATAAAGTTCCCAGCTGCTCCGGAATCCAGGAGGGCAATGACGTTCTGATAACGTTGAGCAACTTGAAGCGAGACTGGGAGATTACAATCTTGAGGAGATGGAGAGGAGATCATTACTCCTAGCCGGCCCTCTCCTTGGCGAGCTAGGATTCGAAGTTTCCCGGACGTTTGGGACAGGCATGAATAGTGTGAGACGGGGCTGCACAATACAGACAGAGAGACTCAGAGAGACGTCTTCGGCGCTCAGCAGGAGTTAAACGGGAACGGCCAATTTGCATGGGTTCATCTTTAGTTGGTGACAGTTGGCGAGGAGGAGGAGCAGAAGATTTTGGAGCAGATGATCTTCCACGCTCAGTTGCTCTCTCTCTGAAACGTAAGTCAACTTTTGTACAAAGTGAGATTAGCTCATCTAACTTGGAGGGTAAGTCTCTGGTAGCTAACTCATCTTTAATACGCTCGGATAAACCATGCCAGAATGCAGCATACAGGGCCTCGTCGTTCCATGCCAGTTCAGATGCCAGGATATGGAACTGTATAAGATATTGTCCTACAGTATGTGATCCCTGGCGTAAACGGAGAATCTCAGACGAAGCTGAAGTTACCCGGCCTGGCTCGTCGAAGATGCGCCTGAATGTTGACACGAATGCAGTGTAAGAAGATAGCAGGGTGTCGGACCTCTCCCATAACGGTGATGCCCAGTCAAGGGCTGAGCCACTGAGAAGTGAGATGATGTAGGCAATTTTTGTACGGTCACTGGGAAAATTGCCAGGTTGTAGCTCAAACTGAATCTCACACTGGTTGAGAAATCCCCTGCAGAATCTTGGAGATCCGTCAAATTTTGCTGGCGTTGGAAGATGAAGACGTGGAGCAGAAACGGGTAAGGTGGGTGGTGTTATAGTTGGAGTCACTGTGGTTGACGCCCCAGATGCGCCTGATCCACGGAGAGTTGTCTGAATCCCATCCAGCCGAGTAGAGAAATCCTGGAGACAGCGGATGATGTGGCCCTGTGCAGCCTCCTGATGTTCAAGTCGGGGTGCCAGTTCTTGCATCGGCCTGGCCGCTTGATCCTGGTCTCCGGCTGGATTCATTTGGTCAGTGCTTACTGTCACAACTGAGGGCCTGAGCTGACGGAAGGCAGCCTCAGTTGTAGGGGCTGAGATGTACCGGAACCTGGGAGGTTGTATCAGACCCCTGGACATGTAAGTAACATGAAGAGAAACCGCCCGAAGGCGTGACCACGACAACTTGAGTAAAAGTCAATGATATTTATTTATGACAAACTCCATGCATCACAGTAGCAGTAAAAAGTAACATAAAAATCAGCAGAGAAATAATAATACAGTTCCTGGGTACTACAGGGTGGCAGGGGCCACAGAGCTCTGGTGGTATGAGACAGTTCTTATTATCTGCAAGTTGGAAAGTCCTTACCAGGCTCAACTGTAGCAATGAGGAAAGCCCAGGGTCGTACCAGCTGGTGTTCCAGGGAAAGCTGGACTGCTGTAGATAAAATGCTGCTGTGGGTACTGGTTAGAACCAGACAGGTGTTGGCACGGAGTGGATACTGGCTGGAACCAGTTAAATAATAAATAAAGCTTGAGAGCGATGCAATGTAGATGAAATGTAGAATTTGAGAGCGGAGAAATAATAATACCGGTGGAGAGTGGTAAACTGCAGAAAGGACACCGGCCCTTTAAGAGAAGCTGTACACTGCTGGAAGCTGAGCTGGAAGCAGGTGATGTTGTAGCTGGAAACAGGTGAGTCCAGAATGGATCGGAGAGTCAGGCTACACCGCAGATGGAATGCTGGTGCGGGTCTCTATAGCAGAAGTCTGGAGACAGGAGCTGGAACCTGGAAGACATTCACAGAAGAGAGACAAACTGGAACTAGGTTTGATAACCAAAGCACTGACGCCTTCCTTGCTCAGGCACAACCTATTTATACCTGCAGCAAGGAAGGCATTGGCTAGGCAATTATGCAAATTAATAATACTGACAACGGATTGGTAGGAATGATCAGCTGACAGAATCCAAGATGGCTGCGCCCATGCAGACACTTGGAGGGAAGTTTGGATTGTAATCCATGTGGTCTGGAAAACAGTAATGGCGGCGCCGGCCACCGGAGACAGGAGACGCCAGGCTGACAGATGCACATCCGACCACGCGGACACAGCGGAGGCCGCGGCTGACGTAATCGCCACTCTGAATGCAGAAGCTCAGGGACGGCGGCGGAGGCCGCGGGAGACGCCATGCCAGATGTATAAGGCGTTACTGTGACTGCGTCCAGAGAGACAGGAGAGGATGCGGGAATGTGCACATCAGGATAACAGATGGGATCCGGTCCTGGAGCGCTGAGCCAGCCTTAGGAGGCATCTGATAGGTAAGAAATGGCGTCCAGATACCCGGATCGTGACAATGGGTCTGTGACCTGTTTGATTCTCTACAAGTCTCTTGTAGTCTGCAATTTTCTTCACTACTTCAATCTTCTCTTTGATGAATTATGTGTGCATGATTCTTGTAAAGTCATCAATGACCATTATAAAGTATCTGTAACCATTTATTGACTTGACTTCCATTGGACTACACACTTCTGTATGTGCTAACTCAAGTTGAGCCTCAGCTCTGTTTGCTACATTTGGAAATGGCTGATGACTTTGCATTCACATACAGGTTTCTCTGTATCAGTCACTGACATCCCTGTTACCATCCTGTTCAGTAATACCTTGACAAAGGGGCGGCTTTGCCCCGAAACAATGAAATGTCTGTACGTTTAGTTGTATAATATATCTAATTATATATTTAAATATATTTGGAAAAAGTCTCTGAGTGCTGCTGCTTGCTTACATTGAACTATATATATATATATATATATATATATATATACTAGCTGTTCTACCCGTTCTTCACACAGGAGTTTCTGATTTTCACGGTTGTAAATATTAATGAGTGTTAAAAATTTGGTACATTTCTAGAGCTGTACATTTGAGATGTCTTAATGTAAATAAATATTATCCATGGTTCTTGGCGTTACCCAAAAAGCACCCATAGCATATACGGTAAAAAGTGACAGGACTATTTTTGTAGTTTATTAAATTCTACACACTGGAGGTACAATTCAAATTTTGATCCGATTGTCCGTTTGGGCGTTATTGTTCACGTAACGCAAGCTACGCATTGATAATGATGTCATTATGTCAACCACCTTTTAATCCCCCTAGGGGAGGTTTATTGAAGTTATAATTACATAGTTTTCCTATTTCCCACCTGCAGAAAAAATATGTTAAATTTCATCTTCCGAACATATCAGGAAGAAAGAGCATTAGTGATCAGTCAGTCAGTCAGTGAGTGGGGGCTTTTGCATTTTTGTAGGTTATTAAATTCTACATACTGGAGGTGCAATCAAAATGTGAATCCGATTGTCCGTTTAGGCGTTATTGTTCATGCAATGCTAGCCACGAATCGGTAATAACGTCATTATGTCAACCCCTTTTAAACCCCTTAAGGGAGGTTTATTTCAATTCTATGTACGCAGTTTTCCTATTTCTCACCTGAAGAATACCTATGTTACATTTCAGCTTCCTAACATATCGGAAAGAAAACGAATTAGTGATGAGTCAGTCATTTAGTGAGTGAGGCCTTTCATATTAATATATATATAGACACTGCAGACACCCAAAGAGGGAGAAAGGCCTACGGTGCCGGTATTCCTGTAGCAGCATTTCACCGCCAGTTAGGATTCCAGTATTCTGGCATCAGCATTGTGACCGCCGGGATTCCGACACGCGGTCTCGTGATTGCCTCCCCATTATATATATATGCAGAAAACAGTGGCACTAATGGGACTCGGCAACAGCAGGAAAAAACTGGACACAACGGTCTCTTTAAACGATCATTTAAAGAGACCGATGTGTCCAGTTTTTTGCTGCTGTTGCCAAGTCCCGTGACTGCCACTGTTTTCTACATCTGTCGCGAGACCAGTTTGTAGGCACCCGAGCATTCACCAGAAGGAGGAGGGAGTGCCAGCATTTTCCTATATATATATATATATATATATAAAAAAGGGTCCTTTATCCACGGGTGCCAGGTTTGAATAATTCAATATATAATAGTCATCACCATGAGGCTCCAGCAGGGGCTATGATGAAGATGAAACCAGCACTCCATTTATCTATTTAAATTTATTCCAGTCGTGAATAAGCAGCATATAGGCAGAAGAGCTCAGCACATTATAATTATCAACACATAGAATTCATCCGACCTGGGGAAATACATCCCACCCAGGGCTTGCTCCCAACAGCCGTTTTCAGACATCACCATCATCAGGAGAGAATCCACTGTCTACTGCTCAATTTGCCTCTTATATATCCTGTTAAAATACACAAAGTGTTCTCACCTGTCCGCCGTCACTCCTGGTCCTCCGGCCATCAGACTGAACGCGCCCATCATCAGACCGAACGCTCCCCAAATCAACACTGACTGGAAACCAAGGTCCCAGAGTATGGAGGAAGAATGGAGAGGCACACAATCCAAGATTCTTGAAGTACAGTGTGAAGCTTCCACAGTCTGTGTTGATTTGGGGAGCCACGTCATCTGCTGGTGTTGGTCCACTGTGCTTTATTAAGTCCAGAGTCAACACAGCCATCTACCAGAACATTTTAGAGCACTTCATGCTTCCTTCAGCAGACAAGCTTCATTGAGATGCTGGTCTAATTTTCCAACAGGACTTGTCACCTGCCCACACTGCCAAAAGTTCCAAAACCTTGTTCAATGACCATGGAATTACTGTGCGGGAAGAGCCAGGAAACTCACATGACCTGAACCCCATAGACAATCTATGGGGCATTGCCAAGAGAAAGATGAGAGACATGAGACCAAACAACGCAGAAGAGCTGAAGGCCACTATTGAAGCATCCTGGACTTCCATAACACCTCAGCAGTGCCACAGGCTGATAGAATCCATGCTACGCAACATTGAGGCAGTAATTCATGCAAAAGGGGCCTAAACCAAGTATTGAGTACATATCCATGATTATACTTTTCAGAGGGCCCACATTTCTTTATTTAAAATCCTTTTTTTATTGATTTTATGCAATTTTCTAATTTTCTGAGATTTTGGATTTGGGGTTTTCTTAAATTGTAAACCACAATCATCAGAATTATAACAAATTAAAGCTTGATATTCTAATTTTCTTAGTTTCACCTCTAGAAAATTTGGATAATTTTATGAGAAAACTACAAAAACAATTGTAATACTTATGATTTATGATTGTATTTTTATGTGGAGGCCTGGAGCTGTGGCTCCATCTGGCCCATTGTTAATCTGGCTCTGGATTTGCCCCAGGTAGAGGGAGATGGTGGTCTGTGACATGCCTACCACCCTCCCTGTCACTCACTGAAAGTTTTCAGTAGCAAAGAGGTGCAGAACAGCCAGCAGTTTGTGTAGGACTGATAAGGGCCATGTCCATGCAGTGTCTTTGAGTTTTGACAATGTCATACAGGTACATTAAGATGTTGTAATTTAGGTGAAACATTTGTATGACTTCATCATCAGACATTGCATTGAGGTTCAACCTCCCACTGAAGAACCTAGGCCTACAGATGTGTCCTTTTACACTGTGATGTGTACACACAGGGACATGCATCGCAGCAATGGTATGCTCCGCTAGGCTGCATACACTCACATACACTTGGTTTTCCAATGCAATGTGAAATGGATCACTGGTGCAAGAGTATGCATGTGTCCAGGAAAACTCGTGAGCTGCATGCCGTGATGCATACGCAATGGGGAAAAGCTGTATAAGGAAACATCTGTACATAGGCTCTGCAGCACCCCTACCAGTATTTGTTCTGTATTTGCTCCTAGGTCCTTGCAGTCATGTGGTGCATACAACATAAAATAAGTGCCTGTTAGCACAACACAGCATATGTATCCTGCCTCAGCCATTCTTGACTGCAGAAAGAAAGTGCTGCAGGTGACTTGGAGGTCTTCTATAAGCATCCTGATTGGGTTTGGGCTAATTAAAATGGTTTTCACATATCAACACGCTTGTTAAAAGCAAGTACATGTTGTGAGTTTGATCAATTTTGCAAATGCGGTTCTTCGAAAATTCACAATTTGCATTGGTACCAATGTCATTTCGTCAATGTTTGTTTCGATGGTGATTTTCCGTGATTTGGTCTGCAAAGTTGTACTCAACATGCAATTTCTATGCAAATTTGCACTTCGTAAATTCCTGATTGGCAAACCCACCAAACACGATGCTTAGTAAATTTCCCCTCCTTCCCCCCAACCCAGTGTATATGAGTTAGGGCAATGAATGTTGAAATGTGTGTTAAAAAGTTACAAGTACTTCCAACATATTAATATAGTTGCTACAATATAAATCCTGATAAAATAGTATCTTTTCTTCTTCCCTCATTGGTTTGTGCCCTCTAGGTATTGGATTTACTTCAAACAGAAGTTTAGTGAGAGTTCTATCGTTTTACTCTCTTCTGTTTCTTTATTTTTTCTTCTTTATGTTGTTCACTCCTTTAATCTTCAATTTCAGCTCTCAGGATATATTATAAAACAGAATAACAGAGGACCATACTTTTTTTATTTCTTCTTTATTGTTCCTAGCAGATATAGTAAGTGAGATGCATCACAACATGAACCATGTATTGTATACTGTATGTAATATCCCGGGACATGGATTCAAATGACACTGCCTGTCTTCACACACATTCCACAGGGAAACACATGCTGGCCGATGATAGATGTCCACTCTCACCCTGCTTCCAACACGTTTTGAACCTTTATTTTCCTTTTATAATCTATCCTGGGAGCTGAAGAAATGAAGACTTAAATAAGTGAATAGGATGCAGAATAAAGAAATAGAAAAGAGAAATATAAAACATCGCTCACTAATCTTCTGTTTGAGGTTAGTACAATACCTAAAGGGGACAAACTAAAGAGGAAAGAATAAAAGCTACTATCAAAGATAAAATACTTAATTTCAGCATCAAAATTTATGTTGTTGCAACTACTGTAAATTGCTTTCATTAATGCTATGTACTTGTAACTTTGTAACACACATTTCCTTATTCATTGCTCTAAAACACACCCAGTGCAAAGGTGAACAAACTCTGTTTGCATCATTTTGTACCCCTCTTACAAAGATTTCATGTAATTTTCTTACTTTCCCGCTTGCATTATTTCACTCCCCTGTAACTCCTCCATTTTCATTCTCTCACTTTACTGACTTTTCCCTTGCTGTCTCCTTATTCCCCCCTCCCCCATACACTTTCTACATCTCACTTCCAGTTTCCCCTTACCTTTTTCTTGTTGTCACTACTTGGAAGATGTTATCTGTGCTGTTTAAACATTTCAGTGGTGATTCAATTACTGTCAGTGTACCACAGAGTGCGTCCTAAGCAGTGTGGTGAAGACACTCTGCAACCAATATACAGGAGAGCTGCAGAAGAAAAAGACTAATGGGTGTTTGCCATATTAAATAGTAATATGCACAGCTGGACTGATGTTCAGCACATTGCTAGTCATTGAATCACCCCCACTGTTCCTTTCTTCTCTGTGTGGAACTGTAAAAAAAAGTGTGTAAAAACAGGGGAAAAACACTGCGTGGGTTCCCTCCTCCAAAGCTAAGCAGCCCTGGGCTCTTTGCGCCGGTTCTGGTTCTAAATATAGAGGGGAGAAAATTACTGAGGCCTACTGTATTTAAAGTACCAGCACTGAGCTCTTGGCCCAGTCCTTGTTCCAAAAATACTGGTGATAAAGGATGTAGGGGTCCCCAATACTTTTAAAACTAGCACCAGGCTTCACTAGCCAAGGAGATCTTGCCACAGCTGGGGGACACGTTTATACTGGTCCCTGTGGCCATAGCTTACCTCTCATGTAGCAGCTAGGTGTTTGACTTCCAAATCCTTGACACCGCAAGACCTGTCCAGCATTAATTTGGCATTTTACCCAGATAGAAAGAATAACTTAAATTATAAGTAATATACATTTGTTCAGGTCTGGACCTACTGGCTTGTCCAACAGACCCAAACCATTGTCTCCCTTGTCTTAATCTAAACAGTCCTGCCTCAACTGCACTCTTCAACTCCAGCTGACTCACACCTTTCTCCCTGCCATTGTAAATCCTTTTTTCATTTCACCAGCAACATCGATTTATAAAATAAGAATTTACTCACCGGTAATTCTATTTCTTGTAGTCCGTAGTGGATGCTGGGTACTCCGTAAGGACCATGGGGAATAGACAGGCTCCGCAGGAGACTGGGTACTCTTAAAAGAAAGATTAGGTACTATATCTGGTGTGCACTGGCTCCTCCCTCTATGCCCCTCCTCCAGACCTCAGTTAAGGAAACTGTGCCCGGAAGAGCTGACATTACTAGGAAAGGATTTGGAATCCAGGGTAAGACTCATACCAGCCACACCAATCACACTGTACAACTAGTGATAACCATACCCAGTCAACAGTATGAACAACAACTGAGCCTCAGTCAACAGATGGCTCAAAACAATAACCCTTTAGGTAAGCAATAACTATATACATGTATTGCAGAGAGTCCGCACTTTGGGACGGGCTCCCAGCATCCACTACGGACTACGAGAAATAGAATTACCGGTGAGTAAATTCTTATTTTCTCTGACGTCCTAGTGGATGCTGGGTACTCCGTAAGGACCATGGGGATTATACCAAAGCTCCCAAATGGGCGGGAGAGTGCGGACGACCCTGCAGCACCGAATGAGCAAAGGCAAGGTCCTCCTCAGCCAGGGTATCAAACTTGCAGAATTTAGCAAATGTGTTTGAACCCGACCAAGTAGCAGCTCGACAAAGTTGTAAAGCCGAGACCCCTCGGGCAGCCGCCCAAGAAGAGCCCACCTTCCTCGTGGAATGGGCTTTTACTGATTTAGGATGCGGCAATCCTGCCGCAGAATGAGCTTGCTGAAAAGTGTTACAGATCCAGCGCGCAATAGTTTGCTTTGAAGCAGGAGCACCCAGCTTGTTGGGCGCATGCAGGATAAACAGCGAGTCAGTCTTCCTGACTCCAGCCGTCCTGGCTACATAGATTTTCAAAGCCCTGACTACATCTAGAAACTTGGAGTCCTCCAAGTCCCGAGTAGCCGCAGGCACCACAATAGGTTGGTTCAAATGAAACGCTGATACCACCTTAGGGAGAAATTGGGGACGAGTCCTCAATTCCGCCCTGTCCATATGGAAGATCAGATAAGGGCTTTTATACGACAAAGCCGCCAATTCTGACACACGCCTAGCCGAAGCTAAGGCCAATAGCATGACCACTTTCCACGTGAGATATTTTAGTTCCACGGTCTTAAGTGGCTCAAACCAGTGGGATTTCAGGAATTCCAACACGACATTAAGATCCCAAGGTGCCACTGGAGGCACAAAAGGGGGCTGAATATGCAGCACTCCCTTAACAAACGTCTGAACTTCAGGTAGTGAAGCCAGTTCTTTTTGAAAGAAAATAGATACTTTATTTTCTAGTGAACTCAGGAGAGCCCACTAGGTGCATCCAGCTCTGGCCGGGCACAGATTCTAACTGAGGTCTGGAGGAGGGGCTGATAAAGCCTATAATTTATCCTATTTAAAACACTCTAAAAGGTCAATGAACACAGTACGCAATTGGCGTATGGAATACCGTAAGAGTACGCACGTAGCGTAACAAACGCTTAGCCGTGGACGAGACGCACGAGCGGCACGTTCGCTCACGGCTTAAAGCGTAAAGGCAAGCACGCTATAGGCTGCCGACTAACGTAATGATACGCTATCAGCGTAGCGGACGCTCGAGACCACGAGGAGATCACAAGCGGTGCTGACGCTCACAGAGTTAAACCTTTGTAACAATACCATAAACAATGTACTTATATTGTAAACCTTTGTACAGTTATAAGGTGTAAATGCAACACAGTGTAACCTTGTTAGTTTAAAAGCTGTATGAGCGACTCTTACGCTCTGAGAACCCTTTAGCAATATAATAAACACTCAAATACCGGTCTAAGGTTCTAACACCTTTTAAGGGAGAGAATGAACGTTCAATCGCAAAAGAATACACAATACAAGTTATACACTACCAAACTAACATAAAATACCTAACCGAGTTACTACACGTTAAAATACAACAAAGACACAATTACATTTACGGGGGAAGGAGAGAGAGAATGGCTTACAACAAAATAGGAGATAAATATGGTTGCAGAGAACTTACGCACAAGGGGAACAATCGCAAGCTCCTTTCTGGATATCCAGCTCCCGATTATCAGTGATGAGAACCGTTGAGAAGAGTAGAGAGCTGGCCCAGATCGGCTTGTCTTTTTATACACTACACACAATACAGTACAATGGTCCCTACATTCTTATTGTTCATTGGACACAGGAATTCGTCTTCGCATTATAACAAAAGGTCATAGGTTGGTTCATACAGGTGGGCTGTGACTATTCCAAACTGCTCAGGTGGGAGGGAAACTGGGTTTCCCGCCGCATGGGTAATAAAGTGCAAATATAGTAAATGTCCATAAACTTCTTATGTCCATAACTATACGCACGAGCGAGTAATCCGCTTCAAACCAACACCGGAATATTGCTAATTATATTCTCTTCCGATGGATACTAAACACCACTGTGTAACCCCTGTCTGATCCTTCATATCAAACAAAGAGGAATCTCTTTGTCCCCGAACGTGCTACATTAACTAAACTTTCAGATTCTATCAAAGGGACCATAATCTACAAAATACATTATATGACTAAAATATGTAATGATCGAGTCGCCCGCTAGACGCACACAAACTCTACCATAAATGCGCATACCTTGCGCCTGCGAGTGCACGCGGCTGCGAGTATACGCACGCACGGGAGGGCTCATGCACGTGCAGCGGGCACACGCATGAGGTGCATATATGGCAATGTGCAGCGTGATATTTTTCTGACTTTGACAGTCCACCCTTTGGCAGTCACCAATAACTGCCACTTCCTAAAACAGTTCAAAAAGAGAAAAATATATGTCATGTATAATACATTTCTATGATTGGGTAGGGGAGAGGAGAAGAAGGTGGGAAAACGATATGACCTAGTGAGATAGCAGAAGCATGTGTGTATGAATCCATGTTTGGGGGGTCATGTATCATCGTGCCGTACGTGTTTTAAATCAAGCTTCGAGGTATTGCGAAGTATACATTTGAATTCCTTCTTATCCCGTATTACGGGCCTGTGGATGGGCTGTCAAACTTTACCGAGCTCTTTTCGGCTTTTGGTTGCAACAAAATGGGGCAGCACATTTTAGTTGATGATACATGAATGGGGGGATATGTGAGTGCTGATATCTGTGCCTATATTCCCTATCGACTATGTGTGTCATTACCTGAAGGTTGTAGAGATGAAGATAAGAAGCAATTATGGTAAATGCAGTCGTAAACTATGTGAGTTTAATATACATTTGTTGATTGAAGTCTTGTCTGGTGTCTTGTCTTGATGTACATGTTGACTGTAGTCTCTTTGGGCTTTTGCCAAAATGCGAGCAAAAGCTTTCTCAATGTCCATAGGCTTACAAAAGTGTTGGGCTATCGTAAAATTTTAAAATTGCTAGGGATATTGGGGGTCTATGGCATTGTCCATCAATTGTCTGTGTAAAAGGTTGTCAAATTCTTCTTCCAAGCGGATGTCTTTGTACCTTGGAGGAAAACAAAGGAGAAACGGGTGAAAGAAACGGACCGTGGAATCACATTTTCATCACATCATTGTCTCAATGGTTGGGTCGTAAATCAAATCAGTCGCTGTTATTACAGTATCTTCACTTCTTAAACTCATCACTCGGGCGCTACGTTTACACTTTGTTAAAACCCGAACGCATCTAAATATCAGACCGACCAATATGATGACACCCAGAATACACAAAAGAAATTTCCCTACATCCATGATAATACCTTGGGCCCATTCTCCTAAACCAGAGAACCAATTTCGCGGGTTCAACCATGACACCCAACCGGTCAGCTCATTACCCACAGCAGCGAGGGTGAGATTGTGTCTCCTGCGGAACTCCCACTTTAATTGGAGAATGTCGTCCATCTTTTGGTCTATGACCTCGACCGGGTCCTCGGTGCTATTCGTAATATAAGTGCAGCATTTTACGCCGTACTGCGTTGCCAGTGTGACACAATATCCACCTGTCACTGCCGTGAGATAATTAAGAACCATCCTATGCTGAACCAGTTCTGTTTTATAAGCTTGGAGCTCCCTTCCGGTATACCTGAATGTGTCATCATACATTTCAGTGATATTGTCTAATAAGTTTGCAAGCGCAGATATATATTTATAATTTATCACTCCTCTGGCGGTACGAGTGATATCTAACGCGATTAGGAATTGAATCCCGGTGTATTCATGGATCAGGTCAGAGGCCGGATGCTCTGTTCTTTCTATCAGGTGCTGTTTAACGAGGTGCTCGTAATGAGTGTGAGTATAAGGAGCTTGGGCACTGCGGTGAATATCCTTCATTTTAGTGTGGGATACGGTCATTACCTCAGGCAGTACTTTTCCAATATAACATAACCCTTCTGAGTTTGGGGCAAGCCACTTATATGCCTTCCTCCCGCATATGAAGTAAGCATCATCGGGGAGAACATATGGGACGGAGTAGGACATTACCATATTACAAATTTTCCATATGAAATCTCCTAACCCTAATTCTCCCATCTGTTTAGTACACGTATCTGTTTGTACGATATGTGCACAGTATCCTGGTGATACTTCTCCAACTCTCA
Organism: Pseudophryne corroboree; assembly: GCF_028390025.1. Taxonomy (NCBI): domain Eukaryota; kingdom Metazoa; phylum Chordata; class Amphibia; order Anura; family Myobatrachidae; genus Pseudophryne; species Pseudophryne corroboree. The sequence goes on from NC_086449.1 coordinate 651,192,037, forward strand.
TGATCCTACTTCCTAGGGTATACCTATATCGGAAATATTTTCCACTACCGGCTATGTGGCGTATAAGTTCTGTATCTGTAGGCATTCTATCGGCTCTGTATGAAAAGGTCATGGTTTGGTTATTCCATGACACTTCCCAATTTCCCGGCTTTCGGGGATTGGAAATGTTAAAACATACTAGGGATCTATCCACATGATATTGGTGGAGCTTCAAACTAGGAGGACGGGAGATATTAAACCTCCTGTCCACCGGCCTCCCACCACTTAGCTCAAGTACCTCCCCTATAGTTAAAGGGAATGGCACTAATCCTGATTTGCTATGGCCTTGAGGTACTTGAGAGCATACCCAACAATCTGTCTGATTTAACACTTTACCCACTAAGGAGTGATAGTCACTCAATGGATGCCGGTCCATGTGGATATTAAAACTGGACTGACATTTCTTGATGCACCCATCCTCAACTACACTGTCACAGAGTCTACAGCTACAGTTCTCTTCAGCTAACAATCCTTCACAATTCCTCCTATTGCCAATGCTATCGGATCGTTTTCTGATACTCGCCTTTGCTTGATGATTATGTTGTTTTTGGAAATCTACGCCTCCAACTTTGTCATCAGAACCCATTCGAGAACCTCTCTCGACCTCCATGGTACTCTCGCCGGAACAGACTGCTCTGGTCAACATCATGGTCAACAGGAAAATCCGGATCACAGTCTCTTGGGGCAAGTCCATCTTATAGGAGGAAATGGAGAAGAATGAGAAGGGGGAAAGAAATAATTGAGGGAGATGGAATGGGAAGTGGAGAAAAACAATAAAAGGGACCAGGGAATCGACAACTGCCTCCGATCTTATTATTCTCAATGCTCAGGTGCCGTCTCAGTCCTCCTGAAACAGACACTCCAGTGATACAACTTCCTCTACCGTCTGTTCTTTATCACGGGACCTCTCTGGATCAGCAACCTTCTTACAATGGGACGAATGAACCCAAGTCTCTCTCTCGGCAACCTTCAATGCTGTCGTGCTAATCAATAAGACTTGGTATGGTCCTTCCCATCTGTCAATAAGGCAACCTGCGCGTAGAAAATTCCGTATCATTACATAATCCCCAGGTTCAATGTCATGACAATTACTATCTGGCGGATCAGGAATCACCAACTTCAAATTATCATTCTGATTCCTTAGCTGTTTACTCATCTTAACCAAATACTTTACAGTCACTTCATTGTTACACTTCAAATCATCCTGAGGGTTAATCATAACATGCGGTTGTCGACCGAACAGAATTTCAAAAGGGGAAAGATTAAGAGGGGACCTGGGAGTGGTTCTGATGCTGTATAATACAATGGGCAAAGCTTCTGGCCATGTCAATCCTGTTTCCGCCATAACTTTGCTCAATTTATTTTTAATAGTGCTGTTCACTCTTTCTACTTTCGCACTCGCCTGGGGGCGGTACGGAGTGTGCAGCTTACTATCAATTCCCATCAACTTACACATTCCTTGAAAGACATCACCTGTAAAATGGGTACCCCTATCACTTTCAATTATTCTAGGGATACCGTATCTACACACAAATTCCTGCACAATTTTCTTAGCAGTAAACATAGCGGTATTTGTGGCCGCAGGAAATGCTTCGACCCAATTTGAAAACACATCTATACAAACTAGTACATACTTCAAATTTCGACAAGGGGGTAATTGTATGAAATCAATTTGTATTACCTGAAAAGGGCCGCCTGTAGGTGGGATATGAGATGGTTCTGTTGGTATTGCCTTTCCGATATTCTTCCTCAAGCAGGTGAGGCATGTCATTGCCCTTTTTCCCGCATGGGAAGAAAATCCTGGGGCGCACTAATATGCTCTTACCAACTTGCACATCCCTTCCTTGCCTAGATGAGTCAGCCCATGTGCTGCTTCCGCTAAGCTTGGAAGGTATGCTCTGGGTGCCACTGGTTTACCCTGCCCATCTGTCCAGAGTCTTGAGGACTCCTGGCCATATCCTTTTGCCCTCCAAACTGCCTTTTCCTGTGTGGAACACAAATTTTGCATTTCACACAATTTCTGTGTGTTGACGGTATTAAATACCATCAGTTGTGTGGTGTCTGTCTGTCTGGGGGTACCAGCTGCTAACTTAGCAGCTTCGTCTGCTCGGCTGTTACCAAGTGATACCAGGTCTTGGTTATATGTATGTGCTTTACACTTGATAACAGCCACTCTGTCGGGTTCCTGTATCGCTGTTAGAAGCCTTTTGATGTGAGCTGCATGCGCTACCGGTGTACCAGCTGCCGTCATGAAATTTCTGAGGCGCCATAGGGCTCCGAAATCATGGACTACCCCGAAGGCGTATCTAGAATCGGTATAGATATTGGCTGATTTGCCCTTAGCCAATTCACATGCTCTGGTTAGGGCAACCAGTTCAGCAACCTGGGCTGAGTGAGGTGGGCCTAGCGGTTCTGCTTCTATGGTGCCTTGGTCATCTACGACTGCATATCCAGTACACAAGTCTCCCGAGTCCGTCTGTCTGTGACAACTACCGTCAGTGTAGAAAGTAAGATCTACATCTTCCAGTGGGTTGTCACTGATGTCAGGCCTTGCCGTGAAATTTTGGGTCAAATATTCCATACAATCATGCATGTCTTTTCCTATACTAAATCCTCCTTCACCATTACTCTCATCCTCCACCCTTTGTGCCTGTCCAGGCACACCTGGGAGATACGTTGCAGGATTTAATGCGCTGCATCTCTTTATGGTGATGTTTACGGGGGCCATCAATGCCAATTCCAATCTTGTAAACCGCGCTGATGAGACGTGTCTGGTTTGAGCCGAATTTAGCAAGGCTGACACTGCATGCGGTGTATGGATTGTGAGGTTGTGTCCTAGCACTACATCTTCGCTTTTCGTTACTAGCAATGCTATCGCAGCGACACTTCGCAAGCATGTGGGGAGGGATCGCGCTACCGTATCTAGCTGAGCGCTGTAGTATGCTACCGGCCTGCTGGCATCACCGTGCTTTTGGGTTAGGACGCCTGCCGCGCAACCAGCACTTTCTGTTCCGTACAGCTCAAAGGGTTTCCCATAGTCAGGCATACCTAATGCCGGTGCCTGTGTTAGGCACTGTTTAAGTCTCTCAAATGTCATCTCGGATTCGTCTGTATGCTAGATCCGATCAGGTTTGTTTGATGAGACCATCTCCTGCAAAGGTAATGCTAGAATGGAAAAACCTGGGATCCAGTTACGGCAATACCCACACATTCCTAGAAACGTTCTGATCTGTTGCTGGGTTTGTGGCAGAGTCATGTCTCGAATTGCTTGAATTCTATCAGCGGTCAGGTGTCCCAGTCCTTGTGTCAGACAGTGTCCCAAATATTTTACTTTAGTCTGGCATAATTGCAACTTGTCTTTGGAAACCTTGTGTCCTGTGTCTGAAAGATGAAACAGGAGCTGTTTCGTATCTTTCAAGGACGCTTCCAGTGAATCTAAACATAGTAGTAAATCATCCACATATTGTATCAATATTGATCCACTCTCTGGTTGGAAAGACTGTAAACAATCATGCAAAGCCTGTGAAAATATACTTGGACTGTCTATGAAACCTTGTGGTAATCGAGTCCATGTGTATTGGACTCCTCTGTATGTGAATGCAAACAAATATTGGCTGTCAGGGTGCAGAGGTACCGAGAAGAAGGCGGAGCAAAGGTCAATAACAGTGAAAAATTTCGCAGTGGGAGGGATTTGCATAAGGATGACAGCTGGATTTGGCACTACGGGGAACTGACTCTCAACTATTTTGTTAATCCCCCTTAGATCCTGCACTAGCCTGTAACCCCTCCCCCCACTCTTTTTCACAGGGAAGATGGGACTATTGGCAGTGCTGGATGTTCTTACCAGAATGCCCTGTTGTAGCAAGCGCTCTATTACGGGGTATACTCCTAACTCCACCTCTGGCTTCAGAGGGTATTGTGGGATTTTTGGAGCTATCCTACCATCTTTTACTTGCACAACGACTGGAGCTACGTTTGCCATTAATCCAGTGTCTTGTCCATCTTTAGTCCAAAGTGACTCTGGTATTTGGGATGTCATTTCTTCTACCTGGGATGAACTCCTATTTATCATAATGGTATGTGACATTAATTTTGATGGGGAGTCTAGCATGTCTCGTACTTCCTGAGCGTGATTCTCAGGTATGTCTAAGAATACACCTTCAGGAGTACAATATATGACGCACCCCATTTTACACAATAAATCTCTTCCCAGGAGATTAGTCGGTTCCGATGCAGCCAGCAAAAAGGAATGCTTGGTATGCAAAGGCCCTATTGTAATCTCTGCTGGTTTGCTAACAGGGTAGTGCTGTACTACTCCCGTTACTCCCATGGCTGGAATTGTCTTACCAGTGGTTCTCATGCCCACTGTCGAATTTATCACTGATTTGGCCGCCCCCGTATCTACAAGGAAATTTAATGATTTACCAGCTACATCAATTGTGACCTCGGGTTCACTTCCAAGACTTGCAATCAATTTCACTGGCTGCAGATTACAGGTGTGGCCACACCCCTATTGGGTATGGTGACCTCCCTGAATCGCGCTGGCAGCAATTACTTGTGGTGGGGGTAGATGGGAACTATCAGAGATTTGCCAGTCTCTTCTTGGGGGATACCTTTTTGTTTCCCCTGCATGTGGCTCATAGCTCCACCTCTGCGGTCCTTGATCCCAATGTCTCGTATCATGTCGTTGTCTAGGGGATTGATATGAATTTTGCCTTTGTTTTGTTTTACAATCACGTGACATGTGTCCCTCTCTGTGACAACTATAACATTTTATACCTCCTGACTTACCCACAGGGGTCACAGTTCTGGGCTGAGGTGGTGGCCCAGTAGTAAGAGCCTGTATGCTTACAGCCATTAATTTATCACTCTGTGACTTCCTGTGTCTGATGATATTCCGATCATGCCCAGCAGCAGCCTCTCCCAATGCATCCACCGACATACCTCTCCAATCAGGCCTAGTGGTTTGTATTCTATTCCTTAAAACCTCTTTTAGACCGTCCATTAATACTGAAACAGCTACTTCCCTGTGGTGTACATTAGTTTTACTTGTCATCTATACCAGTGTACCTAGCCATATCCTGCAGAGCCCGGTGAAAATACTCTGGTGTGGATTCACCTTCTTTTTGTTTTATTGTAAAGATTTTATTCCACTTTACTACTGCAGGAAAATATACCCCTAACTGTAAGTTGATTCTCTTTATATTATCCTGATTATACTCGTCTGTTAGTGGTACTTCCTCATCTAACTTGCAATCAGCGATAAACTTTAACGGATCAACACTGGGGGGTAAACATGCCCTCAAAACTGTCCTCCAATCTTTGTTATTTGGCTCTGCAGAATTTCCTAGCTCCCTAATATACTTTTGACATGCAACTAAGTCTTTCCTAGGATCAGGGAATTCAGACATCATTGATCTTAATTCTGCTCGGGAAAAGGGACAGTGCATGGCGATGTTCCTGACAGGAGTTGCTCCTGAAGTGTCAGTTTTCCCATTTGGCACTGCTATTACCCTAACAGGATTAAGTCCAACAACATCATTCTGAGTAGATTCTACAACATGTGGTGAAATGGTTTCAGCATAGTGTATGGTGCCGTACTTACCAGTCGATATGACCTCACCTGTCCCTCCGCTAGGGGCCTTTGATACTAATCTTACGGGTTGGGTCGTGCCCACTGCTGTTTCTGATATGGTGGCTGCTAGGGAGAGTGCTGATATTGTTGTGGGCTCATCCTCTTGGTCACAATCCTGGGGAAAGTTCAAAACAGGGTACAACTTGCACGGATTAGTGTTAGCATTGATTACTTTAGTTACATTATCTTTAACTTCTATACATTTAACATGACCCTGAGTGCCATTCTCTGCAACCAATTTCTCTCCAGGTATGTATGGTGGTGGGGGTGCAGTGGCTATCAGTTTCCTGATAGGGTTAGATCCAGTGGCTTGCGCCAACCCCCTTTGTATTTCACCTTCCTGTTGCCACAATGTTAAATAATCATAATGTCTAATACGCCTTTTTGAAGATTTAATCAGGCAAACTCTTCTCCTTAAATTCTGTAATACTTCTGGGTTAAAACTACCTACCCGGGGAAACTTTTCCCCGTCATGCACAGTCATCCTTTCCTATTCATTGCACAACATTTCTGTGTGATGACCATATTTCTCACACATGATATACCTTGCCGACCCGATTGGTCGGTTTACCAAATCAACCTGAACCTGGGTTGATCGCCCCTTACCTGAACAACTGGCCCCCATCTCTGCAGGTGCTGCTTTCACTACCTCTGACTTCAAATCAGGGTCTTCGGCAACCCTTACAAAAACCAAGATGCTCGGGGTAAGGCTGCGGTGGGGGTTTTGCAACGAGGTCCGCCTACTTAACTCCGCCCACGCTGGCCAATACGGCGACCAAAGTTCCCAGAGGTTCCGTACCCAACCTAGGGCACCTAAGTACGTCTACTTGCTCGGGCGTGTGGGAGTGTCTTACCCTCCCCAGCAAGTGTCAGTCGCTGGAATGTCCCTGAGTGATCAGGCTACTTCCCTTAAAATAAAAAAATTACACAAATCACGTTAACAATGTGCAAGTAGCGTTCTTCTGAATTCAAGACACACTAATGCACACAATCACATGCGGTACAATCGTATCTGCACACAAGCAACTAATCTTATGTGCGGAACGATCAGTGGAATCGAACATTTCTGCTGCAAATTCCTTCAGCGATGAGCTTCTTTGGCCTATATGGGTCTCGCACCAACCCTCTTCGGTTGTGCTCTCTACTTCTAGTCTGCTGTACCTGAACCTCCTGTTCTGTGACCTCCTGGTCTGTTATGTACAGCAGACTCTACTGCTCATTAATATGTCGAGACTAAAAAGGGACGCCTCCCAAGCCACCCCACGATATCACTCTCGCTGGTGTACCTCTTTCTACTGGCCTATGGTTCCCACTTCCGTAATAAAAGAGAAATCTTATATATATACACACTCTTACATTCGAACACTCTTATTTCTGTACAGAATTCCTTTCATTCAGTAATAGTCTAACCCAGAAGAATTGCAACAGAGAAAGTCTTTTTTTTTTTTCTTTTAACTTTAAACTTTTGGATTTGAGATAGATTTGTGTTATTTTCGCGTTACTTCCTTATCGCCTATTAAAACAATACTATCGTGCGGTTTGTATTATGTGGGCGTATCCGTACGCTCCGTTGCGTGATATACGCTCCGTGCGTCGACCCTTGCGTTGCGTACACCCTGCCCTTGTAAGGACACGTGTACGCAGACCAAGTACGTCCACAGTAACACACTACACGTTTATCAATGTGAATGATTTTTCACAGTAATCATTCACTGAACACCACCCAAATCTCCCTTGTTTTCTAGGCGAGACTGTGTGCGTGCCTTTTACAATTATTCCCTTAAATATTACTTTTTATCCTTTAACTATTAATAACAACAAATGTCTCAGCACGTTATCACTAGTATGTGGCAATCAGGAGAATGAGGTACGGACAAATAATGCTAAACACGAAATACAGGTGTGTGTGCTTATGCGTACGTACGCAAAACAGAAACTAAACACTTTTTAAAAGACAATAACGTACTGTTCCTACCTTCCGGTTCCGGATTCCTTCAGCACTCCTTACTAAGCGAAGCAGACGCTTATCTGGTCAGCACTACGAGGAATATTACCTCCCGCCCTTTGCTGACCGATAATGTCTGCTGAAATTACCTAGTGCAGATATGTGAAGAGCGGGCGAGTCCCCAATTGATAAAGCCTATAATTTATCCTATTTAAAACACTCTAAAAGGTCAATGAACACAGTACGCAATTGGTGTATGGAATACCGTAAGAGTACGCACGTAGCGTAACAAACGCTTAGCCGTTCGCTCACGGCTTAAAGCGTAAAGGCAAGCACGCTATAGGCTGCCGACTAACGTAATGATACGCTATCAGCGTAGCGGACGCTCGAGAACACGAGGAGATCACAAGCGGTGCTGACGCTCACAGAGTTAAACCTTTGTAACAATACCATAAACAATGTACTTATATTGTAAACCTTTGTACAGTGATAAGGTGTAAATGCAACACAGTGTAACCTTGTTAGTTTAAAAGCTGTATGAGCGACTCTTACGCTCTGAGAACCCTTTAGCAATATAATAAACACTCAAATACCGGTCTAAGGTTCTAACACCTTTTAAGGGAGAGAATGAACGTTCAATCGCAAAAGAATACACAATACAAGTTATACACTACCAAACTAACATAAAATACCTAACCGAGTTACTACACGTTAAAATACAACAAAGACACAATTACATTTACGGGGGAAGGAGAGAGAGAATGGCTTACAACAAAATAGGAGATAAATATGGTTGCAGAGAACTTACGCACAAGGGGAACAATCGCAAGCGCCTTTCTGGATATCCAGCTCCCGATTATCAGTGATGAGAACCGTTGAGAAGAGTAGAGAGCTGGCCCAGATCGGCTTGTCTTTTTATACACTACACACAATACAGTACAATGGTCCCTACATTCTTATTGTTCATTGGACACAGGAATTCGTCTTCGCATTATAACAAAAGGTCATAGGTTGGTTCATACAGGTGGGCTGTGACTATTCCAAACTGCTCAGGTGGGAGGGAAACTGGGTTTCCCGCCGCATGGGTAATAAAGTGCAAATATAGTAAATGTCCATAAACTTCTTATGTCCATAACTATACGCACGAGCGAGTTATCCGCTTCAAACCAACACCGGAATATTGCTAATTATATTCTCTTCCGATGGATACTAAACACCACTGTGTAACCCCTGTCTGACCCTTCATATCAAACAGAGAGGAATCTCTTTGTGCCCGAACATGCTACATTAACTAAACTTTCAGATTCTATCAAAGGGACCATAATCTACAAAATACATTATATGACTAAAATTTGTAACGATCGAGTCGCCCGCTAGACGCACACAAACTCTACCGTAAATGCGCATACCTTGCGCCTGCGAGTGCACGCGGCTGCGAGTATACGCACGCACGGGAGGGCTCATGCACGTGCAGCGGGCACACGCATGAGGTGCATATATGGCAATGTGCAGCGTGATATTTTTCTGACTTTGACAGGGCATAGAGGGAGGAGCCAGTGCACTCCAGATATAGTACCTAATCTTTCTTTTAAGAGTGCCCAGTCTCCTGCGGAGCCCGTCTATTCCCCATGGTCCTTACGGAGTACCCAGCATCCACTAGGACGTCAGAGAAAACACCTTAACCTACTCATTTATCTAATTGACTCAGGTGGCAACCTGCCTCAGGTGGCACAGTTTACTAAACCAACACAAGGGCTATTTATTTAATTTGGTGCTCCAAAATGGACAGCAAAAGTAGGAAGAAATGTGCAAACCTCTATTAAAGTTGAGATAGAGATTTTTGACATATACATCATGCTATGTGCATTCTTTGTCTGCCACTTTATTCTGCAGGACTATAATTGGCTGCTTTCTTATGTCACTATGGAGGAGCCTGAGTTGGGCAAGTGGGAACTACAGGTTGTTATCAAGTTTGTGAGGAAACACTTATTGGAGGAAATTAAGCTTGGCTTGTTGAAAGCAAAGTCTGTTGACAATCTAATCAGTACCAAAGGCACAATGGAATCTATTTCAGAGCTCCCTAGTGCTGCATCATGTGCAATTTGGAAAAACTGAATTTCATGAATCACATATCCTTCCAGGAATTTCATTTATGCCAGGAATCTCTGCAGATACAAATATTTCACATGATGCCTTGTTAGCGAGGAAACATATTTCCACATCTTCTTGGAGTTTCCTTTTACGCAGGCTGCATCTTGGAACATGAACTCAGTGCTTTTATACTCAGGAACTTACTTTTGCATAAAATGATATCCTAGTATACACCTACTGGACTATCCTGGTCTTCTTTTGTTAAGGGTTCTTTATGGCTTACCAGGAAATGACATGTGTCTTTCATAGCTGTCGGAGAGATCCATGACCTAATATTACAGATGAAGCCAAGGAAAAACATGATTAAGTAACTTCTTCTCACTATTCACCCTTTACTGTATGTGTTTGTCAACAATTTTAATTCAGACATGTTATTCTCTTACCCTTCCCAAATATCTTCTTCCCATTACACAACCTGAACATACATTAGATTAAAATATTAGAAGAAAGTTGGTTCTGAACTGTTCGCCCGTGTGGCGCAATGCAGCCCGTCCACTACAAATGCCAAAGTAAAAATCACCAATTTTACAAGAGCAGTATATGATACAAAGTATGGGGTGGTATCTGTCTATGTACAGGGCGCATATAGGATAATTATAACATGGAATACATCCCTTTTGTTATTTGTGAAGACGATGTATCCTTCATAAGGCAACTCTGAGGTTTCCTTGATTATTCTTCCCTCCTCTCGTAGAGTCATACAGTGATCCCGATGTTCATAAAAAACAAAGGTAAAGGAAAAATGTGTAGAGCAGTTTTTCACCCGTTAGGTTATTTTCACAACTCAGGAAATAAAAGGGCGTACCCCACTCACACGGGGACAAGTGAGTGGAAACCCATAAAGGTATCTTTCAATCAATGATATTTCTTCAAAGTATTGAAGTCTAAATTTCAGGAGCGTACCCAAGACTCACAATGGTGCAATGGTGACAAATCACATAAAGGTATCTTTAAAATCTTTTGGTTGATCAGATGCGTACCCCAACTTACACAATTTGCAGTTGGAACAAATACATAGGGGTATCTTTTAGGTTTTCTACCACCAAGGAAAATGCGTACCACAACTCACTGGATATGAAGGTATTCAACTCCTATCATGGTATCTTTATCCTTGGTCACAGGAAATTATTCCATGCGTGATACACGAAAAAATGGGAAGGATTCCTCTTTGTTTAATTTACAACGGATGATTTATTTCCCAGATACAGCAAAAAGTTCAAAACATTTTTCTTAAAAACAGATGACAGAATAAAAATAACAAAATAAAAATGGATCCAATTCTGGTCGTCCAGGGCTACTCACAGTACTGTGGATCCATTTTTATTTTGTTATTTTTATTCTGTCATCTGTTTTTAAGAAAAATGTTTTGAACTTTTTGCTGTATCTGGGAAATAAATCCTCCGTTGTAAATTAAACAAAGAGGAATCCTTCCCATTTTTTCGTGTATCACGCATGGAATAATTTCCTGTGACCAAGGATAAAGATACCATGATAGGAGTTGAATACCTTCATATCCAGTGAGTTGTGGTACGCATTTTCCTTGGTGGTAGAAAACCTAAAAGATACCCCTATGTATTTGTTCCAACTGCAAATTGTGTAAGTTGGGGTACGCATCTGATCAACCAAAAGATTTTAAAGATACCTTTATGTGATTTGTCACCATTGCACCATTGTGAGTCTTGGGTACGCTCCTGAAATTTAGACTTCAATACTTTGAAGAAATATCATTGATTGAAAGATACCTTTATGGGTTTCCACTCACTTGTCCCCGTGTGAGTGGGGTACGCCCTTTTATTTCCTGAGTTGTGAAAATAACCTAACGGGTGAAAAACTGCTCTACACATTTTTCCTTTACCTTTGTTTTTTATGAACATCGGGATCACTGTATGACTCTACGAGAGGAGGGAAGAATAATCAAGGAAACCTCAGAGTTGCCTTATGAAGGATACATCGTCTTCACAAATAACAAAAGGGATGTATTCCATGTTATAATTATCCTATATGCGCCCTGTACATAGACAGATACCACCCCATACTTTGTAGATTAAAATATTGTTGTCCTTGGCCCTCATTCCGAGTCGTTCGCTTGGTATTTTTCATCGCATCGCAATGAAAATCCGCTTAGTACGCATGCGCAATATTCGCACTGCGACTGCGCCAAGTAATTTAACAATGAAGATAGTATTTTTACTCACGGCTTTTTCATCGCTCCGGCGATCGTAATGTGATTGACAGGAAATGGGTGTTACTGGGCGGAAACACGGCGTTTTATGGGCGTGTGGATGAAAACGCTACCGTTTCCGGAAAAAACGCAGGAGTGGCTGGAGAAACGGGGGAGTGTCTGTTAGAGATGAGCGGGTTCGGTTCCTCGGAATCCGAACCCGCCCGAACTTCATGTTTTTTTTCACGGGTCCGAGCGACTCGGATCTTCCCGCCTTGCTCGGTTAACCCGAGCGCGCCCGAACGTCATCATGACGCTGTCGGATTCTCGCGAGGCTCGGATTCTATCGCGAGACTCGGATTCTATATAAGGAGCCGCGCGTCGCCGCCATTTTCACTCGTGCATTGAGATTGATAGGGAGAGGACGTGTCTGGCGTCCTCTCCATTAGAATAGAGATAGATTAGATAGAGAGAGAGAGATTGTGCAGAGTCGCAGACAGAGTTAGTTTACCACAGTCAGTGACCAGTGCAGTTGCTAGTTAACTTTTATTTAATATAATATATCCGTTCACTTCTCTCTGCTATATCCGTTCTCTGCCTGAAAAAAAAAACGATACACAGCACAGTCAGTCACACAGTGTGACTCAGTCTGTGTGCACTCAGCTCAGCCCAGTGTGCTGCACAGTCATCAATGTATAAATTAAAAGCTTATAATTAATTGTGGGGGAGACTGGGGAGCACTGCAGGTTGTTAGCAGGAGCCAGGAGTACAATTATATTAATTAACAGTGCACACTTTTGCTGCAGGAGTGGTGACCAGTGCCTGACCACCAGTATAGTATTGTTGTATACTACTAATATCTCTTTAAATATCAACCAGTCTATATTAGCAGCAGACACAGTACAGTGCGGTAGTTCACGGCTGTGGCTACCTCTGTGTCGGCACACGGCAGGCAGTCCGTCCGACCAGAATTGTATTATTTATTATTATATACCTACCACCTAACCGTGGTTTTTTTTTCATTCTTTATACCGTCATAGTGTCATCCTAATTGTTACGAGTATACTACTATCTCTTTATCAACCAGTGTACAGTGCGGTAGTTCACGGCTGTGGCTACCTCTGTGTCGGCACACGGCAGGCAGTCCGTCCGACCAGAATTGTATTATTTATTATTATATACCTACCACCTAACCGTGGTTTTTTTTTTCATTCTTTATACCGTCATAGTGTCATCCTAATTGTTACGAGTATACTACTATCTCTTTATCAACCAGTGTACAGTGCGGTAGTTCACGGCTGTGGCTACCTCTGTGTCGGCACACGGCAGGCAGTCCGTCCGACCAGAATTGTATTATTTATTATTATATACCTACCACCTAACCGTGGTTTTTTTTTTCATTCTTTATACCGTCATAGTGTCATCCTAATTGTTACGAGTATACTACTATCTCTTTATCAACCAGTGTACAGTGCGGTAGTTCACGGCTGTGGCTACCTCTGTGTCGGCACACGGCAGGCAGTCCGTCCGACCAGAATTGTATTATTTATTATTATATACCTACCACCTAACCGTGGTTTTTTTTTCATTCTTTATACCGTCATAGTGTCATCCTAATTGTTACGAGTATACTACTATCTCTTTATCAACCAGTGTACAGTGCGGTAGTTCACGGCTGTGGCTACCTCTGTGTCGGCACACGGCAGGCAGTCCGTCCGACCAGAATTGTATTATTTATTATTATATACCTACCACCTAACCGTGTTTTTTTTTTCATTCTTTATACCGTCATAGTGTCATCCTAATTGTTACGAGTATACTACTATCTCTTTATCAACCAGTGTACAGTGCGGTAGTTCACGGCTGTGGCTACCTCTGTGTCGGCACACGGCAGGCAGTCCGTCCGACCAGAATTGTATTATTTATTATTATATACCTACCACCTAACCGTGGTTTTTTTTTTCATTCTTTATACCGTCATAGTGTCATCCTAATTGTTACGAGTATACTACTATCTCTTTATCAACCAGTGTACAGTGCGGTAGTTCACGGCTGTGGCTACCTCTGTGTCGGCACACGGCAGGCAGTCCGTCCGACCAGAATTGTATTATTTATTATTATATACCTACCACCTAACCGTGGTTTTTTTTTTCATTCTTTATACCGTCATAGTGTCATCCTAATTGTTACGAGTATACTACTATCTCTTTATCAACCAGTGTACAGTGCGGTAGTTCACGGCTGTGGCTACCTCTGTGTCAGCACACGGCAGGCAGTCCGTCCGACCAGAATTGTATTATTTATTATTATATACCTACCACCTAACCGTGGTTTTTTTTTTCATTCTTTATACCGTCATAGTGTCATCCTAATTGTTACGAGTATACTACTATCTCTTTATCAACCAGTGTACAGTGCGGTAGTTCACAGCTGTGGCTACCTCTGTGTCGGCACACGGCAGGCAGTCCGTCCGACCAGAATTGTATTATTTATTATTATATACCTACCACCTAACCGTGTTTTTTTTTTTCATTCTTTATACCGTCATAGTGTCATCCTAATTGTTACGAGTATACTACTATCTCTTTATCAACCAGTGTACAGTGCGGTAGTTCACGGCTGTGGCTACCTCTGTGTCGGCAGTCGGCAGGCAGTCCGTCCATCCATAATTGTATTATTATTATAATATATACCACCTAACCGTGGTTTTTTTTTCATTCTTTATACCGTCGTCATAGTGTCATACTAGTTGTTACGAGTATACTACTATCTCTTTATCAACCAGTGTACAGTGCGGTAGTTCACGGCTGTGGCTACCTCTGTGTCGGCAGTCGGCAGGCAGTCCGTCCATCCATAATTGTATTATTATTATAATATATACCACCTAACCGTGGTTTTTTTTTCATTCTTTATACCGTCGTCATAGTGTCATACTAGTTGTTACGAGTATACTACTATCTCTTTATCAACCAGTGTACAGTGCGGTAGTTCACGGCTGTGGCTACCTCTGTGTCGGCAGTCGGCAGGCAGTCCGTCCATCCATAATTGTATTATTATTATAATATATACCACCTAACCGTGGTTTTTTTTCCATTCTTTATACCGTCGTCATAGTGTCATACTAGTTGTTACGAGTATACTACTATCTCTTTATCAACCAGTGTACAGTGCGGTAGTTCACGGCTGTGGCTACCTCTGTGTCGGCAGTCGGCAGGCAGTCCGTCCATCCATAATTGTATTATTATTATAATATATACCACCTAACCGTGGTTTTTTTATACCACCTAACCGTGGCAGTCCGTCCATAATTGTATACTAGTATCCAATCCATCCATCTCCATTGTTTACCTGAGGTGCCTTTTAGTTCTGCCTATAAAATATGGAGAACAAAAAAGTTGAGGTTCCAAAATTAGGGAAAGATCAAGATCCACTTCCACCTCGTGCTGAAGCTGCTGCCACTAGTCATGGCCGAGACGATGAAATGCCAGCAACGTCGTCTGCCAAGGCCGATGCCCAATGTCATAGTACAGAGCATGTCAAATCCAAAACACCAAATATCAGAAAAAAAAGGACTCCAAAACCTAAAATAAAATTGTCGGAGGAGAAGCGTAAACTTGCCAATATGCCATTTACCACACGGAGTGGCAAGGAACGGCTGAGGCCCTGGCCTATGTTCATGGCTAGTGGTTCAGCTTCACATGAGGATGGAAGCACTCAGCCTCTCGCTAGAAAACTGAAAAGACTCAAGCTGGCAAAAGCACCGCAAAGAACTGTGCGTTCTTTGAAATCCCAAATCCACAAGGAGAGTCCAATTGTGTCGTTTGCGATGCCTGACCTTCCCAACACTGGACGTGAAGAGCATGCGCCTTCCACTATTTGCATGCCCCCTGCAAGTGCTGGAAGGAGCACCCGCAGTCCAGTTCCTGATAGTCAGATTGAAGATGTCAGTGTTGAAGTACACCAGGATGAGGAGGATATGGGTGTTGCTGGCGCTGGGGAGGAAATTGACCAGGAGGATTCTGATGGTGAGGTGGTTTGTTTAAGTCAGGCACCCGGGGAGACACCTGTTGTCCGTGGGAGGAATATGGCCGTTGACATGCCAGGTGAAAATACCAAAAAAATCAGCTCTTCGGTGTGGAGGTATTTCACCAGAAATGCGGACAACAGGTGTCAAGCCGTGTGTTCCCTTTGTCAAGCTGTAATAAGTAGGGGTAAGGACGTTAACCACCTCGGAACATCCTCCCTTATACGTCACCTGCAGCGCATTCATAATAAGTCAGTGACAAGTTCAAAAACTTTGGGTGACAGCGGAAGCAGTCCACTGACCAGTAAATCCCTTCCTCTTGTAACCAAGCTCACGCAAACCACCCCACCAACTCCCTCAGTGTCAATTTCCTCCTTCCCCAGGAATGCCAATAGTCCTGCAGGCCATGTCACTGGCAAGTCTGACGAGTCCTTTCCTGCCTGGGATTCCTCCGATGCATCCTTGCGTGTAACGCCTACTGCTGCTGGCGCTGCTGTTGTTGCCGCTGGGAGTCGATGGTCATCCCAGAGGGGAAGTCGTAAGCCCACTTGTACTACTTCCAGTAAGCAATTGACTGTTCAACAGTCCTTTGCGAGGAAGATGAAATATCACAGCAGTCATCCTACTGCAAAGCGGATAACTGAGTCCTTGACAACTATGTTGGTGTTAGACGTGCGTCCGGTATCCGCCGTTAGTTCACAGGGAACTAGACAATTTATTGAGGCAGTGTGCCCCCGTTACCAAATACCATCTAGGTTCCACTTCTCTAGGCAGGCGATACCGAGAATGTACACGGACGTCAGAAAAAGACTCACCAGTGTCCTAAAAAATGCAGTTGTACCCAATGTCCACTTAACCACGGACATGTGGACAAGTGGAGCAGGGCAGGGTCAGGACTATATGACTGTGACAGCCCACTGGGTAGATGTATGGACTCCCGCCGCAAGAACAGCAGCGGCGGCACCAGTAGCAGCATCTCGCAAACGCCAACTCTTTCCTAGGCAGGCTACGCTTTGTATCACCGCTTTCCAGAATACGCACACAGCTGAAAACCTCTTACGGCAACTGAGGAAGATCATCGCGGAATGGCTTACCCCAATTGGACTCTCCTGTGGATTTGTGGCATCGGACAACGCCAGCAATATTGTGTGTGCATTAAATATGGGCAAATTCCAGCACGTCCCATGTTTTGCACATACCTTGAATTTGGTGGTGCAGAATTTTTTAAAAAACGACAGGGGCGTGCAAGAGATGCTGTCGGTGGCCAGAAAAATTGCGGGACACTTTCGGCGTACAGGCACCACGTACAGAAGACTGGAGCACCACCAAAAACTACTGAACCTGCCCTGCCATCATCTGAAGCAAGAAGTGGTAACGAGGTGGAATTCAACCCTCTATATGCTTCAGAGGTTGGAGGAGCAGCAAAAGGCCATTCAAGCCTATACAATTGAGCACGATATAGGAGATGGAATGCACCTGTCTCAAGTGCAGTGGAGAATGATTTCAACGTTGTGCAAGGTTCTGATGCCCTTTGAACTTGCCACACGTGAAGTCAGTTCAGACACTGCCAGCCTGAGTCAGGTCATTCCCCTCATCAGGCTTTTGCAGAAGAAGCTGGAGGCATTGAAGAAGGAGCTAACACGGAGCGATTCCGCTAGGCATGTGGGACTTGTGGATGCAGCCCTTAATTCGCTTAACAAGGATTCACGGGTGGTCAATCTGTTGAAATCAGAGCACTACATTTTGGCCACCGTGCTCGATCCTAGATTTAAAGCCTACCTTGGATCTCTCTTTCCGGCAGACACAGGTCTGCTGGGGTTGAAAGACCTGCTGGTGACAAAATTGTCAAGTCAAGCGGAACGCGACCTGTCAACATCTCCTCCTTCACATTCTCCCGCAACTGGGGGTGCGAGGAAAAGGCTCAGAATTCCGAGCCCACCCGCTGGCGGTGATGCAGGGCAGTCTGGAGCGACTGCTGATGCTGACATCTGGTCCGGACTGAAGGACCTGACAACGATTACGGACATGTCGTCTACTGTCACTGCATATGATTCTCTCAACATTGATAGAATGGTGGAGGATTATATGAGTGACCGCATCCAAGTAGGCACGTCACACAGTCCGTACTTATACTGGCAGGAAAAAGAGGCAATTTGGAGGCCCTTGCACAAACTGGCTTTATTCTACCTAAGTTGCCCTCCCACAAGTGTGTACTCCGAAAGAGTGTTTAGTGCCGCCGCTCACCTTGTCAGCAATCGGCGTACGAGGTTACATCCAGAAAATGTGGAGAAGATGATGTTCATTAAAATGAATTATAATCAATTCCTCCGCGGAGACATTGACCAGCAGCAATTGCCTCCACAAAGTACACAGGGAGCTGAGATGGTGGATTCCAGTGGGGACGAATTGATAATCTGTGAGGAGGGGGATGTACACGGTGATATATCGGAGGGTGAAGATGAGGTGGACATCTTGCCTCTGTAGAGCCAGTTTGTGCAAGGAGAGATTAATTGCTTCTTTTTTGGGGGGGGTCCAAACCAACCCGTCATATCAGTCACAGTCGTGTGGCAGACCCTGTCACTGAAATGATGGGTTGGTTAAAGTGTGCATGTCCTGTTTTGTTTATACAACATAAGGGTGGGTGGGAGGGCCCAAGGATAATTCCATCTTGCACCTCTTTTTTCTTTTCTTTTTCTTTGCATCATGTGCTGATTGGGGAGGGTTTTTTGGAAGGGACATCCTGCGTGACACTGCAGTGCCACTCCTAGATGGGCCCGGTGTTTGTGTCGGCCACTAGGGTCGCTAATCTTACTCACACAGTCAGCTACCTCATTGCGCCTCTTTTTTTCTTTGCGTCATGTGCTGTTTGGGGAGGGTTTTTTGGAAGGGACATCCTGCGTGACACTGCAGTGCCACTCCTAGATGGGCCCGGTGTTTGTGTCGGCCACTAGGGTCGCTAATCTTACTCACACAGTCAGCTACCTCATTGCGCCTCTTTTTTTCTTTGCGTCATGTGCTGTTTGGGGAGGGTTTTTTGGAAGGGACATCCTGCGTGACACTGCAGTGCCACTCCTAGATGTGCCCGGTGTTTGTGTCGGCCACTAGGGTCGCTAATCTTACTCACACAGCTACCTCATTGCGCCTCTTTTTTTCTTTGCGTCATGTGCTGTTTGGGGAGGGTTTTTTGGAAGGGCCATCCTGCGTGACACTGCAGTGCCACTCCTAGATGGGCCCGGTGTTTGTGTCGGCCACTAGGGTCGCTTATCTTACTCACACAGCGACCTCGGTGCAAATTTTAGGACTAAAAATAATATTGTGAGGTGTGATGTGTTCAGAATAGGCTGAAAATGAGTGTAAATTATGTTTTTTGAGGTTAATAATACTTTGGGATCAAAATTACCCCCAAATTCTATGATTTAAGCTGTTTTTTAGGGTTTTTTGAAAAAAACACCCGAATCCAAAACACACCCGAATCCGACAAAAAAAATTCGGTGAGGTTTTGCCAAAACGCGGTCGAACCCAAAACACGGCCGCGGAACCGAACCCAAAACCAAAACACAAAACCCGAAAAATTTCCGGCGCTCATCTCTAGTGTCTGAGCGAACGCTGGGTGTGTTTGTGACGTCAAACCAGGAACGACAAGCACTGAACTGATCGCACAGGCAGAGTAAGGTTGAAGTTACTCAGAAACTGCAAAGTAGTTTGTAATCGCAATATTGCGATTACATCGGTCGCAATTTTAAGAAGCTAAGATACACTCCCAGTAGGCGTAGGCTTAGCGTGTGTAACTCTGCTAAATTCGCCTTGCGACCGATCAACTCGGAATGAGGGCCCTTAGTCATTTCTGAATGGTGCAATGCATAACATATTATGGGGGTTATTCAGGTTTGCTAGCAAACCAAAAAGGCACACCAATGGGCAAAACCATGTTGCACTGCGGGTGGGGCAGATGTACTGTAACACATGCAGAAATATTTACAGTAGATTTGGGTGGGTTATGTTATTTATGTGCATGGTAAATACTGGCTGCTTTATTTTCACACTCCAATTTAGATTTCAGTTTGAATGCACCCCACCCAAATCTATCTCTCTGTGCACGTTACATCTGCCCCACCTGCAGTACAACATGGTTAGTGTTAGTGTGTGCTTTTTAGTTAGTGTTAGTGTTAGTTTTTAGTTAGCGTTAGTGTGCTTTTTTGGTTTGCTAACAAAGTTGAATGAGGCACAATTTATGGTATTAAATTGTGCACCATATGTCATGTATTGTACGATAATGTATACATAAGGCTTTTATATACTGTATATTGACATACAGTACAGTGATTGAGCTGCACTGCAATAGCCATATATGATATGGATTTTGTTTTAAATATTTCAAATTAAATAAATTATACTAATCTCATTAATTCATACAGTGTCAAACATATGAGCTGGTAACAGAATAAGAACAAAACAAACTCTTAAAGGGTAATTAATGGAAAAGCATAATACAAATTTTCTTTTGTAAAATAAAGCACTTCTTTTATTGAAGCGTGTCTAGTCTTTCAGTGAGCTCACTATCCCGACGGTCGGCATGCCGACCAAAAGGGACTATTCCCACTCGTGGACACAAATAGAGTATCACTGACCTGGTTTGGGAGTGTTGTGGACTCGGGGTTTCTTCCGGTGACCGGGAAGAGGAACCGCAGCTGGACCGCAGCAGAGATGGCCGAATATAGGTTTTCCTCATGCAGGATCTGGTCGGCAGACAGGAGGTACGTGTGGATGCTGGAGGTCTCCTGAAAGACAGAACTTGAAAAGGTGCTGAGGAATAAATGAGAAAGTACTGGATGCTGGGGACACCAACTACGCTTGTGAGCACTGGGTGTTTGGAGGCTCTGAGGTGCTTGTAGGCGCAGAAGTGCTTAGAGGCACTGAGGTGCTTGGAGGTACTGAGGTGCTTATAGGTGCAGAAGTGCCGGGAGGCACTGAGGTGCTTGTAGGTGCAGAAGTGCCTGTAGGCACTGAGGTGCTTGGAGGCACTGAGGTGCTTGGAGGTGCAGAAGTGCTTGGAGTTGCAGAAGTGCTTGGAGGTACTGAGGTGCTTGTAGGCGCAGAAGTGCTTGGAGGCACTGAGGTGCTTGTAGGTACTGAGGTGCATGTAGGCACGGAGGTGCTTGGAGGCACGAGGCACAGAGGTGCTTGTAGGTGCAGAAGTGCCTGGAGGCACTGAGGTGCTTGTAGGCGCAGAAGTGCTTGGAGGCACTGAGGTGCTTGTAGGTACTGAGGTGCATGTAGGCACGGAGGTGCTTGGAGGCACGAGGCACAGAGGTGCTTGGAGGCACGGAGGTGCTCAGAGGCACGGAGGTGCTTGGAGGCACGGAGGTTCGTCTGGAAGCGGTGAAGTGCTATGAGGCACAGAGGTACTTGGAGGCACAGAGGTGCTTGGAGGCATGGAGGTTCGTCTGGAAGCGCTGAAGTGCTCGGAGGCACAGAGGTGCTTGGAGGCACGGAGGTTCGTCTGGAAGCGCTGGAAGCCACAGGGATACGTGAGCTCTGGAGATCACAACTACAATAGCAGTAAAGATGATACTCAGGCGCCGGAGCTCTGCCCGGCATCTGAATTTGAACTTCCCGCCAGCGTCTGATTGGGGAAGCAATTGATGACGTCACCTGTCCCCCAGTGAATGCCGGGCGCACCCGCGACGTCCACACTACGAGCGCCGGACGGAGCGCCGGACGGAGCGCCGGGTGCCGGAGACTGCCAGTGAGGATGGCCGCCCGGAGATCCAGCGCCCCCGGAGAGGCAAGTATGGCGGCCGCGGCGGCGGCATGACAGTACCCCCTCCTCTAGGAGTGGCCCCTGGACACTTTCCTGGTTTCGTAGGGTGTCTAGAATGGAAAATCCGGATTAGTCGAGGAGCCGAGACCTCAGAAGCCTTTATCCAACTTCTCTCCTCAGGACCATACCCTTTCCATTCCACCAGATATTGCAGATTCTTGTGAAGGTAACGAGAGTCCAGAATAGTTTTGATCTCGAAGTCTGTTCCGGTTTCAGCTTCCACTGAGGTGGGGCTAGAGGACTTTGAATGAAAACGATTAAGGACGAGAGGACGAAGAAGAGAAACATGGAAGGCATTTGGTATACGTAGGTGAGAAGGCAAACCCAACTTACAGACCACAGGATTCAGGACTTGTAGCACAGGATAAGGACCGATGAATCTTGGAGCGAACTTCATAGTGGACACCTTTAACCGGAGATTACGTGTGGAAAGCCATACCCTATCTCCAACCTTGTATTGAGGAGCGGCACGCCGTTTCTTATCTGCGAAGAACTTGTATCGGACAGAAACCTTTTTAAGACTAGCATGAATCTTACTCCAAATTTGTCTGAAGTGTAGTAGAGTGGACGTTACAGCTGGAACCTCTTCTGTCGGAAGACTTGGTAATTCCAGAACTCGTGGGTGGAACCCATAGTTGACGAAGGCAGACCCGTCAATGAAACGAAGTGCGCCATCTTCGAAAAGCGGTCGACGATCACCCAGACGGTGTTGCAATCTTTGGAACAGGGCAAGTCAGTGATGAAGTCCATGGAAATGTGAGTCCAGGGTTTCATAGGAATAGGCAGAGGGCGAAGCAACCCAGCAGGAGGCAGGCGAGGAGATTTATGCTGTGTACACTGTGGGCAAGAACTAACGTAATCCTGTACATCCTTCCTCATGGTGTCCCACCAGTAAGATCTTTGCAGAAACTTGTACATCTTCTGGGCGCCGGGATGACCGGAAAACTTGGAGATATGGGCCCACTGTAGTATTCTCGGCCGGAATTTAGCTGGTAAAGACATTCTTCCAGGGAGAGGACCTGGAGTAGTTGAGGCAGCGGAGACAGAGATTGGATTCAGAATTAAACTCCGCTCGAAAGAATCATCTTTGTCTGTGGGAGTTTGTGAACAGGACAGCGCATCCGCTTTAGTATTGAAAGTCCCGGCCCGGTACTTGATAACAAAAGAAAATCGAGTGAAGAAGAATGCCCATCTAGCTTGGCGAGGATTCAAGCACTGTGCGGTTTTGATATATAACAAATTTTTGTGATCAGTGTAAATGGTAATCACATGTTTGGCCCCTTCTAAGAGATATCTCCACTCTTCCAAGGCAGATTTAATTGCCAAAAGTTCCTGGTCTCCAATAGTGTAATTTCGTTCGGCCGGAGAGAATTTACGAAGTGGAAGCCACACGGATGTAATTTCTTATCTGAGTAGTACTGAGAGAGAACGGCCCCAACTCCGACCGAGGATGCGTCAACTTCTAGGAAGAAAGGTTCTTCGAAATTTGGTTGTTGAAGTACTGGAGCAGACATGAAAGCTGATTTCAAGTGGGAAAAAGCCTCTATGGTTTCGGGAGGCCACAAACCCGGGTTGGATCCCTCTCTCGTCAAGGCAGTAATGGGCGCAACAATGGTGGAGAAACCCCTAACGAATTTCCTGTAGTAATTCGCAAAGCCCAGGAATCTTTGTATTGCTTTC
Organism: Pseudophryne corroboree; assembly: GCF_028390025.1. Classification (NCBI taxonomy): domain Eukaryota; kingdom Metazoa; phylum Chordata; class Amphibia; order Anura; family Myobatrachidae; genus Pseudophryne; species Pseudophryne corroboree. Next base: position 651,215,493 of record NC_086449.1, read on the forward strand.
AAAGAGAGAGGCTGAGTCCAGTCACGAATGGCAGAGAGCTTCTCCGGATCCATGCGAAGCTCCGTCCCCGAGATGATATAACCGAGGAACGGAATTGATGTTACCTCGAAGGTACATTTGGAGAACTTAGCATAGAGACGATTCTTTCATAAACGGTGGAGCACCTCTTTGACTTGAGTCCTGTGTTCAACAAGATCTTTGGAAAAAATCAGTATGTCGTCTAAATATACCACAACACTTTGATATAACATGTCTCAGAAGATTTCGTTGACGAATCCCTGGAAGACGGCAGGAGCATTACTAAGGCCAAACGGCATCACCAGGTATTCGTAATGCCCATCCTGGGTATTGAAGGCGGTCTTCCATACATCCCCTTCTCGGATGCGTATAAGATTATAGGCTCCCCTCAAATCGAGCTTGGAGAAAACGCGGGCGCCACGAACCCTATCAAATAACTCTGTGATTAGAGGCAAGGGGTATTTATTCTTGATGGTGATATCGTTTAGGCCGCGGTAGTCGATACATGGTCTCAACCCCCCATCCTTCTTCTTCACGAAAAAGAAGCCCGCTCCAGCAGGGGAGGAAGAGGGGCGAATGAATCCCTTGAGCAGATTGGACTTAATATAGTCCAACATAGCTTGAGTCTCAGGAAGTGACAAAGGATATGTGCGGCCACGGGGCGGCATCTTCCCTGGGATAAGGTCATAGGGCAGTCCCAAGGCCTATGAGGTGGTAACTGGTCAGCCGCCTGTTCCGAAAACACATCCTTGAACCCTTGATACGCCTCCGGAATATGCTCTTCATCCTACTTAGAAGAGACACGGAGTGGACAAATGGAAGTGAGACAGTTAGCGTGACAAAAAGAACTCCAAGACAGAATTTGAGAAGACTTCCAGTCAATGTGGGGATTATGAATTTTGAGCCAAGGCATTCCGAGGACCAGATCATGATGCATTTCCGGAATCACCAAGAATTCCAGACATTCTTGATGTAGAGCTCTGATCTGCAGCTTAACTGGCTCAGTGCGCCACGTTATGAGACCCTTGGATATTCTAGTACCATTGATAGCCGTCAACGAAATAGGCCGCTCGATAGGCCTACCTTTAAATCCATGCTTTGGACACAGGAAGAAGAAATGAAGTTCCCCGCAGCTCCGGAATCCAACAGGGCCTCACACGACTTGGAGACTGACTTGGTGATTAAAGACACAGGAAGCAAACAATCCAAAATCGGAGAAGATTTAGTCGTGACCCCCAACTTGACTCCTCCGGAACAAGCTAGGCCTGCCCGTTTCCCGGACGGGATTTACAAAACTTAAGGAAATGATCTGCGGCTCCACAGTAAAGGCAAAGTTTACCCTCACGACGACGCTGTCGTTCCTCCGGAGACAGTCGGGACCGGTTAATTTGAATGGGTTCGTCCGAACTGGGCACAGCCGCCGGCCTGGGAGGAGGATGCCGGAACCTGGAACGATCTGAACGACTACGTTCTCCTCCACGCTCCTGCATCCGAAGATCTACCTTGACGCAGAGGGAGATCAACTCTTCTAATGGATCCGGCAGATCCCTAGTGACCAACTCATCTTTCAGCCGGTCGGAGAGACCGTTCCAGAAGGCAGCCCTCAGGGCGTCATTATTCCAGCGAAGTTCAGAGGCAATGGTCTGGAAATGAACCACGTACTGACCCACGGAGCGGGAGCCCTGACGAACATGGAGCAAGTCAGAAGAAGCAGTGGTCATCCTGCCAGGCTCGTCAAAGATTCTTCGAAAGGACGTGATGAAATTGGTGTAGTTGGAAACCACGGGATCAGATCGTTCCCATAACGGAGACAACCAATCCAACGCTGACCCTTCGAGCAGGGAAATAATATACGCCACCTTAGACCGATCCGTAGGGAAATTATGAGAGAGAAGCTCGAAGTGCACCTCACACTGGTTTAGAAAACCACGGCAATTCTTTGGATTCCCATTATAGCGGGAAGGAGTAGGAAGCTGAAGGCGTGACCTGGTACCGGCCGGAGGTTGGACGTTACTGGAAACGGCAACTGGAGCAGTTACGGGAACTGAAACCGGAATTACGGAAGCTAAGGATGCTTGAATTTGATCCAATCGGCCGGACAATTCCTGGAGATATTGCATCACCTGGCCCTGTGTTGCCTCCTGAGTCTGAACTCGGGAAGCCAAACTTTGGATGGCGCTCGACTCTGTGTTCCGATCCCCCGGGTCCATGTGGCCTGAGTATACTATCACTGACCTGGTTTGGGAGTGTTGTGGACTCGGGGTTTCTTCCGGTGACCGGGAAGAGGAACCGCAGCTGGACCGCAGCAGAGATGGCCGAATATAGGTTTTCCTCATGCAGGATCTGGTCGGCAGACAGGAGGTACGTGTGGATGCTGGAGGTCTCCTGAAAGACAGAACTTGAAAAGGTGCTGAGGAATAAATGAGAAAGTACTGGATGCTGGGGACACCAACTACACTTGTGAGCACTGGGTGTTTGGAGGCTCTGAGGTGCTTGGAGACACTGAGGTGCTTGGAGGCACTGAGGTGCTTGTAGGCGCAGAAGTGCTTGGAGGCGCAGAAGTGCTTGGAGGTGCAGAAGTGCTTGGAGATACTGAGGTGCTTGTAGGTGCAGAAGTGCCTGGAGGCACTGAGGTGCTTGTAGGCGCAGAAGTGCTTGGAGGCACTGAGGTGCTTGGAGGTACTGAGGTGCTTGTAGGCACTGAGGTGCTTGTAGGTGCAGAAGTGCTTGGAGGCACTGAGGTGCTTGGAGGTACAGAGGTGCTTGTAGGCACGGAGGTGCTTGGAGGCACATAGGTGCTCGGAGGCACAGAGGTGCTTGGAGGCACGGAGGTTCGCATGGAAGCGGTGAAGTGCTCGGAGGCACAGAGGTACTTGGAGGCACAGAGGTGCTTGGAGGCACAGAGGTTCGTCTGGAAGCGCTGGAAGCCACAGGGATACGGGAGCTCTGGAGATCACAACTACAATAGCAGTAAAGATGATACTCAGGCGCCGGAGCTCTGCCCGGCGTCTGAATTTGAACTTCCCGCCAGCGTCTGATTGGGGAAGCACTTGATGATGTCACTTGTCCCCCAGTGAACGCCAGGCGCACCCGCAACGTCCACACTACGAGCGCCGGACGGAGCGCCGGGTGCCGGAGACCGCCAGTGAGGACGGCCACCCGGAGATCCAGCGCCCCCCGGAGAGGCAAGTACGGCGGCGGCGGCATGACATAGAGTGGGAATAGAACCTGTGGTGAGAGCAGCTTGCCACTAAGCCTGCACAGCATGGCGAGTGCAGCGAGCCTGCAAGGGGCTTCATTACTCTCGCCCCCGCCGGGCAAGTAAATGCCAGGATCCCGCCATCGGTATTGTGACCTGCGGTCTCCTAACCGCCAGTCACACATACCCAACTCAACCAAATAGTGAAACTCTTCATTGAAGATGAGCAGTTATGATTCCGTGAAATCAGAACAGCTCTGAACATGCCTGGCTCGAGATTTTGTGAACCCGGCACGCGAACGTCACGACAAGCTCGGAAGCACACAAGAGGCTGAACGTCATCATCCCGTGTCGGATGTCTCGCGAGACTTTGAGTCTATAAAGGCTCAATGTCACGTGGATTGGTGCCATTTTCCTGCACGCTTCCACATTGCGAGGAGCTCTGCTGTGGGGTGCTGTCAGTTTGTCCATTTCAGGGCAGGCTATCAGAGTCTCTGCTGTCACTGGCCATCAGGGTCTATCAGGGTCAATCAGGCTGTGTCAGTGTGTTCATCACATCGCTATCAGAGTTTGTCAGGGTCAATCAGGGCTGTGTCAGACTGTCTATCACAGTGCCATCAGTCAGTGGCCATCAGGGTTTGTCAGGGTCAATCAGGGCTGTGTCAGTTCGCCCCCTAAAAAAATAAAACTAAAATTATAATTTTTTTGCTCTTCTTTATTTTGTTTGTTGTGTGCAAAATAAATGCACACTAGTATACTATAGTTAATTGTATTTAGTACCATGTGTTAAAGCAGTCTGACTCAATGCAGTGTGACACAATATGCGTCCCCCCAAAAAAATAAAAAAATAAAAATAATTTGTTTGATTGTCTTTACATTGTTTGTTGTGTGCACTGCACCCCTGATTTGTGAACTGTGATCTATGAATTAAAAAAATGGATAACAATGAGTTTACAGAACCAACTACTAGCGCTCCAGCTGCTTCCACCAGTCATGATGCTGATTTAAGGTCATCTAGTACTAAAGCTGATGCTCAAGGGCATAGATAGTTGACACAACTGGTAAAAAAGGAAAGAGCTCAAGCAGTAAGAAAAAGAGGTTGGTTCAAGTAGAAAAACTTAAAATTGCCAACATGCCATTCACATCACACAGTGGCAACGAAAGACTCAGGGCTTGGCCTGTATTTATGACTGATGATTCTGCAACTGTTAGTGAGGCATCTACTGCCTCTCGTGACAATAAAAGACTCAAACTTTAGAGGTGTAAAAAAAACTGAAAACAACTATGGCAGCAAAACAAACTGCGAACTTCAGAAACAGAAATTTCAAAAATCCCTGAGGAGAGTCCAGTTGTGTCCCCACATCCTATGGAGAGCCTAAACTCTCCATGAAGCTGCCTTCCACCGTTACTGCTTCCTCTGTATGTGTGAAGATGAGCAGCATAAGTATTGCTGGTGACCTAGCTGTTGAAGAGGCCACCGTGGAGATACAAGAGGACGAGGGGGGCAGACAATGGCACTAATGAGGATCTTGAGGATGAGAATGAGGATGTTGTGTGTATAAGTCAGGCACAAGTGGAAGCATCTGTTGGCCATGACAAGACAGCCATTGTCATGTCTGGGCATCGGACCAACAAATCCACCTCCTATGTGTGGAATTATTTTCACCCAAATCCTAACAATATTTGCCAAGCCATCTGTAGCCTTTGTGGAAACAAAATAAAGTAGAGGTAGGGACGTTAAGCATTTAGGAACCTCCACCCTATTACGTCTCAGAAACAGGTGCTAAGAAAAGAACAACAAGCAGTCCAGCAGAAAATGTCTCCCTTCTCTCTACTAGAACCCAGAACCAGCGATCACCACCACCAACACCTTCATCCTCAACCTATATCCTCAGTTTTGACCAGAGATGGTCGTGAAACCAATTTGTTAATATTAGGTGACTTCTCCCCTTTCCAGGATTCCGCAGAAGAATCCTTAAGTGCAAAGCCTGCTGATGCTGGTTCTTCTGTTGTTTCTGGGGGTAGTTCGTCATCCCAGAAGTGGACCAAGAAAACTGCTAGTACTAATAGTATTTCCCAAAAATAAATGACTGTTCAGCAATGCTTGGCAAGGAGAAACAAGTATATCAGTTCTCACCCAGTTGCGCAGTGTATCACTGATGCCATGACTGCTTGGATAGTAACAAATCTGCATCCAATATCTGCCATCAATTCAGTGGGCTCTATACAGTTAATGGAGACCGTGTGGTGTCCATGGTACCAAATTCCATCTCGGTTCCATTTCACCGGAAAGGCCATTCCTCGGCTGTACCAGGACGTTAAGAATAACCTCATTCACGGCCTAAAAAATGCCATTGTAGCCAATGCCCACCTAACCACAGATATGTAAACAAGCGGGAGTGGGCAAACTAAGGATTATATGAGTGTGACGGCCCACTGGGTGGTTGAATCACCTTTAGCAGCAGCAGTATTATCTAGCAAACATTGCCAGCTCATTCAAAGGCTAGCTACTCTGTGTATCACCGGCTTTACTAAGAGGCATACCTCTGACAACCTCTTAGACAAACTAGTGGATGTGATAGCGACACGGCTTAACCCACTGGGACTCTCATCAGGATTTGTAAGTACAGATAATGCCATGGCACCATTTTATATATTAAAATCAATATATGGGGGTAAAATGTATTAAAACCTGTATGAGGACATACATACTAATTATTAAAATCAATATGGGGACACTGGTATTTCATTTAAATTAATAAAGGGGCACTATTTTAACTATTATCTCTAAAGACATTTATGTTTTTCCTTTCCTTGGTACCCAAAGGGCCGGAAAGGCCCAAAATGACTGCTATTTTAGTTTTAACCCTCCGTATCACTGTATAATACAGGTTGAGTATCCCATATCCAAATATTCCGAAATACGGAATATTCCGAAATACGGACTTTTTTGAGTGAGAGTGAGAAAGTGAAACCTTTGTTTTTTGATGGCTCAATGTACACAAACTTTGTTTAATACACAAAGATATTAAAAGTATTGTATTAAATGACCTTTAGGCTGTGTGTATAAGGTGTATATGAAACATAAATGAATTGTGTGAATGTAGACACACTTTGTTTAATGCACAAAGTTATAAAAAATATTGGCTAAAATTACCTTCAGGCTGTGTGTATAAGGTGTATATGTAACATAAATGAATTCTGTGCTTACATTTAGGTCCCATCACCATGATATCTCATTATGGCATGCAATTATTCCAAAATACGGAAAAATCCCATATCCAAAATACCTCTGGTCCCAAGCATTTTGGATAAGGGATACTCAACCTGTAATTCTGGCAGTTTAGAAGGCATATTGATGCACGGTGGTGTGCAGAAATTTTGAAATAATCGAAAAATGTTACATTATATACAGATGGAGCCTCCGTTATCTTGGCTGTTTCTGCGCCTAGACGGAGGTTTAGTCATGCCTAGGCAATAGCTTAGGTTGCTGAGTTAAATCACGGACAGGCTCATTCAGGCACGACTACATACTCATCATGCAATACACATCTCCACCACTGGATGGCTAATGCTCCACTAATCCAGTACTTTAGAGCGAATAGCGGTAAATTGATCTACAAGCTCTTGCAAATGGTCAGTGACGAATGTACGTACTGCATACTTTACACACAGACCAATGGTCAGATGAAGAGAATAAAGAGAAAAAAAGTTTATAGAGATGCAAACGAACATGTTAAAACACTTGTCCTTTGCTGTGTTAGTGTATATAGACTCAGACACAATAAGCAATACTGTAGTTTATATAGACGCAAATCATGATATACTGTAAATGTGTTACAAACTACAGTATGGTCCATTAACGATAAGGATACAGTATGATGAAGAGTTCAATATGAGCGTCCAATTCCCCTGCACAAAAACCAATTGGAAGGGCTCACTGCTTACAGTACATTTACACATGAGCTTGTGCAGTTGCTAGTAGGCGACGTGTCCGAGTGGTGAAGTGTGCCGCTTCCCATACTTAGAGTCCTGGATTCGATTCCCAAAGTGCGAATGCATGTTAATTTTTTCTAGACACTTTATTAATTTTTTTATTTTTGTATCTATTGTACTGTACTATACTTTCACATTCAATAGAAGCGTGCACACAAGTTTTACATAAAGAAGGGCAAAGTTGCAGGAGCGTCACAATACTCTAGCTAAAATACACAGTGGCGATAGGGATATGCGAGCTCTATGCACTTTACGATACACCGGACTCGATCGCATAGCAAGTTGACAAAATGGCTGCCACCCGTGATCATTTTTTTTCTTTGTAATCCACTGTAATACATTCAATGGAAAGGTGCACACAGGTTTCACATAAATCAGGGTAAATCTGCAGGAGCTTCTGATTCCGCTATCTAAAATACACAGCGGTAATGAGCACCCGTAGACATACCAGTAAATCTAAATGAGTGTATCCTGATGCAATTAACTGTTCACAAAACACAGTACTGTAGATCATCGGCAATAGAGAATCTGTGTTGTACTTTATGAGAAGTGATCACTGCTACTGTACCATTTGCACACTTATCAAAGCGACTGCAGTTCTCTATGTGATTTTCATATACAGTATACTGTAGTGGTGTGTTGTACATTTATTGTAACCTGACCTCCCTCCCTGTCTACTGTATGAACTGTGTAGGCACCCAAGGGGGGAAGGGGGAGATGGGATGGGGGTAGGGGGAGGCAGTGAAAAATACCATGTTTTGAAATATGAGCGTCCGAGTCCCATAATGGCATAAACAAACACCAATGCAAAGGAATCGCTGCTTGCAGTGCTTTTACACATGAACTTGTGTATCCATGCTGCGATGTTGGCAAGCGGTGTAGGCTTCCACATCCCACGCTGAGAGTCCCGGGTTCGATTCCCAAAGTGGCAATGTATTTTTTTCCCTGATACTCACTTTAATAAAAAAAAATCTTTGTAATCCATTGTAATACATTCAATGGAAGGGTGCACACAGGTTTCACATAAATCAAGGTAAATCTGCAGGAGCGTCTGATTCCGCTATCTAAAATACACAGCAGTAATGAGCACCCGTAGACATACCAGTAAATCTAAATGAGTGTATCCTGATGCAATTAACTGTTCGCACAACACAGTACTGTAGATCATCGGCGATAGAGAATTTGTGTTGTACTTTCTGAGAAGGCATCACTGCTACTGTACCATTTACACACCAATCAAAGCTGTAACTGTAACATGTTCGTTTGCGTCTGTGTACACTAAAGTTTTTATTTATTGATTTGTCTGCGGGACTTGGACGCTCACATATTCCTAATGTCAATGGACTATACTAAGGCTTCATTTGCATCTGTATATACTGTACTACTGTATTTATGTCTGTACACTGTAATATACCATATGACATACTGTAGCATATTGTAGCGTAATGAGTCGCACCAGTAAAGTAGTTCTTACTATGTATTTCGGTATTGAATTTTAATGGAGACCACACGCATGTGCAATGGTGATTTTAAAATGTGACATCTGGTGGATGATCGCAGGTATTAACTTAAAGGTAACGCCAAACGCTCTGTGCGCCTCCCTATGACTAGTCGCACCTCCCTGCACCCAGGCTCGCTGCGTAAGCCCGATCACGACTAATGCCTCAGCCAGCCAAGATAACGGAGGCTCCATCTGTATTTACCCCATTTTCTTTTAAAAAAGATACAGTACTATAGCCTATCTGACACTTTCATATACTTACTGTAGAATGGTATGCACATTGGGCCTAATTCAGAGTTGATTGCAGCAGCAAATTTGTTAGCAGTTGGGCAAAACCATGTGCACTGCAGGGGGGGGGGGCAGATATAACATGTGTAGAGAGAGTTAGATTTGGGTGGGGTGTGTTCAAACTGAAATCTAAATTGCAGTGTAAAAATAAAGCAGGCAGTATTTACCCTGCACAGAAACAAAATAAGCTCCCCAAATCTAACTCTCTCTGCAATTTTATATCTGCCACACCTTCAGTGTCCACACCACCACCCGAGGGGGAATAGTACGCTGTGGAGACCAAAGGTCGCCACTGGGCCCGAAGAGTGGCGAGTGCAGCGAGCCTACAAGGGAACATGCTGGGCTCACCGCCGAGATCCCGGGTGTCAAGATCCCAGCGTCGGTCTCCTGACTGCCGGGAACCGACTGCCAGGTTCTCATACTGATCCCGTACTTACACTATGTTGCCATATGTGATGTCATGATGTATACTGTACTTATTCCATGATGCTAATGCGACATTGAGATGCTACACTGCCATTACCAGATGGTCAGAGAGCTGGTCGGAAGTCCGAGTGGTCAATGAACAGGGAGGGTGGTAAGTGAGGAGCATCTTTAATTGATTTGCAGTATTGTATAACATTTTTACAACTTAAATCCAACAGGGTGTGGTCCTATAGTTATAGTAGGCTGAACTTTGACGTTTTTACTGTTTATTTTACTATTTGTATGGCACATCTTCCAACCAACAGAGCTAGGCATAGATTGCTATTATGGAGTTTGTTTAAAAAATAAAAAGTAAAATGGCCACACACACTTAAAAATAATTCACAGAAAATAGATAAAGAAGCATAACAAGTCTACTTAAAAAATAATACAAATGTTTTACTTTATTGCACCATGGAAAACATTTCTAAGAATGAAACTCAAAGTAGTATATTTTTTTTTTACAACACAAAACTGTTTAGGCTTAAAATGAATTTAGATGAAAAAAGAAAGGTAAAATAGTGTGAAGTTGCTGTGGGTTTGGTATTATTTGACATCTTGAATATTTGCATGATATATTCAACCATATTTGCATATAACATTTCGGCTGAATCTGAACTATACTCTTTCGCTTACAGGCTCTCTATTTTTTTGATCATTTTTATGCGGGATGAGAAATGTTATGTAGTTATATAAATGATTTTGGCACAGATGCATTTCAGATAAAGAAAATTGCTTTGGGTGCTAGAAAGACATCGCTGATTATTTCCATTATGATGTGATGGATCATTAACCCCTTTGTTGTTGACATCCTATGGAGATTCAGTAAGTAATCTTAATTATTTTAAAATACACTTCTTTGTTATTTAGTTGGTGATTAAAAATACATTAAAAGATGGCAAGGGAAGAATATTTCCGTTCATTAGCTGATCTAAGAACCTAATCATCATGTAGAGCTAATTTTCATATAAATCTTAAAACAATAAGCACACTACAGTAGAAACAATTTATGTTGACTATGTCAGTAATAAACATAATTACAATAGAAAATGAAAAAAGAAAGTGATTATCTTTTATGAATTAGACAAAAGTGAATAGCTTCATTCAGTTGACAATAGTACACATGTTTCTATGTAAATACTGCATCCAGCAGATTGTGAATGGCTTGAAAATATTATAATGCTATGGTATAAAAAATATAAAAAAATCATAAAGCTGGAACATTTGTTATCTTCTAATACATTATTCAGAATATAGTTAAATTTTTTGAACACATGATAAAAGGACCATATAAAGTATTAAGAGAATATAATAAGATAAAATTAATTTTAGATTGCAGGCAGGTACAGTATGAGACACATTTTGCCCACAGTAATAACAGTATATAACTGAATGCATTATGTGTCCCAAAAGTAGAAAAGGGGTGTGTTATACTGCCCTAATCCCAATCACCAGCAGAGCTGAGTCATTAATGAGTATTAATTTAGATATACTGTATGCTGATTCCAAATATTAAACAACAAACTACTTGGACCAGTGGTGCATTTTACAATTAACCTATACCTATATGCCATTTGGATCCAAATACTATTGGTTCCTCATAATCCATTATTTAAAAAAAAAAAAAATTCTTCCTAGTTTTAGTATTTTACTATTTATAATTAGTCAGCTGTCTGTCTGGAAATGACGACAGATACCCGCCTAGCAAACGCCCGGCCATGCCTGCGTTTTTCAAAACACTCCGAGAAAACGGTCAGTTGACACCCATAAACACCCTCTTCCTGTCATTCTCCTTGCGATCGGCTGTGCGTTTGGAATCGTCGCTAGAACCAGTGCAAAACCACAAAGGGCTTTGTACCCGTACGACGCACGTGCGCATTGCGGTGTATATGCATGCGCAGATTATCCATATTTTCACTGATCGCTATGCAGCGAACAACGGCAGCTAGCAATCAACTCGGAATGACCCCCATGTGCACTGCAGGTGTGGTAGATATAACATTTGCAGAGAGAGTTAGATTTGGATGGGTTATATTGTTTCTGTGCAGGGTAAAAACTGGCTGCCAGGTTTGTATCTAGGGGTCCAAGCACCCCTGAAAAATTCAGGGACTGGTGCCCCCCCCCCCCATAGTTAAAATATGGAAGTCGCGTGTGCAAAAAAAGGGGCATGGCCACACAATTGTACCCTTATGTCATATTATACCACACAGTAGTGTCCCTTACTCACATTACACTGCACAATAATGTCCATTATTCACATTATGCTATGTAGTAGTACCCCTTATATACACAACACCACACACTAGAGCCCCTTATTCACATTACGCTACATGGTAGTACCCCACTAAGCTCTCTTTTTAGTGTTAAACCCACTAGTGGCTTGCACTAATAATTCCCAAAGAAACCTATTACACTATTTGCCTGGCCCCTCTGTGTGCTCGCTGTCCCTGATCACTTGCCTAAGCACACACTAGCTTCACTGCCGCAGCTCCAGTTTAAATGAGCTTCTGTTCTGCTCATGCGTAGAAGCTCATATCGCTGCAGCTGCGTAAATAGAAATTGGCCTAAGTGGGGAGGAGCACGGCCACTGAAGATAACAGGAAAAGGGGGGGGGGGGGGGGCGGCCGACTGGTGGTCTGTCCTGGCGTCCCAATCCGCCGCTGCATGACCTGTGTTGTTGTCGTCGTCCCTGCCAGGGCAGTTCCTCACCTGCAGGGATGCCCGACAAAAATCACAGAAGGCAGCAGCGGCAGCCACTCTTCTTCTCGCCAGGGTCCGGCACTGCTCCGGAGTCCACGCTACAATCAAGTAACTCTGCAAAACTACAGCTCCCAGCAGCAATGGCTGCTTGGAGCTGTAGTTTTGCAGAGTTACTTGATTGCATTGCAGACTGCGGAGCGGTGCTGGACCCTGGCAAGAAGAACAGTGGCTGCCGTTGCTGCCTTCTGTGGTCTTTGCCGGGCATCCCTGCTGGTGGGGGACACAGGGGCATAGTGAATCTGCCCCTTGGCCACAGGTGGCACAGCCAGGCAGCGCCCCATCTCAGCTGATGCCCCTGGCGAATGCCATCCTGGCAAATGGCTACTTACGCACCTGCTGGCTACTTTATTTGTACACTGCAATTTAGATTTTAGTTTGAACATACCCCACTCAAATCTAACTCTCTCTGCACATGTTACATCTGCCCCCTGCAGTGCACATGGTTTTGCCTATCTGCTGACAAATTTGCTGCTGCGATGAACTCTAAATTAGGGCCACAAAACGAAGCAGCATTGAACTCCTGTATCACATAACTAACTGTTTCTTCTTTACTCTGTACTTTGTTTTGTAATGTTATCCACTTATGTTATCATTTAGACTGTAAGCACCCACAAGCAGGGCCCTCTTCCCTCAGGTGCGTTTCCTTAAGTTACTTAAACTATCATTTACTATACTCCATACTCCCTACAATGGCACTTAACCCTTGGTGCCTGACACTCTGCTGCTTGTGTGAGTGTTATGACTGCTGATGTAGCAATGTTTATAAACCATGAACTTGTCTTGTATTGTCTTGTACTGTTAGTCATTATTTTCTTAGGCACTGTGGAACCTTTGTGGCATCATAGAAATAAAGGATAACAATAATAATAATAATAATAATAATAATAATAATAATCATAATTTAATATTTTGTGCATTTACTGTATGCACCTTACTTTAACTCATAAAAAGCTTTATTCCTTATAAGATTAAGAGAACAAAGGTCATTTCATATGCCCATAGTGACATAAAATTCTGAGTAGTATGCTGAATAAAGCAGCAAGGACAGGTGGAGGTGTGTCCATGGTAACTGCTGGACCTATGAGATTGCTGAGGAATCTGGTGATGGGAGGGGCTTAGCCCTTATGATGGGAGGACTGATCAGGTTCTCCCTCTTTTCCTCAGGAAAAATTGAACAGTGAAGTGCTCTGTGTTTGTGTTGTACTGAACTGTTTTTAACTGAATTTGTGGTATTTTCTTCTCATTTTCCTTTCAATCTTTACTACTTTTTATTTTCTTACCCCTTTTTCTCTAAATCTTTCTTTATCTATCTATCTATCTATCTATCTATCTATCTATCTATCTATCTATCTATCTATCTATCTATCTATCTATCTATCTATTCTATCCTTTAACATGCCAAGGCCCAGTCGTGCTGCGGGTCCTTCTATCCATTTTATTGAAAGTGGTGGAAGGGATACTGCTGAGTCATTGTCAAGTGGGGAACAGCTTATTTCAGCACAGGAAAGGCGGCGAGGTGTATTAAATGTGGATAATTCCGCCGCCAGGGGTTGGGCTCGACCGCCTGTGTGGGCTGTGGTGGGTGAAGCTGTGTCACGCAGAGGCCGGGTGAACAGCTTGTCTGTGTCACGTGCTGGTGGTGTAATTCGTTCTGCGGGTACTAACCCATTGGAAGTACATACTGAGGGTGCGATGTCTCAGAATGTGGGTGCTATGGTGGAGTCACATAGCAGGGTGATGCGGAAAGCGGTAACATCAAGAGGCGTTACCTAAGGAGTGCATGTGCCGGAGGTGCGCCGTGGTCATCCCGTGGGCCCGTTGGGGACCATGGCTGCTAGAGGTGCTCATCGCAGTACAGTTCTTTCCAGAGGTGAGCAAAATGGAAGGGGCACAAGTGAGTTATTGGTGGTGCAAGTGATGCAAGCACCTAATAGAGGCATTAACAGGGAAAGGGCCAGTTCAAGGGGTGCCGGTGAAATCATTAAGGGAGTTGGTCAGCACGCAGGTAACTCAGGCATTAAGAATGCTGGTAGGAAGCAGGGAATGGAGCTTGCTAACTTGAATATCAGAGGCAGAAAGGTGGTGTCTGAGGTAAATAAGAACAGGCGTACAGTTGCTAGGCGTTCATATGCAGACGCTGTGCGTTTTGGGTGCGAAGGTGCTGGCAGGAAGTTGTCTGAAGTAGCGTCTATATGCACTTTAGTAATTTCAGCACTGGTCCCTGTTCTTATGGCAGGTCATGCTGGACGGAGAGTCTTTAAAAAGAAGCAGCAGAATTGCAGCGCACAGAGGGGGTAATTCCAAGTTGATCGCAGCAGGAAATTTTTTAGCAGTTGGGCAAAACCATGTGCACTGCAGGGGAGGCAGATATAACATGTGCAGAGAGAGTTAGATTTGGGTGTGGTGAGTTCAATCTGCAATCTAAATTGCAGTGTAAAAATAAAGCAGCCAGTATTTACCCTGCACAGAAACAAAATAACCCACCCAAATCTAACTCTCTCTGCACATGTTATATCTCCCCCCCCCTGCAGTGCACATGGTTTTGCCCAACTGCTAAAAAATTTCCTGCTGCGATCAACTTGGAATTACCCCCAGAAAGAGCACAAATCAATGAATAAAATAAAAAGGGTTTTATTAAATTAAAACAATTTATTATAACCTTAAGACGAGTGTGTAAGCTTTAAAACACATCACCATCGGGGGGTGTGGCCTGGCCAGCAAACTGAACAGAAGGGTTTTGCAGGAGCTCCTGAGAATCCTTTCTATAGAGACCCCTAAAACCTCTTGATTAGCCCCATCATCGGCCTCATATCACTCTGTGGCTCTGCCTGGACCCACCTGATCGAGGGGTAGCGACTGCGGAGCCGGGGGACCCTTTTAAGGGTCAATGCGGGTTGCGGCCTTCCCCTCTCTGTGAAGCCGGGGACTGGAGTAGTAATTCCCCCCTCCCGGATCCGGCACTCGGCCGAGTGTTTTGCCCCCACCTGGGAGCTAGACGACGGATACTATACCTACCTAGAGCGGGAGACAGCGGGGCACGGAGGAGACAGAGACGGGACGCGGAGACGGCGACCCCTCAGACCTGCACGCCAGAGAAGTGACGACGGAGACGGAGGCCCTGGGTACCCGCGGACCAGACGGAGGCGACGGCTGGTAAGCTTTGAATAGTCTGCTAGTCCCTCGCTGTCCGGCGGCCCTGCGGCGCCCGAGGCACCTCTCTCACTTCCACCCGCTGACGCCCAGCCACCACAGCCCACGACGCAGGCCCAACTGACAAGGCCTCCGCTCCCCACACACACAGACCGGGGACTAAAGCTTTGAGGAGGCCCAGCCACAAGTTCCGGGACCGGAACGAGGATACGGCAGGCCCAGGAGAAATCACCTCAGAACCCTCCTCTACCCACCTGTGGCGGGCCTAATACAGGGCACATTTTATTAATTGATAGCTGTCTTCCTCCTAATCCTTTAGCCGATATCACCCCATCTGGCGCTATCCACTACCGTGGACAACACACTGAGCTCGGGGACCCTGGCTAGTGGCTCCTGCTATACCTATACATGCGATCAGTGACCCGTTCTGACACCGGAACGTCAAATTTAGAGCCACCTCGGAAGTGCGCTCCGGGACCGGAGCGCGACCGTCCCGGGACGAGTAGCGGCTTTTTCACTCCCCTGGGCTCGCTTACTCACCAGCCTTTTCCTGCCCTGAACCCTCTGGAAATACTGTGTGGCTGTGGATACCGCCACCTGACATCCAGAGCTGCAGCCACAGTCTCCCTTCCCCAGAGGGTGAATATCTTGCAGCACACAGATCACACAGAGTCTCCCTGGATATTCCTGAACCTCTGCACGGAAGACCCTGACCGCCGGCTGGCCCAGGTTGGGAACCAGGAATCACGGGACCAGGGAAGAAGCAAACGTCCTATGGCCCTGCTCGGCTCTCCAGTGCACATCGCTTGATTCCTCAGGAACACGCAGCCATACACCCGTCGCTAACCACTACAATATATAGGGTGCGAACTCCCCTGTGAAGATGATGCCCTTCTAACAACATGACTACCCCACCGTCGCTTCCTGCCTGAATAACCACCCACTACGGTCATCCTCTCTTTACCTATATGATCTACTAATCCCTCCCGGGACATCTCGACATGCCTCCAAAGAAATCGAAGGGGTCTAAATCTGCTTCACAAGTGAATTTCTTTGGGTCCTCCTCCTCCGGTAAGAAGACTCATACACCACTTTCCTCGCCGAATTTGGCTCAATCATCTCAAGCAACTTCATTAATAATAAGCAACACGGCCCACGCCGCACAAGCTGATATGGACTCTTTAGATGGCCCGGTCACGCTACGCTCAATCCATTCCCTGCTAGCCTCTTTCAAGTCAGACATTACATCTGAGCTTAGATCCAATATACAAGCCCTCCGCTCTGATATTTCTGAAATCGGTGACAGGACAGACCATATTGAACACAAGATGGAGGAGCTAGTAACATCACATAATGATCTGATCTCCGCACATGACGCTCTCCTGGACGAGGTCGCTATCATCCGAGACAAAACTACAGATTTGGAGGACCGCTCACGTAGGAATAATATAAAAATAAGAGGCATTCCTGATGATGTTTCAAATGCTGACTTATATGGATACGCCACAGATCTTTTCCACAAATTGATACCTGATGTCCCGCTACCTGACCTCCTGATTGACAGGATCCATAGACTCCCGAAGTCTAGACAAGCACCTGCTCAGGCCTCCCGGGACACACTTCTCAGGGTTCATTTTTTTCACACTAAGGAAAAGATCCTACGTGCAGCACTGCCCTCTTCACCTACGGCGACTTGCCTGGGCCCTCTTCAACTTTTCCAGGACCTGTCTCCAGCGACCATGGCCAAAAGGCGATCATTCTTTAACATCACATCAGCCCTACGGAAAGCTACGGTTCAATATAAGTGGGGTTTCCCCACTAAGCTGATTGTGCTACGTAATGGCATAACCACCGTCATCACCACACCTGAGGATGGATCTAAAACTCTGAAAAAATGGGACATTCCTCTCGACATGCAGCCTGTCCCCCCGGCTACATCACCGAAACGGATTGCCCAAGACTGGACATTGGCCCCGGGCTGAGAAACACTTGGGAATAACCATACGACAACCATACGATAATTACTATTCAGGTTTCGTTTTTTCCCATGCAGGCTCATCTGTAGCTATATTTCATTATACTATAGTCAATGCTTTGAGTCGGATGTTTCGATGTTTTTGTTTAAACTTAGATAGAAGTAGATCTGTCTATGTTTCAAATAGACAGCAAACGCCCATTTCCTATTATCTTAGGATGACCTACGTTTGTTTAGTTTTTTCTACTTACCTTATCTATTATTGTGATTGATGATTATATGTTAAGCATGTTCTGGTTTGGAGGCGACGGTGGGAAAAGTTGGCTGGTATGCCACCCACCCACACCTGTCCGTTACGATACCCATGTGACGGGATCTCTGGCTCCTTTATGGATGCTATTTCTGTTTTTTTTCCATGTTTTATTTCTTGTTCTGTCTTCTACCCTCATATTCTTCTCTCTACTGATGTTGACTATACTTCGGTCTTAGAGGACTGTGCCGATATGCATTATAACTGGATGCATGTGTTACTGATGCTTTTAGCCATGCTATGTATCACCCCCTCATACCCTCCCTCATGGCCACCTTTCTAAGTCTTAATGTTAAGGGGCTTAACTCACCTAATAAGAGGCGCCTGGCCCTAAAATACTTTACAGATCAAAAGGCGGATGTAGTAGCTATACAGGAATCCCACTTCCCACTACACTCTCCCCCTCAGTTCTCCAATGCCAACTACCCGGTTCACTATATCTCCTGTGGGCCGTTCAAGAGAAACGGTGTCGCTATCCTCTTCCATAAATCGTGCTCTTTCCAACTGGAGAGTGAATGGGTAGATGGCAATGGCAGATACCTGATTCTAGTGGGGAAACTACGAACCAAATATGTAACTTTGGTCTCCCTCTATGCCCCTAATTCTAATCAACCCCGATTTCTGAAATCCTTCTTTCAAAAGTTGTACAGTGTCAAGAAAGGCGCGGTTTTCCTGATGGGTGACTTTAACTTAGCCCCTGACCCTAATCTAGATAAATCCTCGAAACTCGACAAACAGTCCGCTAATGCAGCCAAAGCACTGGCCTCCTCCTTTTCACACCTACTAGCCGAATTTGACTTATATGATGCTTGGAGAATCAGGAATATAGGGGCCAGAGACTATACATTTTATTCGGCAGTGCACAGATCCTATTCTAGGATCGATTTGCTCCTGACGGATAAATGGACATTACAATCAATTCCCAACGTCAAAATATTGCCGATATCATGGTCAGACCACGCGCCATTACTTTGGACTTGGTCATACAAAACGCATATCCCCGCACCACGCCCCTGGAGACTACGGGACTACATTTTGAAAGATGAGGACGGAGTCTCTATATTACGAGAGGCCTTGTCTTCTTATTTGGCCACAAACAGCCCCGCGGATACCTCTATCTCCAATCATTGGTGTGCTCTTAAAGCAGTCCTGCGAGGTGCAGCTATCCATGCTTCAGCTCATATAGCGCGTCGGGACCGGGAAGTCCAGTTGGCTTATGAGTTGGAGGTGACGACGCTAGAAACTAAACATAAACAATCCCCTGCCGATGATCTCACCCTAGCGTCCCTGACTGAAGCAAAGAGGAAACTGAACAGTCTCTACCTTTTGCACGTACAAAGAGCTGTCTCTAACCTAAAGCAAAAATACTATACATTAGGTAATAGGGCGGGTAAATTACTGGCGCGGAAACTCAGAGGGAAAAATCTAATCAATAGAATTAAATACTTGGCAAACTCAGACGGACCGCCGTCACTGAACCCTAAAGACATTGCAAACCAATTTGCCTCCTATTATAGGAAGCTATACAACCTCAAACAGGACCCCCTAACCCCGCAACCTTCCTTGCAGCTTATACGGTCTTTTCTAGATTCCATTAATCTACCTTCCATTTCCCCCGAGGATGCTTCCACACTTTGTACACCCTGGACTGAGAGAGAAATTCAGTCTTCCCTGAAAGCCCTTAAAAAAGACAAAGCCCCTGGGCCGGACGGGTTTATTAATCTCTTTTACATTACCTTTCAGGACTCACTCTCCCCACTCCTCCTTAATCTGTACAATGATGCTTCCTCTAACCCTTTTCCTAGAGAAATGTTGGAAGCACGGGTGATAACGATTCTCAAACCTGGCAAGAACCCATCCCTCTGCGCAAATTATAGACCCATAGCACTTTTGAATACAGATATAAAGTTGTATGCCAAACTGCTTGCAAATAGACTGAACCCGCTGATCCCCGCATTGGTCCATCAAGATCAAGCGGGCTTCACTATCGGTCGCCAAGCCTCTGACAATACCAGGAGAGTCTTCTCCCTTCTAGAGGCCCGCTCCATGTCGCGGGAGCCCTTATTGTTGCTTTCCCTTGATGCGGAGAAAGCTTTCGACAGGATTCACTGGTTATACATGTCAGAAGTTCTTGCCAGGTTTGGGTTCACGGGACAATTCTTACAGAACGTCCTACGCCTATATACGCACCCCTCAGCACACGTTTTTAGTAATGGGTTTCTATCTGATTCTTTCCCCATCACCAACGGCACTCGTCAGGGATGTCCACTGTCACCATTAATTTTCATTTTAGCTATAGAACCCCTAGCAGAGAAAATTAGAGCGTCTACCCTAGTTAGCGGAGTCTACATAGGTCCCACACAACACAAGATTTGCCTGTTTGCAGATGACGTCCTGCTGTTTGTAACTAAGCCTGAAATTTCCCTCCCAGTTATCCACGATATCCTGCAGGACTACTCCAAAATCTCCTACTATAAACTGAATACGGCTAAAACTGAGGCATTGGCATTTGACATTGAACCAATCCCACTCCAATCCCTACAATCTACATATCCCTACGCCTGGCAGGACTCTTCCATCCAATACCTTGGGATTAAGATTCCTTCCAGCTCTCATTCCACGGTGGAGTGTAACTACCTTCCTCTCTTGGGCCAATTCCGTACCCTCACCAAACAGTGGACGAACTATGAAATCTCATGGTTGGGGCGCCTTTCATCAATTAAAATGATGCTCCTCCCTAAAATTCTTTACCTATTCAGAGCCATACCTTACTTAGTACCGTTTGCTCTCCTTAACAAATTTTATTCTGTCATGTCTACTTTTATTTGGAAGGGTAAAAAACCCAGGATAGCTAGAAACCGTCTGTTTAGATCCAAAGGCAAGGGGGGTCTTGCATTTCCTAACCTTGAGCTATATCAACATGCATGTCTACTTGATCAGCTGAAGGACTGGCTCCAGACTGACCCCGTAAAACCCTGGGTAAATATTGAAAGTAATATGTGCACAGGATTCCCTCTCCCAGATTTAATCTGGGTCAAACCACTACATAGACCCCCCTCTACCAAACTTATAAGGAGTATAACTAACTCTCTTAAGGTCTGGGACAGATTAGTTAATAACCTGGGCGACTGCCCACTTCCCTCTACGCACCTATCCATTTTAGCAATTTCCAAAATACTCCCAGACCTACCAATGCGGAACTGGCAGGAGTTAGGGGTTCGACAGATCAAGGATTTGTATGACAAATCAGAGCTTAAAACCTTCCAACAACTACAAACCCAATATCTGATACCAACAAAGGATTTTTACAAATACTTACGTATCAGACATTGGATTAGGGCAAATATGCCGAACCCTCTCACCCCACCTACCCCACCCCCATATATTTTAAGTAACTTTTCCTCCATACAGCACAAAGGTGGTATATCTCAGTGGTATATTACGCTCCTCTCCCCACTCAATGACAAGAAACTACATGTTCAAACACGGTGGGAATCAGAATTTAATATCCTTCTGACTGAGCAGGATTGGGAAAATATTTTTATGAACATCTTTAAAATGTCTCGGTGCATCAACCACACTGAAATGATGTTCAAATTGATTCATGGTCTATATCACACACCTGATAGACTCCATAGGATCTGGCCAGACTCCTCTAAATTCTGCTGGAGGCAATGTGGATCAGAGGGTACTCTAACTCACATATTTTGGACATGCCCAGTTATCAGACCTTTGTGGATAGAGATTTTTGGGCTAATTGAAAAGATCACAAAGGTTACCCTCCCCCACCGCCCTGAAATTGTCTTTTTACATTACTTTCCTCCTCATATACCCTCTGAATACTCTTATGTGATAGGCCATATCCTCATAGCTACCAGGGCCGCAATTGCGCAATATTGGAAAAGAACAGACCCCCCACACTTGTCCAAAATTATAACGTCAATACAGCGCAATTTTGAAATGGAAACTATGAGCATTAAATATTCTTTAGCTCCCCAATCTCCTCTACTGAAATGGCTACCGTGGTTTGATTATTACCCATCTGGCACTACCCCCCGGAACGCCTTGGCGGGTAATAGATGATGCTTAACCCCTTTTTTTTCATTTTTTATTTTCTTATTTAGGTTTATACACTGTTTAACCAAAATGCAAAGAAATATGCGCAGGCCTCCTGCAGTGTCCCCGAACGACCGACGGTCAACATCCCCCCTATTCTGCACTACATTCTTTATCTATCTTTTCTCTTACTCATTTTCCTCACTTCTTCTTTATTTCCAACTTTTAAGATTTTTAGTTTTAGTATTAATACTACTTTACAATTATATATTATGATTTTCAGACATGCAGCTACTGTATTATTGGCTTTATTTTTGTTTACATAACGTTATGTATGTTCTGTAATGTAAAAGCTTCTCTAATAAAATTTCTTCAGTAAAAAAAACAACACATCACCATCTAAATTATCTGCACTAAAACACTCCGACAGATCTATGCTGCACTCTGCAGCCAAACATATATTAAAATGCAAGAAAAAAGCTCTATTTATACATCTAGTGCTACCTTGTAGCTTATCTTCAAAAAATTTATCAACAATGTTGCATTCATAGAGCTATTGCCAGTATTTCATACAGATCAGTTAAGCTACATTCAGGTGTGAATAAATGGATTAATGGACTTCCTTCTGATGAAATTTTCTTAACGATCAGAGAATTAAATTAACACTCGATTCCTGTGTTTAAAAGTCCAATGTCCACAATTGTACAATTGTATATAATCAGCTGGCCAGCTATTTTAGATATCACTGATGCATTTATGAGCTGTAAACAATGTACATGTCCTCCCCGGCAGCTGGTGCCGTACCTTTTTTTTGGCAGTCTTTTCGGGTGGACCGCGAGACCCACTCTCCACACCTTACGTGTCAAAACCCCTTTCTCCCCGACTGCTGAGTGCTTGAACCTTACGTGGCAGTCTTTTCTGGGAGACTGAGGTGCAATGATCCAGACGTGGAGTGGTTTTCCGGTGCAGACGTGTCAGTGCAGACTCGTTAGGTAGTGAACGTCTCAAATCTTGAGGGAGCAGAATTCCTTCATGTTGAGTGAGGATAGTGTAAGTGAACCAGCGGCCGCTGGTTCAGGGGGTAATGTGGTAATTAATGAGTGTATGGCGGATGTTTCCTCTTGCATTTCTCCGGCAGAATCTTTGGTAGTCCCAGACCTACAAGAAGATTCAGGGGAGTCGGCAGCTGTGGTCGAAACCGCTCTGGACGAGGGTTCATCCACATCTTCCTCTGAGTCCTCAGATTCAGTAGACAGCGATTGCAGTGGTTGCAAGAAAACACAAAAAAGAAGGTGCAGACACAGCAGTTCTAGTATGTCCTCTGAGGAGGGTCCTGAGGACTCTTTGCAATGTGCTAATACGGCTGTCTTGAGAGGAGTATGGGCCAGAATTAGGGACCGTATACGAGAGGGCAGATTTGTTAACATGTTTGCGTTAACTAGCAAAGCAAAGAAGGCATTAGCAGCGGCCAGAAAGAAATCGGGTATAGGAGAGGAGGCGTATAAATCTTATTTTAACTGGCAAAAAGGCATGCTGGTATTTGTGGCCTGCTACTTAGAGACGAAACCTCAAGAGCACATGAACATAATTAAATATATGTATTTGTTACATGAATTGGTGAGGTCAGGGTGCAGACAGCTTGATGAGAAGTTTCGCAGGAAACAGAATGGCAGAGCGTTTATAGATTTTGGTAAAAAAGGTGTGGAAATTTTTGTAGATGTTACACAACCACTGAAGAGTGGTTCTGAAGCGATTGGTGATAAATGTAGTAGTAACAGTAATAGATGGATGGCAGGTAAGAACAGCCAAGGTAAGTGCTATGCTTTTAATAATAGTCATTTTCGGCATGTTTGTATCCGCTGTGGGGGATCACATTCCATTAGAGACTGCTCGCGGCCTTCGGGTGGTAGAGGAGGTTTTCACAGACATCAGAACTGCGCTCCAGCAGTTGCCAATGCTAAGTAGGGCCCCTACTCCTGTGAGATTGGATAAATTATCTTATTTGTTAGAATATTATCCAAATAGAGAGGATGCTGATTTGCTAAGGTTGGGTTTTTCCAGGGGTTTCCCATTAATTTGCGCTCGGCTGAGCAGTTTCCTACATTTTTGAAAGAAAAAGTTGATAAAGACGTTGCTTTGGAAAGAATGGTAGGGCCTTTGAGTTCTCCTCCAGTTCCTGATTTAATTTTGTCCCTGGTGGGTGTAGTTTCTAAAAAGACACCGGGAAAGATTAGATTAATTCAACATTTATCCTGTCCAAAGGGGTAGTCAGTTAATTATGCAATTCCCGAGTTTTTGTCCATGGTAGTTTATCAATCTTTTGAAAATGCGTTGGCAAAGATTAGATCATTGGGTAAAGGAGCGTTGATGAGTAAAACTGATGTAGAGCTGGCTTTTCGACTTTTGCCCATTGATCCGGAATTTTTTCGTTATTTGGGTTTCCGCCTGAATGTTGGTTTCTATGTTGATAGATGTCTTCCTATGGGTTGTTCTATAGCCTGTTCGTATTTTGAAAAGTTTAGTAGCTTTTTACATTGGTGCATTTCAGAATATTCAGGTTAGTCTGGAATTGTTCATTATATACATGATTTTTTGTTCATTGGCCCAGCTGAGTCTAATATTTGTGGTAATATTTTATGAAATGCTTTGTCATTGTTTACTGAATTTGGAGTTCCAGTAGCTGAGGAAAAAACGGTGGGTCCTATATTAGTGTTGACTTTCTTAGGTATTGAAATTGAAACTATTGAGGGTTGCTGCCATTTGCCCGTTGAAAAGATAGCTAAACTGAAGGAGGAGATAATCATGGCATTGGCTAATGGCAAGGTTACGTTGAAACAAGCTCAATCATTATTGAGGTCTCTCAATTTTGCCTGTAGAGTTATCCCAATGGGTAAGGTCTTTAGCAGGAAGTTGGAAAGAACCTGGTCATTTTATACGATTATCCAAAGAAATTCGTAGGGATTTACATATTTGGGAAGAGTTTTTGTCAAATTTTAATAGTGGTGGTCATTCCGAGTTGTTCGCTCGCTAGCTACTTTTAGCAGAAATGCAAACACAAAGCCGACACCCTCTAGGAGTGTATCTTAGCATAGCAGAATTGCTAACGAAAGATTAGCAATTCTGCTATGAAGTATTTCCTTGCAGATTCTGAGTAGCTCCAGACCTACTCCTAGATTGCGATCACCTCAGTCCGTTTAGTTCCTGGTTTGACGTCACAAACACGCCCAGCATCCGGCCAGCCACTCCCCTGTTTCTCCAGCCACTCCTGCGTTTTCTGCTGGCAGGCCTGCATTTTTTAGCACACTCCCGGAAAACGCTCAGTTACCACCCAGAAACACCCACTTCCTGTCAATTATTCTCCGATGTTATGATTCCAGCACTCTGGTCTGGGGAGATCTTATAGCAAGGACCTGAGTACTGGAACGTAATGCTGGGAAAGGGAGTGGGAACGGAAATAGCCCCTGGCGCCCTAACTCCGTTGTCTCGCCCGTGCTGTCAGAAATCTCTTGCGAGACTATGGTTGCTTGAGCCCATGGCAGCCGCGTTTGAAGGGCGGATTACGTCTGCCCAACTCTGATGCCCCCTCAGGTCTTAATGGGAGACAAAGAGAAATCCGAGACAGGGTGATAACAAGGGGCTCTCTAACTAAGCAACAAAGCCAGGGGCTACAAGCTAACCTAAAACTAGTATATGTGCGGAAAAACCGCCAGGGAAAAGGACAACCAAAATACCCACTTGTCCACTCTCCTACCCGGCACCGCCGAGTTCAGGAGAGGACTTGTGGAAGCGGAAACCTCCGCAAATGCTTCCAAACAGAATACAAAATTAAGTGGGCTGAGCCGCAGCACACGGCAGAGCCGCAACTCACGAACACCACACGAGATTCTCTGGCGACGGTTGCGGACAATTGGGGACCAGAGACTTCTTGGGATGAGATGACAACTCCAAGATTCAGGAACTCTGAGGACAGGAATGACCGGACACAGCAGGACTGGAACAGACGTTCAGCAAACCTAAGCAGCATGCAGGAAGCTATTACCGGCGTCTGTGTGAAGCACTGAGAAGGTATTTATCAAGGAGTCCTCCAATCAGATGTTCAGAGCCTGATTACCCTAAATGCCGTGCAGCTGCCCTGCTGCACGCCCAGAAGACCAGTATGTGTGTGTTACTGGATTGACCCTGCAACGGGGAACGCGGTCCGCCCGTGGCGTCCCCGTTGCTAGGGTCCAGGCGGCTCAGCGCGCCCGGCGTCCCTGCGTTGCTAGGGAGCCGGCGGCTAAGCGCGCACGGCATCCCAGCGTTGCTAGGGACCCGGCGCCTAGCACGCTTGGCGTCCCTAGTTGCTTGACCCCTCCCTTGAGGAGGGGTCAAGGAACCCCTAACGCCAGGTTTCTGAGGAAATTCCCGAAAAAAATGCCCTCTTGAGCTTAGGGGCATTAAGGTCCTTATCCAGGACCCAAGACCTTTCCTCCAGACCATAGCCTTTCCAGTGAACTAAAAAATAAAGCCGACCCCGGGACAATCTAGAATCAAGAACTTTCTCTACCAAGAACTCCTGTTGTCCCTGTACATCCACTGGAGATCTACCCTGAGAGATCCTCCGAGGAAATCTACTAGAAGAAACGTATTGTTTCAACAGGGAACAGTGAAAAGTATTTCCAATCTTGAGAGATCTTGGTAAACGTAGCCGAAAGGCAACTGGGTTGACCTTCTTAATAATAAGAAATAAATTTGGGTCCCAGTCTAGCCGAGGATTGTCTAAGCCTGATGTTGCGAGTTGACAACCACACCTTATCTCCCACCTTAAAAGTGCAAAGACGTCGGAGCCTGTCAGAAAATTTCTTCTCTCGGAAGGCCGCTTTTCTGAGAGCAAGGTGCACTTTTTTCCAAATTGCTCTGAGATGGGAGGTCAAGGTTAGCGAGGAGACTGGAGAATGATGAAAAAAAGAATTGGCTCTGGGGTGAAAACCAAAAACTGAAAAGAATGGAGACTCTTTGGTGGAGGAATGACAAGAGTTATTGTAAGCAAATTCAGCCAAAGGGAGAAACTCGGACCAATCATTCTGGAGTTTGTCTGAATACAAACGCAAATATTGTTTTAATGACTGGTTAACTCGTTCGGTTTGCCCTTTAGACTGTGGGTGGTAACCAGATGTTAAAGACAGTTTCATCTTCAATGAAGCACAAAAACATTTCCAGAATTGTGCGATGAATTGTGGACCCCGATCAGAAACAATATCAGTGGGCAAACCATGAAGCCTGAACACAAAACTGCCAACCCTTGAGCAGAAGGCAATCGGGGAAGAGCAATAAAATGAGCCATTTTACTAAAACGGTCCACTACCACCCAAATGACTCGGAATCCGGCTAAAAAGGGAAGGTCAACCACAAAATCCATGGAAATATGATACCATGGCCTGAGAGGAACAGCTAAAGGCATGAGTTGCCCGATAGGCAACGAACGAGGAACCTTATGCTGTGCACAAACCTGACAGGAATGGACGAATTCCTTAACGTCTTTAGAAAGACTAGGCCACCACACTGAGCGAGAGACTAACTCCAATGTCTTAGTGATTCCCGGATGCCCTGAAACTTTGTTGTCATGAAATTCAGTTAAAACAGTGGCTCTCAAAAATTCAGTGACATAAAGACGACCAGCAGGAGTAAGTCTAGGAGCTTGGTGTTGAAGCTGGTTTAACTGGGTAAATAAATCCTGTGTGAGGCCTGCCCGGATGACCGAAGATGGAACTATGGGGGTAACAACAGGAGTGCTATTGTGAACCGGAAGAAAGCTACGTGACAGGGCATCAGCTTTCGTATTCTTGGAACCAGGCCTGAAAGTGATTATAAACCTGAAACGGGTAAAAAATAATGCCCAACGTGCCTGCCGAGCATTAAGCCGTTTAGCTGATTCAATATATTGCAGGTTCTTATGGTCAGTCAAAACCGAAATAGTATGTTTAGCTCCCTCCAGCCAATGCCTCCACTCCTCGAAAGCCCATTTCACCGCCAGTAACTCCCGATTACCAACGTCATAGTTGGATTCAGCGGAGGAGAATTTCCTGGACATAAAGGCACAAGGATGTAACTCCAGAGACTCCGGATCTTCTTGAGAAAGGACAGCCCCCACTCCAACCTCTGAGGCATCAACCTCCACAACAAAGGGCAATTCCGGATTAGGATGTCTGAGGACTGGAGCCGAGACAAAGGCTTGTTTCAAGGCCTGGAAGGACAACTCAGCTTCATGCGACCAGTTGGTAGGATCCGCTCCTTTTTTTGTCAGAGCTACTATGGGAGCAACCAGGTCAGAAAAAGAATGAATGAACCTCCTATAATAGTTCGCAAACCCTAAAAAGTGCTGAATTGCTTTTAAATTAGTGGGTTGCGCCCAATTAAGGATGGCCTGGAGCTTCTTTGGTTCCATAGAAAATCCCTGAGGAGAAATTATGTACCCTAAAAAAGATACTTCTGTGATGTGAAAATCACACTTTTCCAGCTTGGCATATAAGTGATTCTTACGTAACTTTTGAAGAACCAGACGCACCTGGGTAACATGTTGTTCCATCGATTCAGAATAAATCAAGATGTCGTCTAAATAAACGACCACTAATTTCCCTAGGAAGTCACGGAGAACATCGTTAATTAGGTCTTGAAAAACTGCCGGAGCATTAGACAGGCCGAACGGCATCACCAGGTATTCGTAGTGACCCGACTGAGTGCTGAAAGCCGTCTTCCACTCATCCCCAGATTTAATTCGGATGAGGTTGTAAGCTCCTCTAAGGTCAATTTTAGAAAAAATCACAGCAGAACGTAACTGATCAAAAAGCACAGAAATTAACGGCAAAGGATAGGTGTTTTTAACGGAGATCTTATTCAGGGCTCTAAAATCAATGCATGGTCTGAGCGAGCCATCTTTTTTCTCCACAAAGAAAAAACCTGCACTTAAAGGGGATTTTGATGGTCTAATAAATCCCTTCTTTAGGCTTTCCTGAACATAATTATTCATGGCCGTGGTTTCCGGCCCGGACAAGGCATATAATCTCCCCTTAGGCAAGGTGGCACCTGGAACTAGCTCAATTGCACAATCATAAGGCCGATGGGGAGGTAGAATGTCCGCATTGCCTTTGGAGAAGACATCGGCAAACTCCTGGTATTCCACAGGAATGAGCTCTGGGACGATTGCTGCAACTCTGACTGGATATGAAATACATTCTTTAGCACAAAAAGTACCCCAATGGGAAATCTCCCCGGACCGTCAATCAATGGTGGGATTATGAAAGGCAAGCCAAGGGTGACCCAAAACAACAGGAACTGCCGGGCAATGTGTAAGGTAGAATTCAATATCTTCGGAATGTAAGGCTCCTACTGTAAGTACTACTGGAGGTGTACGGTGAGTAATTACCCCATTGGAAAGCGGACCCCCATCTAAGCCGTGCATGGTGATACATCTATCTAAAGGTAACTGCGGAATACCTAAGGTCTTAGCCCAAGTTAAATCCATAAAGTTTCCTGCAGCTCCACTGTTGACAAAAGCCGACACCAAAGAACTGAGGCTGCCAAAGGAAACCTTAACAGGGACTAAAAGAGAGTTTTTCGAGGAGATAAGCTGCAGACCTAAGTGAACCCTGTCACAATTCACCTGGTCAGAGCGTTTCCCGACTTGTTCGGGCAGTTACGAGCAAAATGTCCCTTATCCCCACAGTACAAACAAAGACCGGATTTTTGTCTTCTGGTTTTTTCCTCTGGAGACAGCCGGGAGAGACCCATCTGCATGGGCTCCTCGACGTCCTCTGGGAAGGTATATACACAAGGACTAGACCTTACAGTTGTTCCTCCTTCAGTCCTCCGCTCTCGGAGACGACGATCAATCTTTATAGCAAGCTCCATGAGTTTATCGATAGTCTCAGGAGCGGGGTACTGGAGGAGACTGTCTTTAATAAATTCAGATAAACCGAGGCGAAACTGACTGCGCAGGGCCGGGTCATTCCAGCCACAGTCGTTCGACCAACGGCGAAACTCGGTACAATAAACCTCAGCAGGATTTCTACCTTGTTTGAGAGCGCGCAGATGACGCTCAGCGGACGCCTCTCTATCTGGGTCATCATATAAGATCCCCAATGACTTAAAAAAGGCGTCTACAGATAACAACGCAGGATCCTCAGCTTTTAAACCAAATGCCCAAGTCTGTGGATCCCCCTGGAGTAAAGAAATAATAATCCCAACCCGCTGAGATTCATTACCAGAGGATGTAGGTCTTAAACGAAAATAAAGTTTACAGGCTTCTTTAAAATTAAAAAATTATTTTCTGTCCCCGGAAAAACGGTCGGGCAAATGCATCTTTGGTTCAGGGACTACCTTCGGGGAGGCTCGCAAAATATCTTCCTGCGATCTCACCCGAAGAGAAAGATCCTGAACCATTTGAGTAAGTTCTTGAATCTGGTTGACTAAGAGCTGACCGGGATTTGGCCCTAAACCTGTCGGATTCATGAGGCTGATAAACTCTCACAAAAACAGAATGAGAAAAAATTAAACCCCGTTTAATTTTAAGTTTTGGTATGGCCGGTAATAATGTTATGATTCCAGCACTCTGGTCTGGGGAGATCTTATAGCAAGGACCTGAGTACTGGAACGTAATGCTGGGAAAGGGAATGGGAACGGAAATAGCCCCTGGCGCCCTAACTCCGTTGTCTCGCCCGTGCTGTCAGAAATCTCTTGCGAGACTATGGTTGCTTTAGCCCATGGCAGCCGCGTTTGAAGGGCGGATTACGTCTGCCCAACTCCGATGCCCCCTCAGGTCTTAATGTGAGACAAAGAGAAATCCGAGACAGGGTGATAACAAGGGGCCCTCTAACTAAGCAACAAAGCCAGGGGCTACAAGCTAACCTAAAACTAGAATATGTGCGGAAAAACCGCCAGGGAAAAGGACAACCAAAATACCCACTTGTCCACTCTCCTACCCGGCACCGCCGAGTTCCGGAGAGGACTTGTGGAAGCAAAAACCTCCGCAAATGCTCCCAAACAGAATACAAAATTAAGCGGGCTGAGCCGCAGCACACGGCAGAGCCGCAACTCACGAACACCACACGAGATTCTCTGGCGACGGTTGCGGACAATTGGGGACCAGAGACTTCTTGGGATGAGATGACAACTCCAAGATTCAGGAACTCTGAGGACAGGAATGACCGGACACAGCAGGACTGGAACAGACGTTCAGCAAACCTAAGCAGCATGCAGGAAGCTATTACCGGCGTCTGTGTGAAGCACTGAGAAGGTATTTATCAAGGAGTCCTTCAATCAGATGTTTAGAGCCTGATTACCCTAAATGCCGTGCAGCTGCCCTGCTGCACGCCCAGAAGACCAGTGTGTGTGTGTTACTGGATTGACCCTGCAACGGGGAACGCGGTCCGCCCGTGGCGTCCCCGTTGCTAGGGTCCAGGCGGCTCAGCGCGCCCGGCGTCCCTGCGTTGCTAGGGAGCCGGCGGCTAAGCGCGCACGGCGTCCCAGCGTTGCTAGGGACCCGGCGGCTAGCACGCTCGGCGTCCCTAGTTGCTAAGCGCCGGGCCGCGAGGACATCGCGGACCACGGCGCCTAACATCCGATCAACAGAGTGACTGAAAAGCTTTGTTCGCCCGTGAGTAAAATAGCATAGTTTTGTGTAAAATTGCTTAGCGCATGCGCCCTGCAGTGCATACACTTGCGCAGAACTGCCGGATTTTAGCCTATTAGCAGTTCTGCTAAAAATAGCAGCGAGCAAACAACTCGGAATGACCACCGGTGTTCGCATTTGGCAGTCTGAACCTAGATCAAATGTTGAGTTGAGATTATTCACGGATGCGGCTGGTTCTTTGGGTTTTGGAGCATATCTGGAGGGTAGGTGGTGTGCTTCCACATGGCATAAAGCATGGTTTGATAAAGGCCTTACTGGGAATCTGTTGTTATTAGAATTGTTCCAAATCCTGGTGGCACTGGAGTTATGGCATGAGGTATTGGGCAATGTTTCAATAGTTTTTTGGTGCGATAATTTGGGAGTAGTTCATGCGATTAAAAGACAAAAAGATGCTGGTCTACCTGTTTTGCGATTGTTGGGTCAGATTGTCCTGCGTTGCCTTCAGTTGAATATATTTTTTTGCGCTAAGCATGTTCCAGACATTGAGAATGGCATGACAGATGCGCTTTCACGTTTTGATAGGCACAGGTTCAGGGTGCTAGCACCGGATGCATATGTATCTGGAGACCCTTGCCCGTCTTATGCCTGGCAGGTGATACGCCTGGATTGGAGGGCTTAGCGCTAAGATCCTTGGCATCTTCCACCCTTTGGGGGTACAGAACTGCAACGAGAGAATGGGAGAGATATGTCCGCATACACAGAGACCAAGGTAAGAACGATTATACCATGTTATTGAACTATGATTGGGAATGTTGTAGCGCAGGCAGGCCAAGAGGTTTTGTAACATGTTTACTGTCTGCTCTATCTTACTTCTTGAGAATTGAAGGCCGGCATGAATTCACAAAATCTTTCTTTTTAGCAAGAAAACTTAAAGCGTGGGCATGAGTGATGCCCCCCGTACAGGATGCACGAAGGCCAATAACAATTTCAATGTTGAGGCGCATTGCGGTGGTTTTGCAAAAGGTCTGTGCATCTGACTATGAAGCACTCGTATTTAAATTGTGTTTCGTGATTGCCTTTTATGGGGGCCTTTAGAGTCGAAAAAGGTGGCCGCTTCGAAAACAGCGATGTCACCTATGCTTTGTGAGCATGTGTCACTGGAAGAAGGATGCTTATGGTGCAAAGTGTAATGTTCCAAAACCGATCAATTTAGGTAAAGGGTGTTGGGTGGCCTTGAGGTGTGTTGAGGATATTGAGATTTGCCCAGTGTCTCGGGCAAAGGCATATTTGAGAGCAAGGACTGATATTCCAGGTCCATGGTTGCAGCATATGGATGGTATGCCGTTTACTATATTCCAATTTAGATGGGTGATGGAACGTTGTATTTTCACAATGGGTTTATCAATATCGAAATACGGTACCCATTCTTTTCGTATAGGTGCGGCGACTGCAGCGGCTGCTGAGGGCCAGTCGAGCAGGCAAATTAGAGCTCTTGGGAGGTGGAAGTCTGATGTATTTCGGAAATATATCAGGTTTTGACCTGGTGGCTCTAAATCAGACTTGAGGTTTCAGCCACTGAGGGTCTTGAGGAATTTTTTATCCTGTCAAGTGCCTTAAGCCATGGGGTTCACACCCGCTTGACAGGTGTGTTTTTTGCCTCTCGTCAAGTCTGATTCTTTATATTCCCTCCCCCCACCACCACCCTGCATTTTCAAATTCATCCCCTTAGAGTCCAAATTAATATAGCTTAATGATAAAAATACCATGTTAGAAAGGTCTAATGGGAATACTTTGCTGTTTTTTTGTCTTTAAAATAAGGTTGTTTCTAGGTCATCTTATTTGAAGGTTCTGTGAATATTGTTTTTGTATTTTCAGATTGGCGTTTGGATGAGTGTCCGATATGGATTGTGGGGCACTCATATGTCTACCATGGTGAAAGGTCTGGTGTGGAGTGCCTTCAGTTCCCTGAAGCGAAACTGATCAGGTGGATCGGTGTAAAGGGGCCTACGTTGGGAGCAAGTCATGCCCCTGTTTTGGCAGCAGATGGAGAGGTTCGGGATGCCCTTGAGAGTGGTGATCCATGCTGGGGGAAACAATTTGACCATAAGGTCAGGTCTTGACCTTCGGAAAACCATGGTTAGGGACTTAGTTAGCCTACAAAACAGGTTACCCTTCCTAAGTGTGGAATGGTCTGACATCATTCCACGGTTGGTGTGGAGAGGTGCGGACAGACCAGCTGCCATAGAGTTGGTCCAGCGCCGGATCAATTCTGTGGTGGGCCAGGCTGTGAGTGAGAATTGGGGATTTGTGGTCCTGCATCCTTCCATTTCGGTTTCTGCCTCAACTTTACATGGCCGACGGTGTCCATTTGAATTTAAGAGGTATGGAAATCTTTGTGGAGGACTTGTTGTCCTCAGTCTGTAATTTTATTAGGCAAATAGAAGAAGTTTTAGGAGAAGTAAGAGTTTTTAAGGTTGAGGTATGGTGGCGGGGTTTCATTGAAACTGTGGCGGGTTGGGATGGCCTGAAATTGTGGCTGTAGTTGAAAAAGGTTTTATAGGTGCTCAGGAGATGAGAAGGTGGTGGAGTTTTATACATTACGGGGCTGGAGTACCATCGGACCAGGTGGGCTTCGGTCTCTGGTGGAGTTGGTAGACACCTGAGCACCTTTTTGGTTTGGAGTTGGGGAATACCTTCAGTGGAGAGTTAGCCACGGTATCCCTGGTAAAGATTAATCAACACAAGGGGTGGCAAATGGCTCCTTATATCCCTTGTGATGTGATGGGGGCTGGGCTGAAGTTGGGTCCTTGCCCCCTTGTGATGCAATGGGGGCTGGGCTGAAGTTGGGTCCTTTCTCCCTTGTGATGCGATGGGGGCTGGGCTGAAGTTGGGCCCTTGCCCCCTTGTGATGCGATGGAGGCTGGGCTGAAATTAGCACTTGCCTCTTCTTGTGTTCTGAAATGTAGGTGTTTTAGACAGCCACAATTAAAATGGTTAAAATGTAGAATAAATAGGAACTTGAGTTAAATATGCCGTCCCTCCTTGCCACCATACTGTACCATTTGTTTAATAATAAAGCTGACATTTTTATTTGGCAAAATTATTCCTGTTGTCGGTGGCAGTTATTTCTTTAGATTATGTTATGAGTATGTGTGTGAATGAAGAATAGTGTACTATAGACATTTTATATGCTGACATCATCAAGATCTCATAGATATAAAATGAACAGCAGATACCCTCTTCCCTTATTCTCACCTTGAGGTGTGGCAGAGTATATGCTCACACATTGTGGGTAATTCAGACCTGATCGTAGCAGCAAATTTTTTAGCAGTTGGGCAAACCCATGGGGGTCATTCAGACCTGATCGCATGCTAGCTTTTTTTGCTGCGCTGCGATCAGGTCAGAACTGCACATGCGTATGCACCGCAATGTGCAGGCGTGTCGCTTTGGTACAAAGCAGATCGTTGCTGTGTGATGGGTTTTATGAAGAATCCATCGCCGATCGCAAGGAGATTGACAGGAAGAGGGCATTTGTGGGTGTCAACTTGCCGTTTTCTGGGAATGGTTGGAAAAATGCAGGCGTGTCTAAGCGTTTGCAGGGCGGATGTCTGACGTCAATTCCGGTGAAGTGATCACAGCAGCTGAGTAAGTCCTGGGCTACTCAGAAACTGCAAAAGATCTTTTTTGTATTTGTACCACTCGGCTGCACATGTGTTTGCACACTTGCACAGCTAAAATACACTCCCCTGTAGGTGGCGACTATCAGATCGCAGCACTGCGAACAACTCCTAGCGAGCACTCAGGTCTGAATTAGGCCCCATGTGCACTGCAGGGTGGGCAGATATAACATGTGCAGAGAGAGTTAGATTTGGGTGTGGTGTGTTCAAACTGAAATCTAAATTGCAGTGTAAATATAAAGCAGCCAGTATTTACCATGCACAGAATCAAAATAACCCACCCACATCTAACTTTCTCTGTAAATTTTATATCTTCCACCCCTGCAGTGCACATAGGGGGTCATTCTGAGTTGTTCGTAGCTATGCTAAATTTAGTACAGCTACTATCATGTTCCCAGATATGTGGGGGTTACGCCCAGCACAGGGCTAGCCCGCCCCCCATGTCTGTCCGCCTTTCCCCCGCACAAGTACAAAAGCATCGCACAGCGGCAATGCTTTTGTACTTGTTGAGTAAATCCTGGCCAGCGCAGCTCCTGCGGCTGACCAGGAGTTGCTTGTCGCTGCCCATGGTCACAGCGTCTGTGTGTGATGTCGCGCAGCCACTGCGGCCCACCCCCCGCACGGTCCGGCCACGCTGCGTTGGCCGGACTACGCCCCCAAAACGGCGGCCGCAGTGCCACTCCCTCCCGCCCAGCAACTGCCTCTGCCTGTCAATCAGGCAGAGGTGATCACTAGGGAACGATGGCCTTTGGCAAACCGGCATGCACCGGCGCACTGCAGTGCCGGCTCATGCACAGTTCAGACCCGATCGCTGTGCTGCGAACAACTGCAGCGAGCGATCGGGTCGGAATGACCCCCATGGTTTTGCCCAACTGCTAATAAATTTGCTGCTACGATCAGGTCTGAATTACCCCTATTGTTCACAGTTATTTGCCACACTGTACGCAGGAGCTACTGACCTCACACACAATTTGGGGGTAGTTACTCTGTATCTTTATTATTTAATTTATTTAGTTTATATCTGTGACAATCCCCTAGCGGACTAAAGCGCAGAATGGAGCACACAACAAGCATGGCACCTGTGCTTGGGCCCTAGTCAGGTGGAGATGTAGAGGCCACCAATCTGCTCTTCCAGCAATCCTACTCTCAAACCCTCAATCCCTCGTGAACAAGATGGATGACCTATCCCTGCTCATGAGCGACGCAAAGTCGGGCACTGCTGGGTCATCCATCCTATGCTTCACTGAGACATGGCTGGATGACCTAATTGCCGACTCCACACTGTTGCTGCCGGGCTACAGCCTCTTCAGGGCCGACCATCATAAGGACCTCAGGCGGTGGCATCTGCTTCTACATAAACGAAGGGTGGTGCTCCAACATTACGATCCTAAGTAAATCAAGCAGCCCGCAATTGGAGATGCACATCATTAACTGCAACCCGTTATACTCTTACCTGGGAATTTGCCTCAACAGTACTGCTGGGGGTGTAGATTTTTGAAAGAGGCTCCCTGTCCCAGACCTTCCCCTGTCCGGGTGAAGCTGACCACCCACTCCCCTATACTGGTCTCCACCCATAGGCGCTGCAGGTGGATCAGAAAGAGGTAGAAGGTATGTTCAGATGGGTCACACCTAGGAAAGCCACGGGCCCGAATGGAGTATCGCCATCTGCCCTAAAGAACTATGCTGTTCTGTGGGGGCAACAGCACAACTGTGCTGTTTCCCCATCTTCTCCAAGATCTTCAACACCTCATTGGAGACGTGCAAGGTTCCCTCCTGCTTTAAATGTTCAACAATCATTCCATTTGGTTCCAAAGAGCGCAGCTGCAAAAGACTTAAACGACTACAGGCCGATCACACTAACATCTATGGCAATAAAAGTGTTTGAATGGCTGGTGCTGAACCACCTGAGAGAAGTGACTAACACCCACCTAGACCCCTTGCAGTTTGCATACTAAGTGAACAGGAGTGTCAAGGCGCAGTTAACTTGAGGCTGCACTACATCCTACAGCACCTAGACTGACCGGGCTCTTATGAGAGGGTCCTATTTGTCGACTTCAGTTCGGCATTCAACACAATCGTCCCCAGTATCCTGCAAGCCAAACTCCTCTCCTTAGGGGTCCCAGAATCAACATGCATCTGGATCGTCAACTTTCTGACAGCATGGAAACAGGTGGTGAAAGCTGGGTCATTCACATCTAATGGGAGCACGATCTGCACGGGGGCCCCTCAAGGATGTGTCCTCTCCCCCCTGCTCTTCTCTCTATATAGCAATGATTGCACCTCAGCCGAGCAATCAATAAAAATTATAAAATTTGCAGATGACACCACCGTCATCGGCTTAATCAAGTACGAAGATGAATCTTCATAAAGTCAAGAAGTGGAATGGCTAATGCAGCGGTGCAGCAGGAACAACCTTGACCTAATCCCCTCAAAACAGTTGAGATAGTGGTGGACTTCAGAAGGAAACCCAATGCCATGCAACCACTCGTAATAGACGACAGCGTGGTTTCGTGGGTCAACTCCTTCAAATTCTTAGGGTCAAAATCTTCCCGAGACCTCAAATGGGGATCCAACATAAGCACTGTCTTAAAGAAGGACAAGCAGCAGATGTTCTTTCTGAGGCAACTCAGGAAATTCAACCCCTCACAGAAGCTGCTGCTCATCTTCTACACAGCGATCGTAGAATCGGTCCTATGTTCCTCGATCACAGTCTGGTATGGAGCTGCCAATGAGAGTGACAGACGGAAGTTGCAAAGGGTGGTGAGGACAGCTGAAAAGATTATTGGGGCTGACCTCCCTCCCAACCAGGAATTATACAAGTCAGGGGTCAGGAAGTGAGCGTAGAAAATCATGGCAGATATGCAGCACACAGGTCACAAACAGTTTGAACCACTTCCATCAGGCAGACACTATAGATCCGTTCAGTGTTGGACTGGGGCATGTAGGGCCCACCGGGAGAATGCAATGGTAGGGGCCCATGTTTGGGGGTGTGGCCAGTTTGCTGAGGGGGTGTGGCCAATCACCTCATTGGTCTGACTAACCATTAAAGAGTGCAACATCTGAGCCCCTTCATAAATATATACAGTAAATTCAGCTGCTGCATGCATACTGTACCAGATTAATAATATATTGTTAACTGTAATGCACTGTAGAGAAAATACACCAATTTCTAATATAAGGTAACATATGTATAATGTACAATTCAAGTGCACAGTCTAGTACCTGATCCTTAGAGCAGGAAGTGGGCCCCCAGGCAGCGGGGCCCACCGGTGGTTTCCCCTGTACCCCTGTGGGCCAGTCCAAGCCTGGGTCCATTCCTGTGAAGTCAACCAGATTCATTTAAAGCTTCTTCCTACTAGCTGTCCACCAGCTGAACATTATATAAAAAGTCTAACATGTATAATATGTTTCATATTTTGAGTCTATCGTGCAATGTGCAGTATGAACTGATATGTGTAATGTCTGTAATGTATGCTACTTTTCTCCCCCTTCTTATGCTCAGTGTCGGACTGGGGCATGAAGGGCCCACCAGGGAAATGCAGTGGTAGGGGCCCATACTTAGGGGTGTGGTCAGCCTACAAAGGGGGTGTGACCAACCCCCACTGAGGCCTGAAATACACAATAGTCTTGTGCAGTGTAATGCAACATATCTACCATGTATAATACAAGTGCACAGTCTGGAACCTGATCCCTAGAGGAAGGAGTAGGCACTCAGGCAGTGGGGCCTACCGGTGGTTTCCTCTGTACCCTGGTGGGCCATTCCGACCCTGCTTATGCTATGTATTTCTCCTTCATGTTGCTGCTTGGTGATGCACTGTACCGCAAAAAATTCTTAGTGTACGTGAGTACACCTGGCCAATAAAGCTGATTTTGATTCACTTCTCAAATAACATAGTACTATTTACTCAAAATGATTTTAGATCAGGATCTATAAATATCATTAAGTGACTAGATAAATCAAAGTTAGTACTGTTTATTGAAAATTATTTTATCAAGATATAGATAACCACAGATATATAAATATTGTAGATCGGGCATATACAGTGCATCCGGAAAGTATTCACAGTGCTTCACTTTTTCCACATTGTGTTATGTTACAGCCTTATTCCAAAATGAAATACATTTATAATTTTCCCTCAACATTCTACACACAATACCCCATAATGACAATGTGAAAAATGTGTTTTTTTTTTAGATTTTTGCAAATTTATTAAAAATAAAAACTAAGAGATCACAGGTACATAAGTATTCACAGACTTTGACATAAAGCTCAAAATTGAGCTTGGGTGCATCCTGTTTCCACTGATTCTCCTTGAGATCTTCCTACAGCTTAATTGGAGTTCACCTGTGGAAAATTCAGTTGATTGGACTTGGTTTGTAAAGGCACATGCCTGTCTATATAAGGTCCCACACTTGGCAGTGCATGACTGAGCACAGACCAAGCATGAAGTCAAATGAATTGTCTGTAGACCTCCGAGACAGGATTGTCTTGAGACAAAAATCTGGGGAAGAAAAATATCTGCTGCTTTGAATGTACCAATGAGCAGGGTGAAAGCAAAACAAAAAGCAGCCTGAAATTTAGTGGTATAAGTGTCACCAACACTCAAATACAAATTGAAAATGATCACCACATCAAGCCTCGGGCGCTTTTCTAAAGATTTGTCGTAGGACTGGCCCACATCAACATCCTAATGGTATTATTAACCTCTAAAATGAAATAAGACACATAACATAGTGTAAAACTGTTATAAAATAGGACAATATGTGATAACGCTTCCTATTGTAGACTTGTACCAAATAAGGTGGTCTACTCTAGGTAGACAGTAATCGCTGTGTACTGAGCGGATCACCGACTTGCATATGTCTTGATCTTTCTTCAATTCTCATGAAGCAAAGCACTTTCTCCAAATAGCCCATACACGGTGATATATAAATGAAAAAGAGCTTGATAGTGCATTATCATAAAACAATTTTAATGGACATCACAGCTCACAAACATAGTAAACAGGTGGACTCTCACCAAGTTTTTTGGTCTACAGATGTTAGTAGACAATAGCGCATTAATAATTAGCCCAGGCGTCCCCAGGAGTCGTTATCAACCGCCAAGTGAGTCCTCCACATGTCAACAGGATACCTCAACCGACACGTTTCGATAACAAAATGTTATCTTTTTCAAGGTGTAAAGGTATCCACATAAACAGGGTATTTATACCCAATCTGTTCAAACAAGAAAAAAACCTATTACCAGACATGGAATTCCTACGGCTAAAAATCCCCATAGATACAACATGGTACTCGTCGATCCAGTATCCCATTCCAGGATATTATTCTCTCTCCTTTTCCCACCCGTTTCCAACTCCTCTGACATCAATGTGCGGCCGGTCACGTGGGTACTACTTCCGGTGGAAGTATGTCATGACGCTATGGTCCCGTTCTCCACTGCCCTTCACGGCCGAATACCTTACTGGCGGAAGTGCATTCCTCGGCCAGTCCGTCACTATGAAAGTCCGTGACCGGAAGTATATTGTCCGTATGTGATATTTTCAATGATGGAGAGCAATAAATGTCCAGATCATACAGTGGTTTGTCGTGCGCCATTTTGGTGAAGACCATCCATGTTAAATTGGTTATATAAGAGAATAAAACAAAACATAAATACATTAATAAAAAACTTAGATAATAAAAACAAGTGGAGACAACATCCTACTCAACATAACTAATTTACTTCATTATAAAAACCATTTGGTCTCAAAGTCCTTGTTGAGACCCAAGGGCTCCAAGGTTTTATATGTGAATATAGTTTGCATTTCAATTTTAGCAAGTTTTTTGTGTGGATCTCCACCCCTCTTGTCAAATACAACTTTTTTTAGAGCATCAATGGCACAGGTACATTGATGACATCCTGTTTATCTGGGAGGGGGATGAGGAAACCTTAGACCAATTCTGTACTCACCTCAATGCCAATGACCATCATGTCAAATTGGTATTTGACATTAGTAGGGAATAGGTTAATTTCCTTGACCTCACTATTTACGTAGAGGGAGTGAGCATAAAAACAAAAACATTTATTAAGCCTATGGACTCTAGATCTTATATAGACAGGTCGAGCTGTCACCGTGATAGCTGGCTGGAGGGCATACCGGCTGGCCAGTTCACAGGGTTGAGGAGGAACTGTACTGATCAGCAGACTTTCTTATCTCAAGCATCCGATATGGAAAATTGTTTTATAGATTCCGGCTATGATAAACGGGCACTCAAGCTATCTTTAGAAAGTGTCTCATAATTAGACAGAACCGCTCTCATTGAACCAAAGAATAGAGAAAGGGTGGATACGAATGATAGGTTCAAATGGGCATTTACCACCAGTTATTCTTCCCAACATAATAAGGTGAGGAATATCTTCTGGAAACATTGGCCAACCATTAAGAAGGACCCTGTGATTGGACCAGAATTACCAGATAAACCCATCTGTATTTACAGAAAAGCACCCAACATACAGTACAAATTGGTTCATAGTTTTCATGCCCCATCTTCTGAACAACCAATAATAACATCTAAGGGATTCTATAGGTGTGGATCCTGTATTGCATGTAAGAATATTGTCAATACTTTTGGAAACAAAAAGGAAGAAGTTGATATTAACAACAGAAAATGTATAATTAAGGATTTCATTACATGTCATTCAGTGAATGTTATATACTGTATTGAATGCAGTTGTAACAAATTCTATATCGGCAGGACCAGTAGGGCGCTAAAAGTCAGGATGGGGGAACATCTTCGTAATGTTAAAAAAGGCCTGGAAACTCACGCTCTATCAGGCCATTTCAAGAAAATTCATAATTCAAACCCTAGTGATATCAAAAACTTTTATGCTCTAAAAAAAGTTGTTTCTGACAAGAGGGGTGTAGATCCACATAAAAAACTTGCTAAAATTGAAATGCAAACTATATTCACATATAAAACCTTGGAGCCCTTGGGTCTCAACAAGGACTTTGAGACCAAATGGTTTTTATAATGAAGTACAGGTTGAGTATCCCTTATCCAAAATGCTTGGGACCAGAGGTATTTTGGATATCGGATTTTTCCGTATTTTGGAATAATTGCATACCATAATGAGATATCATGGTGATGGGGCCTAAATCTAATCAAAGAATGCATTTATGTTTCATGTACACCTTATACACACAGCCTGAAGGCAATTTTAGCCAATATTTTTTATAACTTTGTGCATTAAACAAAGTGTGTGTACATTCACACAATTCATTTATGTTTCATATACACCTTATACACACAGCCTGAAGGTCATTTAATACATTATTTTTAATAACTGTGTGTGTTAAACAAAGTTTGTGTACATTGAGCCATCAAAAAACACAAGTTTCACTATCTCACTCTCACTCAAAAAAGTCTGTATTTCGGAATATTCCGTATTTCGGAATATTTGGATATGGGATACTCAAACTGTAAAATAGTTATGTTGAGTAGGATGTTGTCTCCACTTGTTTTTATTATCTAAGTTTTTTATTAATGTATTTTTTTTAAATCTCTTATATAACCAATTTAACATGGATGGTCTTCACCAAAATGGCGCACGACAAACCACTGTATGATCTGGA
The DNA here is from genome assembly GCF_028390025.1 of Pseudophryne corroboree. Lineage (NCBI taxonomy): Eukaryota > Metazoa > Chordata > Amphibia > Anura > Myobatrachidae > Pseudophryne > Pseudophryne corroboree. Next base: position 651,258,111 of record NC_086449.1, read on the forward strand.
CATTTATTGCTCTCCATCATTGAAAATATCACATACGGACAATATACTTTCGGTCACGGACTTTCATAGTGATGGACTGGCCAAGGAATGCACTTCCACCAGTAAGGTATTCAGAAGTGATGGGCAGTGGAGAACAGGACCATAGCGTCATGACATACTTCCGCCGGAAGTAGTACCCACGTGACCGGCCGCACATTGATGTCAGAGGTAGTTGGAAACGGGTGGGAAAAGGAGAGAGAACAATATCCCGGAATGGGATACTGGATCGACGAGTACCATGTTGTATCTATGGGGATTTTTAGCCATAGGAATTCCATGTCTGGTAATAGTTTTTTTTCTTGTTTGAACAGATTGGGTATAAATACCCTGTTTATGTGGATACCTTTACACCTTGAAAAAGATAACATTTTGTTATCGAAACGTGTCGGTTGAGGTATCCTGTTGACACGTGGAGGATTCACTTGGCGTTTGATGACGACTCCTGGGGACGCCTGGGCTAATTATTAATGCGCTATTGTCTACTAACATCTGTAGACCAAAAAACTTGGTGAGAGTCCACCTGTTTACTATATTTGTGAGCTGTGATGTCCATTAATATTGTTTTATGATAATGCACTATCAAGCTCTTTCTCATTTATATATCACCATGTATGGGCTATTTGGAGAAAGTGCTTTGCTTCATGAGAATTGAAGAAAGATGAAGACATATGCAAGTCGGTGATCCGCTCAGTACACAGCGATTACTGTCTACCTAGAGTAGACCACCTTATTTGGTCCAAGTCTACACTAGGAAGCGTTATCACATATTGTCCTATTTTATAACAGTTTTACACTATGTTATGTGTCTTATTTAATTTTAGAGGTTTATAATACCATTGGGATGTTGATGTGGGCCAGTCCTACGACAAATCTTTAGAAAAGCGCCCGAGGCTTGACGTGGTAATCTTTTTCAATGAGCACAGTGGCCACCATTATCCGTAAATGGAAGAAGTTCAAAACCACCAGGACTCTTCCTAGATCTGGATTGCCTTCTAAACTGAGCGATCAGGGGAGAAGGGCCCTAGTAGGGTAGTTGACCAAGAACCCGAGGGTTACTCTGTCAGAGCTACATCATTCCTCTGTGGAGAGATGAGAACCTTCCAGAAGGACAACCATCTCTGCAGCAATCCACCAATCAGGCCTGTATGGTAGAGTGGCCAGACGGAAGCTACTCCTTAGTAAAAAGCACATGGCAGCCCACCTGGAGCTTGTCAAAATGCACCTGAAGGACTCTTAGACCATGAGACACAAAATACTCTGGTCTGATGAGACAAAGATTGAACTCTTTGGCGTGAATGCCAGGCATCATGTTTGGAGGAAACCAGACATCGCTCATCACCAGGCCAATACCATCCCTGGAGCATGTAGCATGGTGTTGGTGGTAGCATCATGCTGTGGGGATGTTTTTCAGCAGCAGGAACTGGGAAACAAGTCAGGATAGAGGGAAAGATGAATGCAGCAATGTACAGAGACATCCTGGATGAAAACCTGCTCCAGTGCGCTCTTGACTTCAGACTGGGGTGACGGTTCATCTTTCAGCAGGACAACTACCCTAAGCACACAGCCAAGATATCAAAGGAGTGGCTTCAGGACAACTCTGTGAATGTCCTTGAGTGGCCCATCTAGAGCCCAGACTTGAATCCGATTGAACATCTCTGGAGAGATCTGCAACTGGCTGTGCACCTACGCTTCACATCCAACCTGATGGAGCTTGAGAGGTGCTGCAAAGAGGAATGGGCAAAACTGCCCAAAGATAGGTGTGCCAAGCTTGTGGCATCATATTCAAAAAACTTGAGACTGTAATTGCTGCCAATGGTGTATTAACAAAGTATTGAGCAAAGGCTGTGAATACTTATGTTCATTTGATTTGTTTTTTTTAAATTTTTAATAAATTTGCAAAAATCTCAAATCTTTTTTCACGTTGTCATTTATGGGGTATTGTGTGTAGAACATTGAGGGAAAAAAATATTTATTCCATTTTGGAATAAGGCTGTAACATAACAAAATGTGGAAAAAGTGAAGCGCTGTGAATACTTTCCGGATGCACTTTAAGTGCCTACAACTGGGAAACTTGGAATATTACTCAATATAACAGAAGAATGATAATTGTAAGAGGATATTAACACAGGATCTCAGCGGTACCTGTTATCTCCCCATGATACTCAGACTCCCACTGCTAAAAAAAAACTGTAATGAATATCTTTAATCCAGTAGTGAGAATGCAGCAGTGCTAGAGATCTTTAAACAGCTTGTATCTTGTAATATGCACACTGCGATGCCAAGATGCAGTCAGGTAGTTCCTTGTGAAGTTTGGATTGACGAGGGCTCTCAGTGGTGCTAAAATAAGGTAGGAAGTCACAGTTGTTTCATTTTAAAGAAAGCTTTAATATAGTGGTTCAGAGTAAAGACCTCCAAGTGTTATATCATCTCTTTGATTAATAACTTTGTAAGTCTTTTAAACAACTGTTTTATATTATTGAACCAAATAAAGCAGATGATGATGCCAGAATGAGACGTTATAATCAACAATAGTTGAGTTTAAAGATTGGTTTAAATTTATAAATTTTATGCACATTTATGCATGCCAAAAAATGAATATTTAAATAATGTAACAGTCACAATTATTAAGTGTCAACATGCAGGGCTAAATTTAATAAATGTGTGGGGTGATAGATAGACAGTGTCTAGTTAGACAGTCAATAGATAGACACCATATGTTAGACAGACATTAGGTCGACAGGGTCAAAATGTCAACAGGGTCAAAAGGTAGACATGAAAAATGAAGACAGTGCAAAAGGTCGACATGAAAATGGTCAACACAAAAAAGGTAGACACCATGTTTGTGCATTTTTGTGGTTTATGTGGATAGTTTTGTCACCTGGGACCCCCAATTGTAGAAAGGCATCCCCTCATGGGGCTCTCTTCGCTCGCCACGCTTCAGGCTTGGTGGCTCGTGCAAGGCTTATAACCATCTCTATGCTGACATGGATAGAGAAGGTATGAAACAGTCCACAAAATGTAAACATTTAAAAAAAACTACCTTAATTGTCGACCATTTTCATGTTGACCTTTTGACCCTGTCGATCTTTTGTACTGACTACCTTTTTCATGTCGACCTATTGACCCTGTTGATATAATGTCTGTCTAACATACAAGGGGGAGTGTAATAGGGTGTGAGAATCAGAAAGTGAGAGATTTTGTGAGATTTCTTCTGTTTTTTTAAAGTGGCAATCTTTTACATGGCAAAACCACGTTGATTCTGCCATGTAAAGATTGCCACTTTAAAAAAACAGGAGAAATCTCACAAAATCTCTCACTTTCTGATTCTCACACCCTATTACATTCCACCCATGGTATCTATCTATTGACTTTCTAATTAGACCCTGTCTATCTATCATCCTGATACCATTTAATATTTTTTTTTGTGTAAGTGAAACTCGCACCTTTTCACACATTTCAAAATTGTGAGTTTTCCCCACAACTCACAAGTGTAATAGCCTGATTTTTTTAGTTCAAAGCTATTACTGTACATATGCAAGTCAGTGCAACTTTTTTTAGTGCTTAAACTCGTACCTTGTAATGCGAGTTTTATTACAAGGTGCAAGTGTCACAGAAGTATGCACAGATCAGTGAGAACTGTGCATGCTTCTGTGTGTATAAGGCACAAAAGAAAAAATAAGAAAAAAATGGAGTGGGGAGAACTTGCTGGGACCTGTAGTACCCCAGTAAAATAATTTTATTTTACAAAAAACAGATCTAATGCTATAAACTCAGCATATATAGACCAGGGGTGCCAAAGATAGCCCCAGACTTCATCCCAGTCCTTAGGTGACGCTGCCGGCCAATTCCACAAATACGCCAGTTTGAGAATTGCCACATGCGACATGGGGGTTACATTTGACACACGGGATTAAACAAACACCTTAGCTGCCACCAGCAAGAGGAAATTTAGTGTCTAAATGCAAGGTAGCCTCCGCTTCTACCTGTCACTCATACACTGCAATACTTAGCAATTTAGGTAGACATGAGCCACACGGGCCTTAGTTCAAGAATCACAGAAATAAAGCTAAAATTAGATATTTAATTTCAAGAATACTTCAGAGCTTTAGTTACAAAAAGATGTTACAAAGATTATTAAGAATATTTTAAAATCACACACAGAATACAGCAATCTCAACAAATGAAAAGAAATAAAAAATACAGAAAACGTAACTCACTCAAATTAACTTAGGTAGTTCTGTTGTGGGGGAGTTTCACAGAATACCTCAGGTCATCTCCAACATATTGTTGAGTCCCCAAGAGATGCACTTTCTGTCCCAGTGAAAGAGACAGACACCACCCTTGGTATTTTTAACTACTTCCCTGCTGGACTCTACACATACACCAGTTTACATACTTGGTGCTTGGCAACAGGCAGGGGGGAGGGGGTGTAGCCCAAAGGCATACTGTATGAATCTCTTTCAAAGATTGTGAGGTCTGGGTGTCACATCTTCCTAAGCATGTAGTTGTGGATTTAAAGTTCTAGAGGTTTATGACATTAGCCAGGAAATAGGATTCCTGAACATTCCAGTCAAGACATTTGGTCACACTTCCCTGGTCTGTTTACAGAGCCCCCTTGTTGACATAACAAATGAATTGGGCTTATCAGGCCTCAATGTCCAGAGCTTTTCAATATCTGCTTTTGATGTAGAAATGCAATCCCCTTGTTAAGTTTGATTAACTTTCAGGAAAAGAGCAATACCTTAAATACACAAATGTTCAGGCTGCTGCGACCGTTAAGCGCGTGTGTGTGTGTGTGTGAAACCCCTATCAAATGCGTACTCGTTGAGTAAGCACGCCGTCACGCTGTAAGCACAAAGTAGCTTCACGTGCGGCGGAATACACTTTATAACCTCTAACAGGAAAGGAAATGAGACACCAATTATATATGTAATGTTGAGGTCCAACCCAGCAACAAATATTTACTAAAAAGGGGGTACAACAGAAATACAATCACATAAGAGAAAAGGCTACAATCAATGGATACATACAGTACGTTTGTTCGCCTGTGCCACCCGGTTTCGGTCCTCACTCCAATCTGGATAGATGACCTTCAGAGAATGTGACTGACCGGCCAGGTGGCTTGGCTTTTATACATTAGTCCAAATCATGAAACAAAGGAAACTATAATCTCTTCACCCATAGGTTAAAGGGTTGGTCATTTACAGTACAGGAGGGGTCATAGGTCGGTTTGAATAGGTGGGCGATGCCTGGTCCAGGTGCAATTGCAGATGTTCTCCACTGGGTACCCGCCGAATATCAAGAGTACAGTAAATACAGTGTAATATTAATATTGTACTCCTGCACATATCTATGTGCATGAGCATGCTACTTTCTGCAAACTGCCATTGGAATATTGCCCTTGAAATACTGTACAACTGGATAACAAACACGACCTCCTAACCTAATTCTGTCCCCTCATATCCTGTAAAGTTGAATCCCTCTGTTGTTATACCTTTAAAGCAAATGTAACTTGCTGGTGTGGTGCATGTAGGCTATGTGTAAATTATGCACTATGTGGATTTAATAGCAAATATGTCTTTGTGGCTTTTCCATGCGAATGCGTATGCTATTGTATTTACTCATACCACGCGTTAATACGCAGGACTTCGTGAGCCAATTTACACAACGTGCGAGTATGCGCACGCACAGCAGAACAAGCACTCGCATGGAGGCCACTCTGTGTGGTGTTTGCACGTGATGTGTGTGACTATAATATTTTCGACTTCGACACCCTTTTAAAATGTCATGTCAGGGTCCGAGACCACAGATAATTTATATTTTTGACAATACACCACTCTGAGGTCAGCTCACAGGAGAAATTGTGATTTCCCTGGCATCTCCCTCTTATCAGTATTTATAACCTCTGGTCTGGTCATTGCTTTCATCCCAAACTTTATGGTCTGTAGATAATACAGAACCTACTCTCTCTCTCTCACAACCTAGATGTTTGGAGGTTAAACGCCTGTCAGCCATTTTGTCACATCTAAGCTGAAAGAATACAAAATTATATATATATATATATATATATATATATATAGAGAGAGAGAGAGAGAGAGAGAGAGAGAGTGAGAGAGAGTGAGAGAGGGTGAGAGAGGGTGAGAGAGAGAGAGAGAGAGAGAGAGAGAGAGAGTAGAATGTGAAGGTGTTCGGCACTCCCTGTAAAGATGTTTAAGGTGACCGGTGCCTTCCTATGCAGGATACTGCTGTGACATATAGCGGTTGGTAGGCAGCAGTCTTGGGTCTTTAAATCAAAGATCTACTGGAGACCAGGTAGAGCAACGTTTCGATTTAATGAAAATCGTCGTCAGGCATAAGTAACAAACATGTGAAACATACCTTTATAGATGATAATCACCCCGCGCATATGTGTTGGCCATTCGGCCGCCGGAAACTTCCGCCACGTCATCAATCCCGTTCCTACCATTGATCGGCGTGTGGCGTGTAAAGGGTGAGACAGACTAGACCCCGTTACCAAGGAAACCCTATCAACAGGAAAAAGAAACATAACAGAGCCGTAGATGTCTAGAGTTTGGCAACAGTATCTCCAAATAGTTACTTAATATTAGTGTTTTAAATGACTTAATGAAAAAACTTCTGTTACTGTGGAGTGTACTGTGCAATCTGTGATAATAACATGGCTGACAACGGTTATGGTATACTCTGGCTAAGGACTAGTGGTTGCAAAGATTTATAAAGCATTAAACATTTACTCAATAAAAATGGAAATCACAATAACTAAATAAAGCAATTGAGGGTCAGGAGTTAATTCAAGCCGTGTGGGGCTACGGTGTACAGGCGGTATATCCAGCGTGCTTCTAGTTGAAGCAGAGCCCTTGCTCTGTCGCCTCCCCGTTATGTGTCAGGAATTTGGTCAAGCATCTTGTAGCATAGGGCAGACAAAGTGTGTCTGGCCGACTTGAAGTGCTTGGCCACCGGTTGGTCAACTGGTTTTCCCTCTAATATGAGATTAATGGCACTTCTATGCTGTGCCATTCTCTCTCGGCATTGGCAGGTGGTTTTTCCAATGTACAGCAGATCACAAGGGCAGTGAATACAGTATACAACGAATTTGGACATACATGTGAGGGCTTAATTGATTATAATTCTTTTTGCCAGAATGTGGGTGTAAGATGGTGTCACCTTTTTCCAGGTACAGGCATGTCGTGCATCCCAGGCATTTGTAGTTCCCTGGTTTCCGGGTCAGGAAGTGAGATGCGACATTCGGCTTCAAGTCAGAAATATCGGTATGGACTATTTTGTCCTTAATGTTCCGTCCCTGTGGGTAACATGGTAAAAGCGGAGTCCCCTTTAAGGCTGGCAGGTCTTGATCATTTTGCACCACAGGCCAAAATCTTTTTGTTCGGGAAATTAGCTGATTAGTGGCCGTGGAAAATTGTTGACATATACCGAGGGGTGAATATTATCTTTGGAATTTTTTATTTTCTTAGTGATGTTATTGGTTTTTGGAGCTTCCATAGCTCGCTGTTTAGCTTTGGTTAGAAGAGAGTTAGGGTATCCCCGTTGTAACTTTTTTTTGTCATAATGTTCATTTGTTGGAGCTCATCCGCTTGGTTGCTGCAGATCCGTCGAACTCTTAAAAACTGTGAGAACGGAAGTCCTTTCTTGAGTGAAGTTGGATGATGACTGGAAGATAACAGTAAATTGTTACAGTCAGTCGGCTCAATCAATTTTTTAAGAACTTTTTACCTCACTCCAACAACTGCTTTCACCTATTTCTGCATTCACTTCTCCTGAAACAGCTGTATCACACCTTAATCAGACTCTAGAATTAGCCCTTGATGAAGTGGCTCCAGTTCCCCATTACACTTTACGTAGGCCTAGATGTCAACCATGTCTAAATGAACAAGACACCTACAAAAACTGTCATGTAAAGTTGAACGTCACGCCTAAGTCTCGTATTCCAAGTGACTTTCTCACATATAAGACTGTCTACCAGTTATCTTAATGCCCTGGATACTACCAAATTAACATATTTTCAAACTCATATCTCTGCTAAAGCCTCTAACCCCAGACAGCTTTTTAATACATTTAAATCACTTCTCAACCAACCCTCACCCAACCCACCAGCCACTATCAAGGCACAAGAGCTTGTTTCCTACTTTAAGGACAAGATTGATAAGATCCAAGATGAAATGATATGCTGTTCCTTAGCCAGTGACTTGCTCAATTCCTTACCTGAACCCTCTAGCATTTATTCTTCATTTAATCCCACAAATGAAGATGAAGTATCAACACTCTTCTCATCCTACTACTCTATTACCTCTCCTCTTGATCCTATACCCTCACAAATAAGTAAATCTTTGTCTCCTGTGCTCACCCCAGCTTAAACTAACATCTATAATCTCTCTCCCCTGGTATCTTTCCTGCACTGCAAAGTCTAAAGGCCATTACTCATTTCTTATTCTTCCAGATCTCTTTGTTGCTCGACAATCAATCATACACCACAAGCTCACTGCCTAAGTGTCATCCTTGACTCTGAACTGTCATTTGTGCCCCAATCTGTCTCAAAATCATGTTTCATTCATCTAAAAAACATATCCAAAATACAACCATACCTTACACAAGACACTGCAAAACTCTAACCTATGCTCTCATTATCTCCCGCGTTGTTTATTGCAATAGTCTTCTAACTGCTCTTACCAAAAAGAGACTCTCACCACTACAATCCATTCTGAATGCAGCTGCAAGGCTAATTTTCCACGCTAGAAGTTCATTGTCTGTGGATTCACTCTGTCAGTCCCTCCATTAGTTACCTGTATTCTACCGTATTCAATATCAAATACTTTTACTCACATACAAGGCCATTAATCAAACTACACCTATGTACAGCTCTTCACTTATCTCAAAATATATTCCAACCTGACCTTTTCATTCTTCACAAGATCTATGTCTCTCACCCACACTCATTACTTGCTCCCATGCACGATTGCAGGATTTATTCGGGCTGCACCCACTCTGTGGTATGCCCTACCATGAACAATACGACTCTACTCTAGTCTCCAAACCTTCAAGCATTCCCTGAAAACTCACCTATTCAGACAAGCTTATCAAATTCCAGAACCGCTCACATAACCTTGTTAAGCTTTCCTATCCAATTATATCCCCACTGTACAGTCCCTTCCTACTGACCCTGGTTCATCATTGCTATGATGTGATATCATGCAGCCCATTGACAACCTTTGCAACCTGATGGACAACTATGCAATAGAGAGCATCTATCCTTGTGTATCAATGCCTCTTTCCCTATAGATTGTAAGCTTGTGAGCAGGGTCTTCCTACCTCTGACTGTGTGTTATTACCCAGTTTTGTTTTATCATTGTGTCCAATTGTATAGTGCAATGGAATTTGCTTTGCTATATAAGAAACTGTTAATAAATAAATACTTTTGCAATGGGACCCCATAAAGCAGGGGTGGGGTCGCCGCCAAGTGTAAAGTCATCCACGGCGCACAGCTTCCTGAGAGATGTAGTTTTCTCACACTGTGCACTGTATTCAATGTACAGTGTAAGAAAACTACATCTCCCAAGATATAGTACATGGCAGATGGCTCTAAGAGTTATGAGGCAGCTGTGTAAAGCCGTCCGCAGCGCACAGCTTCCTGTGAGATGTAGTTTTCTCACACTGTGCACTGTATTCAATGTACAGTGTAAGAAAACTACATCTCCCAAGATATAGTACATGGCAGATGGCTCTAAGAGATATGAGGCAGCTGTGTAAAGCCGTCCGCAGCGCACAGCTTCCTGGGAGATGTAGTTTTCTCACACTGTGCACTGTATTCAGTGTACAGTGTGAGAAAACTACATCTCCCTTGATGTAGTGCGCGGCAGATGGTTCCAGAAAATATGAGGCAACTTGGGAGAGAGAGGAAGCTATGCTGGCTGTGGGCGGGAGGAATGGCTGTGCTATGGATTCAGGACCTGGACCAGTGCTGGTGAGTGCATATACTGGGGCATTATGTGTGCCTGTCATTACTGGGGGCAGTATGTGTGAGCAGCTATTACTGTGGCCATTATGTATAAGAACACGCCTACTTTCCTAGGAGAGTGCTCACATGGGGGGGAACGCTCTAAAAAATGGCTTGCAAATGATGTAGAAAAAATACAAATGGCCCTTGGCAGGTAAAAGGTTCCCCACCCCTGCCATAAAGTGTGTCCCCTGACTGTGGCATTACATCTCAGCTAGTGTAGCCCAGTACCGATTCTAAATATACGAGGAGCCCCCGCTTATTCCACCCCCCCTCCCATATTTTTAGAACCAGGACCTGCCCAGGAGTGCTGTGCTGGTTCTTAAAATTCAGTGGAACCTCACTCATTCTTAGAACTGGGCATGTAAGTGAAAAATAGTGCCCCTGTCTGGAGTTGAGTCTTTTGGCTGACTAAATATAAAGTACATTTTTAGGATCTGTAATGAGAGTAACAGTATACATAGCACCTTCTAGTTATTGTCTCCAATCCTCAAAGGAAGAATTTAATGGCAAGGAGTTAATTGTTTTCAACATCACAATTGAACTTAGAAGAGAAGAACTGGGACAGGAAAGCACAGAGATTAAATTGTAATTGAGAGGATTTCTTTGGAACAGAACTACACAACCCCCCCCCCCCCCCTACCCCCCCACCCCCATGCCATCTTCCACTCATATTTCACAGGTACTTGGATTCCCACAGGTCTTAATGCTCACAATAGTATTAGCTTAAGTAAAATCCAGGTGGCGTCAGAGAGATAAACTGGAGTAGGTACTGATTACAGTCAGATAGGGAATAAAAAAACTGCTGCAGAATGCGACTAATGCTGGTTTCTATGTGCAGGCAGGTAGCAGGTAGTCAGGATATTAATGTAGCTACAATAGTAGAGGTTAGTGAATCAGAAGCAGCAACTAGAAAGCAGACTAACAGGCAGGAGAATATTGCAGCTACAGAAGCCAGTTCAGGAATCAGGAGCAGAAAGGGTCTTGGTCAGAGGGGTTAGTATCTCGTTACCGACGATCAGTATCCCAATGACACAGGTTCTATTCCCACTCTATGGTTGCCATGTACACCCACAAGTGAGAATAGTCCCTGTTAGTTGGTATGCCAGCTGACAGGATTTTGACTGGGCATAACTACATCCCGGTCAGACAGCAGGCAGCCAGAAAGCAAGACAGGTCCAGTGGCATGCAGGTTCATGAACATGACACTATAACTGGCAGGGAGACTAAGCCCTCCCTGCCTTTTACCAAGAACATGAGCCAATCAGTTCTCAGAGCAGATAACAAATAATGCTGCTGTTGTGAATAGTGGGATACAGGAAAGTATCCCGGCCGATAAGTAACAGCTGGAACCATAATTCCATGCAGCAACCCAACCTAGTAACAGCTTGGCAGTGACAGTAGCCAAAACATGAAAGAGCCCCATCAGCTTAGAAACAGACGGGAAAAGAAAACGCAAATGGCGAGGGGAAGGGGGGGATGGTCCAGTTGACCAGAAACCTCTCTTATCCCAGCAGCTACTACATGCAGTATAAAGGGCAGAATGGAGATGCCATGTCCAGTGGCAGCAGATTTTCCTACCAAGTCTGCTTTGTGTGTATCTATAGATCTTAGTGCTCAGTCATCGCACTAGAGAGAGAATCTGTTATAGATGTGTCCAGATATATTGTTGGCACAAAGTGTATGCACAGGCACATGCATCGCGGCAACACTATTCCCTGCTAAGATGCGCATACTCGCACCAGCAGGTTCCCTTCCACTGTGTATGGATCACGGGTGCAAGCGTATGTTTGCTCCCGGAACTCCGCAAGGTGCATGCATTGTGGCAACAATATAACTGGACACTTCTGTAAGTGGCTTACAAAGATCATTGGGCTTGCATATGTTTGAATACTATATTACATAAACTGCACTTTGAGGCAGACTATAGCTTGTTACATGCTAATTATGCATCCTTCATGGGCTGACGACAATCCCTCTATAATCAAACATTTGGAAACCCCCCTCCAGAAAGCGTTTGCCCCTGACCAGAAAGCAAAGCAGCCACCCAGATGATAGGAGACAGTAAGGATGGGAATGGTCAGTGTGAGCCATCACGTCTAGCGCTGCAGTTCATAACAAGGAGTAAATATAACAGGACAGAATGGGGCTGGATGGAAGGGGGTGGGAAAGATAGGGAACGGGGAAAAGAGGAGTAGAGCAAATGAGGGGGAGGAGCAGCGGGGGTGACTACTGTGTCTATTTATTTGCTAGTTTCTCATAAAGGCATACTGCTGTACATATTAAAAGGAGTGCATTAGACATAAAAATAAAAAGCAAAATAATCCAGTTTGTTGTTAAAAAAATATTATATATTCATAGAAAATCCTGTTACTGCAATTTTTTCTTACTTGCATATGTTTTTTATTATTTTATATTTATATGATGCTAATTATATTACACAGTGCATCAATGTCTACTCCCAATAAAGTTTAATTGTATATTGTTAAGCCATTTAACCTACAATACCAGTACTATACAGTATGCTTTGGGATTGGTTAGGGGTGAGCTACTGTATATTTAGTAGATCACCCATACTCAATAAATCTACAGAGTGTCGAAGCCATTAAAGTGTATCACTGATAATGAGCATAAAGTAGTAATATGAACAGCTGCATGCTTATGCGGTATATATGTAGCACTGACCCTAACTTTATCAGATAATAGATAACTTTAACAAATAAAAAGATAATAGTGAAGTTTGGCAGTTTAGCAACAATGCTACCTAATCTAAAAATAAAAAAATAAGGAAAATGTAATTGTAATAATAATAATAATAATAATAATAATAACAACAACAATAATTAGTGTTTGCCCGCAACTTCACTTGCATGGATGTCTGTTATATCTCAGTGGAACTAATTTTACAATGGCAGTAGTGCCAATCCGCTTCTACATAACCTAACACTGAAATGCTGCAAATAACATGACCAGCAACTCTAATATATATATATATATATATATATATATAGAATGAAAGAAGAGCGGCACTCGGCAACTTGAGGTCAAAAAATTGTATTAGAACAACACATATAGAAGTCCGACGTTTCGGGGCTCACATGCCCCTTTGTCAAGTTGTACACCTTGACAAAGGGGCATGTGAGCCCCGAAACGTGCCGCTCTTCTTTCATTCTATTTAGAAATCTCTTTTGGGATGGCACCGATGCAGTGACAATACCTTTATGGGAGTGCCTGTTCTTCTGTTTTATATATATATATATATATATATATATATACAGACAATGTGGGTGGCACTCAGAATGAAATAACAGACGACATCCCAACTGGTTCCAGTCGACGTTTCGGGGACTGCTCCCCTTTATCTTGATAAAGGGGAGCAGTCCCCGAAACGTCGACTGGAACCAGTTGGGCTGTCGTCTGTTATTTCTTTCTGAGTGCCACCCACATTGTCTGTTCATATGCTCTACGGAGAGATTGTGCACCGGACTATTATACATCTTGTAAGCGTGAGTGCCGGACATTTGTCTGTTTTTCTATATATATATATATATATATATATCAACTTGCATTGTACAGTACATATCCATAGCCTGTAGTATTTGTCATCTACTGGATTGACGTGCAAACGAATACTTCGTGAGTCAAGAAAACTTGCCTGATTAGTGATCAGAGAATAAGAAAGAAGGAAAATGTAATTGGAATAATAATAATAATAATAATAATAATAAGCTTGGGAAGATGTCTGTTATTGTTCAGCGGAACTGATTTTATAAAGACAGTACTGCCAATCTGTTGCTACTTAATACCGAAAGATTGCATTTAACATGACCAGAGACTCTATTATATTAACTAGAGATGAGTGGTTTGTATTCCTTGGAATCTGAGATCACCCAAACTTCTGATATCCAATTCAATCCGAGCTGTGGCTTGAGTTTTCCTGTCAGACTCAGATTCAAAATCGAGGCCGTACATCATCCCCCCAGTGTTGGAATCTCACAGGTTTTGGATTCCATATAAGGGAACCACAGCCGTGACTCGTCGCTTTTTTACTCCAGTCACACTGCTGTATGCTGCTCTCTGCTCTGCAGTATCCATCAAAGTGTCTGTGCGGAATACAAGTGTTGTCACTGTGTCCATAAGGGGCTATGCTAGTGTCACTGTGTTCATCTAAGGGGCATTTCTGCTGTCACTGTGTCCATCTATGGGTCTGTGCTGCTTTTCACTGTGTCCGTCTAAGGTCATTTAGAGGGAATAGCCTACGCCACAAGCCACCAGAGGTCCAGGCTTTACTTATGATAGCGGACATAACACAGACTATGAAAGGAAGGTTTGTTCTGAACTGTTTGCCCGTGTGGCGCAATGCAGCCCGTCCACTACAAATGCCAAAGTAAAAATCACCAATTTTACAAGAGCAATATACAATGTGAGATATGGGGTGGTATCTGTCTATGTACAGGGCGCATATAAAATATTTATAACTTGGAATACATCCCTTTTGTTAATGAGAAGATGGTATATCCTTTGTATGACAACTTGATGGTTTCTCTGATTTCTTCTTCCTCCTCTCGTAGAGTCATATAGTGATCCCAATGATCATATAAAACAGAAGTAAAGACAAAAATGTGTAGAACAGTTTTTCACCAATTAGTTGTTTCCACAAATTTAGGAAATAGAAGGGCGTACCCCACTCACACAGAGACAAGTGAGTGGAAACCCATAAAGGTATCTTTCAACCAGGCAAATTTCTTTAGAGTGTTGAAGACTAAATTTCAGGAGCGTACCCAAAACTCACAATAGTGAAATGATGAGAAATCACATAAAGGTATCTTTAAAATATTTTGATCTGTCAGATGCGTACCCCAACTTACACAATTTTCAGTTGGAACATATACATAAAGGTATCTTTTAAATTTTCTACCACCAAGGAAAATGCGTACCACAACTCACTGGATATGGAGGTATTCAACTCCTATCATGTTATCTTTATCCTCGGTCTCAAGAAATTATATCACATAGGATACACGAAGAAAACAGGGAGGGATTCCTCTTTGTTTAGTTAAAACGGAGGGTTTATTTCCCAAATACATTAAAAAGTCAAAAACATTTCTTCTTATGAACAGATGTCGAAATACACATGGCAAAAATAAAAAAATAAAAATTCAGAAATGAATCCAAATCTGGTCGTCCCAGGCTACTCACAGTACTGTTTGTTCAACGCGTTTCGGTCTTTAACAGGACCTTTATCAAGAACTGTCTGTACTGTGGGGAGTCTGGATATTTATACTACAAACATCCAATCAGTGAGCAGCAGGAAATCGCATCATTAATTGATTATATAATTCCATTACTTTAAAACATCAACAAAATATCTAAATATTCAAACAGAGTAAACCTTCAATGTATTAAACACCATTCCAAATAAGTTGTGTGAATTATGAGACCCCAAAAGGCTTTATTCGGGCCATAATCACATAAACCAGTAAGAATTATGGGAAATGTAGGAAATAGGGCTAAGCTCCATACCCATATAAAGAGTTCCGCCGGACATTGTGAATCCCATGGCTGAGAAAGAATTTACCAATATTGTAAAACCATGACTGGTAAACATAATAAAACAGAAAACTTTTCGGTATCTAAACTAAATGTTTAGTATTGCAGGTATTAAAGTCTATTTTCCGTCCGCGATTGGATGGTACCGCTGAGACTTGTGGGGGATGTAGTTTCTTTGTGGGACTCTTATGCCCTCATAAGGAGATCCGCCGGAAGTCGAATGGCGGTGGTTTAGTTATGTCCTCCGTTGTATCCTCACATTAGTTCCGTGTCTATACAGTGACCGGAAGTGACGTCACGCATGGTCGGATCGTTCTCAGGGGAATCATGGGATACGTAGTTCGATGGCATAGTTACACGGACTTCATTGTAGTTAACTAGTAAAGTATATAAATAGGTGTTAATGCTCATAATACACAGATAGATGATATTCTTGAACAATCACAGGCATTATTTTAAAAAAAACCAAATGCAAATAAAAAGATGTCATTTTTTTACAGAAACCATTTCAATTCAAAATCACAGTTTAAACCGTGGGGATTCAAGGTTCCATAAGTGAAAATGTATTGCATCTCTGATTTTGCAAGTTGTGAAGCTAGATCTTTACTGCGTATATTTCCTTGGACATGTTTAATCCCATAAAACCCTATTGCATCCATAATAGAGCAATTGTGTTTGGACTGAAAATGAGCAGAAAGCGAATGGGTAGATAATCCCTTTTTTATGTTTCTAACGTGCTCACCGAGACGGACTTTTAATGCCCTGCTGGTGCGCCCTATATAGAATAAATTGCAGCTGCACTTGATGGCATAAATGACATTTTTACTGTCGCACGTTATAAAATCTTTAATAACATGATTTTTACCATTTATTTCAATGTTCTCAATGTTATTCTTTCCTTCACTTTTGATGGATCTGCACCCAATGCAACTTCCACATCTATAGAAGCCTTTCTGGGATCTAGTGAAGAAGGATCCGGTTATTGGACCCTTGGTTCCCTTTAAACCCACCCACATCTACAGAAAGGCCCCAAACTTAAAAAATAAGTTAGTTTCCAGCTTGTTGCCGTCCATCAAAACCACATCCAGGATATCCTCGAAAGGCTTCTATAGATGTGGAAGTTGCATTGGGTGCAGATCCATCAAAAGTGAAGGAAAGAATAAAATTGAGAATATTGAAATAAATGGTAAAAATCATGTTATTAAAGATTTTATAACGTGCGACAGTAAAAATGTCATTTATGCCATCAAGTGCAGCTGCAATTTATTCTATATAGGGCGCACCAGCAGGGCATTAAAAGTCCGTCTCGGTGAGCACCTTAGAAACATAAAAAAGGGATTATCTACCCATTCGCTTTCTGCTCATTTTCAGTCCAAACACAATTGCTCTATTATGGATGCAATAGGGTTTTATGGGATTAAACATGTCCAAGGAAATATACGCAGTAAAGATCTAGCTTCACAACTTGCAAAATCAGAGATGCAATACATTTTCACTTATGGAACCTTGAATCCCCACGGTTTAAACTGTGATTTTGAATTGAAATGGTTTCTGTAAAAAAATGACATCTTTTTATTTGCATTTGGTTTTTTTTAAAAATAATGCCTGTGATTGTTCAAAATATCATCTATCTGTGTATTATGAGCATTAACACCTATTTATACACTTTACTAGTTAACTACAATGAAGTCCGTGTAACTATGCCATCGAACTACGTATCCCATGATTCCCCTGAGAACGATCCGACCATGCGTGACGTCACTTCCGGTCACTGTATAGACACGGAACTAATGTGAGGATACAACGGAGGACATAACTAAACCACCGCCATTCGACTTCCGGCGGATCACCTTATGAGGGCATAAGAGTCCCACAAAGAAACTACATCCCCCACAAGTCTCAGCGGTACCATCCGATCGCGGACGGAAAATAGACTTTAATACCTGCAATACTAAACATTTAGTTTAGATACCGAAAAGTTTTCTGTTTTATTATGTTTACCAGTCATGGTTTTACAATATTGGTAAATTCTTTCTCAGCCATGGGATTCACAATGTCCGGCGGAACTTCTTATATGGGTATGGAGCTTAGCCCTATTTCCTACATTTCCCATAATTCTTACCGGTTTATGTGATTATGGCCCGAATAAAGCCTTTTGGGGTCTCATAATTCACACAACTTATTTGGAATGGTGTTTAATACATTGAAGGTTTACTCTGTTTGAATATTTAGATATTTTGTTGATGTTTTAAAGTAATGGAATTATATAATCAATTAATGATGCGATTTCCTGCTGCTCACTGATTGGATGTTTGTAGTATAAATATCCAGACTCCCCACAGTACAGACAGTTCTTGATAAAGGTCCTGTTAAAGACCGAAACGCGTTGAACAAACAGTACTGTGAGTAGCCTGGGACGACCAGATTTGGATTCATTTCTGAATTTTTATTTTTTTATTTTTGCCATGTGTATTTCGACATCTGTTCATAAGAAGAAATGTTTTTGACTTTTTAATGCATTTGGGAAATAAACCCTCCGTTTGAACTAAACAAAGAGAAATCCCTCCCTGTTTTCTTCGTGTATCCTATGTGATATAATTTCTTGAGACCGAGGATAAAGATACCATGATAGGAGTTGAATACCTCCATATCCAGTGAGTTGTGGTACGCATTTTCCTTGGTGGTAGAAAATTTAAAAGATACCTTTATGTATATGTTCCAACTGAAAATTGTGTAAGTTGGGGTACGCATCTGACAGATCAAAAGATTTTAAAGATACCTTTATGTGATTTCTCATCATTTCACTATTGTGAGTTTTGGGTACGCGTCTGAAATTTAGTCTTCAACACTCTAAAGAAATTTGCCTGGTTGAAAGATACCTTTATGGGTTTCCACTCACTTGTCTCTGTGTGAGTGGGGTACGCCCTTTTATTTCCTAAATTTGTGGAAATAACTAATTGGTGAAAAACTGTTCTACACATTTTTGTCTTTACTTCTGTTTTATATGATCATTGGGATCACTATATGACTCTGCGAGAGGAGGAAGAAGAAATCAGAGAAACCATCAAGTTCTGACAGATGAAAATATTTTAAAGATACCTTTATGTGATTTCTCATCATTTCACTATTGTGAGTTTTGGGTACGCTCCTGAAATTTAGTCTTCAACACTCTAAAGAAATTTGCCTGGTTGAAAGATACCTTTATGGGTTTCCACTCACTTGTCTCTGTGTGAGTGGGGTACGCCCTTCTATTTCCTAAATTTGTGGAAACAACTAATTGGTGAAAAACTGTTCTACACATTTTTGTCTTTACTTCTGTTTTATATGATCATTGGGATCACTATATGACTCTACGAGAGGAGGAAGAAGAAATCAGAGAAACCATCAAGTTGTCGTACGAAGGATATACCATCTTCTCATTAACAAAAGGGATTTATTCCACGCTATAAATATTTTATATGCGCCCTGTACATAGACAGATACCACCCCATATCTCACATTGTATAACACAGATTATATCCGCACGCACAGATACTAGTTAAGGAGACACACAGAAGCTTGAGCAAATTCTCTATGGTATAAAACGAACAGACTGCAATAAACAAATGACTAGTGTATACTCACTCACTGAAGTTGTTACTAAAACACAGTGAGCTTACAGCACATTATATATCATCAATATCAGCTATTTTAATATAGAAGTCTAATAAAGTTCTCTATGGTACAGTATAATACTGATTGCTGTAATCAGAATGTATAGACTGCAATAAGTAAAACCAGCTGACTACAGTTGTAAATACTCACTCACTGTTGTTTTTACTGAAATATAGTGAGTTTATAGTATGCAATATATCATCAAATGGCAGCCTATAATGATATCAGACATTGAGAGATAGATTGTGTGATAATAAAACACTTAAGATACTGTAATGGTGCCCATACACTTGTGCGATTGCATTCAACGCGATATCAGGCCCGATTTCCCTTGAAGCTCAGCTTGAGATAAAATTGCATCGAAAGTGCTTTTTTTTGTGCATTCGATGTGCATACAATCCTGCAATTTATCTCATGCCCCTTACGACCAGAAATCAGGTGGCATCGGATGATCGAATGCGAGCACATCGCATGCTGACCAAAGCACACCAGATTTATCTGCAAAAAATTTTAATAGAGAGCTGGCCTATCTGGAGGATATATAAACAAGCAGCCATTTTACTCTGTGCACTTCTGTTTGCTCTGTGACTAGAGAAGTTTGGTTTATACCTGCTGCTTGTTCCACATTGATAGCTACCGTGCACTGCTTTGTTCTGCTTGCATTACAAAGTGTTACTTTCTATACTGCTGTGTGTGTGTGTGTAGAGATGGATTCTACTCGCTATCAGGTTCTCATGTGCTACTCTGTGAAGAAGATGAGGGGAGACAGGGAGAGGGCATAGCAAAGGCAGAGAGAGAGAGATCTTGCTGGATGAAGGAATGGCAGCTTAAGTGGCCTACTTGTTCCTACGTGCCCCTCCTGGATGAGATCAGGGACAACAACTCTGATGACTACCGTAACTTCCTGCGCATGAATGACGACACCTTCCAGGAGTTGCTGCGTCTGGTGACTTCCCCCATACAGAAGCAAGATACCAAATGGTGGGTTCCTATCCCTGCTGAGGAGAGGCTCGTGGCTACCCTGCAGTTCTTTGCTACTGGACAGTCATTTGAGGAGCTGAAGTTTGGGACCCGTATCTCTGCGCAGGCTTTGGGACACATCATACCAGAAACCGGCAAGGCTATTATCAAAGTGTTTCAGTACAAGTACTGCAAGGTAAGAAAATTACACCACACATTGCTTAAAAATTTATTATTTTGCAAACTAAATTTGGTAGAAAAAATTAGCTTTTAATTTCAAGACATAATTTTATTAAATATGTGGCCAATATGGCTAAACATTAGCAAACAGTATACATTTTCAGAATGCAACACATGTGCATCATTACATTTCTGAAATGAAAAAAAAAACCTATATATAGCGACAAATGTGGTGCATTCTGATACTACGGCGTAGAGTGGCACCACAGCCAGGGGCACAATGCACACATGCAGCTTGGGGTAGGAAGATGGTTCCCCGGTACCATCAACCTGCACCAAGTTGAATGTATGCATTGTGCTCCTGCCTGCGGTGCCACTCAATGCTGTAGTATCACAATGCACCACATCTGTTGCTATATATAGCAAGGGCAGCATTACATTTGTGGAACGTAAAAAAAATGCCATATATAAATCAAAATATAACTATTTTTATAAATATGCAGCCAACATGGCTGAACTTTTTCAAACACTATCTTTATAGTTGCATCTGGTGCAGTATGAGATATGGTGGTAGTGGCACATGATTTCAGACTATACCGTGAGGAAGAGTGCCTGTGGGTGACTGAACAAACAGAAGAGAGAGGCTGCCTATAACCGCCTGGTGGAGTAGTCAAAGCCCACCTTCTTAGCGGACACTGTGGTCTGGAAAAATATTGCAAATTTACGGACTGTCAATACACACATGAAGGTAGGTGCAGATTGAGGTTCCCCGGAACCAACAACCTGCCCCTAGCAGCATGTGTGTATTGTGCGATCAAGGATACTCCCACACCAGAATTTAAGATATTTGAAATCCGAAAGTATCATTCTATAGCATGGATGATATTTCCCCATTTTGGGGACTCACTCGACAATTTTGGAAAGATCCCCATATCTAAAAGGAATAGCCTGATCTGGATAGGAGTATACTTACCTGATAAATATACATCTCTCCATTGAGGAACGTACCCGATGATCCTGGAAAAATCTATATACCCAAAAGAAAAAGTAACATCTGGATAGAATTATACTTACCTGATAAATACATGGATCCCAACATATTGTGAAGTAATGATATCCATAATTTCTGATATTTATTTGCATCTAATCTGAATATATAAAAGTATGGATACTGTTGGCGCCAAAAAAATCTTCTGGTACCATCTTACAGTTTGGAGGGTATCTTCCCAGTTTGGATGATGTTTTTCCACTGGGGTATGATAATTTATAACAAATGGTATTCAATCATTGTTAGAGTGCAAAATTGTACAGTTGGTATGGAAATACCAATTTAAGTTATAAGTGAGGGTCAGGATCCAAAATGTATGAGGATTATTTCACAAGTAATAGGGCATTAAGGTGCACAATGTACAATAATTTATATACAACCTGCTATAAAGATGCAAAGAAAATGGTTTTTCAAAATAAATGTAAAATAATATAATAGGGGCCCTAAGGATGGATTGGCCCCAGTGGCACTTATTATATGCACGATGGTAGTAATTTGGTGTGCACATTTGTAATATCTTGAAAACGTTTTTTGTTTTTTTAATCACATAATAGTCACATATTGTATGCACAACAGATTTACAATATCACATTATTTATCATTTGTAGGGTCATATAAGGTACCAAGTCACTTTATATTAATTATTAATTATTTTTTATGTATAATATAAGGCACATCACACAGTTTGGCATGTCACTTTTTTTTTTTTTGGTCATGTAATTTTTGCACTATCACGAATTTTTGTTTGTTTTTAGTGTTCACAATATATCGATTTATTTAAATGCATCCGTCACTTCTCTTTTTTATTATTTCACTTAACTATAATCCATCATTTGAGGAAATACAGACACCTAAATAAGATCATGAATATCATATCCTGGGTGTTATACATATGTAATGGTCTCTGGTTCCCCTAAAACGGTTTTGCATTTAATGTAAAAAACTGGCAAAAAATTGCTATTAAAAATCACAAACTGTACATTGTTTAAACACACTTAATAATGAGTGAATGTGGAGGGTATAACTAGTATAGAGTATTAAGAATCTATCATGTCCGCTTTTATAGCACCACAAACTGTATTAATAATACCTATAACACCGTTAATCTGTTTCAGCCACAGGAGGATTCCAAGGGTTATTTTTGTAACAGATTACAGGGCGTCTAACCAGCATAGGTATTGTCAAGTTAGTACAATATTAGATTAAGAAAGTGCCAGTACCGCAGGTGACTCTGATAAGCGGCTATTACCAAGCCGCTCACTGAACGGCAATTGACGGGAATAGGAGACAGCTGCCCGTCATTAGGGGCCGCTGGAAAGTCGTGTATCAACCAGACGGACAGGGATTTGAATTCCCTATCTGATTCACTATTGGTCCATTTTCATTCTGTTCTCTTGGGATTGGTTATCATAATGCATTAATAGGCTTCCTGAGGCGGACGCTGATCACTATAGCACCGTCGAAGCTTTAGTAAAGTGAAATGCATAGGTATCGCTGTGCGCTGTCCGTACTGCTAACTATTATGTATTCAAATCCTGTGTATTTTTAAGTATAAAGTTATATATGTTTTGGTAGAAAGGGTTACTATTTTGGGACCACTGACATATGCTGGCTTCATGCATATAGGAAAGGAGGGTATATCTCCAAGTGTCAGCCCTGGTCCAAATACACTGCTCATGTGAGAGATATGGACACTGTGGCTTCCTTTCTGTAAGGAAAGCTATTCAAATATTGGACAGATTTTACTTCATGTGTAAATAGTTTTTTTGACACATCCAAGCATAAACTAATTAAATTCAGTGCATAAAAGCAAATTATCTACATATGAGAATGTTTACCTGCACTACCAAGGGCAAGATTAGCCAGATATTTAGGTAGTGACAGGTGTTTAAGTTGCTAACTGGATATAGGAGAGAATAATAATATTATAACATCTGTTTACCTTATATTCAATTTAAACCGACAGATGCAGCTTGTATGATTCATTAAAAGAGAATAACATTTATATAATAGCTGTGACTATCCAGCCATTGATCTACATCATAGATATACATAAGAATATAGTTTTGTTGTAAATGTTGGTCTAAATACCCAAATTAAGTTATGTGACAACAGCAAAGATTACATCGCTACTACTGTAGGTGAAGCTTTGAATAATATACTGTATCATTATTAAAAGGTATTCAATCCGGAGCACATACCACTGGGAAGATGATAAATGATGTTTGTGTACAGTGTCGGACTGGGGCATGTAGGGCCAACCGGGGGAATACAGTGGTAGGGGCCCATGTTTAGGGGTGTGGTCAGTCTGCAGAGGGGGTGTGGTCTGCCACCACGTTGGTTTGACTATTCATTAGAGAGTGCAACATCTGGGCCCCTTCATTAAATTCAGTAAATTCAGATGCTGCATGCACGATAATGTACCAGATTAATAACCACAATGCACTGTAGAAAACACACCATAGTCCAGTATAAGGTAACATATGTATAATGTATAATTCAAGTGCACAGTCTGGAACCTGATCCTTAGAGCAGGAGGTGGGGCCCACCGGTGGTTGCCCCTGTGAGCCAGTCCAAGCCTGTTTGTGTGAAGATCTAATAATTATAAACCTGTGACACTACAGGTGTTTGATCAAGCTGAAGAATCAAGACAACACTACTTATATTGATACTAACACACATATTAAAGTCCAGTGTCTCTCCATTTTATAATCCATCTAAATAAGGTGACATGAGCCTTATATTTATATGTCAATAGAGAGTGAAACTGTTTTTTGGACAAATGCAGTGTTATTTGAGATAATCTCAGTATACCATTATATAGCAACAAATGTGACATTGAGATTATCTGAATTGAGAATTTGCCAGTTATGTCACAATATGGCTACATTTGTAACTCTTTATAGACACCACTGGCAAGAACAGTCAGCGGATGTCTGAAGCAATCACTAAACAGTCTTTTTTCAACATAGTAACACAAGTTACATTGTGATTATTTGAACTGAGAATTTGCCAGCTAGGTCACAACATTGCTACATTTGTAACCCTTCAAATACATCACTTGCAGGAACAGTCAGTGGTTGTTTGAAGCAATTGTCAAACAATCCTTTTGTATCACAGGTACACATTAATCTACAGAATAAAGACAGCGCACTAGCATTTTCTTTTAATAAGACTTTATTCAAGTAATTTTATTTTATTTTCCACACATTATTCTATCCTTATTTACTTTGTATACTACACTCTACATGTCTCCTTTGAAATAAAGGGACATATAATACATCATATGTGATAATATTAAAGATATCCACATCACATATGGGTATTGAAATTTCCTTTGTATTGTATAAGAATATCAATAAAGTATTAAATATGTTATTTTAAACAAAGAACAATTAACTTTCATGTCTAAGGGAAAGAGTGCTGCTATGCAAGTTGATTTACTTTTCTTTCCTAAATGTGTGTATTGTGCGCCTGAAAACGGTGCCACTCTAAACCATGGTTTTCATGATGCAGCACATGTGCATCATTACATTTATGAAATGAAAAAAAAAAAATAGCTATATATAGCAGCAGATGTGGTGCATTCTGATTCTCCGGCGTTGAGTGGCACTGCAGCCAGGGGCACAATGCACACATGCAGCTTGGGGTAGGAAGATGGGTCCCCGGTTCCTTCAACCTGCACCAATTAGCATGAGTGCATTGTGCCCCTGCCTGTGGTGCCACTCAAAGCCGTGGTATCACAATGCACATCATCTGCTGCAGGGCCGGTGCAAGGTTTCTCAGCACCCTAGAAAAAATTTCAGTGCTCCCCCCATCCCACCCCACCCCTCCCCCAGTAGCCAGCCCCTCAGCTGAAATGGTAAAAAGTGCACAGGTGGCATCTTACAAGTTCCACAGCAACAACTGTGATAACTGTTGACAACTGATAACTGTGAGTTAGAGCCACACCAAATAATATTTTTTTCAGATAAGAGCCATATGGCCTATTCAGTCTGCCCTTTATGGTTAGGACCCAGAGTATCCGTGTAAAGGTAGGGGTGAGGATATTAGGGTTAGTTAACTGGATTGGGTTAGGATATTACGGATCGGTTACTAAGGTTGTTTTAGCGGTTTCAGTTAGGGTATTAGGGTTAGTTTGGGGGATGGGGTTAGAGTATCAGGGATAGGATATTAGGGTTGGTTTATCAGTTTGGGTTAAGGTATTAGGTTAAAGGCCGGGTTATGATTAGGGAGACTGTGATAGATACTGTATACTCCTGTACTCCTGGGCTGGACCCTATGGATTTCAAAAAAGTATGCAGACACGCACAAATAGCTTACAACATTTCCGATGCTTTATTGGATCTGTATTATTGAATCTTTTGTTGAAAGATGCAATATTAAAGCATCTGGAATGTTGAAAAGCTATCCCTGCATATGTGCATACTTCTTTGAAATCCATGGAGTGCCTCCAATAGGTACAATTGAATGTTTGGAATTGACAATTCTAGGGAGGGCACCCAGGTACATGCAAAAGCTTAAGTGGAGTGCAGGACTTTTCTGTCTAATTTAAAAAATAAATAGATGTTCCAATTCAAACAGGCAGCGTCACTCAGAGACCTTTAAATCATTTTCAAGTGTATAAAAAAGTAGTGACATAGTAACATTTCAGAGCATAAATACCCCTTTGCCAAGGTGAAGGTGTATTGAACACTTGAAAATGTTTTAAAGGTCTCCGAGTGCCGCTGCCTGTTTGAATTGGAACATATCTACACTAATCTGGATGGCACCAAAGCAGCTGCCAGTGGGACAGGAGTACCGCTCCATTTGGAGATAGATAGATAGATAGAAAGATAGATATAGTAAATTGCTCCAGATGGCACAGACTATAAAGCATTATGTGTGTGTGTGTGTATGTATGTGTGAGTGTGTGTGTGTGTATATGTGTGTGTGTATGTGTATATATATATATATATATTTATATTTGTTTTTTTTTTGGGACATGTACATTGTCTGTGTGTGTGTGTATATATATATATATATATATATATACATACACACACTGCTCAAAAAAATAAAGGGAACACTAAAATAACACATCCTAGATCTGAATGAATGAAATATTCTTATTAAATACTTTGTTCTTTACATAGTTGAATGTGCTGACAACAAAATCACACAAAAATGATCAATGGAAATCAAATTTATTAACCCATGGAGGTCTGGATTTGGAGTCACCCTCAAAATTAAAGTGGAAAAACACACTACAGACTGATCCAACTTTGATGTAATGTCCTTAAAACAAGTCAAAATGAGGCTCAGTAGTGTGTGTGGCCTCCACGTGCCTGTATGACCTCCCTACAACGCCTGGGTATGCTCCTGATGAGGTGGCGGATTGTCTCCTGAGGGATCTCCTCCCAGACCTGGACTAAAGCATCCGCCAACTCCTGGACAGTCTGTGGTGCAACGTAGCGTTGGTGGATGGAGCGAGACATGATGTCCCAGATGTGCTCAATTGGATTCAGGTCTGGGGAACGGGCGGGCCAGTCCATAGCATCAATGCCTTTGTCTTGCAGGAACTGCTGACACACTCCAGCCACATGAGGTCTAGCATTGTCTTGCATTAGGAGGAACTCAGGGCCAACCGCACCAGCATATGGTCTCACAAGGGGTCTGAGGATCTCATCTCGGTACCTAATGGCAGTCAGGCTACCTCTGGCGAGCACATGGAGGGCTGTGCACCCCCCCAAAGAAATGCCACCCCACACCATTACTGACCCACTGCCAAACCGGTCATGCTGGAGGATGTTGCAGGCAGCAGAGCGTTCTCCTTGGTGTCTCCAGACTCTCACGTCTGTCACATGTGCTCAGTGAGAACCTGCTTTCATCTGTGAAGAGCACAGGGCGCCAGTGGCGAATTTGCCAATCTTGGTGTTCTCTGGCAAATGCCAAACATCCTGCTCGGTGTTGGGCTGTAAGCACAACCCCCACCTGTGGATGTCGGGCCCTCATACCATCCTCATGGAGTCTGTTTCTGATCGTTTGAGTAGACATATGCACATTTGTGGCTTGCTGGAGGTCATTTTGCAGGGCTCTGGCAGTGCTCCTCCTGTTCCTCCTTGCACAAAGGTGGAGGTAGCGGTCCTGCTGCTGGGTTGTTGCCCTCCTACGGCCTCCTCCACGTCTCCTGATGTACTGGCCTGTTTCCTGGTAGCGCCTCCATGCTCTGGACACTACGCTGACAGACACTGCAAACCTTCTTGCCACAGCTCGCATTAATGTGCCATCCTGGATGAGCTGCACTACCTGAGCTACTTGTGTGGGTTGTAGGGAGGTCATACTGGCACGTGGAGGCCACACACACTGCTGAGCCTCATTTTGACTTGTTTTAAGGACATTACATCAAAGTTGGATAAGCCTGTAGTGTGTTTTTCCACTTTAATTTAAATCCAGACCTCCATGGGTTAATAAATTTCATTTCCATTGATCATTTTTGTGTGATTTTGTTGTCAGCACATTCAACTATGTAAAGAACAAAGTATTTAATAAGAAGATTTCATTCATTCAGATCTAGGATGTGTTATTTTAGTGTTCCCTTTATTTTTTTTGAGATATATATATATATATATATATATATATATATATACAAACTTGGAGATGCGGCACTCTGGTTCACTTAAGAAGCGATAGACGGGTGTGGAGTCCCAAATATGTGTCAACGTTTCAATATTTATTTATATTGTCATCAGGACAATATAAATAAATATTGAAACGTTGACACATATTTGGGACTCCACACCCGTCTATCGCTTCTTAAGTGAACCAGAGTGCCGCATCTCCAAGTTTGTATCTTCACTTCTATGAAGGCACCGGTGCAGGTGATATTTTTCCGTTGAAGGGAGTGCCAGACTGACATGAGTTGTATATATATATATATATATATATATATATATATATATATTTGCCCTGGATGGCAAAACACTTCAGTATTATGTGTTATATAGATAGTAAATAGCTCCATACTGTGCAGCATTATATATGTACTGTATAATCTTTTATTGTAAATCTAAAATGAGAGAGAGAGACAGATTGACCTTGAAGCTGCATTTCTGCCTGCTGGACTCCGCGTCACAGCCGCTGGTCAGGGCTAGCAGGGAAAGGGGCAGATCACTTTGTGGTTGGGGATGTCCTTGCGCCATCCCTGGTCACGACCTCCTTCTCGGCAGGCAGCTCCTTGTGCAGCTTGCAATACAGGCACAGGGAGCGGATCTTCTCCTCGGTCATCGGGCCGGGGGTGGGAAGTCAGGAGTGGGAGGCGGGGACTCCTGCTCTGGCCCGTCTGATCTGACACTTGTGCTCATGAAGCGGCTGCGGGAGACTCACATTTTTTCAGCGTGTGCCGCACACATTCTGGCTGTCATAGCCTTCATTTTTTTGTTCGCTCAGCGGGGCCGCCCTTCAAGTGCCGGCGCTCATAGGCAGCTGCCTAATGGTGGCGCCGGCCCTGATCTGCTGCAATATATAAGTGCATGAATACCCTTGTGAACCAAAAAAATAATTGTATATACACTTATATATAAACATAAGTATTTTAGTAATATGGGGCCAACATGGCTGAACATTTTCAAACACTAGAACTTTATATTAATGTTTCTTCAAATTTTAATTTTGAATATATATATATATATATATATATATGATGCAGTATGATATACAGTGTTTTTTGAGTGGCAGTGCTTTCAGGGGCACAATGCACACATGCAGGTAGGCCCGGCTTCAGGCTCCCCGGCACCATCAACCTGACCCAAGCTGTATGTGTGAATTGTCCACCTGAAAGCGGCACCACTAAAATGCCATATATCATAGTGCACCAGATCTATCACAGTATATACCAAGGCAGCAGGAATTTTATATATACCAACAGATGTGGTGCATTCTGATACTACAGTGTTGAGTGTCACTGGTGCCAGGGGTGCAATGCACACATGCAACTTGGGGCAGGAAGACGGGTCCCTGGTACCATCAACCTGTCCCTAGCAGCATGTGTGCATTGTCCGCCTGAAAGCGTTGACACTCACCGTAGTATCAGAATCCACCACATCTGTTGGTGTGTATAACAAGGGCAGCAGTAAATGAGAATCACCATACATTTGAAAGAGACTTGTCTCCTCTGCCTCCTCTTGGATGGTGGATGTTACTTTATGGCTGGCTTGGGAATGGTAGCTGATTTGAGAAGGAGATTAGATAGTGGGGGAAGGGTGGGTGGATGGGAGTGGGGGTTGATGATAATGGGAAGA
The DNA here is from genome assembly GCF_028390025.1 of Pseudophryne corroboree. Lineage (NCBI taxonomy): Eukaryota > Metazoa > Chordata > Amphibia > Anura > Myobatrachidae > Pseudophryne > Pseudophryne corroboree. Next base: position 651,287,848 of record NC_086449.1, read on the forward strand.
GTGGCTGGTTTGATGAGAAGGGGTGTGAGGAGGATGGAAAGTGGAGTAGGTGGATGGGGTCTGCGGTTGCGGATAACCAGTATGGTAGCTGGGATGCCGAGGAGGATGCGTACTGGAGGAAGAGTAGGTGGGTTGTGAGCTGAAGGTCAATGGAAGATGAGGAGCAGGTGCTTGAGGTTCTGGCCCATGATGTTCCACTCTGGTGTAAGTTGTCCTGTGAGTGTTTTGTACAAAACCTGTGACACCAGGCGCTGGCACTCTACTTGCTGCTGCTCGGAAACTTTACGTATGGTTTTGCTAACACATGACGCAAAGTCATCAAATTCATCAGGTTTCCGGAGCAGCTGTGAACGGGCCTCCAATAGTAGCGGGTCTTCCACAAATTTTGTTTTCTCTGGCTGGGTTCACAGGATTATCCACAGGATAACATTGGGATATGATTGAGCGACAGTGGAAATGGCACCAACACGGTCACAAGTTTTCTGGCCTCCTAGGATGCATCGGGGCCTCACTATATAGTCCCGCCCACTGACTCAGTCAGATCAGTTCTTTACACAGCGATTTAGGCAGGAGCATCAGGTAGAGACCTGTTTAGGCGATAAGAACACACATGCACACCCTCCATACAAGAAGGAAGGGTCAGAACAGGACTGACATTACACAGAAAAGTCAGCACTCATACTAGCAGTCAGTCACATGTTAAAGAATTAGACAATGTCATATGAGAATACAACCCCCATTACAACTTATAAATAAGTAGGAAAATTGTACTTCTGTTTTAACTGGTTCTTTTTCAACATAACATGCAGAAAACACAGTAATATACAGATCTCATATGCTATTTCCGTGGCTTCCTCCTTGAACCCTGTAGCTGTGGAGATTTTGTTTCCTCTGGTGATGTGTTGTTGAGGTCAGGGGTACTGCTGAGGTCTTTAGGTGTCTGTAGGGTAAAAAAACATATTTAGTAAATATTCAATCACTTCTTCTTTTACAGTTCCCTACAAGCATGGAAGAATGGAAAGCTATTGCAGAAGACTTTGACAGGTGGTGGAATTTCCCAAACTGTGGTGGTGCGATAGACTGGAAACATGTGCGAATCACCAAACCCACCAACAGCAGGTCGGACTACTTCAATTATAAAGGCTACTTTAGCATTGTTCTCATGGTGGTGGTCAATGCAAACTATAAATACATTTTCCTGGATGTTGGGAAAAACGGTCATTGTTCAGATGGTGGATCCTTGCACTTCTATGACAGGCTCACCACCAACTCCATTCATCTGCCACCTGTGGAGGAAACAAAGAATGGCCTGGGATTTGTGTTTGTGGCAGATGAGGCCTTCGCACTGCACGAACACATAATGAAGCCCTACCCGCAAAGAGTCCTGAACCACAATAGGCGCATTTTCAACTACCGCCTTTCTAGGGCCCGTCGGGTTGTTGAGAATGCATTTGGCATTCTCAGAAACCAGTTCAGGATCTTACACAAACCCATCAACATGAGGCTGGACAAAATTGACTGTGTAGTAACAGCATGCTGTATACTGCACAACATGCTCCGATGCAAGGCCATGAGGCAAATGCCTTTACTCACAGCAGGACCAGAAGACCCCAACCAGCCAGTGGTGACAGTGCCGATTTCCTCGGTAGGACCACCTGCAGTAACTTTACGTGACACTGCAAGGGCAAAAGAGGTCAGGGAAAAATATAATTCCTTTTTCAATGGGAAAGGAGCTGTGGCATGGCAGGTGGAATATATTAGGTAATAACAATTAAAAGCAACTTACCCCTTCGGCCTCCTCCACATCCAGACTTCCCTCCTCGGACTCTGCCACTAGGGACTCCTTAGCTGACCGTTTCTCCAGGAGGAAGTTTAGTTTTTTGTAGTACCACAGCTGCGGCACATACACCTTGTCTGCACCGGCCCCTGACCTCTTGGACTCCTCCACATTGCGGTTCTCTTTTACAAAGACTGTCCATATATTGACAATTTTCTTCCGGACCCAGGCCACCGAGGCAGCAAAGAAGGTGGGCTTCGAGTACTCCACCAGGCGGTTATAAGCAGCCTCCCTCTTCTGTTTGTTGCTGTAGTCTAGACACACCTCCTCACGGTACAGGCTGATAAAGCCCAATAGGAAATCCTGTCTCTCATAGGACATCTGCAGAATGCAAAAAAAGAAAAATGAATAAACATGAAAAAAGTTCCATTATTCTGGTAAAATAACGTTTGTTTTCTAATATTATTCTGGTTAAATAAAGGTTTTTTTCTAGTATTATTCTAGTTAAATAAAGTTTGTTTTCTAGTTAAAGTTCCATTATTCTGGTTAAAAAAATGTTTGCTTTCCAGTTTCTGCTGAAGCGTTATCTGAAATATGTTGTGATAATGCATTGGTGTGCAGGGTGCAGCATCATAATGGTGAGCTGTGGCTTGCATTGGGACACCATAATGGCGTTTAGGGCACGGCCAGTGTCTTGCAGTGGTGCAGCATTTTGGGTAGTGGGCCAGTAAATGGTGGGTGCAGCAGCATAATGGCGCTTAGGGCGCGGCCAAGGGCTTGCAGTGGGGCAGCATTTTGGGCAGTGAGCCAGTGTATGGTGGGTGCAGCAGCATAATGGTGACCCGTGGCGCATATAATGGCATTTAGGACGCTGCCAGTGGCTTGCAGTGGGGCAGCATTTTGGGCAGTGGGCCAGTATAATTATATCCGCATGAAAAAGCTTGCACGGTGTGCTTAAAAAAGGGATTTACCAAAGCTGCTACTCACCTACAACTTACTTGTGGACCATAATCTGGAGAGAATCCTAGCCTGGGGTATGATATATTTCTCCTAAGGGGATTAGTGAATGTCTTGTGACCTATGAATTGAGTTGTTTGAGTTGATTTTATATGCCAGACATCTTATATGTTTTTAGATGATAATCTTATTAAATATATATTAATTCAAACTAAAACCTACCGTCCTTTTATATTTTTATATTCATTTTTTCATTTTTTAAGTGTTTGATTATTATTGTAGAGAATAGAGGGATATACCCCTACTTACAACAGAGCGCAGGTGTTTTCTGTTTTTTTCTATAATTATGGGTAGAGCAGCATACTGGTGGGCAGTGGTGGTAAAACAGCATAATAATTATTGGTGTCCAGTGGTGTAGCCTGCCTACCTTGTCTGCTGTTTGGGAGCTCAGCAGCATGCTTCCAGCCTTCTCTCCAGTCATGTGCACAGTGGGTGGAAGAGGAGTGGCCTGGAAGTTGGCTCCTATCTTCACAGATCGCACATCGCAGTGTGATAACTCGAAAGTGGTAAAAAACAGAATGTTAAGTGCAGCACATAATATCTAGAGATGCGAGATTTGACCGGCGTGCCCACACATCGCGTCACAAGGTACCTAAAATATGCATACAATCCTTCGATTTATCTCACAGATGCGGTCGAAATCGAAGGATTGTACCTGATATCTCACATGTGTAAGGGGTACATAAGAGTTTGTTGTTGAATCTGTCACACCAAAACCAATAGCAACAATTGTTACCCCTTATGCAATCTGAAGAGCGCTAATAGGCATATGGCCTTAAGACGGGTACACACTAGAGAGACGGGGATTCATCCCAATGTCGGAATGGTTCCCCCATCAGTCCTAGATCGTGTGTACACACTGGAGCAATGCTAATGAAGGTCAGAACAAACATGTTCCATCCTTCATTAGCATACTACAGGACACTAGCGACAATGCTTCGTTGGACGTGCAGCACATCCAACCAAGTGTATGTTGCTAGAATTTGCGGGAGTGCGCAATACCCCATACACACTGAGCGCTGTTAGCCATATGTGGTTACGAAATGCATTATTGTGCCAACATCACTCTAGTGTGTACCGCGCTTTAGTGGAATATAAAAGCAATGAGATAATTTGTGAACGATAATAGCCACTGTGCTCGCATTGAATTGATTTAAAAAAACAACAAATAGACAACAGTTAAGGGGGTACTGACGAGAGAGATGTGTGCTGAGCGATCTTCACACAGACCGCTCAGCACACATCTCTCCCCCCGCTCAGCACAGTGCGATGTGCTGAGCGAGGGTGGGGTGGGGGGGGGGGAACGGCGGTGAAGTGAGCCACCCGCTAGATTGAGCCTGCATGCAGGCTCAATCTAGCACCGGCGACAGTAGCGGATCTTGCCATGGGCAAGCAGGAATTTTGTCCGGGGCGCCACCTTCCGGAGGGCGCTGGCGCCATGGCAAGATCCGCTACTGCTGTGCCCCCCACTGCCCGCTGCGTCCTGCTGCCGCTGCATCCCGCTGTGAAGGGAACTAGATGCGTAGCGTCTAGTTTCCCTTCGTGGAAAGGACCTTTACTGTGCTGTGCGCAATGACGTCATTGCGCACCGCACAGCATTTCATCGGCGCTACTACTGTACAGGGGGCATAACTGACCACGCCCCCTGTATGAGGCCACGCCCCTACTACCCACCCGGGGGTGCAAAAAGGCGTAGAACCGGCCCTGACCGGCGATAGAGACGCGTGGGGCCGTGCATCGCTATTGCTTGGGGGCATACACATGGCAGATACCTGCTTAAAATCTAAGCAATCTAGTCAGATTGATTAGATTTTAAACACGGATCTCTCCGTGTGTACCCCCCTTTAATATTGGATAGTTTTACTATACACACTTTCTCTTTTCTTTTTCACTATCGATTATTTTATGTTTCACCATTTTTAACAATTAATAATGAGATATTTCAATGCATACCAATAAAGTGATAAACATTTAATAAAAATTATTTGAGCCCCAGGACACCCCAGTACTTACTGTCCTCTTCTGTTATACCTACTTACTGTCCTCTTCTGTTATACCTTGAAAAAGACCTCTGGAGGGGACGAAATATCAGTGGATGGTGTACCATTAAGTACTAAATAAATGTGACATTTTTTGCAATTTTACACAAAGACTAGAGAGTGCCTTCTTTCCCCCTTCCTGTGGATTGCAATTGTGCAATTGTACTGTGTGTGTGTGTGTGTGTGTGTGTGTGTGTGTGTGTGTGTGTGTGTGTGTATATATATATATATATATATATATATATATTATTTTTCAGTTAAAAAACTTGTATGCCAAATGCAGGTGCTTAAAATTTACCAATTGTTTTTTCGATTACAATAGTTCATGCATATCAAGACTAGTATCAGTTGGTCACAAAGTATTATCAATATTTGAATTACACTGTATTGCTAATCTGGAGTGGAAAACCATGTCAAGTACTCTCATATGCAAGTGCTTGATTCATTATTACTGAACACTTTAGGAGGCTTCTTTTTATTCATGACATCTCTGTAGTTTAATTTAAAAGTAATCAGGAACATTTAGTATGGTCTCTACATTTTATAACAAACTAATCACCTCACGCAGACATTGTCAGGCATCAATATGTCCATTAGCAGTAGAATTTAAGGAAAGATAAATTAAATGCACATAATTTGATTTACTGAGAGAGAAAGAAAGCAAATCAGTGTTTGTTGTGAAAGTGATAATTCTCCGTAAAGCACTTCTATTACTGTCATGTATGTGAGTTGATTATTCTATATACACATACAGAAAACTATTGATTGTTTATCTTGTAAAAACTGTGAAAGTTTATAAAGACATATGAAGGGGTTTATATAATAGCTTCCAATTTCACAGAAGCTGCAGACGTTGGCAAGATTGCAGCTAAATTTAATGCGACAATCGGCTCTAAGGCTGAATCAGTCTTATAACTGGTTGCTGCTTTAAATTTAGCTGCAATCATACCAATATCCCGCAGCTTCAGAGAAATCAGAAGCTATTACATAAACCATTATCTCTGTGTATTGCTCTAAGAAAATTAGATTTCACAGAAGATACAGTACAGTATGTACCCTAAAATTGAAGTGGAGCTGAGAAAGTCAAATTTGGAAATTATCTCTATCTATCTATCTATCTATCTATCTATCTATCTATCTATCTATCTATCTATCTATCTATCTATCTATCACAGGCAGCACTCAGAGACTGTGGAATTCAACTTGTGTATTAGGTACACATACACCCAAACACTGTGTTGGGGCTACACCTGCCCCTTTGTCAAGGTGAGAGCAACAATAAATGTTAAACTTACTACTATATACAGGAGAAGCCCGCCTACGCTGCTCCCAACAGCACGCTGGCCGATGACATCACTGCTGACAGGGAGGTTCGTTGCCATGACAGTGCTGGACGCTCACCCGGAGCATGTCATGTTGCTGTGGAGTAAAGCATAGACCTGGTTTGCAGTCCTGAATTAAAGTAATATGCAGCCAGCACTTAACACCTCAGTGACAACAGAATGCTAATACGTGCAAAACATGTGTTACAATCCATCTAAGGATATTAAATATTAAATGTTAATTTTGTTAAATACAAATTATGTTCGAATAGGGGATCAGCTCAATCACCAATCTGTCACATATCTACAATGCAGTCTCTAGCACAGTGAAGAGAGAAATACCAGTCCCCAATCAACAGATATTTTACACAGAGCACCTAACATAGTTCTCTTAATCCAAAAATGCTCCAGATTAACTTCTCATTTAATCCAAATGGATGAATGGTGTTTAAATTGTGAATCAACTTGGCTTCTAAACGCAGTAGGTTGCCCACACGGTCTTCTCCCCATATCGACATGGGCACATGATCAATAACCAAGTGTTTTAATTTATGTAATCCATGACATTTTTCTTTAAAGTGACGAGCGACGGGTTGTTCTGAGGAAGATCCTGCTAGGGCCGCTTTAATGGCTGACCTATGTAAAGCCATACGCTCCTTTACACTTCTGGTGGTCTTACCTATATAATACAAATTACACAGGCACATAATTAAGTAAATGACATGATCCGTTGTACATGTCAAAATGTGTTTAATAGTCAATCTCCTTTCTTGATGTGGCTGTTGGAAATCGGGTCTCGCAAGCATATGGTTACATATTGGTGGTCATTCCGAATTGTTCGCTATTTTTTTCGTTCGCACAACATATTTGCAAAGTAGCGATTATGTTGTAAATTTCCGAACATCCGCCCCCAACGTAAATTTGCTATTTTGTAAGCAGTACTACACAAAGTAGGCGTATGCCAAATTACAACGCATTAATGCGAATCCATCGCATACGCACAAACCTCATCGTTAAAAACCGATCTCATCGTAGATTTACACATTCCTCTTAAATGTGCTAAGGTTTTTGCGAACAAACGCACAGCAATGTTTTTTTTTCCCTAATTTAGATGACACCTTACAATTCAAACTCAACAAGCGTCCCTCAATTAAAAATCCAATTAGTGTAATGATTGATTGTGTGCATGTCCAATTAAGTCTGCAAAGAATACCTCAAGAACACTTTGTAGGCATAATTGGACATTACCATGTTTGTTTTTAAAGAAGTGCAAGAGATGTGTAAACTGTGCCTGACATAAATGTAAATAGCATAATTTTGTGTGGATGTTTAGTGTGTGAATGTATGTGTTTACATGTTTTTTGTAAAAATAAGCTACTAACTGACCTAATTTGTATGTAATAAATAAGACCAATACTCGTAATTTGTGTTTTTTTTTTGTAAGGTAACCAATTTATGCTTTGCAATATGCTGTAATTTTTTTGCATTAAAAACATCACAAGCGCTTAACGGAGAAAAAATATTTTTTATTTTGTAAACATATTGTTTTGTTTTTTTAATGTTTTTTAATAACTGAAATAAAATAATCAATTTATTTAAATTAAATTTTGTAAGTTTTGGACTTCGGCCACCATGGCCTCCAAATGACCCTTGATCTGGCCAACGATGCCTGCCAGGCTTGTGGGATCTCCAACGGCACCATCTGAAATGCAGAGTAAAAATGCAATTTAAAACATAACTCACATTACCTATTACACCACAATTCCACAAAGCACACTTTCATATCAAAGGATATACATCATAAATGTCAAAACAGTAGCATACCAACACACAAGCATACTCAGCAATGTTTGTCATTGCTAAATTACAATGTGTAAAAGTTTACCACACCATGATGTACATTTACTAAGATGGGAGTTATATTTAAGATGGGACGTTGCCCATAGCAACCAATCACAATCAACTTCTCTTCTAGAAGGTGGTAAATAACTGAAAAGTTGTTAGTGTTTGGATGCTATGGACAACATCCAATCTTGAATCACACTCCCAAATTAGTACATGTAACCCCATACTGGCCTTCATTCACATCTGGAGTGAAGCAGACTTGTCTTTTGTGCTGTTTGGCCTGCATCATCACACTGCATATCAACATCTTCAGAAGGACAACATATCCTAGCATGCCCACACTCCCTGAAAGCCTGCCTTACTACCTAAGGACAAACAGATTTTTAATATTTTAACATTCATTTTGTGAATGTCACTTACACAACACAAATCATTGTTTCCTTAGCCTGGATAACAAAGTGAAGCCTGCGAGATCAATGTGCAAATATTAGGAGTACCCAGGCACAAATGTAAAACACCAACAACTTACTAAACTCCACTCAGGTCTAAGTGTTTCATTGACAACCTACCACATATCCACCCTCTTGGCCTGGCAACCCTGTCCACCTAATGGTTGTCGACCTACAGTCAACAGCCTAAACATTGCACACATATACACTGTACATCTAATGATAGTCACATAAATGTAAATGCAACATCTATACCATGAAGAAGAGCAAAAACCATTTTCCGTGTGCCAAGATTGGGCACAGTACAATACTGCATGTATAGTAAATTGTCGTTTAAGTAGGTAACCAATACATTTTCATATTCTAAACACTTACTCTCAGCTGCCACATACAGACTCCCAGGAGTGGACGCTGGGGCTTCTGCTGCCCATTCGGTTGGTGGTGAAGGAGGCTGGATGGGGGAAGGAGGCTGGATGGGGGAAGGAGGCTGGATTGGGGAAGGAGGCTGGATTGGGGAAGGAGGCTGGATGGGAGAAGGAGGCTGGATGGGGGAAGGAGGCTGGATTGGGGATTGATTTTCTGAGGGTGGGTCTGATTGAGAGGGGGCGGAGAGGCTGTTTGGGCAAGCGAGGGGGCCAGAGAGGGGGACTGGGAAATAGAGGGGGACGGGGAGTGAGAAGGGGCCTGTGAATGAGATGGGGATGCTGTAACAGAAGGGGAGGGGGGCTGAGTCGGGGCCTGGGAAGAAGAGGGGGATGGGGCAACAAAAGGGGAGGGGGTCTGAGTCGGGGCCTGGGAAGAAGAGGGGGATGCTGTAACAGAAGGGGAGGGGGGCTGAGTCGGGGCCTGGGAAGAAGAGGGGGATGCTGTAACAGAAGAGGAGGGGGGCTGAGTCGGGGCCTGGGAAGAAGAGGGGGATGGGGCAACAGAAGGGGAGGGGGGCTGAGAAGGGGCGTGGGAAGAAGAGGGGGATGGGGAGACAGAAGGGGAGGGGGGCTGAGAAGGGGCCTGGTGTCGCCTCACAGCAGCAGCAGCTTGCCGTTGTGCTCGCCCTAGAATGACATATGTTATATTTAGGTTGTTTCGTTTTAATTTTTACCAACATCATATTACTATTAATCTGTTGTGTCCCATGTTAAAGACACAGGCTTAACTTTGTTCTGTTTTTTTTTTAATGTTAAAAGTGATGATGTTGCCCATAGCAACCAATAACATTATACCCAACATTTATTACGCTGCTTCTCTCAGATAATATATATAATCTGATTATTTGCTATAGGCAGCATCACCAGTTCTAAAAACCTCCCACCTTATTAAATTAACCCCACTGAGCAAGTTATTCGGTTTAGTTGACAGGCTGTGTAGCAACTCTGGACAACAACATTCAAATGTTAAGAAGCACCTTGCTACACAGTCAGTACTGCTTGCCCTAACCACACACACTGTGTCATGTTTAGTATACAATAGTTCATTGTCAGTGTTCTAAATTTTACACTATCACTAAGTGAAATTTAGCACAGTTTTTGCTAATAATCTCACTGTTATTTAATGTATTCTGAAACTTACTGCGACAACGTCTGGTTTGGATTTGTTGGCGGAGATCCGCCAACAGGTCTGGCGTGCGTCGGCGCAAATCACTCCAGCGCCTCTCTAATTGTATAATGGTCCTCCGGCTCCTGACGCGGGTTCGCAGTAAGCGGCGGACCTCCGCGTAGGCCTCGCGCTTTACCCTATTTGGGATAAAGGGCCCAGCGCGGCCTACGCGGCGGTCCATTACCGCCACCAATACGCGCAGCTCACGTTGGCTGAAAGCTGCTGCGCGCATGATGGCAATGGCGTTTTCCATATATGGGCTTATATTTATAGTGTGTGGTGGCGTGATTGGTAGTACATTTTTTGGTGTCATCTAATAAACTTTATTGGTGTGTACATTACACAAACGTTATTGATTGGTGCATTGCTGTGAAGGGCAGCGGGTGCAGTTCGCTATAGTGAAAATTTGCATCCGCTGAAGATAAAAAAACAACACAACATTCACAATCACACACACACACACACACACACACACACACACACACACACACATTTAGAAAAAAAAATAGTTTCAATCTGGGTACTCACCACATTTGTCAAAAACAATCAGCTGCACAAAGTCACAAAGTGTACGACATTTAGGATCTTATGTAGTGTATTTGGTATTGAAAACAGAAGCACAAACAAATTAAAAAAAATAAAAAAAAAAATAATCAAACACTTATTAAACCAATTATGCAAATGTCTATTATACATTCTTACTACATAATAAACATTTATAACAGCAGATTGTTTCACATTACATACTATTATTAATATTTAACATTTCTAACATAAACAACAAATCTTATAGACAGACACAACAAAACAAATACACTATTAACTTTCCCTAGCTACCTACATGACATCACACCAAACTGAACATAAAAATACAGTCACTTTGTTAAATGTAAAAAAAAGTATAAAAATTGCACTATACCTGAAATAATCTCTGACAATGCGTGCCCTAATTTCGTTTCCCCTCTGGGAAACACTCCCCCCACCGAGTGTCCGCCCAACCCCTGGCTCCTCATCAGGCAATTCCTCTGTTTGAGGAAGCTCAACACGACTCCTTACAGCGATGTTATGTAGGATAGCGCACAGGACCACAATTTTACTTACCATCTCCGGCGAATACATGATGTCGCCACCAGTGCGGTGGAGCACACGAAAGCGACCTTTAAGGACACCAATCGTGCGCTCCACCAGCTGTCTAGTGGCAGTAAGCGCGGAGTTAAATGCCGTCTGTGGTCCTGGCCTGGGCTTACTGTAAGGAGTCATGAGCCAGGGGTGCAAGGATATCCACGGTCTCCTGTTTGATGAGAAGAAAAAATATACATTAGATTTAAACCTTACACATTTGTTATAAAAATGTGTTGTACACAAATATGCAACAATACTCACCCAATAACCACATGTCTTGTCCTTCCATTGATCTTAATCTCTGCCATATCCCTGATTGTCTAATGACATGGGCATCATGGGAGTTCCCCGGGAATTTAGCATTCAGGGACAGGATCTGGAGGGATGGCCCACAAACAACCATTACATTCAGAGAATGAAACAGTTTCCTGTTTCTATAAATTTCTTTATTATGTCTTAGTGGTACAATAGCTACATGTGTGCCATCCACAACCCCAATAACGTGTGGGAAGCGACTACCACCTTCCTCAAATTGCCGCTTCACCACATCCAGGGAACCAACATCCAAAGGCATATAAATAAACTGCTTGACCTTCTTAAGGAAAGCCTGGCTGACACGCCGCAGGACCACACTGAACTGGCCCTGCGACATGCCAACCAGATCTCCCACAACATGCTGGTATGAACCAGTGGCCACAAAATGTAACACAGCAAGGAATTGTGTCAATGCTGGTATTGCTGTAGGATACCTAATGGATTGTTCTAGATCACTCTCTATTATGGAGAGAGTGTCTAGGATTAGATGAGGTGGCAATCTGTATCTGCGCAACACGACATCATCAGGCATCCCAAAAAGAAGGACACGGGTACGGAAAATTGGTGGCCTAGCACGCCTCCGTTGCCTTGGATGATGAGGAGCCAGTTGGGGTTGGAGGCCTTGCGCCGGTTGGGGTGGGAGTGGTTCGGTGGGCACCTACATGCATGGACATCACCAACTTAAAAAAAAACGTTACAATCATTAAACAAGTCTTACCTTCAAATTATTACACAACATTGTCAAACATATTAAAAACAAAAGTGTATGGGTGTTAACTTACTGCTTGTGCATACTCCATTTCTGATAAATGTTATTTTGACCAAAAAAAACAACAACATTTATGTTAAACTACACAAAAAAAAAAACTACAACATAGGTTCACCTCACAATTTATATTAAACAAATACACAACAACACTAACCATTTAATGCATGCACAAATGTATAGTATTGTAAATAAGTATGAATCATTTTAGTCAATCCAACATACAACAAAATGTAAAAACTCACAAAACACATATGCAACATTATTTATTTTCAAATACTGGAAAAATTAGCCATACCTTGTCACAAATAAATGTTTTTTAACACAAAATATAACACACCTACAACAGAGAGAACAGGAGTGTAAGAAAATAGATACACATTTGCAATAAACAGCAGGACACACTGAGATAGCCTACTTACCTGTTCAATATATAAGCCCTCCAAATGGAGTAGATAAATCAAATTAGATATGCCCACTTTGGCTATAAATAAATAGGAAGCAAAAACAACACAGAGACACCTACAACAGAGAGAACAGGAGTGTAAGAAAATAGATACACATTTGCAATAAACAGCAGGACACACTGAGAAAGCCTACTTACCTGCTCAATATATAAGCCCTCCAAATGGGGTAGATAAATCAAATTAGATATGCCCACTTTGGCTATAAATAAATAGGAAGCAAAAACAACACAGAGACACCTACAACAGAGAGAAATGGACCATAATAAATTCATTATCCAGTGTGAACAATAGAACATACACACTGTAAAGTACAGGTAACAAATATCTTACATAGGACATAATCAACCATTTATATGTCAAACAGTTAGCCAGCAAAATAGTTACACCCTGTTTAAATAAATATCAGCATCCATTGCACACCCATACATAATTTTTTTGGTCATTGCCTAATTTAGTAATACTAACCAAGGAAACTTAGCAACAAAATCGCACTACGCAACACAATATTAAAACATTTTTAAGCTAACAAACGCATATTTGTCTGCAATATAGTGTTACAATTACTCATTGTGCAAAGAACAAGCAAACACGACCACCTTCTCATAATTTGATACAAGCTGCTTCTGGCATCATACACCCACTCACACAGGCTGCAATCCAGACTCTTAAATAAGCAGTACAATTAGTGGTCGAATTAGCAAAATTTACACCTGTGTGAATTACCGCACTGGACACGCAGCTATAAATAGCTACACACCTGTGCGAACAGACATGCCACTAGCAACATGGCTACTCATGAGGAGTTGGCAGCAGAGATGGAGCGCGTGCAGCAGCAGATGTTCGCTTTGCGAAATAGGAACTTAGCGTTAAGGAGGCAGATGCTGGAATCCGCAAGTGCGGATTTGGAAGTTGCGGGGCCCAGTACTAGAGACATTCCATCTTCTGATACCCAGCAGTTAGGAGTGGATACCCAACCAGACAGACATACTGGGGGAAGTGCGGGAGATTCTGCAATAGCCTTACAAACACAAACTACACAAGCAGCTAGTGAAGATGAAGATGGTGATGAGGAAAAGGAGGAAAGCTCACAGGCTACTTCTAAGAAAAAAAAGAGGCAGCCCGCCTTCACTAAGAGGGAGTTGCGTGTTTTGGTCACACAGGCCATGTCTAAAATACATCGAGGACCAATAAACATGGGTGCTGCAACCATAGATAGAATCTGGAGGGACATCACTGCCTCTGTGAATGAAGTCGGCTCAATAGTCCGAACATCACAGGAAGTGAGAAGACGGTAAGTGTATATTGGCAGGCCATTATCTGTGCCAAGTAAAGTAACAAATTTAAATACATGTGATGTTGTCTAGAGCAACCAAATGCATAACATGTGTATTATATATGAAAGCACATATTCATAATTTATTTTGACCTTGCGCCTATTTGTCCCCACATATGTAGTTGGGTCGACTTCAAATCCCGCCTGAAAGGCAAGAGGTCTGCGGAGTGGAATGCCTCGAGGGCAACTGGGGGAGGAACAGCAGCCACTGTGGAGTACACAGATCTGGAGGAGATGGCGATGGACTGTGTGAGCTACGAGGAGGGGGTAGGGGTGTCTCATATGGACATGGACCTGCCTGAAATACTGATGGCACATGACTTGCCAGGTAAGTTTACACACATATTCCTAAACAAAACATTAAGTGGTTCCAAAAGTCTCATGTTTAATTGTCTAACTATTTATCCACTCATTCTTATCTATCCTTTGAACATAACACAGCACAGGTGAGTGAGCAGGTAGAGTCAGAGGAGGGTTATGTGGCTGAGGCTGAGGTGGAGGGACCTAGTGTCTCTGGCACTGTGGGATCACAAATCCCACCCATTCAGATTCCAACTGGCCCCCCCACCCAAGCCTCTGCTATCCCGGCCATCCTGTCTGAAATAGCAAGCTATGGTGAGAGCCTCAATGCTTTTCAAGACAGGATGCTCCGTAAGGTGAGCCAGATACCTGTCCGGCTCACTGAGCACAGAACCAGTGTTGAGCAAGGTGTAGCTCAACTCTGCCAAGGTCTGGCAGAGATCAGGCAGGGCAAAAAGCAACTTGCCTCCTCCTTCAAAGACCTTGCAAATTCCATCTTGCAAGGACTCCAGGCCATCGCTGTCTCCCTTGCCCACAGTGGCAGAGAGCCACCAACATCTGCTCCCTCCCCTCCCTCTGCCCAGGAAGAACAGCACACTGGGCAGGGCCCTCGAAGGTCGCTTCGCAGACCGAGCCAGGAAGAACTTCCTCAGGCGGGAAAAAAGAAGAGAAAGTGATGTCTCTCCAGATGGGCAGCACACATGTATTTCCTGTGTCCTCGATGTATTTTTTTGTGTTGGCTTGTGTGGCCAGAATGGAGAACTCCCTCAAAGTGAAAGGATCCATTTATGTTTGTGTCTATTGTAGCCTGTGAGTTTTTTTCCTGGATACCAGAGCCATCTTCCTCTTCCTAGCGTGCTGTGCAGTGTTGTGTTTGTGTGTTGCTTCAAGAATATCACTCATTTCCCCTAAAAATTATGTCTGGCTGGGTGTTTACAAAATATTGTTTAGTATCATAACAAAGCTTCTGGGGTCAGAAGATGGTCTTTCCCTAGTACTGGGTTTTGCTATGTCATTTGTGTCAGTGGCATCTGCTTGCTGCTATGTCCATCTTTGTCTGTGATGCTCACGTGTAGCCATGTTGTTTTGCACAATTAATTTATTGATTGAGTAAAAAAAAAAAATTGTGTTGGTGTACTTTATTCAACTTAATGCATTATGTAAAAATTAGCACAGTAAAGATTTGCATGGCATGTAGACATTTGTGAAACAAGAGACCAATCCGATTATTCAAACAAACATTGCATCTTTCACAATGCAACTGGTATGCCTTGCACAGCACTTTAATGGGCAGATACAAATAGTATTAGCAAATAGGTTCTTGGGTTACTAGGGCAACATGACAATATTAAACATGTAAAAATATTCGCTCCACAGTTGCATATGAGTATTTGTTTATCATTTGTTGGCTGCATTATGTTGCTCATTAGATTTGTTATGTAGAAAGTAACATTTTACTTTTATTTAGAATTGGCACATGTCATTTAGAAGTGAGGTTATTTCCACTTGTTTTCATTTGTTATTTTGGAAAAACAAAATTATAACATGCATTTAACATAAATGTTTAGTTCATAAATATAACAATTCATACCTTATTTGCCAGCGTGTCAGAATTATAGCTGCTAACAGCAAATAAACTTATGGGTCCACACAATTGCTTTTTGCAGTATGTCAGCAGAGCAGTGTTTTGCAAGTAATTGGACAACAGATGACAGCTTTGTGTAATTAACAGCTAATTATTGCAGACACATTTGTAACCTTACTTCGCAGATGCAGAGTAAGTCCAGACTTACTCCTATACTGCGTGAGGATAGCGAACATTTGTTATCTTAATTTTACCATCGGGAGCGCATTTCTGCAAAAAACACGCCTACTGCTGGTTGCATACTCCCACACTAGCCGGCCACTTTCACGCCCATTTCGTTAGATACCGAGGCAGAGCCCATGTCACGCCTTCGTCACTCCATGTTTTCGGTGATGGAATACGAAGAAAAAAACTGTTAGTACTTTTGCACAAGCGTCGTATCGCTGCCTTTGCGCAGCGCAGATCAACAGTCGTGCATGCGCAGTTTGCGGAAATCCGCCGTTTTGCGATGCGATGAACTGCTGCGAACAACTCGGAATGAGGGCCATTGTACTGCCGAGACATTCTTTACAGCCTGATTTCCTCTCCAGAAAGGACAATGGCTTATTATTTTGTTTGGACAAATCAGTGATATCAGTAAATACAATTATGTTCCTTCCTCGTTTGAAGCAGGCCATAGGCTTCTTATTTTTAAAATACTGGAGATGTTCGTCAGTGGAAACAACGGGCCATAATGCTCTTGTGGCCCATGAAAGAACAGGACTAGATGTATTGTATTTGGTCTTCCAATAAATAATTTCTCTAGGCACTCTTCTTTTTGGTTTTAATAATTCAGTACAATGCATATTCATCACCTTGGCTTTTTGTGCTTTAAGGCTTGTAGGGTTATAACCTCTTGATGTCAATTTCTGAACTACTTTATCCAACTCCTGCTCTAGATTTGATGGTTCACTGTTAATCCTAGCTGCTCTTATTAGTTGAGATTTTAGAAAACCCTCTTTCAGTGCACGTGGGTGATGGCTATTTGATCTCAATAATGTGTTCTTATCTGTTGGTTTAGTGTACACTCCAGTAGTTAGCCATCCTTCTCTTATTGTGACTTGGACATCCAAGTAGTTAATTGATACAGAGGAATACTGGAAAGTGATCTTAATCGGTCATGACCTCCTATTGATGGTCTCACATAAATCAATAAGAGGTTGCTCCCCACCTGTCCATAAAATAAACAAGTCATCTATATAGAGTGTGTACAAACTTATGGAATTCATAACTGTAGGATCTCTAAAGAACATCTCTTGTTCTTCTAGGAGCATAAACACGTTTGTGAATGACAGGGCCACGGTGCTCCCAATCACACACCCCGTGCGTTGTAGGTAGAATCTGCCATCAAAAAGTAAGTAGTTACGTACAAGTGTCAACTCAAGCAACTTCATGAATAAGTCCAAATCAATGTCCTTCATTTTTTCTTGAATGAGGAAGGTCCTCATGGCTGCCAGGCCCTCCCTATGTGGATACTTGTATATAAGCTACAAATGTCCATGGTACAAATAATCGTCTCTTGTGGAAATGTCCCAAAGGCATCAAGGAGAATGAGAAAACTTGTAGTATCTTTGATGAGAGTACTCTGTTTGATGACAAGTGGCTGCAAGATGCTATCTAAAAATTGAGACTGGCTGGTAAAGGGACTGGCACACAGAAAAATCGGCCTCCCTGGGGGCCTGGTTAAGTTTTTGTGTATTTTCGGTACTATATAAAGGATGGGAGCAACCGGGTACTCCTGAGACAGTGCCTTAAGTAATTTATCTGAAATAAGCCACTTGACTCTAGCTTCCAATAATAGTGTGTCAGACTCTATCTTATATAGAGGGATGGGGTCTTTTGCAAGCGGAATATATACATCATGGTCTGAGAGTTGTTCCAAAATCAGGACCAGATTTCCAGCATCCACATCAAGAAAGGAGATTGATTATTAAACACATTTTGACATGTACATCAGATCATGTCATTTACTTAATTAAGTGCCCGTGTAATTGTATTATATAGGTAAGACCACCAAAAGTGTAAGGGAGCGTATGGCCTTACATAGGTCAGCCATTAAGGCGGCCCTAGCAGGATCTTCCTCAGAACAACCCGTCGCTTGTCACTTTAAAGAAAAATATCATGGATTACACAAATTAAAACACATGGTTATTGATCATGTGCCCATGTCGATATGGGGAGGAGACCGCGCGGGCAACCTACTGCGTTTAGAAGCCAAGTTGATTCACAATTTAAACACCATTCATCCATTTGGATTAAATGAGAAATTAATCTGGAGCATTTTTGGATGAAGAGAACTAAAATATCCGTTGATTGGGGACTGGTATTTCTCTCTTCATTGTGTTAGAGACTGCATTGTAGATATGTGACAGATTGGTGATTGAGCTGATCCCCTATTTGAACATAATTTGTATTTAACAAAATTAACATTTAATATTTAATATCCTTAGATGGATTGTAACAAATGTTTTGCACATATTAGCATTCTGTTGCAACTAATGTGTTAAGTGCTGGCTGCATATTACTTTAATTCAGGACTGCAAACCAGGTCTATGCTTTACTCCACAGCCACTGGATAGATGAGACATGCTCCGGGGAGCATCCAGCGCTGTCATGGCAACGAACCTCCCTGTCAGTGTCAGCAGTGATGTCATCGGCCAGCACGGACGGGTTCGCGCTCCTTCACACATGAGGTGGCGGGCTTCTCCTGTATATAGTGGTAAGTTTCTTTTTCATCCACTAGGGGTCACTAGAGTACTCTTGGAATATGGACGGCTTCCGCAGGAACAAGGCACTGAATAATTAAATTTAGAACTCTCCTCCCCTCCATATCCCAGAGTACCTAAGTGTTTTTTCTGTGCTCATAGTAGCAACAAGGCTTGTGTGGAGCTTATCCACACTGCTTTTGAATATTTTTATTTATTTTTATTTTTTACAACATTTTCCACATCCCTTCCCCCCTTCCAATAGGCGTGGGTCCGGGACAGTGGAAGCTGCTACAAGCAGCTGTGGCATGTCGGGCCTCTCTAAAAGAGCTCCCTTACAGCCAAGTGCAGGACTACCTGCAGGAAAGGCTGGACGGAGCTTACAGAAGAAGCCCCGTCATAGCCCCTCACCACAGGCGTCCAGGTATGTTGGGGACGGGGCGGTCAGCTCATGCTGCCGCCCCGCTTTGTGGGGACACTGTTGTGAAGCGCCGAGCCGCCGCCACTCACAGAGCCGCGTCGGCCGCATTCACCACACATAGCCGCCGCTCCACGGCTCTATGCAGCGCGCTCCCCAGCTCCCTCTACTTGCTCCCCGGCTCCCTCTACCTCAGCTACCCGCATGTAAGCCCCGGCTCCGTGTAATAGACAGCGGTACACGGAGCACGTGGGGGGGAAGCACACACACAAGGGGGGAGAAGTGTGCCCATAGCAGCAGCAGAACGCTGCATGGGTTATTAGATAGATAGGCTATTAAGCCTTTTTTTAACAGGATTATTCACTGGTTATATCTGTTTGCAAAAGTTATAACCTGCACTTTGTTTTATACTGTAAGCATGGGGGGGCCATTTTAACCATGCTTCGTGTTTCTTCCTGTTGTGATTCCAGAATGTTCCTGTACTACATCTCTACTCCATCGGAGGCGCAGGGGTGTTAGTGGGAATTTGGGATCAGATTTCATATAGACTGGCGTGCACTGCACTTGGTCATATATATATATATATATATATATATAGAGAGAGAGAGAGAGAGACACCTTAGTACTATTTTACTGAGTCGAGCAAGTTGTCTGTCTTTGTATTTTGTGTTGTCTGTCTGCATAATGAGTAAGGCACCAGCAAAAACAAAAAAGCAGTTTCACTACCATGTCTGTAAGAGTGTGTTACCGGATGGATCTACCACATGTACAGTATGTTTTATGGATTCAGCTACGAATACAAGTTCGGCTCCGGTTTCAAAGCCGGTTTCATCCCCGGACCCTCCATGGGCTATGCTAGCAGATGTCCTGGCTGGATTGCAATCAGAATTGTCCGCCACTCGACAAGAGCAGGAAGCGGCAAGATCTAAGTCTAGGGCGAGACCGCTAGAACTACCGGAGGGGTCTCAGCCTTACCAAAAGTCCAAGTCCACTTTGGGTAGAAGGGATAAATTTCATTTGTCTTATGATTTACCAGTTTCTGCTATGTTGCATTCTGACGATTCTATGCCAGACCTCTTTGCGCAAGATGACGGTGAGGAGGGCGAAGTAGACCAGCAGTCAGATAGTGACGATTTTGACAGCCCGGGGCATTGATAATCTCATCAGAGCGGTGTGTCAGTCTCTGAAGTTTACAGAAACTGAGGAGCCTCTGACAAATGATGAGGTCGTCTTTACTAAATGACAGAGAACTCCAATGTGTTTTCCTGTTTCGGAATCTCTTAATAAGATGTTACTAGAAACACGAAAGAATCCGGATAAACGGTTTTCTATACCTCGCAG
Source organism: Pseudophryne corroboree (assembly GCF_028390025.1). Taxonomy (NCBI): domain Eukaryota; kingdom Metazoa; phylum Chordata; class Amphibia; order Anura; family Myobatrachidae; genus Pseudophryne; species Pseudophryne corroboree. The sequence goes on from NC_086449.1 coordinate 651,308,281, forward strand.
ATTTAAGTCTAGTTACCCGTTTCCAGAGTCTGTGACAGCTACATGGGAGAATCCGCCATTGGTGGATTCGTCTGTGTCTAAACTTACAAAGAAATTAACCATACCAGTACCAACTGCTACTACGCTTAAAGACCCTTTGGACCGTAAAATAGAAGCTATGCTAAAGTCCATGTATATAGCAGCTGGAGTGTTGCTTAGACCTGGGTTGGTTGGCATTTGGGTAACTAAGGCGCTAATGGTATGGATAACAGAACTCAAGTCTGCCCTACGTGACAATCACCTTATACTTCTCGCTGATCAAATCTGGGAAACTGCTGATTATCTATGTACAGCTTCTACTGACGTCTGTCAGCTCACTTCTCGCCTTTCATCGTCGCTAGTTACAGCACGACGAGCACTCTGGCTGCGTTCTTGGCAAGCGGAGGTCAAAAGAGGTATAGAGGCATTACCTTACGGTGGCGAGAAGTTGTTTGGTCCTGAATTGGACAAATGGATTTCTGAGGCCACGGGAGGAAAGTCTGTTTTCTTACCATTGCCTCCAACGGTACCTAGGCAGAGATACTCTGGACCTGCGTTCAAATCCTTTAGACCTCAGTCCTATCGCTGGCGTGGCAGAGGAACAGCCACGCCTGGTAGACTAGGTCGAGGGCGTGGTTTCCAACAAACCAACACCAGTCGTCAGGACGCTAAGGTCACCGACAAGCCAGTGGCATGACGGGCTCCCAACCCATCTCCGATCTCCAATTGTGGGAGCACGCCTTCAGACGTTCCAGTTGGCGTGGCTCCAGACGTCCACAGATGGGTGGATCCGCAATTTAGTGTTAAAAGGTTACAAAATAGAGTTTGACTGTCTCCCGCCACTGCGGTTTTTCAAGACAGGACTGCCTGTGTCGGATGACAAGAGGGCAGTTCTGCAAATTGCCAATCAGTCTCTGCTGGATGCAGCAATTTTGATTCCGGTCCCTGTACACCAACAAGGTCAGGGTTATTATTCCAGTCTGTTTGTGGTACCAAAGCCGGATGGCTCGGTCAGGCCAATATTGAACTTAAAAGGTCTCAATCAGTACGTCACTTACTACAGATTCAAGATGGAATCTCTTTTGTCAGTAATTGCAGGTTTAGAGCCACAGGAATTCATGATTGCACTGGATCTCAAGAATGCATACTTACACATTCCGATTTGGCCACCTCATCAGAGGTTCTGCAATACGGCAGAACCATTACCAGTTTCAGGCTCTACCGTTTGGCCTCTCGTCAGTGCCTCGGGTATTCACCAAGGTGATGTCTGTGATGATAGCTCATCTCAGATCCCTGGGAGTGATAATAGTTCCGTACTTGGACGATTTGCTCATCAAAGCTCCGTCTCAACAGATGCTCCTCCAACATGCGTTGCTAACGTACAATGTACTGGTTCAGCACGGTTGGATTGTCAACTTCCAGAAATCACATCTGATTCCGTCCCAACGACTTCAATTCCTATGTATGATTCTCGATACGGTAAATCAAAGAATTTACCTACCAGAACAGAAAGTACAGGTCATTCGGCATCTGGTACAATTAGTGCTCAAGCCACGCACCGTCTCGGTACATTTGTGCATTCGCCTCTTAGGCACAATGGTGGCGGCTTTAGAAGCGCTTCAGTTCGGGAGATTTCACTCATGTCCTTTTCAACTGGGTGTGCTCGCACAGTGGTCGGGCTCGCATCTGCAGATTCACCACAGGGTGAGGTTGTCGCCACGGGCCAGAGTGTCTCTACTCTGGTGGCTCAAAGTACACAATCTAACCGCAGGGAAACGGTTCGGCGCCTGGAATTGGATAATTCTAACGATGGACGCGAGTCTCAGAGGTTGTGGAGCTGTAGTTCAAAATTGTCAGCTCCAGGGTCTCTGGGCGGTTCACGAAAGATTGCTGTCTATAAATGTCCTGGAACTCCGGGCAATTTACAATGCGCTACGACAAGCAGTGCACATGCTACGGTCTCGGACTGTTCAGGTGCAGTCAAACAATGCGACAGCGGTCGCATACATCAACAAACAAGGAGGAATGAGAAGCCGCATGGCAATTCGGGAAGTAGCTCGAATCCTCAATTGGGCTGAGCATCACCAAGTGATATTGTCAGCAGTGTTCATTCCGGGAGTGGACAACTGGGAGGCGGATTATCTCAGCCGTCGGGATTTTCATCCAGGAGAATGGGCAGTAAATCCAGAAGTGTTTCACATGTTGGTCCAGAGGTGGGGTTACCCTCAAGTGGACCTGATGGCATCTCGCCACAATCACCAAATGCCCCAGTATGTGTCCAGAACGCGAGATCCAAAGGCAGTGGTGGTGGATGCTCTCACCATCGCATGGCCATACAGCCTCGTGTATCTGTTTCCACCGTTTCCGCTGCCCCTTCTGTTGCTAAAACGGATCAAAAGAGAGTCCGTCACAGTCATACTAGTGGCGCCTCATTGGCCTCGGAGAGCTTGGTTCTCGGATCTCCGCGGACTACTGGCAGACGATCCTTGGCCGCTCCCACTACGTCCAGACCTGTTACAACAGGGGTCCGTTCCTTTACCCCGATTTAGCACGGCTGCATTTGACGGGGTGGCTGTTGAGACCGCCCTCTTAAGAAGAGAGGGCATTCCAGAATCGGTTATACCAACCATGTTACCAGCTAGGAAGCCGGTTACGGAAGCTCATTATTACAGAATTTGGCGTGCCTATATAGCTTGGTGTGAAGATCGTAAGTTTCCGACATCATCTTTCAAGTTATCCCATCTTTTGTTATTTCTACAGACGGGGTTAGATGGAGGACTGCGTTTATATACACTAAAGGTGCAGGTATCTGCGTTGTCAATTTACTTTCAAAGACAATTGGCTCTATTGCCGTCGATACACACTTTTCTGCAAGGTGTCCTCAGAGTACAGCCTCCATTCATTCCACCTACAGCGCCATGGGACTTGAATCTGGTTTTAGATTTCTTACAGTCTTCATATTTTAATCCCTAACAACAAGTGGATATTAAGTTTCTCACTTGGAAAACAATTTTTCTACTAGCCTTCGCCTTCGGCAAGGCGTGTTTCAGATTTGGGTGCCTTGTCATGCAAGCCACCGTATTTGGTGTTTCATGATGACAGAGCGGAGCTTCGGACGAATCCCGCTTTCTAACCAAAGATAGTGTTATCTTTTCACATCAATCAACCAATAGTAGTTCCTGTGTTGACAGGAAATTCTGGAACCTTGGATGTGGTACGCGCATTACGCGTTTATGTATCCCGAATGTCTACAGTTCATAAGACGGATACGTTGTTTGTTCTCTATGATGCTGCCAAGATGGGTTGGCCAGCTTCTAAGCAGACCTTATCCAGATGGATTAAACTGACCATTCGTCAGGCTTACCTTCATGCTAGGTTACAGCCGCCTACATCAGTAACAGCTCATTCTACACGTTCTGTGGGAACTTCGTTGGCAGCTGGTCGTGGGGATTCTACGACGCAGCTTTGCCGTGTGGCTACGTGGTCATCAGTGCACCCGTTTGTGCGCTTTTACAAGTTTGATACGTTTGCGGCATCAGCATCTAGCTTTGGCCGCCTAGTGTTACAGGTGCCAAATTGCTCTCCCACCCATGGGGTAAGCTTTGGTACGTCCCAAGAGGACTCCAGTGACCCCTAGTGGATGAAAAAGAAAATAGGATTTTGGTACTTACCAGGTAAATCCTTTTCTTTGAATCCATAGGGGGCACTGGACGCCCACCCAGAGCAGTTTTACCTGGTTTGTGGTAAGTTCAGGGGATCTTATGGTAACACATTCTCACCGACTGGTTCAAAGTTTCAAGTTCTATCGGTTATAGTGCCAACTGTTTAGTTGTCAGTCACGTTATGTGTCAACTTTATTGTTGTCCGTTATGTTATATGTACTTCTCCATTGTCAACCTCTCTATAGCTCCTGTTCGGCTCAGTAAAAAACACTGAGGTACTCTGGGATATGGAGGGGAGGAGAGTTCTAAATTTAATTATTCAGTGCCTTGTTCCTGCGGAAGCCGTCCATATTCCAAGAGTACTCCAGTGCCCCCTATGTATTCAAAGAAAAGGATTTACCTGGTAAGTACCAAAATCCTATTTTTACATTTATTGTTGCTCTCACCTTAACAAAGGGGCAGGTATAGCCCCAAAACGTAGGTGCTTGGGTGTATGTGTACCTATTACACAAGTTGAATTCCACAGTCTCTGAGTGCCGTCTGTTATTTCTATATCTACTGCAAATGCTGGGAAGGCACCGGAGCACCGTATCCTGGTAAAGGGAGTGCCGGTTTGTGAACTATACTATATATACTGTATGTATAAATGCAAAAGCCCTCACTCACTGACTGACTCATCACTAATTCTCTTACTTCCCGATATGTTAGGAAGATGAAATTTAACATAGGTATTCTTCAGGTGGGAAATAGGAAAACTATGTAATTAGAATTTAAAAAAACCTCCCCTAAGGGGATGAAAGGGGTGTTGACATAATGATCTCATTACCGATGCATGACTTGCATTGTGGAAATGACAACGCCCAAACAGACAATCGGATAAAACTTTGGATTGCACCTTCAGTGTGTAGAATGTAATATACTACAAAAATGCGAAAGTCCTCACTCACTCGCTGACTGACTGCCTCTTCACTAATTCTCTTAGTTCCCGATATGTTAGCAAGCTGACATTTAACATAGATATTGCAGGTGGGAAATAGGAAAACGATATAATTAGAATTTTAATCAACCTTCCCTAAGGGGATGAAAAGGGAGATGACATAATGACATTATTACCATTGCATGTCTTGCATTGCGGGAACGATAACACCCAAACGGAAAATCAGATCAAAATTTGGATTGTACCTCCACTGTGTAGAATTTAATAAACTACAATAATGGTCCTGTCTCTTTTTACTGTATATGCTACGCGTGCTCCTCGGGTAACCATGGATTAATATTTACTTACATTAAGACATCTCAAAATTACAGCTCTATAGATGTATCAAAGTTTTAACATTCATTTTTATTTACAACCTTGAAAATTAGAAACTCCTGTGCGAAGAACGGGTAGAACAGCTTGTCAGTTATATACTATATATCTTGTAACAGTGTCAGGGGAACAGGTATCATCTCCTGGTTTAGATGCTAGTGCGTCTCAGCTAGAGATGTGCGATGGTTGTTTTGTGTTTTGGATCTGGATCCTCGCTTGTGTTTTGGATCTGGATTGGTTTTGCCAAAACCAACGTTTCCGGTTTTAGTTTTGGATCTGGATGATTTTTGAAAAAAACAACAACACATAAACAGCTAAAATCACATAATTTGGGGTAATTTTAATCCTACAGTATTATTAACCTCAATAACATTAATTTCCACTCATTTACAGTCTATTCTGAACACCTTACAATATTGTTTTTAGGCCAAAAGGTTACTGGATGACTTTGCTAAGTGACACAAGTGGGCAGCACAAACACCTGGCCCATCTTGGAGTGGCACTGCAGTGGCAGACAGGATGGCAGATTTAAAAAATAGGCCCCAAATAGCACATCATGCAAAGAAGAAAAGAGGTGCAATGAGGTACCTGGATAGCTAAGCGACACAAGTGTGCGGCACAAACACCTGGCTCATCTAGGAGTGTCACACAGTGGCTGAATGTAGAAAGTGGCCCACAATTTTTAGGGCCACCTACAGCATCTCCTGCATGCCCCTATCATTTTTCAAAAAATTCTGCACCACCAAATTAATTGTATGTGCAAAACATGGGACGTGCTGGAATTTGCCCAGATGTAATACATGCACAATATTGGTGGACTTATATGGCAGTACCCCTGAACTTATATGGCTTCACCACTGGACTGGACTTATACGGCAGTACCCCTGAACTTATATGGCAGTACCTCTGAACTTATACGGCTGCACCACTGGACTGGACTTATACGGCAGTACCCCAGAACATATACGGCAGTACCCCTGAACTTTTACGGCTGCACCACTTGACTGGACTTTTACGGCAGTACCCCTAAATTTATACGGCTGCACCCCTGAACTTATATGGCTGCACCACTGGACTGGACTTATACGGCAGTACCCCTGGATTTATATGGCTGCACCAATGAACTGAATTTATATGGCAGTACCTCTGAACTTATACGGCAGTACCCTTAGAACTTATACAGCTGCACAACTGGACTGGACTTATACTGCAGTACCACTGGACTTATACGGCAGTACCCCTGAACTTATATGGCTGCATCACTGCACTGGACTTATATGGCAGTATCTCTGGACTTATATGGCAGTACCCCTGGACTTATACGGCAGTACCCCTGGACTTATATGGCTGCACCACTGGACTGGACTTATACGGCAGTACCCCTGGACTTATACGACAGTACCCCTGGAATTATACAGCAGTACCCCTGGACTTATATGGCAGTACCCCTGGACTTATATGGCTGCACCACTGGACTGGACTTATACAGCAGTGCCACTGGACATATACGGCAGTACCCCTGAATTTATATGGCTGTACCACTGGACTGGACTTATATGGCAGTACCTCTGAACTTTTACGGCAGTACCCTTAGAACTTATACAGCTGCACCACTGAACTGGACTTATACTGCAGTACCACTGGACTTATACGGCTGCACCACTGGACTGGACTTATACGGCAGTAACTCTGGACTTATATGGCTGCTCCACTGGACTGGACTTAAACGGAAGTGCCACTGGAGTTAAACAGCAGTACCCCTGAACTTATACAGCTGCACCCCTGAAATTCTACGGCTACACCCCATAATTTATATGACTGCACCACTGGACTGGACTTATACCTCAGTGTCACTGGACTTATACGGCAGTACCCCTGAATTTATATGGTTGCACCACTGGACTGGACTTATGCAGCAGTACCACTGGACTTATACAGCAGTACCTCTTAACTTATACGGCAGTACCCTATAAATTATACTGCTGCACCACTGGACTGGACTTATACAGCAGTACCCCTGAACTTATATGGCTGCACCAATGGAATGGACTTATGCAGCAGTACTACTGGACTTATACTGCCGTACCCCTGAACTTATATGACAGTACCCCTGAACTTATACGGCTGTACCCCTGAACTTATACGGCTGTACCCCTAAACTTATACGGCAGTACCCCTGGACTTATACGGCAGTACCCCTGGACTTATACGGCAGTACCCCATGACTTATACGGCAGTACCCCTGGACTTATACGGCAGTACCCCTGGACTTGTATGGCAGTACCCCTGGACTTGTACAGCAGCACCACTGGACTTATGGCAGCACAGGACACCACCACTGGACTGATGCAGCACAACACAGCACTGGAATTACACATAAGAGCAGGTAGCCACCCCACACGCCACACCACTTTCCCGCACAGACACTGAGGAGACACATCCTCTCGCTACACTCTCCAGGACTGGAGTGAAAATGGCGGTGATGCGCGGCTCCTTATATGGAATCCAAAGCCTATGAGAATCCGACAACGGGATCATGACGTTTTGCCTCATTCTGGTTTCAGAGTCTGGCAGGAAGTCCTGAGCCGATCTCGGATCCGGGCTTGGGACGTGATGTTCGGTAGGGTTCGGTTCTCAGAAAACCAAACCCGCTCACCTCTAGTCTCAGCCAGTTTCATTATGCAGAAAAACAGAAATAAACATAAAAAATAAAATATCTTGCTGGCTGGCACTAACAAAACACAGGAAATACAAGGAAAAGATTACGAAGCACAGCTCATTTGTTTTCAAAAGCATATTTCACAGAGACTCCATAGTCTCTTTTCTTTCCCCAGGTAGTATGAAACTCAGATGATCAGGCTGACAGCCTTTTAAGACACATCTACAGCTGAAAGCCCAAATTAGCCTTCTGTGTGGCTATTAGTCCAAAGACCTGGACCTGAAACAGCTATTATATACAATTTAAAACATAAGCACAAACAACATATAAATGGACTAGGGCATAATTAGAAATGTTAGGGTCCATGACCACTGTTATATAAACAAACTCTAATAAAGTCTGCAAATGAATCATAGTCAGCTGTATAATGCATATAAGTAGAAATTACATAATATAGCACTGAAACATTCCTATATATATATATAAATAGTAGTGATGAGCGGGTTTGGTTCCTCGGAATCCGAACCCCCCCCCCCCCGAACTTCACCCATTTTACATGGGTCCGAGGCAGACTTGGATCTTCCCGCCTTGCTCGGTTAACCCGAGCACGCCCGAACGTCATCATCCCGCTGTCGTATTCTCGCGAGATTCGTATTCTATATAAGGAGCCGCGCGTCGCCGCCATTTTCACTCGTGCATTGGAGATGATAGGGAGAGGATGTGTGCAGCATTCTCTCAGTTGTATTCAGTGTGCTGCAAATATCTGTGTTCAGTGTGCTGCAAATATCTGTGCTCAGTGTGCTTGCAGATATCTGTGCTCAGTGTGCTGAAAATATCTACGTTCTCTGCCTGAAAAACGCTCCATATCTGTGCTCAGTGTGCTGCAAATATCTGTGCTCACTGTGCTTTATTATGGGGACTGGGGACCACCAGTATTATATAGTAGGAGGACAGTGCAGAGTTTTGCTGACCAGGGACCACCAGTATTATACGTTCTCTGCCTGAAAAACGCTCCATATCTGTGCTGCATTGTAGTATATAGTAGGAGGACAGTGCAGAATTTTGCTGACCAGTGACCACCAGTATTATATCAGTATGGTACAGTAGTCCACTGCTCTACCTACCTCTGTGTCGTCAAGTATACTATCCACCCATACCTGTGGTGCATTTTAGTTGTTGTGCGCAGTATATATAGTAGGAGGACAGTGCATAATTTTGCTGACCACCAGTATATAATATATAGCAGTACGGTACAGTAGTCCACTGCTCTATCTACCTCTGTGTCGTCAATTATACTATCCACCCATACCTGTGGTGCATTTAAGTTTTGCACAGTATATATAGTAGAAGGACAGTGCATAATTTTGCTGACCACCAGTATATAATATATAGCAGTACGGTACAGTAGTCCACTGCTCTACCTACCTCTGTGTCGTCAATTATACTATCCACCCATACCTGTGGTGCATTTAAGTTTTGCACAGTATATATAGTAGAAGGACAGTGAATAATTTTGCTGACCACCAGTATATAATATATAGCAGTACGGTACAGTAGTCCACTGCTCTACCTACCTCTGTGTCGTCAAGTATACTATCCATCCATACCTGTGGTGCATTTAAGTTTTGCGCAGTATGTATAGTAGGAGGATAGTGCAGAATATTGCTGACCACCAGTATATAATATATAGCAGTACGGTACAGTAGTCCACTGCTCTACCTACCTCTATGTTGTCAAGTATACTATCCATCCATACCTGTGGTGCATTTTAGTTGTTGTGCGCAGTAGTAGGAGGACCGTGCATAATTTTGCTAACCACCAGTATATAATATATAGCAGTACGGTACAGTAGTCCACTGCTCTACCTACCTCTGTGTCGTCAAGTATACTATCCATCGATACCTGTGGTGCATTTTAGTTGTGCGCAGTAGGAGGAGGACAGTGCATAATTTTGCTGACCACCAGTATATAATATATAGCAGTACGGTACAGTAGGCCATTGCTATTAATATATTACTGGAATATAATTCCACACATTAAAAAATGGAGAACAAAAATGTGGAGGGTAAAATAGGGAAAGATCAAGATCCACTTCCACCTCGTGCTGAAGCTGCTGCCACTAGTCATGGCTGAGATGATGAAATGCCATCAACATCGTC